>NW_027526204.1:26626492-27283992 GCF_048455015.1 Haemaphysalis longicornis | reverse complement strand
GCTGCTCAGCATTGAGTCTGAGTTTGAGTGAGTGGTGAATCGAAAAAAAAATTGTGAGTGAGTATGAGTGAGCCGCGCCAACTTTGCCGAGGTATGCCGCGTGTCACACTATCCAATTACAGACCATTCTTGAGGCTCTCGTCATTTGTACCATAATTTTCAATAGGCAAATAGCACTTTGCTTCGTATACATGCCTCCTAATTTCCACCTCTCGAGCTCGGATTTGGAGGGCTTTGTAGATCAGCTACCCGTACCTTTCATTCATTTAGGCCCCCTCAACGCACATAACTCTCTTTGGGGCTCTGCTGCATGGATGCCTGAGGTTGCCTTATCGTAAATATTTTACATCTGCGGCAGCATGACTATTTAATAAAAACAATCTTACATTTGAACATAGGACACAGCACTTATTCACACCTCGACTCGGCTTTTGGCTCTGCAGTACTCTTTCCATCTCTTGAGTGGGATCTTGGCACTAACCCATATGGTAGTGACCACTTCCCAACCACATTAACATACGTAGGTAAAGGCCCGAACAGTTCACCTTCCGAGTACAGGTTCAATAAAACTAAAGCGAACTGGAGTACATTTACAGAAACATCCAAACTACAACACACATCCAACCCACAACTACACATTGAAGAAGCTACCCAACTACTCACGGCACATATCCTCCACGCCTCCGAAAAGTTCATTCTCTAGTTCTGCGGTGCTCCGGGCAACCCGAGGAGGCCACGGTAGAATCAGGACTGCAGGCGAGTGTGACAGGCCCAGATCAAGGTGTGGGGTGTCCTTCGCAGGTACCCCACGTCGGCTAACGTGATTTTCTTAAGAAGGGCAAAGGCTTTGGGAAAGTGCGTAAGCCATGAGGCAAAACATGATTGTTGGCGCTCAATCATCCATTAATTATTACATCAATTCATACATTCAAACATTATTCAATTCATACAGAGACACACGCAAGTATAGACACGAATATGTAAGCCTAACGGTCAACATACATATAGCCTGCCCTTGGTCAGAACAGCAGGGAACAGACTTGAAGATCAGGCTAACACACTTGCACAACACTTTCAACACGCGTCTAGTTCTGCACACTACAAAAACTCTTTCCTTTATTATAAGCCCTCTTGTGAAAAGACGTCGCTACGCGACAACAACAAATCACACAGATCTTACAACACCCTGTTTTCACTACATCAGCTTAGGGCTGCTCTGAGCCCCTGTAAACCCTCAGCTCCTGGCCCAGACAACATCAAGTATACAATGGTACAACACCTACACTCAGACACTGTTTTAACACTCCCCCACCTATACAACAAGATATGGCTCCCAGGCCACATTCCAAACTTTTAGAGGGAAACTATAGTTGTAGCTTTCCTGGAAGAGGGAAAGGACCCTTCGTCTCCCGCTAGCTATGGCTAGCGAGAGACGAAGACCCATTGCCCTGACCAGCTGCCTGTGCAAGCTTCTCGAGAAGATGATAAACTGGATGCTCGTGTACTTTCTGGAGTACAATCGTCTCCTCGAGAGCTGCCAGGCAGGGTTCAGGTTGGGGAGATCTACGAACGACCTTGTTGCGTTGGAATTCATAAATGATGCATTTGTGAATAACCAGTTCTGCCTTACGGTATTTTTTTATCTTGAAAAGGCTTACGACACAGCCTGGGGATACGGCACTCTTAGCAACCTCAAGTCATTTGGAGTATCAGGTAACACCGTAAAAACCATTTCTAGTTGCATTTTCACGAGGATATTTCGTGTCAAGGTTCGACCATCCCTGTCCTGGATACGTGTGCAGAAAAATGGTGTGCCGCAGAGCGGAGTTTTAAGCTGCACATTTCTTATAGTTAAGATGAACTCCTCCGAAAGGCACTACCATCATCCATTTCCTGTTCCATCTATGTCGACGATGTACAAATATCTTTTAAATCCCCTAACCTGACAAATTTGTGAACGTCAAGTACAGCTCCGTGTTAAGTAACTTCCTGGCTGGGTGGACCTTAATGGGTTAAACTAAGCCCAAGAAAAAGTACTTGTGTTGTGTTATCCCGCAAGCGCGGGATAATTGCGGACACTGAGAATACAATTATTGTGTATTTATTCCTGTAAAAAAGTAGAAGTTTTTAGGTGCGATATTTGCTGAAAAACTCACGTTCTTCCCACACATCAAACAAATTAAACATCAATGCCGGAAAAAACGGAAGCTTCTGAAGGTCTACTCCCACCAGTCCTATGGTGCAGAAAAAGAATACCTTCTCCTTGTCTTTACGGCCATGGTCGGGTCTCGGTTAGAGTACGGTAGTGTCGTGTATGGGTCGACATCAAAAACAGCACTAAAGATGCTTGATCTAGTGCTCCACTTGGGCGTGCGCCTAGCGTCTGGTGTGTTCCGCACTAGCCTGGTCCAGAGTGTGTACGTTGAAAGTAACAAATGGTGCATCGAAGATCAACAAATTTACATCGATTAATTATGTTTTTAAGGTCTCATCATCGAGTAACCATCCTTTTAAACCTGTCATCAACGATTCATCTACAATGCAGCTAATCTCAAATCATCCATCTGTTTCTTTGCCCTACTCACTGAGGGTGAGAAAGAAAGCTTCAGGTCTTTCAGTTGGTTTTTTAGATGTGTACATATTGTCATCATTTTCAGACGTTGTACCACCATGGCAACTGCAGCCTCATTATTTTGATGTTTCTTTTATTACAGTGGGTAAAAGCAGGGTTCCGACTTCTACAGCACTTCTTGGCCCTGGAGGATAAATATAAATGTGCCGAATCGTACAGTGATGCCTCAAAAACTCTAAATATGGTGTCTTGCGCCGCTCATGGTCCTAACTATATTTTTTTGCTTTACCATAGGCGTACACACCACTATCTTTTCAGCAGAATACTATACAATTTTATTCACGGTTCAGCACATTCTTAAAAAAATTTTTAAGTCCGTCTTCTTTACAGACTCTTTGTGCGTTGTGCATGCGTTGTCATCCCACAGAAGGAGAAAAAACAACGTCATATAATGTTTATTGCCATAATGTTTGTGTAAGCTAATAATTCTCAACTATTCCTGTGCTGTGTTCCAGTTTATGCTAAAATCGCGGCGATTGAGTTCGCAGATGGAATGGCTGCTGCTTCTTCGCTTACGAACACAGTGGACGTAACAATAACCTCCACCAACCTCAAGCCACACACAAGACAACATCTTCGTAAAACGTTTCAAGCCAACTGGCATACACAGATAGACAAGTTACACATAATACACCGACACTTTGGACGAGACACTACAGACTCACACAACCGATTATTCGAAGTTGCCCTAGCTAGATAAACTATTGGCCACACACGCGCGACACACTCCCATTTGCTCACTGGATCTCCAAGACGCTTGTGTAGCAGGTGTGGGTAGCGCCTATCCGGAAATCAAATTCTCATTACATGCAAAGCACTCCAATGAAAAAGACGCAAATATTTACCACATCTATACAAACAACACATTCCACTACACCCAGCATTGTTTTTGGCGGTTTATTCCATGAGTTCTGTGCAACACACCTTTCAGTTTCTTAACGACATCAAGTTTTTACACCTCATTTCTTAACACGCGTAGTTTTAAACCTTATTTTAGGCCACGCACCTTCGCAACCTGACCTTTTACACCAGACATCCTCATTGTCTTTTACTGATCTTACTTTCGTTTTTGTTGAACGATTTTAGAGTTTATGTTTGCATCCCTCATACCTAACCGCCAGATTGGCGCTCTTTGCCCTAGTCGGACTTGCGCCATAACACACTACCATTATCATCAATTTAAAAAAACTTAGTAATCTTGGGTTCAGCCGACAGTGTTTTGGGGGGATCCTTAACGGCTGTGCAACTAGCCCAGAATCAGAGTCGGGAAATGACATCAGAGAAATGTCCTCGAGCAAAATGTGCCAGTTTTTTTTTTATGCACTGCAAGACCTGGCTGATCCTTCCACAATACGACTGGCGGAATTCATGGCGCAAAAAAGGGCGCCAGAAAGACGCCTTCTTGTGCCTTCTTGTGCTGTCTGGGAGCAGTGGCGAGGCGCTCGTACTCGAAGTTTGGTGGTTTTGACGAAGGTTCCCGAGTGGCAATTAGTCTGCTTGCTTACGTTTGGTCGAGAACTGCATGAGCCGATAGGCGGGTGCTGGATCCCAGCCTTACGGAAGCCACGAATGGGGGCACCTGTGATAACTCGCCGAAGCAGTGTTCTCGCTGCAAGAACGGGCGTCGAGAACGATGCCTTGAAGATAGAATGAAACTTATTTATGTTATTTTTTAGTCCTGAATACGTAAGAAAGATGACCTAAAGGGGAAAATTTGTGCCAGTCCAGCTACGTGTTTTTGCAGTAACAAGATACGCCAAAGCCTAAGTGTGTCACACTTCCAACACCATACATTTTATATTTTTGATGGTGCATTCTCACTGTCGTATTCACACCTACACAAGGATGTCGCTTCCACTATATATCCGGCAGTGCAAACAGGTATATGGGAAATCATTGTATCGGCGATGTGGTTGAGTTGAAATAGGTATGTAAGAATTCATTGTTTCTGTGCGGTCATAAACTCTTTTGTGCTTCACATGGCTTGAGGACCAACAGAAAGGATAGAACTTGGTAAACTGACTGACTGACTGACTGACTGACTGACTGACTGACTGACTGACTGACTGACTGACTGACTGACTGACTGACTGACTGACTGACTGACTGACTGACTGACTGACTGACTGACTGACTGACTGACTCACTGACTCACTGACTGACTGACTGACTGACTAACGGACTGACTGAATGACTGACTGACTGAATAAGCGTGTATTGAGAATGTCAGAAGATGGCTTTTCGCGCCGCGACGTGGGCCTCTCCTCGTCCGGGATATTTAAGAACAATTGGCTCAGTTTTTTTTCTTTTGAATTTCACACGCTCGCTTGTTTGATGGTGCTCGGGCTGTATTCAGTTGGCGGGACTTTTTGACTTCCTGGAGGTCGCCCGTCCGGTCTGGGCATGCGAGAATATGGGTGTGCTTCAGGGTAATGTATAGAGCAGCAGTACTGGTAAATATATGGTTGACGACCTTATCGTACAGGGCGCGTAATACAGGCAGTAGAGACACAATTACGAATTAAGAAACTAGGTTATATTTGTCGATATACGTGTATTGTCTGTGACGTCGTTTTTGCTTAGCTTATCTGGCGGGGCATGCTGCGCGAAAAGCTATGATAGTAGGCCATTTTTTGTAGTGAGCTGGGGGTACAACCATCGTCTCCTGTGTTTTAACAATGCCAAACGCATCAGCCCGTACCGGCCAACCAAGCCCTCTTCTTCTACTCTGGCCCCTCTCCCCCAATCGCTAGCATTTTCAACGCTTTAGTCATGTGACCGGTTCATCTTGGGCGACGCGTGGAAGGAAGCAGCAACGTTGGGAAAACGTGCTCCCCCCCCCTCAGAGTTTACTAACGCTAGCGAGAGCGTCGTTTCTCCGTCAACCTCAAACATCGGTTGCTCTGGCAACCAGCCACAAGCCGTCCTAAAATTTAGAAATAGTCGGGTGATCCCGGTTCAGCTCGGGGCCCCACCTTGAGATATATGGACACTGCCGGCGTGCCATTCACTACCATCGGTAAGCGTAAAATCGTAAAATACAGAAGGCGATTGTAAAAAACGACAGCGTTATGAGGAGCATTTTCACATTCTTCCGTGCCTGGTATTGGTCCGCTAGCAGCCGTGCTCATGAAGTGTCCGGGGAAATACGTCATCACTGGAATCCGCGAGCTCCGACTGAAACAGGCAGATACGAAAGGTCGCGTGAATTTAGAATGCCGCAGTAAAAGCTGAACTATTAAAACCAAGACAATCATATAACGGCGGAGTAAAATGAAAATGACGTGAAGTCATGAGGCACCGGGCCGGCGCAGTGAATATGTTTTTACGCTCGCTTGGTGGTGGAATAATCGGCAGACGTTCGCCAGCCGTGTCCGCTGCTGACGCCATCATGGCAGAAACAGTGAGAGAGAACAGACTATATTCTAATCTCTTTTAATAGGGATGCACCACGCGGCAATACCCGGTGTATTCGTCAAATCGGATCACGCCAAAGCGGCTCTCCCATGGTAATTATTGCCGGCATCAATATTGTGTCACATAACACGAACAGAGGAAGAGGATAACGGGAGCCCCTCAAAGACAATTGAAGGTCTAGATGACGAGCAGAAACAAAAATAAAATATATATCGTAGAAAGAAATAAAACTCAGGGCGTACCGGTAATTACAGTAATTTTAAATATAATTTTTTTTCGCTGCTCTGTCACCGCGGCCATGTGCGTCGGGCGAAAGAATGGTAGGGCTACTCAACGGAGATAAAAGGCCATCAAAATGTGTATTAGAATATCTTCACAGCGAAACCAAAAGCACGAAACTATGGCATACGTCTATAGTGAAGCGTCGGAGCTAGTCTTACAATCACAAAAATACAAACAAACAATAAGGAACTAGGCTACATTGCAAAACGCATAACCAGGGAAGTGAAAGAGAAAACGAGAACACTGAAGTATGCGCTGATTGTGAACCGGATAGTACATACTGCGGCGCCGCAAACTTGCCCTATTCATGGAAAACCAAATTAACGCCATCATCAGACAGCACAAAATGCAGTCCTCAACCATGCCTATATAACCCCGTTGTAGAGATTAGGTAAGCAAACATCGTATCACAAGGCAAGAAGCTGTGGAAAAAAATTCGGGCCGGGCTGTTGAATGTAAGACGTCCCCCCCTGGAGGACACGATAGACATGTCCTCATACGCGAGTCCTCATAAAACTTCTCAGACGAAATTGTTACATCCGTAAAAACTGCCGATTGGAGCCATCGCCTTTGCTATCCTGGTAGCTAAATTGTCAAATGGAAGCACAAATACAACGGGCAGATTACCCATGGTTCCGAAAAGGTCCTCGAATCACAAATAACTGGAGTACAATTACATGGACTCCAAAACGCGAGAGCCTTGAATGGGCCGAGGTTACATACAAAGAAGCACGCGAACTCACATACCATGCTCCTTGTGAGCATGTTCTCCATTCTACCTTCCCCAAGAAACCAGGAGAAGGTCTCATCTTTGTTTATCTATGAATACGATCCTCCACTTGCCGCAAATGTTTCTAAGGCTAAAAACTCTCTGCTCTGGATGAAAACAGTCTATATATCAACATATCCATTTCGGTGAAGATGCCTCCAACGGGGAATAAAAACTGCGCTACGTGCAGTAAACATCACCAGCTTCCACACAACCCAGCCATTTCCAAGTGCGTGATCAGGAGGAGAATACCTCAGACATTGGGTAATTCCACTTTTGTGGAGAAATATAGACAGCCTGGACCAGGTCATCACCTCGAAATCAGCCTTAGGGTGCAGGGACGAAGCATCTGCATAAGGGGCCTAAATTGCAAAGCGTAAGTTGTAAACGCAACCACTCTGTTACAATGCACATATTCAACGCCGATGTAACGCTATCGCGTCGTATGTCAAAATACCAAATGTAGATTTGAAATTCGCGCGCTTCTTTATAATGTAACAGCTGCCGAAAAATTCCAGTGGAAGGATGTTTATCGGGCAATTTTCACTTCCAATTTGGGGGCCGCCAGCAGAGACTGCAAACTGTGTGCTACTCGCGAAATATTTAAAGAAGGAGGCTTGCGCTTTGTTTCTTTTGCAACAAGAAAGCACATTACAGGGGTTTAAACATTTGCGTATGTGTCTATTTTTCTGACAGAACGCCATGGGAAACCGGAAGGAGATGATTTCAGTACGACATTTCGGTGACAGAATGTAATAAAAGTTTTGTAAATATCAAAGTAGTTTTCATTTATAAATTTATTTTTGCCAGTTTTGTTTGTTGTTCAGAACAAATAATTTGACAATTCGGAGATTACAGAAACCTTTCTGTTAGGTTCCATTTGCCCAAGGAGAGCTAAAACTAGTTCAATAGCAAGATAATATTATTCCAAATATCAAATAAGCTTTCATCCGCTTCCCATAACCCATACATAATGCTGAAGGCCCCCGCAAAAAGCTGTCACAAAGGCAGTTTCACAAGGCCGCAGGCCCCCGCATTGGCAGTTTTAGGCAGTGGTCCATAAAGTCATAAAGTGGAACATAAAATTATAAACATTAAAAAACGCATTTCATTAAAAATTGGGCGGACATAACGCGAATCAACGCGTTCAAATTTAACGGCATGGCGATAAAAAACTTGGCAATGCATGCCACATGTGCAGGAACATCATACACACATATACAACACCATAACAAACAGTGCACAACAAAAGTACGGCGGTAACAGAGCTAGGTACAAATGTTTTATTCAAAAAGACAGTTTCATTCTTAAACAGTTATTCAGTTAAGGTAAACAGCAAGAGGCACATACTGATAGTAGGGTTAGTGAGACGGGTTTTCTTTTTTTCTTCTTCATTTGCTAAAGTACTCGCGAAGTTTTGTGAAAGTAATCTTTTCGGGTTCGATGTTTCCCTGAAGCAATGTATTACCACTATTGGCAGCCTGTTTTTTACCAATTATAGTCCGTATGTTGTCCTCCTTGTGTTAAAACTTTGTTGAGCGCAGCAAAGAGAACACATGACGAGGGATGCAAGGACGAGCGGTACTGACAACTCAATTTTAAAGAAAACCACGGGACATATACATAGAAAAGAATTACAACACGCTCAAATAACTATAAAATTTATACCATCACTGCGCATCGCCCGCCGCACTCGTCAGGCACGCACGTGTGATAAATGTTTATCTAAGAAGGCGCGTTTATGTTTATCTGACAAGGCGCGTTTGGCTGCAGAGCCTGAACTGTTTATCAGTGATTGACATGTCAACTTTCACGCCAGCCCTTCCACCAATTCTTTTAAGGCTGTGGGATATGTGATGCATATACGGGATGACGGATACTTTCTTGTCCTTTTGAGCCATCTCTTGTGGGTATGACTGCGACTTCTTTTCCTCAATCCGAATCAAATTGGCCACTGCTACAATCAACCTTTCAGGATATCCTGCTAATGTAAGGCGACAGATTTGAGCCTGGGTGCTTGCACTATTTGTTCAGCGCGTTAGTAAGCAGGTGCCCCTATTCACTAGTTTAGTGTGCGGGGACGTAAACGGCAATAACCGTTTCTGGCAACCGGGTTCGTACAACCAACACACATGTGAAGTATAGAATTTCAGACACAGATACAAAAACTTCAGGCTGTCGTGCTGAGGAACCTCGTGAGTCACTTCAAGAGGGCTCACGCATACCTTAAATATCCCCAGTGTACTGGCCACGTCCACAGAAAATGCTTCCGCGCTACTATCGAGTAACACTAAGAAGTCATCGACATATCAAAAACCATTTTGTGACTCCTGTGTCCTTCAATCTGTCTGCGAGAATCCTGTCCAAGTGAGCCATGACGAGGTTACTCAGTGCCCGAGCAACGCAAGACCCAATACATACTCCTTTCTTTTGTATGCACACACTATCGTTCCATTGAACATATGTAGAATTCAAGTAAATTCTAAAACATCCAAAAAACATTGAACCGAAACACCACATTTACTAAAAAACCGTACAGGCCAAACCCCGAAATGGCATAATCAACGTTCGATATCATCACTTCCCGAGGGAGAGTGTAATATAGGTATTTTACATCTACCAAAAAGGCTCTAAAGCACATTCCTGAATTTTGTGTCAAAGTGTCTACAAGTAGCTCGGATATTTTAATTTCAAAACAATCATCTATTTTCAGCAATCCGTGGTTCCGCTGCAAGAATCCCGCTATACATTTCTGCCGGGTGTGTCTTTCGGATACAATAACCCGAAAGGGCGCGCCGACCTTACGAGTCTTGACGCTGAAAAAAATTTCTAGGCCCGCCTTAGTGCTGCACTCGATCTGCTTCGCCAACCTATCCAGGTTAAGGTTTTCGCAAAGTTCTCTGGCTTTTTTTTTTGCCTTTTTCAAAGATACACGCGGACAGGTTCGAAATACGGAAGAAATTGCGTCTTCTGCTTTAGAGAAGGACATGGCGTGAGGGAACACCCCAAAACCACCCTCTTTGTCCGATTGTACCGCGCACAGGTTGTTCTCTTTTAAGTAAGTCGCAACATTTTTATGGGTAACCCTACTTTCCAGAAGACCACAACGCAAAAGCAAATCAACACCTTCTGACACGCACCCTTCTTTCTCGTTGTCCGGCGCCAATGTTGGCACACGTCGTACAAAGGAAAAGAGTTGTGGAGCAGAAGCCTTTGGCTGCACGGCACACTTCGGTCCGAAGCTGAGCGTGTCACGCACTTACTGCGGAAGGGTGATGTCGCCATTGGTTAAGACAGAGTTACTGGGAGTTGGTGGGGTCTTGAGACGACCAAGTCGAAGGCCAAAGAAGGTCGAATGCCACATACTCTCGGCTGTAGAGTCAATCTGTGTGAAGTATCCGCGCCATCTCCTTTTCTTGACAAAGGAAGAACCTCGCTTACGTTAACTTGAGATTCTTCCTTCTGGAAGGAAGCACCTCGCTGTTAACTTTCATCCTCTCTCCTGTGCGATCCCGGTGATATAAATCTGGGTATCCTCAAGTATTATTGCTTTTATGTGCGTTAGCAATTGCCAACTCCAAAACCACCAACTGAGAAATTCGTGGCACCTTCTAGGGCAGCTATAGCACCAGAGAAGATTTTGTACGCACATAAAAGGTCAATTATCTTAATCGGAATGTGATTACTAAAACATTTGTCTCTAACATGTCACTGAAGCACATTGTACATGCTGCTGTTCAGGTTTATGTTCTCGTAAATTGTGCACTTGGGCAGGAAGGGTGACCTTAATCGCTGACGCAATACTGCGTACCCCACTTCCATTGTAACGCGGCATTTTGATTTGTTACCTTCTCACGCAACTCTCACTGTTCCTACCAGCACGCCAGTATATATCTTCTCCGACTGTCAGTCAGCCCTTCGTAATTTCGCTCACCATGAGACTCACCCACACACTACTGAATTCGTCACTCCGATACTTGCATCGAATCCTCGGCCCCGCTTCACACTGGTTTGGGTTCGTGGCCACGCTGGCATGTGCGGAAACGCCTTAGCAAACGCGCTCACCCGAGTACCTTTCCCGGGTCCGCCCTTGTCCCGGCCAACCTTGTACCACCCGCCGACTGTTCGTATTCAACACCGCGCTTCCCACCGTTACCAATTACACGCCCAACGCCTATCACGTACCCTGTACCCACCCCCCAGTTCCCGTCTAACTCGTGAGGCTGCGTGCCTCATTCGGCAAGCTCAAACCTCTTCACTTCCCTCCCATCACATTCTTCACCGCATCTATCGGCGCCCTGGTCATCCTTCCTGTCCCACCTGTTCTTCCTACCCATCCATACCTCATTCTTATTGGGACTGCACCCCGCCATCACTTGACCCATCCCTCGCCTCCATCACCTCCTGGGAGCTCTGGTTGTCTCCCCCGCCGACAGTAAACATCCAGGCTGCCCAGGAAGCTCTCTACAAACACGTGCACCGGATCCGCACGGACTTTCTGGAGTACTACGTGGATCGGGTGAATTGAACTTTGAAATTAGGACCTGGACTTAGGTCCTGCGAAAATAAAGTTTGTTCTCTCTCTCTCTCTCTCTCAGTGATTTCATCCGTGCTCCGTGTCACCTCCAAGCTATTCACAGGAGCTAGACATCCTCTAGCATGCCACGGTGGACAACCGCCGTCTACTGATTGCTCCACTGCTAGGCATAATGGATGTTTCGGAGCTGCAGCCCGAAAGGTAGATTGGCCGAAGATAATTTAACGTCAGTACAGCCGTCGCAAAAGGCGGAGCATCCGTATCCCGTGCAGGACGACCGTGGTTCGAACACTGGTGCCACACAATTCCCTCCTGATTAAAAAAATCCGGTTTTTGGGAATTGGAGAAGGCGGAATGGTGTGTGGCCGGTGCCCGGTGACCATTGCCGGTAACCCTCTTCCTCACCAAAGCAGGATAGGCCAGCCTGGAGTAGTATTGGCCAGAACCTCCCATGAAGTACTCCAACGTTTGCACAAGGCCTTAACCTACTGCTGCCTAAGGTCTACACTAACTACGGTAAACAAACAGCAATTTTCGCAGCCATTCAACTATGGAATTCATTACCAATAACAATTAAATTGTCTTATTCTATGCGTTCATTCAACTATAGTTTAACATCCTTTTTGCTTAAAAATCTTTCCGAATATTAGTCTCGTATAGTATTTAATCATGTTTTTCCAGATGTAATATTGTAGAATTTCTTGTTCTAGTGCTTCCATATTTTATTGGCATGTTACACTGATCCGTACCAAACTGCGAAATTTTGGTACTTGTACAAAATATTGCTTCTTCATTGTACAGTAATTTAAGACCATGTTTCTAACATTTCTTTTTAATTTTTTTTCTGAATAATACTTTTTGTGCTTCCCCCTGTTTATAGTACTCAAACCTTTCTTTTCTGATATAATATTTCAGAATTTCTTATTATAGTGTTTGCATTATCGATTAGCGTGCTAAACTGACCCGTACCTCGACTGCCTACATATTTTGTAACTACATTTTCGCATTTATTAACAGGAGGTCCCCCGGACAGTTTTACTTTGGGACCTCCTTCTGTACTATTAACTACGTGCAATGTGTATGTACCAAAACATGTTTATTAAATCCTTGAAATGCTTGAAATTATCCCTCGGCGCTCAGTCTGCAGTGGCACCGAAGCAACTGACCACGGCGGTGGTCAGACCTGTGACGCAGCACAGGTTGCTAAGAAACCCTCGATTCCGACAGGCCGCCATTGAAATATGAACCTGACATCATTTACAACTCGAATATTATCTGGCGAGGCCAGTATAAAGCTGTTGTTCGAGGAATTAGAGGAAATAAAATGAGATGTAGTAGTAAATAGCCAGGTTAGGAGGATAGATGAATCCTTCACAGTGCTGAGGAATGAACAGGTCATATTTTACAATGGTCTAGTGGACAAAAGAGAATTCGTAGTGGTAATTCTAGTGAACAAAATCATAGCTGGGACCATAGCCGAAAACTATAGCATTAACAAGAGGGTAGACGGTTTCATAATAGAGCTTGATAAGAGGTACAATCTCAAGGTTGTAGAGGGCTATTCGCCTACTTCCAGCCATGATGACCATCTAGTTGACCGCTTCTTCCTGCCTTGGCAATCAGATAGTTCAACACTTCTACGAAGATGTTGAATCGGGAATGGGATGCCGTCCATTCTGAAGGTCGGCATCCGACCGAAACGTCGAAGAAATAGAGAGTTTTGGAAGCTATACGCATTTTGTACTTCTTTTTACGGCAATCACGAATGCTCTATTCACATTTTACATAAAAAATAAATAAATAAATAAATAAATATATATATATATATATATATATATATATATATATATATATATATATATATATATATAAAAGGTAAGTAAAAACAAAAACACAATTAACCATGAAAAGAGAGATTTACTGATGTGTCATGAAGAGGACTTCCTTTCATCAGAGTACAGAATAAATTGGTTCCAGGGTTATATATCTGGGCAGAAAAAGCATGAGAAAATAGGAAGAGAGGTGACAAAAAGTAAAAATAACTAAAATTAAAGGATAACAAGAAGCCACAGTCACGTGATACGAACATGAGAAACAAGGGGCAAACAAGAAAAAAACAATGCGAAAAATTTTAACACGGTATTTCCTTCCTCCTCCGTATCAACAGCGGTGAAAGAGGGGTCAAAACAACAAGACATCCCTGTGCACGTGTTTGACATCAAAGAACAAATCAGTCACGCGGAACGAAGAATGTCCAGAGAAGATATGCTCATGCACACAAAAGGCGAACATCTGCCCATACACACCCGTTCTAAGAATCAGGGTCGGGTGATTGAAACATGAGCACTTGGCTTCGCTTGGTGGGAGTCAAGGGTCGCGCCTAAAAGCAGTAGGACAGGCAGTTTCGACAGGAAATGTGAGTACATTTATTTTGTTTGTTTAATTTACTGAAGGCCGCTCTAAACGAAAATAATGAGCAGCAACAGCATTTTGTTTTTATTTTAAAAATCACCCAACACACAAAAATTGGTCACCCTTCAGAATTAATAGGCGAAAAAAGAAGAACAGAGGAGCTGGCGGTCTTCACTAGCTTTAATGGCCGAATGCTGAAGACACAGTCCGCTTACACTCAGCGAAAGCTTATTGTCAACGCACGTGCTACGAACCCAAAAGAAATGATGAGGGCTCTGAATGAGATCATAGCACAATCAGATATGGTGGTTGTATTACGCGAAGAACTGTGGTTCCGTTACGACCAAGAGATGCATTTTTTCTTTAGGTGCGCACCCCCCGCACCTACAGGTCGGATCCGTGCCTACTGCGGATTTTTCCTCACATTTGTTTGCGTGGCACTTTACTCTTCTCCACTTTAAAACGGCGAGTTTTGAGCGACGTAATTGCTGATTGAACGGAAGCCTAAATAGCTACTGTGCAAAAACGTTGTAAATATTCCGTCGTCAGGAGGTTTAGGCGATCGTATGTACTAACATATAAATTCATCATAGAAATGCGCAATAAAGCAACACCAGAAAAAGACACAAATAACTGAGTATGCGCCGCAGACTAACAACTCATTTCTATGCAGAAAACAATAAATTTATGTGAAAGGACAAATCATCCCGCTTGCACACAATCAAACTCTCGTACATACAACCATACAATTCGCATAAGAATTATAGAACGGCAGGTACACGACCACAGTCGTGTTTCGACATATGCATACCTTTTTATATCTCCCGGCTCCCCCAAAGTAAGGAAGCGCTGTTTCATTTGCGAGGATTATGAATAAATAAAGAAGATTCAAAGGAATGACTTGTTTGTCGGTGCACGAGAGTTGTGTTGTGCCTACAGTTTGTAGCGTTTATCATTTGGGCGTCGATTTTATTTCCGCTACCTGAAATATTTTTTTCTGTCAGGGATTTCTTGACAATAACTTTCAAAGCAGTTGCGAAACAACTGCCAATATGGTGCATTGTACTCAGCATAGAAATCTAAACACGTGTTTGAAATGCTAGCAGCGCTTGCACTTATATTGGTGTCAATATAGTGCTGTAATTTAACAAGTCTGGCTAAGCAATCTGTAGTTCTGGCAAGGCAGGCTGGGAAGGCACTCTACAGGGCCAAAGCCGGGCTGGTACCATCATTGTCAATGAATACTGGTCCGAAGTGAGAATTGGGTGCTTCCGATACAGCGGGTATCCGAAGAGGTCTCTATTTACAATTAGCAAAGATGAGGCCGGCCCTGCAGGGTCAAGTGTTTCTAAAAAATAACACCGGACGTTCATCATAGAGATCATTACGAAGTTTCATAGGAGAATGTATAGGCAACATGCCATTTTACCTTTAGCTCTGTATTTTTTTGAACTAGTTAATAACTTGTGCGAGTTACGGAAGTGATTCCCTCAATAACTTGACTGGTTACGCCAGTGGGGGTTTGTTTTTGTTGTAAGCCACATCACATAGAACGTATAAGCATATAGGCCCGTATTCACGGCAAGTCACTAACTAGTGGCTGACTAAAATTACGAGACCCGACTACTCAATCAAGACTTACGCAATTCAGCGCTCACTAGACCCCGACTAACCGATACCGTATCCATGTCACCTCCCAAGTTTGTTGATAGTCGCGACTGTCATGTATTCAGCAAACGCTCCCCATGCCTACAGATTTACCCTTTCAACAGGAACACGGCAGTGGATACGGCTAAATATTTTCTTCACCATCCGACTTCGGTCGTTTCGGTTTTTGTTGCCGTCTTGTCGTCTGCTTCCTATCAACTCTAATCAGTGTGCTTGCAGGCCAATGGCTCTCACTGTCTGTATTATCTGCCAAACCTTGCTGTATAGTGGCCGTTTGCAGTGTTTTTAAACCATCCGATTTGTTCATATATTGCTTGATTTCGCAATGGAATGGCCGGCGTATGGCGTGTGCTCATTGCATTACACAAGCGAACGGCGCCAACAGACCACAGCTCAAAGGAAGTCCCGTTCAGTCGACGCTTGCTTGCCACGGGCGGCAATGAAAATGTGTGTGGTTATTTTACCTCCGTCCGTAGCAGTGACCAACCAGGCTTTTGCTGATGGCGTGATACAAAAATAATAAAGAAAGTAAAGGACGAAGACCTTTTCACTCGTTCCCCTTGCTCCCCTCTCTCTCTTCAGCTAACAGTATCCAACCGACCTACCCTTGATTCTCGGGAATGAGCCTCCGTTTGTGGTGGTCTTTGCAATCCAAGGAAGAGTCCATAATAAGGTTGAGGGGACGTGCGGTTTGGCCTGAAAATGTAGCTGACGGACCTGAATGGGGTGGCTGCTAGAGCTGCCACTCGGTGTTAAAAGTAGAGGAAAGTTTTTGTACGCCATTCTTTGAACATCGATACTTCTTTTTTTATTGTAGTGTTACGAGTGGCAATGTTTTTCAGCGTATGCTTTTTGCTGTAAGTTTCAACCAATAGTTGGACGCAAAGATCGTTTCAGAAACACGTAAGTCCTGTTGCATTCGCCCGACTGAAGCAAGCCTGAGCCGACGATTTCTTTGCGGAAGAAGACGATTTCGCCTTTAGCAAGTATTGTGATGCATAGCAATGCGGGTGCAGCTGGTTGCTGTGAAAATAGCCTCCACGTGACAATCATGCTGGACTGATTCATTGTTGGAAAGTTTGGATATTTACGTGAACATTCAGGTTGGTGAAAGCTAAGATGAAAGCTTTTATGTTGTTTTAAGGCGTTGTCAATGTTTCTTAGCTATCTGTGCCCGTAAATAAAGAGTTGTATTTTACATGGGACTTATGCTGGCAGTGGAACTTTCTAATGCTTGTTTATGTGTGCATAGTGTAACGAATAATTTTTACGCTCTATTTCGCACCATTTTTCTCTTTATTATAGCATTTTGTGTATGTAACAACAAGCAGTGTGGACGCAAATTGTAGTGCCATTGCCGTATGGAAAAAGTTTGCAACGAGGGCAACGAGTGAGCGAAGCAACTTTATTGAAAATTCCTGCAGAACGATTAGCCCTCCCATGTAAGGAAGGCGTCACCGTGACGCGGCCATGACGTCTTCCCGGCTGTTGGCGCCTCTACTCCGGCCGCGGCCTCACTACTCCCTTTGGTCGACTGCGCCTGCCCCTGTTTTGGGGTGGCAGCCTCCCTCCGGTTTCGCTCGGTCGTTGCCTTTCGAGGGCCTCCGAGATCTGCTGGACGGCCTGGGCTTGGACTTCTTGGTCGTAGCACCGCATTGCGGCCTCGAGCCGCGGCGGGATCGTTGTCATCGTTGTAGCTTGCTGCGGGTTCTTGGAACAGTCCCAAAGGATGTGAGCCGCAGTGGCTCTCTCCTTTCGGCACACAACAAAGGTCACTTACATAAACACTCGGACATATGTGCTTCAGCAGAACCGGGGGTGAGCAACGACCCTGTCTGTAGTTGTCGATATATTACTGCTTCCTCACGGGTCAAGCCCGGATGAGGTGGTGGCATAGTCCTTCTATCTTGTCTGTACCACTTCACAATTTCATTGTAAGATGTCATCCTGTCCTTGGTTTCCCACCACCACGTCGGGTCGACCTCAGCAGCAGCCCACGGTTGGTTAGTCCTCGCGCCACCGCGTTCGCCGTCTCGTTGTGGTTTGCGTTGCCGCGATCCGAGACATCACTGCCCATGTGCGCCGGAAACCACTTAATCACAACACACCTACTTTCACTCGCGAGATAGACTGCACGCAACACACGTGCGGCTTCACCACACACTCTTCCTCTGGCGTAGTTTTTCACTGCCGTCCTAGAATCACAAAGCACAGTCGTCTACTCGGGGTCGGCGACGGCTAGGGCAATGGCCACTTCCTCGGCTCGATGCGCCGCTCGAGTCTGCACACTCGCCGCCGTCCGTGTAGCACCTACAACTGCTGCGGCGAATGCTCTTCTGTCGTCTGGATACTCTGCCGCATCCACAAACACAGCACCCCTGTCTTTGGCATGGAGATCGGTGAGCGCCTTGGCCCTCGCCGCCCGCCGCTCCTTGTTGAACTCAGGATTCATATTTCTTGGCACAGGACATACCCGCAACCGTCTGCTAATTGCTTCTGGTACATGCACGTCTCTATTCTCGGGTACCCCTTCCTTTGGCTCCAGGCCTAGGTCACGCAGCACTTGTCTACCCGTTCTTGTTTCCGACAGCCACACGAGCTGGGCGGTCCTTTGCGCCTCGGCGATTTCTTCCAAGGTGTTGTGCACTCCCAGGGCCAGGAACTCTTCGGTGCTTGTGCAGTCCAGAAGTCCGAGTGCTGCCTTGTACGCTTTGCGTAAGAGCGCGTTGATCTTAGTACGCTCGCATTGCCTCCAGTTGTGGAAAGCAGGAACGTACGTAATGTGGCTTATAGCGAAGGATTGCACTAGCCGGTTGAGGCTTTCTTCCTTCATGCCTGCTTTTCTGTTTGACACCCTCTTTATGAGGAGAAATGCCGTCGTGACTTTGACCGCGAGACGGTTCAGCATACCCAGCATGCGGATCTTCGCTACCTCCGGGATCGTGTGACCGCCGCTCGTCATGATCTTGATTTCCTCTTGCTCTCTCGCAGGATCGTTGCCTTTCGCCTTCCTAGCTGCCCCTTTCGGTGGAATCACCAGCAGCTCGGACTTGCTAGGAGAGCAGACGAGCCCGGACCCGCCCAGCTGCTCCTCGATAGCATCAACCGCCTCTTGCAATGCACCCTCGATGTGTCCGTCGCTTCCACCTGGGACCCATAGCGTTATGTCATCGGCATAGATGGTGTGTCGGACACCCGCGACTCGCGAGAGCCGCTCGGCCACCCCAATCATTCTATCCAAACTAGGGCAACAAAAAATTTTCCGTGTGTGAAGTAGTGTTTTTTGTGAAGTGTTTTATGCTTCTAAATTATCATCCGTTATGCTGTATTGGTGTTCGATTGTTATTGTCTGCGTTCCTAATGGCTCAACAAAATCAATAAAACGTGTTCTGACCTTGTAAAAGGTTATAGTGTGTTTTTGCACTAAGATTATCAGAACTCTTACGTACATATTCTCTCCCGCTTACAATTAGAAAGAACTGCGCTGATTGTTTTGATTTTTATTTGTGTGTGGGTTGTGGGGCCTCTCTGCAATGATGCAGTTGTACAGACGACAAATGCCTTTGAAATCACCGGCCGGTACAAAGCTGAAATACTGCAGGTACCTTCTTCCAGGGATTTGTGGATGATTGGCGGTGAGCGGGACCACGGGTGGCACCCCGAAGCGTGTCTCTGTGACGTCGGCTTAGGGATTCCGCATCTGTCGTCTGCTTCATCAGCGCTCGCTCTCTTTGCAGTTTCTTAGCATTCAGTTGACCTTTGATGCTTGTCCGAATCCGATTTATTTTTTGCGAAACTTTTTATCACAATAAAACACTTAAAACCACATACACTTGTAAGGGTGGGATTTAAACTATAGTTTAGAACCTCATACCACATAAAGGATGAACGACAGAATGAATATAGGCTTTGATAGCGCTCCGGACTTGTCAGGGCGGGATTTAAACAATAGTTTAGAACCTCATAGCACATAAAGGATGAACGACCAAATGAATGTAGCCTTTGATAGCGCTCCGGAAGAAACATTGCCAGTGTCACCCCCTTCCTTGCGAAGTCAGTTCTGTGCTGAGAGCGAACCTATGCGCCAGTTCCTGAATCCAGCAATTAATCTTTCGAACAAAGGGAACAGTCAGCTGCTAATACACAGCAGAAAAAATGCAAGACCAAAACGAATTCCCGGGCCTTTCGCGCGGTTGACTTTGGCGGAAGGCAATATGACTCCCGTTAATCGTACATAAAGTAAAACAGTTTCTGCAACCTTGCCGAACGCTCGAAGGTATTGTATCACATTAGTTTACCTTGTCATGGCATGTGATATGCCGACATGCACTACAGGAAACAACAAATGTAAGTTGACTTCCAAATACCCTACTGTTTGTATAGGCACGTTCTAGGTTTATAACAGGCTTCTAACCAGTACGGAGCCTTATTGAGCCAAAGGAGTCAAGTATACGGTAAAAATACAGTAACATAATCTTTGCTCAGACCTGGAGGCATATTTCGATACATTCCCCAAAGCCATACCTCCACACATTCAGATATGCGTTAGGGTAAAATGGCACACAAGCCTTAACACAGTAATCATATCATAACTATGTGGGTTGAGAGTCAGTTCGCTTTGATAACGATGGCTAATACTGGAATTGTGCGCAAGAAAGCCGCCTTCGAGTACTCCGGACAATGTGGTCTGCGCCCTTTCGCGGTGGCGTATCATAAACCTTTTGCCCTGGTGTTAAATGGCGCAATAATATAAATAACCGATTCATCGCAATTGCATGTCAATAAACAAGGCAAGCTACGGATATGCCCCATCTTTCACGCAGCCATAAGGAAAGCATATTTGTGAAGTAGGTACTGTATGCCTACAGCCTGAAGAAAATATCCACGCGAACATTGTAGGCCCCCAAACACCCCCGAAAACTTCGTAATAAGAAGTTTGCCAAGGTGAAGATAAATAAATGTATTGGGTAGAGAAAAAAACATTCACCTAATACAAGTCAACAGCAACAAAAGAAATAGAAAACCACCTTTTTATTTCCCCTGTGGGATGCGTATATATGGGCCCACTTGATGTGCAGCATTATGCTGTAGAAACTTCATTAGAGCAAAATAATTTTTGGAAGCTTATACGCAATCGGATACTTATCTTGGAGCTCTGAGCACTGAACCTCGCGAAGAAGCAAGAAATGACAATTTAAACATCATCATTTCACCGATGCTCTGAAGAAAGTTATTCTCTCTCTCCTCGTGTGGCAAGCTCGCGTGTTGTACAGATTGAAGTTATTCGGAGTTGTCTGGAGCACGCAAAATAATTACTTCAAATACGCTTATCAATGCACTAAAGCATGAAAGCGGGCCAATTCTAGGACATGCCCTGGTGCCCCTCACAAGCGGAGTGTAGCATACGACAGCGGCGCAAGTCCCTAAGCCGACGTCAGAACCAGGTAGCGCCATTTAAATATCTCACCGCCAATACCCGATTTAGTAGTTTGAACTGTAGTGTACACGTCAAGATAAGACTACTGACGCGGACAAGAGGTGGTGGCGCCGATGATGCTCCAAAGTTCGCAGCAGTAGTTCGCTCTCAAAACGTACTTTTGCCACGGTTTCCTAGCCGCAGGTGCGTTCATACGTATTGCCGTTGCAAAATTGCGGTTGCTTGAGACATATGAGTGAACTACGTGGGGGCAACGGGGCGCGTGGCCCAACCGAGATTAACCGGAGGGGGCGACGCCCTCATCGGGAAGCGGAGGCTGGGGCCGAACGGGCTTAAGCCCCCCAAACATTTTTCCCGTCGGCGCCATGCTTCCTTTTATGTGCCGTTCGTTGTGTGTAGACAAAAGCGCATAACCTTCGAAAGTATCGCTATTAGAAGCGTGCGTGCATGCATCAATGCTTGTCCGCCATGTCGGTACTTTCATAGAACGAAGCGCCTCAGTCGGGATGACTCCACAGGAGTGGAGCTCCTAAAGCGATGTCCCCCTTCGCATGAGTGTCAGCAGAATTTTGGCTCCCCGGGTGCGGGGGGAGGGGGCAGT
This sequence comes from Haemaphysalis longicornis, assembly GCF_048455015.1. Taxonomy (NCBI): domain Eukaryota; kingdom Metazoa; phylum Arthropoda; class Arachnida; order Ixodida; family Ixodidae; genus Haemaphysalis; species Haemaphysalis longicornis. The sequence continues at coordinate 27,262,237 of NW_027526204.1, read as the reverse complement.
ATTTTATCCTATGGGGAGAAGGTGCGGGAGCCGCAAACGTGCTGGAGTGGCTTGAAAGGGAGGAACTGTCCATTTTGCATAGCCCTGCCTACGCCAATGCTTCCCGGGTAAGCTCAGCGGGGGACGACAAAGGGGTGCGTGGTCTTTTGTTATCGCGCTAGCCACCATAACCGTGTCTGGCCCGACACTCGAGTGCGTTGCCACATGTCGCCGATGTCGTCACGCGGAGAACGATTGGCCGAAAAAGCATCCTCTCCCCACACGGAATCGGTTCAAATCTCCCAAGTTGTGGAGGCGGGCCCTGTCCAGCTTATGCCTGCTCGACCACCTTCGGCTGGGTCTGCGGGCGTCCCCTCCTGAAGACAACAATAAAGACGTTTATTCTCCAACCAAGTAAAACCACGCGCGACTTCAATGCAGAATAGCAGATTGACTCTCATGGTGTGGGAGGGGAAGAAACGAGTGGTTTGCAGTAACACACGCCGGGAAAAGTGTGGCACAGCAGCGGCAGCAGACGTCCAAGACGAAGAAAAGGTTGTCCAAGAAAACGAGGAGCACTTGTCGGGAAAAATGTGGTTTCTGTGAATGACGGCCGTGCGTGGGGTGATGAACTTTGTGTCAGAGAAAGGCGAGCCCGCTGTCCCGCTACACCTTTTTATATCCCTTCAATCTCACGTTACTGTCTAGAGCAAAGGGTGTATTTTGAGTGGGGTATGGTCTGAACGTGCGCGCGTGGCGTTTCCCCTTCTGAAAGCGGCGCTGCAGACGGAGTCACTGTTTCACTCCCCCCTTGTTCCCTCCCAATTGGACAGATTTGTTTTGATGTACCCGATGGCTATCATCAGTCTCTGTCACAGCTAAAGTCGGGTGAGTTCTTCCAAGGCACCTTTTGTCCTCGGCGGCGGCCGGCGATACCAGCGTATATGGAGAGGCTTTAGCCAAAACAACGGCAATATGCCGCAAGTACACAGACTCCCCTGGCTTTTGAGGAAGGGTATCCTCGATTAAGTGCCAACTCGCAAACGAGGTCTCCAATTAATGTGTCATTTTTCTCTATCCTTGTATGATTACTCTTGTGATGATGGAGGCTGCAGTGTGTCTTACCAGTGTAGATCATTTTTATTTTTTCTGACATTTAGATAATGATTTCCTGATAAATTAAGGAAGGTAAATCAAGTTAGGGTCGGCGCAAACAGAAAATTCGCATTCTGCTGCATTTCTTCAATGCAATACTGCTTTGTATAAACATAATCGCTTAAACAGGTATAGTCACCGATGCGTTCACAGTCGGAGACGAATCTCCGCTCTTCGTGCAAATATATTGAACGGTTGAAAGAAGCGTCATTAACAAAGCATATAAGTGGGTGAGAAAACCGTAAGTACAAAACGTAAAATCAATGAAATATTTTATGGTGCGAAAATGTTGCCACCAATCTTGCTGTTGTGAGGAAAATGCGTTGCCACCAGCGTATTGTGCTGAACTAGAAGCGACACACGTTGGGATGGCCGTAATACTGCCCATTTTTGAGGCAGGGCAATACTGTATTCTAATATTACGCACTGACTCTACAAAATCCGTCCACGACATCTCCGCGTAACACAAGCTACATTATTCGCCGATGCCCTTCACCACTTAGCACTAAGCACTCTACTGCAGATCCGCTTAGAACGGGTACTCCGTTCAACTGTACACGGCAGTAGGGAGACAGACACGGCTAGTCGGCCGCATACTTTTATGCGACCACTACCGCTTTCCCCAGAAAATTATAGTGGAAATCTGCCACAACAGAAGGAAACAGAAAAAAGGCCATCTGTGGCTGCCTCTTGGCCAGCGCCGTACCACGGCCCATACGACTCCACCTGCCTATTTTGCGACTCCCCCGTACAGATTGTGATTTTGCAGCATCTGCTGTGGACCTGGCCGGCACTGCATCAGATCCGATTACGGCACTTTCATGCAGTCGGCTTCCGCCCTGGCCGTCGTACAGAATTGAAGTGCAGGGTTCATGGACCATTCAATCGGCAACTTCTGGACTTTATACACGAAGCAAACTTGCTCGTGTAGCTGTGGATCATGCACCGTTATGCCGCAGGGCAAACTTTCAAATATTAAAAAGAAGCTCAAATGGAGATTCTTGGGACACCGTATTGTACAAAGAAGGACCGATAACACGAAACACAGCGTATAGTCACCATAGTACTAACTAGGAGTTTGTTTCAAAATTAGCCAAATCCACCTTCGAAATTTGAGAAAAAAGTGAAAGTTTCTACCAAACCTAAATACAACGTTGCCATAGCTATTATGTAATGTTTTACATGTCATCGAGGGGAAGACTGTGGCTACAAGTTGTCACGTAGATAAAGACGAATAGGCCTAATCAAACTGATTTATTTGGGGCACCCTTGGGCCCGCAGACAAGAGAACAACAGGGGACCTTCTCGCTGCTCCGCGTCTCACACACACCCGCGCCCAGCGTCTTCGTCAACCTGCATCCCGCACGACGCAGTCCCGGACGACGCGATCCAGTCCACTTGGCGATCATGCGAGGGGTGGCCGGGTGTATAACCGATGGTTAGCGCGTCGCGGCAACACTGGCGTGAGCGTGTGGACGAGCTTAGCTCTGAGGTGATTGACGAGCATGCGGCACTATTCCCCTCTTAAGGAAAGCATCGGCCCGATGCTCAACTAATAGGCACGTAATAAATCGAAAGTAAAGAAGGAAAAAAAATGCCCAGGCGGTTCTTTGAGTTCGATAGGTGGTTATGACACGGCACAAACCACAGTTTCAGGCGCGCACGTTGCTAGTTGCCACTACTGTGCAATTTTCAAGGTACGCTACACCACACGCACACGCGCACAAGCCCATCACACCTCAGGTTGTGACATTGTTACCGGTGAAAGTATGGCTTTAGGCGGACTACGTGCACTGTTTCGTTACGCGGTTGACGGCGTTGTCCCACTGTTCCATCCGGGAGAACTTCGTAGGTGACATCGGAGAGGCGTTGCACTATCTTGTAAGGTCCGAAGTATCTGTGCAATAGCTTTTCTGACAATCCTGGCCGGTGGACCGGTGTCCACACCCACACTCTGTCGCCTGGGCGGTAGTACACTTCTCTATGGCGAATGTTGTAGCGCGTGGTGTCTGATAGCTGTTGTCGTTGGATGTGAAGCCGGGCAAGTTGGCGGGTTTCTTCGGTGCGCTCGGCGAACTGCTCCGCGCCTGGCGTTGCCAGGTGCTCTTCGAAAGGTAGCATTGCATCAAGCATAGTCTGCACATCCCTTCCATACGCCAAACGAAATCGTGTGAAGCGTGTTGTTTCCTGCGTCGCCGTGTTATAGGCAAACGTCACGTACCGCAGTATTTCATCTTTTTGTTGTACATCTACGTACATCGACAACATGTCGGCCAATGTTTTGTTGAGTCTTTCCGTCTACCCGTTGGTTTGCGGATGGTAGGCTGTCGTTTTGCTGTGCGTGGTACGGCTGAGTTCTAGCGTTTCTAGCATCAGATGGGCAGCGAATGGCGTTCCCCTGTCTGTGACGATGCGCGACGGAGCTCCGTGTCGTAAGACGATGTTTTCGATGAAGAATTTGGCCACTTCAGCTGCTGTTCATCGCGATAGAGGTTTTGTCTCGGCGTAACGAGTCAAGTAGTCCGTTGCGACTACGATCCATTTGTTTCCAGAAGCCGAAATGGGAAGGGTCCTAGCAGGTCCATGCCTATCTGCTCGAAAGGCTTGGCGGGCGGTTCTATAGGCTGAAGTAAGCCCGCTGGCCTTAATGGCGGCGTTTCCCGGCGCTGACATTGACGACACGTTTGGACGTAGCGTTTGACGCTCGCGGTGAGCCTTGGCCAGAAGTATTTCTCACGCACTCTGGCCAAAGGCCACGTGAAACCCAGGTGTCCCGCTGTCGGCTCGACGTGACACGCAAAGAGGATGTCGTCGCGGAGGTCTTGTGGTATGACTAGAAGATATGCCCTGTCGCTGGACTCGCCGTTTTTCTTGTATAGGACTCCGTTTTGTAAAACGTAAGAAGACTGCGCTCTAGAGAGGTACCGTGGTATGGTAGCGCTTCTACCCTCAAGGTGGTCGTTGAGCGGTAGGAGATCCGAGTCAGCACGTTGCTTGGCCGAAAATTTGAACGCTGTTATTGCACATAGAGAAGTTGTCTCATCCTTGGCGTTTTCGCATGGCGATTCGACTGGAGCACGAGATAGACTGTCGGCGTCATTGTGCTTGCGGCCTGATTTATAAGCTATGGTAACGTTGAACTCTTGCAGTCGCAAGCTCCAACGTGTGAGGCGCCCGGAAGGGTCTTTCAGGTTGGCTAACCAACACAGGGAATGGTGGTCGGTTATTACTTTAAAAGGGCGGCCGTAAAGGTACGGGCGGAATTTCGTTATAGCCCAGATCACAGCGAGACACTCCCTTTCAGTGGTACAGTAGTTCGATTCCGCTCGCGAAAGCACGCGACCTTCGTAAGCAATGACCTTCTCGGCTCCTTCTTGCCATTGTACTAGCACCGCGCCAGTCCCATGCTGCTGGCGTCCATGTGGAGCTCGGTTTCAGCCTCCTCGTTGAAATGAGCGAGCATGGGAGGAGACTGTAGGCGATGACGCAGTTTTCTGAAGGCTTCCTCTTGTTCCTCGGTCGACAAAAATGGAACGTCCTCCCTCGTTAGGCGCGTGAGCGGTTCAGCGATCCTTAAAAAGTTGCTGATGAAGCGGCGGTAATAGGCGCAGAGACCCAGAAAGCATCGCACGCCTTTCTTATCTCGTGGGGCCGGATAGGAAGCCACGGCAGCTGTTTTTTCTGGGTCCAGTCGCACTCCGTCTGCGTTCACCACATGCCCTAGGAACTTCAATTCGGTGAACCAGAAGTGGATTTTTTCCGGCTTCAATGACAGGCTAGCCGACTGAACCACTTGCAATACCTTTTCAGTCGCTGTAGGTGTTGTTCAAACGTTTCGGAAAAAACGACGACGTCGTCTCAGTAGACGAGACATGTCTGCCATTTCACACTGGTGAGGACGGTATCCATCATCCGCTTGAAAGTGGCTGGAGCCGAGCATAGACAGAAAGGGAGTACTTTGAATTCATACAGTCCATCGGGGGTGACAAAAGCTGTCTTCTCCCGATCCCTTTCGTCTACTTCGATCTGCCAGTAGCCACTCCTGAGGTCGATGGAAGAGAAATACTTGGCTCGCCGAAGTCTGTCCAACGAGTCGTCTATGCGCGGCAGTGGATACGTGTCCTTTTTCGTCACGCTGTTCAGTTTTCTATAATCCACGCAGAAGCGTAGCGTTCCGTTCTTCTTTCTAACGAGAACCACTGGTGACGACCATGGGCTGCTTGACAGGTGGATGATATCATCTTCAAGCATTTCCTTTACCTGTGTTTCGATTGCCTCCCGCTCCTTTGAGGACACGCGGTAAGGCTGTTGTCGTATAGGGCTTGCATCTTCTGTTACGATGCCATGTTTCGTAATAGGTGTTCGACGTAGTTTGGTGGATGAGGCGAAGCAATCTTGAAACTTAGATAAGAGTTCCCCGATTCTTGATTTTTGTTCTTCAGAAAGCACCGGATTGATGTCGAAGTTTTCGAGCGTGGGCTTTCTATTGCAATCGCCGCGATCTTCTTCGAATGTGAAGCATTCAACAACCTCAGTAATTTCGTCGACGTAACCAACAGCGGTTCCGCGAAAGAGGCGTCTGTTTTTGTAGCCGAAATTGGTGACGAGTAATTCTACCCGACCATCACGAAGCTGCACAATGCCCCTCGCGACACAGATGTGTGCTGTGAGCAAAAGCGATTGGTTGCCTTCCGCGATGACTTCGCCGTTTTTCATTTCAGCGCACTCAACCTGAACAAGTACGCTCGTTTGTGGTGGCACGTTCACCCCTTCTTCGATGACGCGAAGTTTCCTTCTGCAACCATTGTTGGCCCTTTTCTCAGCTGCCTGCTCAGTAGCAAAGGCGATTCGGCGTTCCCGCAGGTTTATCACCGCAGCATGTTCGCGAAGAAAGTCCTTGCCAAGTATAAGGTCGCGAGAGCATTCGGGCATTATGAGGAAGGTGGCGACGAACGTCGATTCACGAATACTCACGCGGGCAGTGCACACGCCGAGTGGGGTGACTACGTGCCCTCCAGCGGTTCGAATTTGCGGTCCCCACCATGGCGTCGTAACTTTTTTCAGTCCTCTAGTAAGCCTGCCACTCATGATGGAATAGTCCGCTTCGGTATCCACCAACGCACTGACTCTATGACCATCGAATAACACTCGTATATCTAAAGACAAGCGACCATTATCATCAGGTTTCGCCGTCGCCGTTACTGCGTGCGGCGTTGTAGCCGTCGGTGGAAGCTGTTCAGAAACACTTCCTTCAGGGACCTCGCATCCAAAGGCCGCTGCCCCTTGTTTTCCTGGGGAGGGCTTGGGGACCGTCCCCTTGGGGCACTTGTGTAACTTGAACGCCTTGGAGAGACCCGGCGTGGAGACGGCGACCTTTATTGATGGCGCTGCGGTGAGTGTACGGGGCGCTGTTGTGCAATGTACTCTGCAATGGCGTGGGGTCTTTGGCCGGGACGCCGACGAGGAGAGTCGATGGCAAAGCCTCGCAGTCCGAGTCGTCAGTAACGACACTCCCTGTACAAGTGTCCGGCTTCGCCGCAATGGTAGCAGAGAGGCTGCAAATCCGGGGTGCGCCACACATCCGTCTTCCTTCGTCGTTCTCCAGCATACGCAACCGACTGCGCCGACTGTAAAGGCATGCGGGGTCCGGGTCCAGAGTGCACAGAAGGAGCTGCTGCGGAGTGCGCCGACTACACGAGGATGATGGGTCCGGGGTACACAAGAGGAGCTGCTGCGGTAGCAGGACGCCGGAGAGCGTCTGCATAGCTCATGTGCAGAGGGTCGTGAACCATCACTGGCGGATCAGCATGGACAGGAGGCGCTCGCAAGGCATGTTGCACCTCGCCACGAACGATGCTAGCAATAGAACCAATCCAGGGTTGGTGGATGTCGCGAAGTTTTTGTAGTTCCTCGCTGACTATTGAGCGAATCACCTCTCGAAGTGCATCAGGTTTCTCGAGCGCGTTGCCAAAGCCAGCGTAGTGCGACACGAAATTAGCTTGGCGCTCGTACAGGCTTGCACGCTGCCGTAGCGTTCTTTCTATCATAGTAGCTTTGGTAATAAATTCACGCACAGTCTTTGGCGGGCTTCGAACAAGGCCTCCGAACAGCTGTTCTTTAACCCCCCGCATGAGGTGTCGTACCTTTTTTTCTTCGGCCATGACGGGATCAGCTTTTCTGAAGAGGCGTTCCATGTCTTCCGCGTACACGGTCACGCTTTCATTCGGGAGCTTAACCCGGGATTGCAGCTCGCGCTCGGCCTTCTCTCGGTGGTCGCTATTTCCATGGGCTTGCAGAAACTCGCTTCGAAATTCCGTCCACATCTTTAACCTCCGTTCATTATTCTCAAACCACGTGCGCGCACCATTTTCTAGGCTGAAGTACACGTGTCTTGACTTCGCCGCGTCGTCCCACCGATTAAAGGCAGCTACTCATTCAAACTGGTCTAGCCAGTTTTCAGCGTCTTCGAATATTTCGCCATAAAACGATTTCGGGTTCCGAGGGTTCTGGAAACTGATGATGGGGGTGGCCATATCTTGCTGCTGGGTTTGCAGTGCACCGGTCCTGGCTCTGGTTTCATGGAGAAGTCCAAACTCTGGCGACGCTCCTTGAAGCCGCCGGCTCGCCGGGTGAATGGGAGTGTCCACAAGAGGAGGCTTCGAAGGGCTGGCGTTGCGGCTCTTCGATGGCGTTTGAAGCATGGGATAGGATTACCCCGCACCTTCACCAGTTTGTCACGTAGACAAATACGAATAGGCCTAATCAAACTGATTTATTTGGGGCGCACTTGGGCCCGCAGACAAGAGAACAAAAGGTGACACACACCCGCGCCCAGCGTCTTCGTCAACCTGCGTCCCGCACGACGCAGTCCCGCACGACGCGAGGGGTGGCCGGGTGTATAACCGATGGTTAGCGCGTCGCGGCAACACCGGCGTGCGCGTGTGGGCGAGCTTAGCTCTGAGGCGATTGACGAGCATGCGGCAAGTAATTAAAGGTTATGCCGTGAATTTGAGCAATATTAGGATGATAGATTCGATTTAGCTCCCATTGAATTAGACAATTTAATATGGTGTAGTATTCTAATGACAACTTTATTTAAATTGATTTTCAAGAATAGGTACGATTGGGTGTTTGCGGAAAAGGCAATAAATATACGCAACAAGACTTTAATGACACTAGTACTATACATGAGAGCATGTAAGTTATCTTGGTAGCCTTGGCAGCTCTTTCGGAATGTATCGGTAGGATACATTCCCTGGGAACCCCTGAGACACTCACGAAGTAAGCAATCTCTTCATTATTTTGCCATGAATTTCCAAACTTTTCATGAGAAGATAGCACATGTCTTATTCTTTGCCATAAGAAAGTGGCTCGTACCCAAAGAGGGGGGGGTGTCAATTGTCATGCGTTGTAAGTGGCATATATTTAGTTAAGTACTGAAATGGTAAAAATGGGAGTAACTAATTTACTGCATAGGGGCGAGGGAGACAAGTTGAAATGGTTGTCTTACGTCTGTAATTTTAATTTCATTAACTTCTTTGTTTACATTGAGGTCAACGTCTGTAAACAGATCTTTTCCCGCTCTCTTAATTGCCGTCTGATTTCATAATAAACCAGCACTGAAACGCAACAAAACCATCTGCCAACGCCCATGAAACAGTCCCAACAGTGCCGTCATAAGCAAACGCCTAGTGACCTATGGAGGTGACTTATTTTGAACTATTGGCGAAGGAATTTGAGTCATTTTGATTCCTACCAGAGTAGAATGGGGCTAATTTTCAATAATGTGGTTAATTTTCAATACGAATGGCTCATTTTCGATCTGCGTACACGTTTGCCGGGCGTTATCTTGCCTATTTTAATGCCACCTCTTTTCTATTGGAAACGTGTCGAGTTTTTGTTGTCATAGCAGCTTTATGATACCTTGGGGTGGTTTGTAGATTTGGATCATTTAAAATTAACCCCTCACATGCAGAGCACATAGGCCTATGCTCAAGCAGAGGCACACACATACGCGCATGCATGCTTATATGCACAGACACACATACACAAAAATATGTACATACCAACACGTACCCAAAGACACACACATACAGACACATCACATACACATATGTAGGTACATGCACGTGTGACTATGTGAAAAGCCAAAGGTACAGCTCCGAATGCTGCAAGGGAGGAACTCGTGGACTACGGATACGTTACACATGGTACAGAGGATGCATGAAGGGCTTCATTAAGTTGCATTGTTAAGAGCACGATTGAAAAGATCTAATATTGTTAGAAAGAAGGTCCAAGGGGACACACAATCTTCATTTTAAAGTCGCTGTACTCGCAACGTCGAAGATAGCGTCTCTGAGGCTGGTACATGAAAGCAGATGTAGGGAGTTGGTCCTCGCAATGGGACCCGAAGCCGAACAGACCGCACAAATACGGGGATGTCGAACTCCAACTGGATAAAATTGAAAATAGAAACGTAAATGGTGCTTCGTGCGTCCAAAGTAATATTCTTCCAGGTAATGCCACTCGAGGGCGTCGTTATAATCGTATGTATCATGTGGGGTGCCGCGGCGACAAAAAATGCGAGCAAAACTTTTTGCCCACTCTCTATTCGCAAAGATTACAACGTACTGAATTAATGTTAGACTGTCGAGGCAAATGCTACCGTTGGAAAAAATAAGGGCTCTATTGAGGGCTAGAAAGCACAAACCTCCTGCAAAGTCTCTAGTGGCATGAGAGATCACACCCATAGAGGGTAGAGGTGATCGCGCTGGGCAGGTAATATGAGGCGTTAAACGAAGTTTGGAATCCATCAAAACATCCGGGTCGGGTGTTGTGTTCACTCATTTTATCAACTGTGAGTCGAGGGGGTACAAAATCGCTACAAAAGAAATCTTTCAAGTGTATGCAATAGCAACGGCCTTCAAAGGGTTTATGTCTAGTAAAGTAGTTTTATTCTAAAGGGAAATCGCGTTTGCGTCGCTTTGAGGCTCTTTCGCAGTCTACTGGCGATACCAATGCAGGATAAAGTCAAATATCGCGTGCAAACTGCAAGTCAGATGAGTTTTATAAACACTGTATATCACCCCTAATTAGGCTAACCACCACAAGGCCGAGAATGGAGCCCGGCGGACCTTCGGAATTTACACCCGAGCTGCGAGTCTTGCCACCGGAAGACTGAATAGGGAGTGGTGTCTTTTTTATGTAGGCGGCGAACCATTCACAAGACGGAAGAGACCGTCTATGCAGAGAGAGCTTTCGAAGGATAAGGTCATGGTTTATGCGGTCGAGGTCCTTGCTGTAATCAAAGTAGACAGTCTGTTGAAGTGAAATTACCTATTTCCTTGCATCATGCAGAAAACAGGCAAGGTTCAACTCGAAAGACCGGGCAGTCATGAATCCGTACAGGTGGCTGTGCACCGAAGGGTGGATTTTGGCAAAGAGGCAATGATGTACTGATTTTTCAGACTTTTGGAAATAATTGATTGATTGCAGGGTTTAACGCTCCGACGGAACGCAGGCGATGAGGCGTGCGTAGTGGAGGGCTCCGGATTAATTTTGACCACCTGGGGATCTTTAACGTGCGCCGAAATCTCGTACACACGGGCGTTTTTGCTTTTCGCCTCCCTCAGAAAAGCCACCGCCACCGCGGCCGGGAATCGAACCCGCGACCTTGTTCTCAGCAGCACAACGCCTTATGCACACTTTTGGAAATAAAGAAAGGGTGGAAATTTGTCGATAGTTCCCAGGTACCGACGCGTTTACGGGCTTATGAGAGAAAAAGCAATGCCAGGTTTCGAATACGTCAGAACTTGCCACTCTGCAGGCGAGAGACAAGAAATGTGGGAGAGCTACGGCTAGGGAACATCAGAGCCTTATTCTTGAATGAAGAATCATTATAGTGACCTGGGGGACTTCTTTCAGGGCAGACTACGCATTGCAGATGTAACATCCCCAGCAGTTATTTAGGGTGTGTGTATGACATCAAATTCAAGCGGGGAGCCGCTAACGCGTAAGGAAGAATACGCAGACGGGAAGTGCTTTTGAATAGTTCGTACGTGCGGCTCGGGTCAGAAATGGTGGTTTTATCATCCTGCAGAATAATCTACTCAGGGGCGTGTCTTTTGTATGCTTTTACATTGCGGCCAGCTGTCCCCCGGTACTGGGTAAGCGAAGATGCCGTAAATGCCGCGAAAGATTGTTTGTCGCCACCGAGGCGTTCTTTCAGTATTGATCGCTATTCTTTGAATCTAATCTACGTGAATGCATTGTTAGTAGCTTTCATTAGCATGCGGAGTTGACGTTTTCTACACAATGCGCTGGTCGTTCTATGCTAAACCAGAAGTCAATTGGCGAGGGTGCCTCGCCTTTTTCGGTATGGGCTCAGCCAATGCTTTTGCAGAATTTGTCGAGCTGCTGCACTGCTGCACCTGCACTAGACAAACATTAGAGTGGCTCCCAGTCAGTTTCGCTGAGAATGCTGTGTTACGCGTTATGTTTGTGGACTGGTTTTGTATCTGTGAGTTTTGGGGCTTGCATCAAGAAAAGTAGAAGTCGTTGTGCTTTTGTATGCGATGCAAGACAGCTGCATAGCTCGCCCTCGTTGTATTGGACAAGATAACGCTAGGGGTCTTCACTGAACCATAATCTTGAAACTTCATGTCGCTTGTCATGCGAACAAATCGCAACGACATAAGCTAAGCACCATTAAAAGAAAACAAAAAGGAACTACGTAGCTGCTGACACGTGGAGATGTTCCGCCAAGTGCATTGACACCTGCTACGGCGCCAACTGCTAGCGACCACGGCAAGATCTCGCGCCAGCCACCGGCGAATGAGAAGCTTCCAGCTACAGCAGCCAGCGGCAGGGAAGAGAGTCCGAAAAAGAACACCGAGAGAGAACAGAGAGAGTGAAGGGGGGACCATTACCGGGATGCGTGGCGGTTGCGCGACGGAACCTGCGCTGTGCCTCAAGAGGTCCTCCGCGAGCGGTACCTCTAAGACATCTTCTCCACAACGAGTCGTTTAGCCAGGCATCAGTGAAAGACAGTGGTGCTTAAAGAGAGCTGCGTTCGCCACGGCGGTGACGGGAGCTCAGAGCCAAGAGGCGGACGCCGCGGCCCGAGTCCTCGCCACGTGCCGGACCGCCCCCCCCGCCTCGACCGAACCCCGGAAGACTCTGGGGAGGAAGCAGGGGAGCCCCTCGTCGCCTACGGCGAAGTGCTCCGGTGGTACAGACGCGAAAGAGGGACTTTTCCGCCTCCACACCCCGGCCTGTCCCGGGAGGAGGCGGTGCTCCTGCGGCAGTTACAGACCGAGATCGTGCTCACGCCGGCGCTGGCGCGCCACGTGTACCCGGAACTCTACGAGCGGACCGAGTGCTGTGTGTGTGCGCGAGTGCCCGCGGACCTGGCCCACATCATGTGGGGCTGCGACGAACAGTGCGCGCGCGACGGAGGCGACCGCCTCCCGCCGGACATTCGCGAGTTGATCGGCTCCCCGGAGCACGGCAACCAGCTCAGGGCCGTCCAGCGGCTTGAGGAAGCTCTGGCGCTGCAACGGCGAAAGGAAAGCCAGCGCCCCTCGCCTCTCGGCCCCCGCGGGGGTCGAGCGGACGGCGACGGCGCGGGCGATCCGAGTAACCCGCGCGGCCGGCCGGGCACGACGCCTCGGGCTCCGCCCGCTACCTAGCGCAGGTAGTTAGACAAGGTGCGGCGAAGCCCTGCGTGGCCTGACCCGCACCTTTCTCGCAGGACGAATCAATACAGGTCATTTCTCTCTCTCTCTCAGAGCGCGCTTCACTGCCACGGCATATACACACTACGTGAACATTTCAATACGGCCACTGTCCTGTCCCGATAATAACAACTTACTACGTCCTTCAACTTATTTCCCGGATGGTGCCTTTTTCCTGTTTTAACCTGTGTTGGTTTCCTATACTTCTTTTGCGATAGTTTATCAGTTCCGCTACGTTTTTACTAGTTCTGCATTGCTCTTTCCTTCATTCTTTGTATATTGTTAGCGTTTCGAGTGTTATAAAAACTAGTGTCGTTCACACAGCTTATTCTTCTAGTTATTAGTGTCCCCCGATCCTGACACCCTACAATGCCTTCGATAGCATGTGCGTCGCTGCCCTGCGTCTGCTTTTTTGCGTGCCTGCTGGTCCACCGGCCCCAGGCGGCAAAGGGGGCAACCGCGGCACACAGTGGCACACAACTCGGCCAAAGGTTTCTACTCTTGAGACGGCAACTCACACCTGCGAAGCGTCGGTAGCAGGGGGGGGGGGGGGTGGCCATAATTTACGGTCGTAAGGGGAAGAGACGGCAAGGCCGTTTTACTAACGTACATCGATTGGTAGTGAACATGATCGTCTCCTTCAATTTATGCGTCTATTTCAATTGCATGGTTGCCTTTGCCTTGCGTCCCACCTACTTTTATCGAGTTTATTGGTCCATGATTTTTTTACTTGCATGGGGAGCAGGGTGTGAGTATTGAACATGTGGGCGAAAAACGTCTGTGCCATTGTGTTCTGGTTTGCCAGTTGGCTTGAGTGTGATCACTATCACTACTTTTCGCACAGGATACCTCGACAAGCCAAACTCTGCGCAATGGCCATAATTTTTAGGTTTCACTTAATGCTCGCAAATGCTTTTCACTTATCCCTTGTTTTTTTAGCACGGACGACCTCATAAACACTGGGACCGTTATCTTTGGCAGAGTAGTAATTGTGAGCCTCAGTATCACGTTTTCTGTCTTGATTTTCTCTCCGTCTCTTTCTATTGTAATTATGCATTATCTACAGTCGGTCACTCTGAATGGTGGTTCGTCCTGATATGTTCCTGTGACCTCAAGTATTCTCCAAGGGTCAGTTGGGGGCCCTCTTTTGTTTCTGTTATATATAAATGTTATTACAACTGGCCTCGAATTCTTTCTCAAAATGTTCGCGACTGACTGTGTAGTTTACAGGACTATAGCGAATGAAAGTGGTTCCGAATACCTGCCGCATGATTCTAACTCAATAACATCCTGGTGTGCTGATTCAGAAAAGTCGTTGATTGTTAAAAAGTGTGGTAACGTCACCTTTAGAAGAAAACCTTCATTCCAATTGAATACATATACCGTAAATTACACTGCTTTAAGAACGGCCGGGGTATGTAAATAACTAGGAGTTTATTTATGAGACGTTAGAGGTTAAAAGGCACGTTCACAACACAAAAGTCACGGCTGCACCTATTTTTGCTGTCTGAGATAAAATTTCAGGGAACATCCATCTACTTTAAAAGAACAACTGTATTTTCCTCATGTTCGCTCGATGTTGGAGTACGCATGTGTTTTCTGGGATTCCTACACCAAAGATCTGGTTGATACGCTCGACCACATGCAGAATAGGGAAGTGCGATTCGTATAAGGAAATTGGCACTGTCAACTTACAATGAGGGAAAGTAAAAGTAAACTTGAATGGTAAGACCGGAAATATCAGAGACGAAACCTGAGGTTGAAATTTTTACGTAATATCTATCATTCGAAACCTGGAATAGAAGGGGAGAAGTATATCCAAGCGCCATTCTACATCTCCCAAAGTGGGACCACTAGATTAAAGAAAATTATTAATTTTTCTCTAAAGGTGACGCCTTGCGCGATTTATTTTATCTTAGATCAATACGAGAGTGTAATTATCTTCCACGCATCACTGTACCAACTGTTTATAATGACGAGTTTCACCGCGCTTTGTGGAAGTATGTTATTTGGTCTCATATTTGATGCTTAGTGTTGTGTATCTGCCCGCTGTAATGCATGCAAAGGCAAGCAGGTATCAAATAAATAAATAAATAAATAAATAAATAAGTAAATGAATAAATAAATAAACCGATAAATAAATAAATAAGAAATAAAAACTACATAAATAAACAAATAAATAAATAAAAATAAACGTGCGTAGCCGCAAGTTCGCCTCGGTCGGGTTGAGAATCTTACTCGTTCAAACTTGACCAATGAAATATTTATTGTTTTATTCGTTGCAGTAAGCAAGGTTGGCAGCACGAATACTGCCATTGCTATGGTATAGGTTTTAAACAAATTATGAAACTCTAGTCTTACGCCTTGTCTTGCGTGAACCCAGAGGAATACATCTGCAGCCACCTGAAGCAAGACGTTATTCGCAACGCGTCTAGAATTTTTTTCACCGCAGTACGACATTAGAGGAAAATTAAGTTCTTTTGCGCTATAAGGTGTATGCACGTAACTCATAAAATCAACGTAAAAAAAGATTGAAAACAAAAGCACTTGTTCGAGCTCTGTGAAAGATCATCAGAAAACTTGATCGAGTAGAAAATGTTTTTGCAAGAAACCTGGGCAAATACTGGACATACTTTTTGACTGAAGGAAATTCTATTGAATGCTCGTCAGTTTTTTTGGAGTACCAAAACTCTTCGTCAGGGCATTCGCACCGGTTTACATACAACAAAACTGGTCAAGCAAGTGTTGTAGAAATAGTTGATTCAGTCAGAGCATGAAAGTGCTTAGGAAGATTGTCCTAAATGAAACCGGCTAAAAGCGGCAATTTCACTTTTGTGAAATTCAACAGCCTCTCGCTCCCCCCTCCTTCCCCGTTTATTGCAGGTGAGCCGCCCCACAGAAGATATCAGGACATGGACAATACATCTATTCCAGCTCTACAAACAACTGAATATTTTTGTATTCGAAAGTAAATAAGGCACACCGAGAAAAGGACGACTATTTTTGAGCACTATTGAAAAAATGAATTTTGGTGTAAACTGACCCTGATAATTAAGCAAGGCTGCACTGAAGGCTGGACGGCTGGTGGTTGCGCCGGGGCTCACTTTGATGCGGCTGCGTAGGACCCGAAATGCTGGGTTTGCGCTGCTGCACAGCGCGACTGAGTCATCTGCTTGCGCGACATGCAGTGAATGGCCTCAGTACAGTAACGTACTGTGGCTGAACTCCAATGCCCGTAGCACGGCCGTATTTCCGGCAGCTTTATTCGGGCTGGAGTCCGACGACCGCATCTCGGCTAACCTCCAGTGGCCGTACATCGGCTGTACACGAGTGGCTTCGGAATGGCCGGGGCCCTACGGCTGGAAACGGGCCATATGAACGTAAGCCGGTCGATTGGCTGAGGGAAACCGGCCGTTGGACAGCTATAGGAGGACGGCCGTATGTGGCCACAAGGCCCACATTTGGACGCGGGCGAACATGGCTGCCGGAAAAAGGCCGGACAGAAAATGACCGGCCAAAGTACACGGGCTTGATTTAGGCCGAACCTTCCTGTGCTGATTGGGGGGCTGACCCTGAAAAACCACTGTAATTTTGGCCGGGACCTCTTGCAAAAAACGCAAAACTACTATTTAATTAAACCAGATGCTCTTTCTGAGGAGCGATCAGATGGCGAAATGCAATAAAGTTTCCTTTTTTTCAGGGAGAACAATTTGAGCTATGAAGTGTCGAGTACTCTATGGTAAAGCATTCACCTAAAGCATTAGGCAACCATAAACAGATCGAAGTGGTCGCACAAGCATGTTTGTGTTTTAAAGACGATAGTCTTTCTTGGCTACTTAAACCCAGAAATTTTGGTCTGTCTGTATGTCTGTCTGTCCGTCTGTCTGTCTGTGACTCTATTCAGCCACCCGGCCAAAGCAAAACAATGCCTGCGCAATAGTCTTATATAGTCACAGCTAAATCTACCCGTCTATGTCCGGTGTAATGTTCATACTTGTCAACATTGTTGAAGAAGAACAAGACATTACGCAAATATGAGACAACAAATCAATACAGAAGTGATATTTGCAGTGTTCTTTTATAAACAAATCAAACATGCTTGACTTTTGCGAAATAAATACTTCATCAACTGCAGAAAAAGAATTCACTCCGCCGTCGCCTGCTGTCGCCCGCGCCAGTATAGCTTCTTGTGCCATTTTAAGAAATCAACCGGCAACAGTTACGCAAGGTTCCACTAGATAGGTTCCACGTTCTGCTTGCAACGCACGTGGAGTAGGGATACGCGGTTCTATAAACGCTGAAGTAGGGCGCCTCGATTAACGCGCGTCTTCGCCGTACGGCACCGTTCCCATCGAGACACCCGGTTTGGAGCAGTGGAACGCCTGAAATTTAAAATGATGTAAGCAAACCGTTGGCGTCTTTACCTTGGGAGGAACGCGACGCAAGAGGAACATGAGAGGTGAGCAGGAAAGCGAAGGGAGACATCTACTTCGTAAAAGCCGATGAAGACTATCGTCTTTTGACGGCATTTGCAACGAAAGGAGCAGATACGCGGCCAATTTTTTTCATTGTCAGAAAGCCAGTATTTTCATCCGCAGAAACAACACGTCTTCGTCAGGATGCCAGAGTACTGGTAAGCAGAAATATAGCTGTTTGTTGCGCTTGTTCTGGTGATATTTTAGTAAAGTTCCACGGCCAATGCGCGAACATAATGGCTGCCATTACGTGCAAGAAATATCTCCACTAAAGTGGCAGCAAAAAACTGGAAAGGTGATATTAAGATTGGAGCAGGACTACCCTGCGGACTCTTCGCTGATAGACGGGTATAGTGGCTGGAATGCCACTTTAAGAGCGGCTACAACCATTGTTTTCTGTGGCTTCTGTAGTTTGTCTGCGGGGCGCGTGATCCGCCACAACTGACGACAGGGGGTCATCCTGCTCTATTGCTTACATCAAAACGCCTGGTCTTCTGCTTGTACTAGTGACAGATCTTCTATTAGTAAGAGTTCGTGTAAATTACGCCATATCAGTGGAACTCTTCGTATCGGCAACTGATTTCGTCACAACTTTATTGTTGCGCGACGTTTTTACCGTCCACAATATCGGTACTTTAAGCGTACGGGAAGCACGCGCCCCCCAAAAGGGCAACTGGCAAGCACCTAGTGCCTTTGCAGCAGCTCTGGCTCAAAGCCCAGCACTGAAAGAAAAGAACGGAGTGTATTTGAAGGCCATCGTGAACCTGGGTAGAAATACAATCAACGCAACGTTGCTGCAAAATGGGCTATTGCCCATCATGCTCCATTAAAAATGAAACTTGCTCATCTCCCAAGAAGCAAGGTAACCTTTTCCTAGTCAAACATATAATCTAAATTATTCATTACGGTTACCAAATACCACGGTCACACGACTACTTTTAAATGCGATTGAGTCGATCTGGATCGAGAACACTCCGGAACGGGCGCTGCTGCTGCCACTTTCAATCGCAATCGACGCCGATCCCACTAAGACTGAATCGTTGTTTACTTCCCAAACGCAATCACACGAAATTTATTATACTGCGTTCCCCGCTTAGTAATACCTTAAAATGAGATAACGTCAGGTAAAGCCACAACTACAAGCAAACATTTACTTCAGATAATTGCTGAATAACATTCATCGAGTGCCGCCTCGCGTCGGGGGCCGTACCCAGGACTTCATTCACCACTCAATTTTTAATGTATTCCTACATAGCGTATTGCCTGAGGGCAATCCGAGTACTCCCTGCAGACTATCGAGGAATGGTTAATCAATATTGTCCATATTTATGCACTCAAGATCTGCGCTAAGTTACTAGGGGGATGAAGGGATACATATTTCTTGCACCCTCTGGTGTACTTGATAGCAACCGGTACAAATTGTGAATCGAAATCGGGATGTCCCTTGTTGCAGCGGCACTGCTCCGAGCGCGATCGAAAACTCAGCCACCGTATCCCTTCAATCGAATTTAAAGTGCGATGTGACCCGGGTATTTATAAATATAAGTTATTTCTATTATTTTTCTTTGGTATTCTAACACAAAAACCACATGGTTGCATGAATTTTGCAAAGTGTAAAGCTCAAATCAATATAATATGCATTCTTTTAAACTGCTGCATGATAGGGGCAAAACATACAACAACACTGCATGCCAGTAAGGCTTCCCTTAAATACCGGTGGCAGAGGACACAAGTGTTTTGTGAGAGGAAAACAAAAATGGTTGAATATAAAGATTTTGAAGTACCCTGTAAGAATTCGTGCAGCCTTCCCTGTTTCGTAACCCTCGGGATGGCGTGTTTCAGACTGCAGTAGCAGAATTAAATAGGAAATCTCCAGCTTGTCATTTTGAAAAGCATTGGCGTATTGATTTCTCTGAATACAAACAGGTGCGTTAGGATAAAGTTTAACCACCATACTTCTTGGCCTATTTTCTTTTTTTAGTGAAATGCATTCATGTTTTCTGCAAATAGGCCAAATTTGTGCCGTTGCTAGAAACATAATGGTAGCGGTTGAATATTCAGTGTAAGTACCTTCGCATAAAAAGATTGAAAGACGTATATTTGTTAAAAATGAATCATTGCTTGTCTTTCCACAAAAAGTAATTGTGTTTTTGAAGCAAGCTCTCCTCACCCAAGGTGGAAGAGAAATATTATGAAGGCGTTCCAATAACACTGTTTTAATGGGATAACTTGTATACGTTTTTTGATATTTTAAATGTATTTTCTATTTATGGGCAGATTTCAAAATACCAGACAGAAATATAACAGAACATGCTGAAAAAAAAAACAGTCCTTCCCTTTCCCGGAAATTGTAGTAACAATATTACGCCAACACTGTCTGGTCCTCTCCCCGTCTCCGCCTATGTACAATTTGCCGCTCCGCTCTTGCCCCGTGTCCTAGCCCTAGTATTTCTAAAGAACACTTCTGCATGATACAGGAAATAAGTGACCAACGGAGCAATCTTTCATATATATTTATATTGCCGCAAACCATGCGTTGTGTTTCTTTATGTATTGTTTGTTTTTACTACCCGGACACGCCCAGTTCCTTTGTCTGTGTCCCGAGCTAAGCGCGTCTTCCAATGGTTATTTTCATGCAGCACGGGCTATCTCATTCAGATAAGCAGACCATTTCACATTAACGTCACTGCCCATAATATTCTTCTTTATTCTACAATGTTCTGAATGCAAATCGACGGTTCCAGAAACACCCGCCCCGAAAGATAAAAGCCTGCATGGCAGACGTCACGGCATTCGACTCCCGACGCTCGCCTACGCACGTAACTTTTTTGACTGCTGTCTCACCGCCTGTGCATTCTTTGAGTTGTTAGGTGAGCACAAGTTCGCTCCAATAAACTTGTTGTTTCTTCAAGACAGCTGCGTCGTCTTTGGCTACCTGACATCTGGTGAAGGTGCTTTTTACGCACCCGTCATGCTCCGTACAACCTCTGGAAGCCGCCAAGCCCGTCTAACAAGAGCCAGCGTCCGTCTGGAAGATTTACCGCCCGAGCTCGGTCTAGTACCTGAGAAAGCGAAAAAGAAGTCGCAACCAGCACCATGGTCAAACATGCCAATCCTCCAGTCGTTCTTCAGCAACCTCGGGAGCCCCCCCCCCCCTTTTCTGAGGATTCCCTGGTGAAGACCCGGAAGAGTGGCTGGAGAAGTTGGAGCGCGTCCGAAGTTTTATCCAATGGGATGATGAAGAAAATCTGAGGGAAGTGCTTTTCCACCTCAAAAACTCGGGTCAAGTCTGGTTTGAAAATCACAAGAGATCGCTAACATCTTATAGCATATTTAAAGCGTATGTTGCGAAAACATTCACAACTGTCGTACAAAAAAAAAACAACTGAGGTGCTGTTGCAGACGCGAATCCAACACCCTAACCAAGGTGTTGTGGTGTTCATTGAGGAGATGAATATGCTATTCCGACGATCCGACCACAAAATGGCAGAAGAGTAGAAGGTGCACTTTCTGATGCGGGGAGTAAAACAAGAGCTCTTCGCCTGACTCAATCGCAACCCGCCCAAAACTGTCGCTGAGTTCGTGACCGGGGCTTTGATAATCGAGGGGACCCTAGACACGCGTTCGAGGCAATACGATCGACCACTGAACGCGTTTTTGGCGAACCCCGTCAACACTCCTCGATTAGCGAACGAAGACTTTCGGGAAACGATCCGCGCCGTCGTTCGCGAAGAACTGAGGAGGCTTTTCCCAACCACGCTGCAACCCCAGACCGCCTCCATGACCGACGTGATCCGAGAAGTCCAACTCGCAATGGGGACTTCTACGTCGTCAGAAGCACCCCACGAACCACAAGCGATGACCTACTCCACCGCTCTTCATCGACCTCAAGCTGCTCAAACCCGTCGTCAAGAAGCCCCGCCATGCAGCCGTCCACTGTAACCCGCCCGACCACCTGCAGCCCAAAACCAGACGCTGAGAAAGACCGACGTGTGGCGAACGCGCGATAATAGCCTGCTGTGCTACCACTGCGGAGAGGCCGACATCCACCGTCGCTGCCCTTACAAGAGGCTAGGTTTGTGAGGATACTCCGTTGACGCACCACGCCCTCTCCCTGGCCAACGACCAAGTCATATCGACGAGTATCTCTCTCAAACAAGCCATGGTCCAGCCCGTTTCAACCGCTCGCCGTCACCCTACCCGTACCAATCGCCGAACCGCCCTAGCAATGCTGACTTCGCCCGTGGAAGGTCGCCTAGCCCACGCGGGAGAAACTAAAAGCAGCAAAATCTGGAGGTGAAGTTGCTCTACGGATAAAAAACGGAAACCCTCCAACGACGCAAGGACGTTCCGAAGATAGTCATTCACGACATGCCCTCATCCCTAAGACCCAACCTAACCCTGATGTGTGTGTGTGCGGGTGTGTGTGTGTATGTGCGGCGGAAGTATTTTTTTTTCTTTTTTTTCCTTCAATGTGCAATGTGCGTTTTTCTTTGTTAACCGTTGACCTTCATAAGCGAAAATGGGTTTTCATGCTGTTTTGTGGTATAAAACTGCGCAGGGAAATGCGCATTTTGTTCCGTTTTCAACGTGTGTAGTACTGAATTAAATGTACCTATATTCTTTTCAATTTTCACAGTGCCATATTCGAGTTGAGTGATTGCCTCTTTTTGTTGCGATTTGATGTCTGCTGTATTTTTCATTCTTTCTTTTTGGCTTGTAACCCCCCGCTGTAATGCCTTCGTGGCGCTGTGGGTAATAAATAAATAAATAAATAAATAAATACCGAACACGGCGACAGATACACCGCGCCAAGCGTGCCCGATATGACCGAGACTGCCGCTGAGAAGACAAACGACGCACAGTGCCCTACTGTCAACACGCCAAAGCCGAGATGCGACGCCCCGGAGTACCCGGAACTCGAGAAAGGCGGCATCCGACGTCAAGGTGTCCATCGACGGCTTTGACGTAGTCGCCGTGGTAGACACGGGAGCCGACTACTCAGTAATGAGCGGACCATTTGCGTCTAATCTGAAGAAAGTTATGACCAGCTAGGACGGTCCGCGCACAGCAGGAGGTCACCTCGTGACGCCGAATGGAACGTGCACATCCCGCGTCACTATAGACAGCACCACGTTCCTGCTGCGTACCTCATTTTGCCTAACTGCTCCCATGATGTGATTCTCGGACGGTTTTTTTAAAGACAACGGCGCAATATTAGATCTGCGTACCAAGTCAAAAACTTTTGCCTCCGATCACTCCGCGACGCCGCAGTCGAACCCCGAACAACGTGCTGTTGTGGGATCGCCGATGATCATGCCACCCTGCCACCCCGCGCAAGCTTGATGGTCGCCGTCGACTAAGAAGGCGCTGCTCCTGACCTCGACGCTATAGTGCAGAGTGACCAAAGGTTGCTTCTCGACAGCGGTGTGTTTTAGGCAAAAGGCGTTGCCTGGTTTAGGCAATGAAAATACCACGTTTTGTCCCACAATTACAGCGAGGAGTACCAGCATATAAACAAGGGCGCTGTAATTCCGTTCCTCGAAGAAACGCAACGAACAATGGGTGTGATCGCAGTCGCCGACTTGGAACGCAAACCCAAAGATACCTTCAAGCTTCCGCATCCTTTTGACGTGAATCCGGTGCTACCGCAAGAATAAAAGAACTAGTTATTGGCTTTGCTTCATCGCTAGAGCGAGTGTTTTTCGTCGAACTCAAAGTACGTCAGACACCTCTGGCGAAGCACCGGATAGTAACCGAAGATGCAGCCCGACCTATCCGACAGTCACCGTACCGCGTCTCTTCACACGAGCACGAAGCCATCCGGACTCAAGCAGACGACATGTCCAGCGACGACGTAATATGGCCATCGAAAAGTCCGTGGGCTGCGACGGTTGTTCTCGCGAAAAAAAAAGACGGCACTTCATTGTTCTGCGTTGACTGCCAGAGACTGAAGAATATCACTGAAAAGGAGGAGTACAACCTGCCGTGAGTCTGCGACGCCCTCGACCACCTTTGCCGGGCAAAGTACTTCTCATAGACCTATCTGATGACCGGCTACTGGCCAATTAAAGTGGGCGAGAGAGACCAAGAGGAGACTGCATTTCTAACCCCGGACAGTCTATACGAGTTCAAGGTGATGCCGTTTGGGCTGTGCAAGGCACCCGCAACGTTTCAAAGAGTCCTGGACACTGTGCTAGCTGGCCTGATGTGGCACACCTCCCTCGTATACCTTGACGACATTGTGGCATTCGCCCGGGCTTTTAATGAACAGTTTCAAGGGTGAAGCCTGTACTCGAAGCTATTCGCTTGTCGGGGTTAAAGCTGAAGCCCGAAAAGTGCCGTATCGCTTACGAGGAACTGAAGATTTTGGGACACGTCGTCAACGCCGCGGGAGTCCTGCCTGACCCAGAGAAAACATCAGCCATAGCGAACTTCCCATGACCGAACGACAAAAAAAGCTTGCAAACATTTTTTGGACATTTCTTGTCGCCAGTTTTGAACACGTTGTGGAGCCACGCACGCGCCTGACAAAAGATAGCACCCCTTTCGTCTGGAAAACGCGGAAATTTAGGTAGTCGCGCTTGCACCGCCAGGCTAGGGCAGGAGGTTTCCTTATTTTAATTTCAGCGGCTTTTTGTCACAGGGAGACTAGTTCGTTCACGCTGTAGGCATGTGAGTGCGAAATCCACGTGGTTAACTTCTATCTGCCGAATACTGCTTTCTTATCTGTAATCAATGTGTACTTCCCATCTGGAGTAACATCTACGAGACCATCGGACGCAGCTCTCACTTCCTGTACACTCCACAGCGTGCTAGCAGGTGATGTCAACTCTCACCATATATCCTGGGACTCCCGCAAATATGCCTGCGGGCGGTGGTTGTCAGAATAGATTGGTGACAACAAGGCACGCTACATTTCTGGTGCAGTAACTTGCGTGAAGGGTGAATCCCCCTCGGCTGTGGACGTGACTCTTTCCAAGCCAGGCCCGGTAGTTAAATTGAAAGAATCTCGAATGCAACCAATCGTGATCATGTTGCTGTGCTTTTTGAAAATTAGTGCCAAGTGCGTTCTCCCAGTCACAAAGTGCATTCAGTCGTAAATATGAATCGCGTTGCTAAGAAATTATAAGGCGCTCTGTCTACGAAGGCCCAACGAGATGAAGAGCATATGGCCGCAGAAGTTTTAAATTTGATTACTGATGCAGCAGTGAGATCCAAATTCACAGACTCGGCGAATAGGTATACGTGCAGCCCTTCGTGGGACGAGGAGCGCACATGTGCACACAGGAGTGAAAATGCTGCGTGGAAGAGACTGCTCTGCAATTTGTGCACCGCGAACTGGAGTACCTTCAAATTCATCCGCGCTATATTTGGGCGGACTGTCGAGAAAGCAGAGGCAGAGTATAAGTCACGCAGCTTTGCTTCACTCTCAGACCGACGAGAAAAGAGTACCCTGGTTCCATTTCTGCGCAACTGCAATGCGGCTCCTCCCGAGGAAAACGTTGACTCAATTTTCAGCGCCCCAGATAAAACCCAAGATTTTATTAACCAAACGACGGAGGGCTTACATGCACGTTTTAGTTCAGAGAGAGATAGAGAGAGAGAGAGAGAGAGAGAGAGAATGGTTTAAGGATACTGAGGAGGTTTGTCCAGCAAAGAGCCTGACATGCTACGTCAGGTGAAAAATGAAACGATTGAGAAAAGAAAAAAAAAACAAGAAAAGAAAAACAAAAGCAAGAAGGGAAGATAGAAAGAAGGAAAAATTAGAAAAACAAAAAGTATGGGGACAATTGGAGTCGCTAGCAAGTTCAGTAGTTTGGCAATAAAAGTAAAAGTTGAAGTATACTCGAGGAAATGTTCGCTTCAAGTTGAACAGAGTTCTGAGATCACGGAGTAGTCTCACGGAAACGCGGCACATTCAGCGTTACGATAGCAGCCATGATGAAGACATACACACACGAATTGTTCACTTTGACATTCCACAGAGGTTAAGAGTTTAATGATGAGGAATGTGGTTATATATCACACGTATCACCGATGTTCACTACTGTTAAAGAGTGTTGACGAGACCTGAACTACGGAGGAAGCTGAGAAAAGATTTCCTCACACGTAAGGCCAGTTTTACAGGTGCCAGGGGCCAAGCACATCTTGCCGCGTAAGGCGTGATGTGGCTAGTTTCCCCAAAGTCACTGTCAAGGAGAGTCTGGGTGTATCATATCGTCTACACACACAGATGACATGGTGGACGTCTTCTGGACAATGGCAGTCTTCACACAAGGGTGAGCTGGTCTGCTGAAGCATAACACGGAAAAGGCGTGTGTAAGTGATGTTCGAACGTATGCGGTGTATTACAGATGCGTCGTGCTTGGTGAGACCAGGCGGTAACTTGAAAGTACATTCTGGGTAAAGGGGGTAGAGTGGAGCATAGCGGCGTAATAGAGCAGCTCATATGGAAAGCTGTACCCGCCTCCCAACGTAGAACGCCAGTGCGACCGCATCTTTCCTGGAGAACGGTACGGCTGCAATAGGAACGTCGTGATTGTGAGCTTGGGAAGGTGTAGCGTCTGCTGTTGAATTGCCTGATACACCGCAATGAGCGGGAATCCACTGGAATTCCATGAGGCGGTGAGCACTGACGGCTTGGTAGTGTAAAATGCGAATGTTCCAGTGTAGCTGTTGATTAGGAAAAGACTGAAGGCATTGAACGACTGTGCGCGAATGTGTAAACATTGCCCATTGGCTGGCTGGCAGGGTGGTGATGTATTGAAGAGCCGCACGTATCGCGGCGAGCTCAGTCGCTTGAGATGATGTCCTGTGGCTCAGTTTTTTGGGGATCGGGGTTTGCGACGCCGGAATAAAAACAGCAATTGTGAGGAACCTTCGGTGACTGAGCCATTAGTATATGTGTTTGTATTGCAGGCGAATGTGCTGTGTGGCACTTGCAGAGTAAAAAATTTAAGAGCTGGAGCGCGAAAATTTGCTCCTCGCCTGATTCCTGGCATGGTTGTGTGAATACTCATGGGTGGGAGCAACCAAAGCGGGTACGAAGGCCGAGATAGGGCCTACTATTGTTAATGCTAGAGTTCTTCCAGATCTGGAGCATAGGTCTCAGCCAATGGGTGATTTGGTTGTCTTATCACAAACCGTAAACCCGCACGAAGCAGTTCCTGTTCACGCAGTGCCATCGGCATCAAACGTCGACATTCAATGATAGTCCCCAGGGTGGATGTCGCTTTTGGGACGCCAATACACACACGCAGTATGCGCGCCTGCATTCTTTCTAAAGCCTTTAGACTTCCTGCTGAAAAGGGAAGCAAGGCAGGCAGGCTGTAGCGTAGTAGACCTTCGCAGAGTGCGTCTTATAGACGAAGAAGTGAGTATACTGTGCAGCCGCCAGAGTTGGTAGAAAGCATTCGGAAGATGCTGAAAAATGATGTGAACTTTTCCTTCAAACTTCGAATGTGCGGTGTCCATGTCAATATTCGGTTCAAATGTAACGCCCAGATGTCTGTGATTTGCGACGTACGGTATTGGGATTCGAATTACAGTGAGCTCATTTAGTGTAACCTCTCGCTTCGTGAAAGCGACTGCTGCTGATTTTGTAGCGGAGATTTCGAGACCACGCGCCGCAAAGAACGCTGAGATGGATTCTATTCCCCGCTGAATCGTCGCACTAAGCACACTCCGATTGCGCCCGGAGCACCATATGCAAATGTGATCTGCGTATAGGGAAATCGCGACAGGTCGTGGCAAACACTTTTGCATTCTGATGAGGGAGATATTAAAAAGTGCTGAACTCAATACTCCACTTTGCGGAACGCCACGAGTTACGAGGTACAGCCCTACCGTGCTGGTTAGCAATATCTAATAAGCGCTTTGCTTTGATTGTTGTTTTACGGCTGCCCCATGACGGGTGATACGTATTGAAATCCCCAGTGAGTGTATGCGGAGGCGGCGTACCACGAAGGATACCCTCCAAACTGTCGCTATCTAACGCCTTTCGGGGTGGTATATAGGCGGATATGACGGTGAAAGACAGGCCTTCGATTTGCACAGTGGCTGCTACGTATTCGCTGGCCGCACTTGGCGTCACATTATGGTGTTTCACAATAAGGTCACTTCTCAGAGCTAGGAATACTCTGGTTGATGGCAAATTAGTTGTGGAAGGGAACACTATATCCTGAAAGTCGTACGTCTTGAAATAGGCGTGATTCCGAGATTGCTATAACAGGGAAGCGATGCCTGTCTACAAATCTGTGGAAATCTGGTAGACGTTAATGCAGGCCAACCGCGTTCCACTGAAAAATTGTGGCTGTATTGCGAATTTGGTGCATTTTAAGAGTACTTGCTGGAGTTGTAACCCCTACAGTCATTGAGTGAGGAAGCGAACTGCAGAGTAGATGTGTCATAAGTGCGGCAGCTTCCGGCGAAGAAAACGAAGCCAGGAATGTACGCATGGCATCGGCAAGAGAATTATGGAGCTTAGTTTCCCGACACCTTGTTGATTAAAGATTTCTGAAGGACTTTTAAGATTCGTACAACCTGGCGATTTTGAAGCCCGACTTCAGTAGTCTCTCCGGGAGTATGAACAATACTTAACTTCGCCTCCGGCTGGGGTTGAAAGCGGGAGTACAACTGGTGATTTATGCGCAGTTGTGTCAGGTGGTGCAGCTATATAGGCGGCTTCAAAAGGAGGCGGTGTATCTGGAGCTCCCGCATGAAGTTTTCCGACTTCGCGCACTCCCGGACAGGTAAAGGTGGAAAATCCTTGTCCATATAAACGGAAGTGTATCCCTCAGGCGTTTCCGTATTCCAACTTGGAGTATGTTTTGATATTGTGCTCCGGTGGTATTGAACAATCGCTTTGGCCTACTTGTAATCAGTTTTATTGGCCATTTTCACCATTGTGATAGCATTTTCCTTGCGGCGAACTGGACAGCTAAGTGACGTAGACTAGTGCTGCGTAGTACAGTTGGCACACCGAGGATCATTAACGCCACCTGTGGAGCGATCATGATTTTCCGCACATCGGGCACAGCGCATGGTAAATGTGCATGCCGCAGCCACATGGCCGAAACGTTGACATTTCGGTGTTTCCACCAGTCCTTACGGGACTCTGTGAAGACAGCTTTGAGGAGGTAAACCTGTATGAAATCGAGGAGGTATTGCGTCATGTCCCTGATGCGGCACATGGGCCTGGCGGTGTTACAGCCCACATGCTAAAACGTTTGTTCAATGAGTTACCCGAATCACTGCTGCAAGCACTTAAATACCCCCTACGGGATTCATGAGTACCATCTTATTGTCGGCTGCTAAATATCGTTCCTCTCCTCAAAAAACAACTGCTTGGATACGCGTTGTGTATTATCAGGCCCGTAACCCTCACCCTAAAGTTTGTAAAACTAGTTAAAAACAATTTGCTACATCGAATTTAAAAGGCATTAGAACAAGGAAACATCTTGAACTCTAAACAGGTAGGATTCAGCCCTGGCTGCTTAATATTGATGATGATGGTCAGATGTTTTTAGCTAAAGGCCAGCTGGGGCAAAGAGCGCCAAACAAATGTATACAAGAGAAAACGGTGGCTACTAAAATGTGTAAGGCAGAATAACAGTAAAATCAATTAAAAGCAATGGCGAAGGTTGGTGTATAGGGCCAGTGTTGATTACGCATGATAGGATATGAGGTTTAAAAAGTTAACATCAGACTAATATTTGAAAACGCGTTGCACAGAGACCAAGGCATTATCACCCAAAAACAAAGACGGGTGTAGCGGAATGTGCTGTCTGTATAGTTCCTTGAAGTGTCTGTGTCTTGTTGTGTAGACTGCCTTGCATGTGATTAAGATGTGGACTATAGATAGGCCCTTCCCACACCTGCTACACGCGGGTCTTGGAGAGCTAGTGAGCAGGTGTGAGCGTGTTACATGTGTGTGGCCTATCCGTCCTCTAGCTAAGATAACTTCAATGTGTCTGTTGAGTGAGTCAGTGGTTTATGGTCCCAAGTGTGGTTTTATTACGTGAAACTGGTTATATATCAGTTCACTCCAGTGTGTGCGCCATGCGTTGCGAAGTTGGTGTCTAATGTGTGGCTTCATGTCTGTGTACGGAACTGTCGCTTTGTCCACTGTATTCAAGAGTGTAGCAGCGGTGGCCATTTGATCTGCGGTTTCGTTCCCGGCTATTCCACAGTGGCAGGAACCAACATAATATTATTTCCAGACTTGAGGCGTATGCCGACATAAGGGCCTTAAGAACAAGATTGATTACACAGTCTTTTGAGCGTTTTCTGGATAAAAGTGCACGTACCAGCATCTGTACGTGCACCTGTACGTGTACGTGTACGTGTAAAACAAGTAAAATTCCGTCCGCTTCAGCCGTAACATTGCTGTTGTGGGAGTTCATTCTTTTTGTCACATTAAAGTTCGGCCCGTGCGCAGCACAAGACACAGCATCAGCTGTCTTTGATGCGTTGGAGTAAAACTCTTCACACTGCTGCTTTTCCTGCAGGAAGCGAAAATGGTGCATAACAGCTGCCTTTGACCCCCTTTTTTTGTTGAACTGCACAAAGGACAGGTCACACGAAACATCCCTGAGTTGCCATGGTGCAATAAAATCAATAATGGGTATCTTGTGGATATACGAAAATGACTGCAAGATCAGAAGCTTCTGCTCTCACTCTGATAGGGAACGACATACGAATAGATGGGCGGTTTAAAAAGAGCTGCTGTGAGGATGCATCATGAATGGTCGAGTTAAGACTATGATTTGTCAAAGACATAATTTTAGACGCATACAACAAGTCAGTGTATATCCTCTGGTGATACAGGGACCAGTTGTGGCACTCTGCATAGAGGCTTTCAACAGGGCTGGTGAGAAAGGCGCCAAAGGCAAGGCGAAGCCCCAAATGGAGAACTGGGTCAATCATTTTAACGGCCGTTTTTGTGGCTGATACATACACGATGCTGCCGTAGTCCAAGCGAGATCCTACCAGTGCAGTATAAAGACGCAGGAGGAGCTGCTTGTCTGCAACGTACGACTAGTGAGAGACGACTTTAAGGATATTCATCATAAGGATATTCATAGTAAAGGATATTCATAGCCAGCTAGGTCGTGTACGTACTACGGAGCAGCAACTGCTAGATGATGGAGGTTGCCACTTCTGACACCGAGACGCCCAGTATCAACCCGGACATCTTGTGTGGGTTTCGATCCCGATTAGACGATGCGGACTCAGTGAGAAGCTCTTTTGACAGTATTTCAAACCCTGCAGAATTCAGCGAAATGTTTGCCAAATTAGCTATGACGCTATCCCCGACGGTGGCTCCGCACATCGCGATGACACACATGGCCCGAAGTAGCCCATGATGTTCGCCTCCCACCTTAATATGCAAGATGATGGACGTTTTATTGCTTGGACTCGCCGCGGTGGATCCGTAGCTTAGGCGTTGTGCTGCTGAGTTAAAGGACTCGGGTTCGATTCCTGGTGGCGGCCACTTTTATGATGGATATGAAAAGCAAAAACTCCCGTGTGTACGAGACAGGCAAAAACGCCCGTGTGTACGTTAACGATCCCCAAGTGGTAAAAATTAATCCAGATCCCTCCACTACGGCGCGCCTTATCGCCTACAATAAAACCCTGCAATAAATATTTTAGCATCAGGTAGGAGCACTATTATAGGTGGCGATGCTGCGAACCGTAGGAGACTTTTTGTTTATTTTTGTGTTTTTTTGGTTGTGTGGCCACGCCCAGCTGTGCGTGAGTTCAAAGTGAAGGGCACGTTTCAGTCTCGTTGTTGTGTATGCCGTGGCGCCTATCTAATTTCGTAGTGGGAGATTATCACCTGTTTTCCCTAACAAAATGTTCCTCTTTTATCAACAATGTTCCAGATCGGATAAGGTGGTTCTCTAACGATTGACGCCGAAGTATAACTGCTCAAAATAGAAACACTTACGCTTTAGATTCACCGACG
The DNA here is from genome assembly GCF_048455015.1 of Haemaphysalis longicornis. Lineage (NCBI taxonomy): Eukaryota > Metazoa > Arthropoda > Arachnida > Ixodida > Ixodidae > Haemaphysalis > Haemaphysalis longicornis. Next base: position 27,230,918 of record NW_027526204.1, on the reverse strand, counting down.
CTAGTCTGCGAGCGTCACTTCGTGGATTAATTCTACGTCACTTGTATTTTCGTAGAGTTTTAGCGGAGCACATGTTGGCTCCACAAAATGTTGGTCCTGGAACAAAGCTGCTTTGTGTATGCCTACGTGACAATATCATTTATATATCATCAGAAAGAGTCCCAAAGATGAATGGCTGATGGACGCTTGAGTTTACAAGATCACGTTGGGAATAGATTTTGTTTACCATACGAATTGACACCGATTTTTAGGTACGCTGATATCCAGGCAAGGAGCTTTTTATGTTGCAGTTAGCAAGTTAATTTATAAAGCAATTTGACATACAAAAACCTTGTCAAAGGCGATGTAAACCTTGACTGTATGACCCACGTCAAAGAGTACAGCCGGTAAGAGGCTTGTCTATAACACAGCGTTCGTACCCTCAACCTTATCCTGCCCCGCCGGAGCGGGATTTGTATAAAACTACTGCGGAATTCGGAAGTCTTAGCCCTTCGCTTTTGCCTCCGACATGTTTCGAACGAGTATGTTTCGGCAGTTTTCGGATGTAGCTGGTGCAAGTTGAAATCGCTGTTATAGACAAGCGTTTTACCGGCTGTACGTCCTAAATTCCTGAATGCCTCAGTCCCACGTAAAGAGATATTTCGGATAAAAACACTAGGTATAAATACATTTTTGTTTATATAAACTCTAATGAATAGCAAAAACAAAACAGTGGCGGAGATGTCCGTACTATATAGACGATTCAATAATATATTCTGTCAACTTATAAAAACCTATTCTGTAAGCCGGATACCAATTGATTCGTTCCAGTACAATGTCTACTGAGCTTTCTATGATATTGTTTTTGTGGCGCAGGAAAAAGTGTTTGGCATTCCACATCTTCCTAGCAAAAGGCACCCCAAAAATGAAACAATTTTTTAAGAGAGCTTGTGAAATAGAGGCAAGCCCTCTGGAAAGTTCATATTGGCTACTAAAAAGGTATCCTAGTAAAATCATTTGCATAGCAGTATTTTTTAAGCTACGTTCTGAGCAATCCGGATTGGTCGCCACACAAAATAAAGAGGGTACGATTCTTTTAATTACGTGCGAGTAGAAACAACTTACTCTTGGACTGCAGCAAGCACTTGCAGACAATCAAAACTGGCAATTTCCTTTTCATTAACTCTTTGGTGCTCGCTTCAGCATTACAAAAAGCAACACTGGTGGATCTTTATGGCAAATCATTGCTACTTTCGTCCAGTGATCTCGTGGACGATGCACAAATAACCTTTTCACTGGAAACACCCTCAGTGACACACCCGACGAAGCGCATCGCATGAGTCGCCGGGGCCGATCTTGGCGCCTGCGGGGCTCAACAGTGGTCGCCACAGCCGCTGCGGCCGATGCTGCCACGCCTCCTCGCCCCCCCCCCCCACCACAGCCTCCTGTGCATGCGGTGCTGGATCGTTTCGGGCCAACGTGACTCGTCTGGCTCCCGGCGAAGATAAATGGTGCGTTCGCTGTGAATGAATGCCGCATTCGCCGCGTTCGCCCAGGCCAACACCGCGCTTGCCCGGCATCCTACTACTATGATGCCGGGGGAATTGCGAGCCCCTGTAACCGCAGCTGGGAAGGGGCCTATAAACACGAACCGATCTGCTTACCGAAGGAGGTGACGAGCCCTTGTAACCCAAGTCATAGGGGTAAATGCGGTACAGTTCGTTTTATCGTGCCATGCTGAAGCATGGGTACACACAATGAGGCCGGGAGTTGTAGCGAACCTCTGTAACGGGAGCATGAAAGGGGCCTTTAATGCGAGCTGGTCTGCTTTCCGAGGTAACTTGATGAGCCCTTGTAACCTTCAGTGTTGGGGGCGAGAGTGCGGAGGAACTGGGAGTTCCTCAGAGGATCCCGTGTATTTTGAAAGATGGTATTTGTGCACCAACAATGACTCTCTTGGCTAGGGGGAGTAGCGAGCCCCTGTAATATAGTGTGGGAGGAGGCCAAAGGCTGTGTGTGGTAACGCGCCCCTGTAGTCCAGCGTGACAGGAAGCCAGCGGGTGAATGTTGTGAAGTAGCTACTGCGCTCAAGCGGTACATTTCGCACGTACGTAGTGTTGGCGTACCATTGCTGAAGCAATGGGTAAACCACTACCGAGCCGGGGGCGTGTACACCCCTGTAACCATAGCTTGGGGCTTGTTCGGTTGAACTTGCGAGCTGGTCTGCAGGCCGGGGGTTGTGACGAACCCCTGTAACCTAATGCCATAGGGGCCAGAGCGTGGAGGTACGGGGAGTTCCACAGGAGCTCCTCGAGGAATCGGGGAGGCCGCACAACCCCTGCCCGGGGAGCGTGCAAAACGGCCGCCATTGCGGAGGTTCCTGGTCAACTGGAATCAGGTCCTACGCGGAGGACGGCCGGTCGGGTGTCAACCCGGCACTTTGCAATGCGGTTGAAGTAGGAAGGCATGTCGAGATCGATCAACTATGACTTTCTTTGGCCGGTGGAAGTAACGCACCCCTGTAATCCAGCGTGAGCGGAGGCCGGCGAGTCAAGTTGCGAAGTAGCAAGTGATGCCCGCTTACAGTCATTTGTAGTTGGCAGTACCGATTTCAATGGTCGGGAAACCACTACGGGCCGGGGGACTGGCGACCCTTGTAACCGCAAGCTTGGCGGGGCCAGCGACAGGATCGCAAAAAGTCGGAAAGTCAGGGGGAGTGACATACCCCTGTAAGCTAACGTCAATGGGGGCTAGATGTTGTAGAGTCCGTATGGAGCCGGGGGGGTGGCGTCGCGCCCATTTGTAACCTTACTGCGAGGGGCTTATAGACTGATCTTCTCTAGCTGAGGTGTAGGCGAACCTCGTCGCCGAAGCCGTAGGGACGTACAACCACGAGCTACTTGGTGTCCCGCACGGGGAAAACGAGGAAAGGTGAGGTTAGTACACCGGCCGGAGAAACTCTCCAGGCTTAGTAACAGCTGGTAGGCCAGGACCGATCTCCTCTGCCAAGGCTGTCGGCAAAGCCCGAAGACTCTTGTTCCATTAAGCGAAAGAGTAGGCAAAGAGGAGGACATAAGAAAAAGGCTCTCACACCAACCCACATGGGAACCTTGCGAATGTGTATTTCAGTTACCGTTCGCATACAAACTTCCGGTGTCCGGAGAGCGTGAACAGCAGGTGTTGCAAGTACCCGTGTATAGTGGAAAGCTTCACGGGTGATTCGTTAGTACCTTGTGCACGGCCATCGATCGAGGACGTTAGTACACATCGGCCGCGAAGCTGGGGGTCGGGAGGGCTGGCCGTCACCACCAAATAGGGTACTGCCTGTTTGGTGGCCCCGTAGGGTGGCCCAGTTATCGGACCCTATGGGTGAGCCCGTGGCTTAGACCGTATATTTGGCAATTGGCACTGTCTGATGCCTTCGCTGAGCAATCAATCAGTCTTGAAAAAGAGTCATTTACCTGGATCGGAGCAAAATTGCTCTCCCCATTCCCATCCTTTTTCCCATAACCCATCCCGATGCCCAAGTTCCCGTTACCAGCAACCCACCCCATCCGGCTTCTTCCTAGGGGGGACAAGGGGGGTCCTCCCGGGCCTTCTCCCTGGCGGTGGGTCGCCAGATAGTTTTTCCCGTTAATTTCTCTCCGCCTTCCGGTGCACAAAATTCTCTTTCCCGGTTGGCCCGTTTTTGTACTGTTGCTATTGGGTACAACCGGTTGTACTACGGTGGCACTGGGGGGCTATTGAAAGCTCCATTTACTCGATGTGAGCGTTGGAAGTAAACGAACGGCTTTCAGACGCGCTCTGCAATACCGCTAAATCAAAGGTTAACCAAGCAAAACCACGATTCAACCAGACTAAGCCAAAACTTTGCTTGGCATATCTAAGGTTATCTGAGCTAAGCGACAGCCATATTTTTGTTCCTGTTGGACCCGAGTGGGAGTGAATGAAACCTTCTCATAGCTTCTTGTTCCTATTTCCACGGGACATTTTTCCGGCACCCAACGCGGCTCAATAGAGCATTGCATAAATTAGAAACCTACAGAGTCCCGACATGCGTGCCTAATGTCGTTGGATCGGAATGCGCTCCGGGTTTGGCGCCTGTGCTCAATGAGAAATACTTTGAAAGTGTTTCAAATTTATCTCTTACGTTTACTGAGACACCGCGACGGGTACCCTTTGCTATCAGGTTTTCATGATGTTGCCTCATGATTAGAGTTATCGCAAATGGGAATAAACGGTTCCGGTATCCTACGCTGTACCCATAACTGGACCGTACCGGGAAGGTACGTTTTAATAGTTATACCAGACCGTAACTATGCCGGACATGCTACCGGACCATATACCTAACTGTGACGGGGAGCGCCGTATGGCGCCGAATTGGCTTAACGCGCCGGGTGAAGCAGCAAATGCATTTTTTCACAATAATTCCAGATACTGGAATTAAAAGTGGATATTTGTAAAATTAGAAACTTTTAGACTCCCGTAAGGCATTACGTTCGTACTACGTGCTTATTTTGACGGCTAAAAGGAGCGTACTAAGAGGGGCTATCCAAGATGTCGTGACGTCGCGTTGCCGGAAGGCCAGAACACATGTAGCGGACCTTGACGACGAAGTTCGCGAGGGGCCAAATCTGCGGCAGCAGGGCGCCGTGCGTTCGTTGGGCTGTACTCCATAGAGCGAAGACACGGTGCCCGCCGCCGCGTCATTCCTGGGTTCCTTTCAGTGCGGTCATCGCCTCCATATACACGAGGCAATGGTTGGACTAACTGAACCTCCGCTCTCAGGATCTACGGTAGCGTTCAGTAGATTGACCCAGTGAAGGAGCTTCCCACTTGGGTTGTACGTTGTTTGGCAATTCTTCGGGAGTCGGTGGCGTTTTTTGCACTGAAATATTGTCTTTGAGTTCTCGAAAGTGCTAAAGGCCGTAGAAAAAAACGAACGCCCCTGGGGAGATTCCAACTGATGACTCCGATAACATGAAGTTCACATTTTACCTCTCATCCACCTCAACAAATGGCGCTAGTGTGCTAAATATTGCATGCCAAGCTGGGCTATTGCCACCTATGGTTGGCTTCTTCTAGTTTCTCGTTTGTATTTGTGATGCCCTAGCAGCGATACCGTCTGTTCCTCACTCCCTGATCTTGCATACGGGCTCCATGTTGCTGTTAATACCACTTATGTTGCCGATCCTCTTTATGTAACCCAAAAGGAGCTATTGTACATGCCTTCCTCGGTGACACAAGCCACGGCAGTTGGGTCAGGACCACGGAGTGGTAGGGACCGCGTTTTGTTTACGGCTTGAGCTGTCAGAATCGCATGGACTTCACCTATTGCAACGTCAATTTCGCCACACGACAATAAATTTACAATCCATTTTTTTCGCTCGATTAGGCGCGAGCCATATGTACGTCTGTCAAACTCTTCCATAGTGGCCTTCCGCTTTGAAATGACTGACTGGGTACGTCTCGGTACCATCCTGCCAAATTGCTCCTGCATACGGTACGGTTCTGCTCATTCGCGGAGGCAGCCAAGTGGTAGACGGTATCGTATGAGAACCGTTTTTCCGATCTGCTACATTTCTCTCATACCCCTGCTACACCAGTGCCAGAATGTCGTTTGTATCAAATATCATTTGACTCAAACACCAAGTTGTGCTGCTACGCTAGGTTATGAAATGTCATTCTACTCAAATGACGTTCTAGCCAATTGCGCACCGAGAGAAAGATTTGAGATTTGAAATTACATTTCTAGTACTTTCGCACGTAGCGTATTCGATCGGCAATAAAAAAATATCATGCTTTCATACGCAAAACAAATAAAATATTTTTGTTTATGAAACTTTGTTCCCTGTTCGTTTACTTAAAATGGGAAATCAACATATTTAATTTTCATACTTTCAAAACCAGTTGGTCAGTTCCAAAAAAAAAAACTAAACCTCCTCATACAGCCACCACACTACAGTCAAAACTGGTGTCTCTTCTAATTTGATATCACATGACTGCCATAGACTGTGTATAAATTTGATTGCTGTATTATTGTACGGGAACTGGACGGGGCTACAAGAGCTCAACCCCAGCACGGGGAGCAATTTTGAAAGCTTTCAAATGCCGTCGAAATTGTTGTGCAGCACGGCAGATTCTGAATGAAATTCGAAGCGCTCTATTTGAGATTTGAGTCAAATGACATTTGGTTCAAATTACATTCGGATCCTTGCGTAGCCGGAGTATAATAAAGGCTTTTCAACCCCAATTATGACGGTCGGTGGTGGGTCTGAAGCCACATGCACTGATTGACTAAGTGGCTCGCCGTGGTCTACCTGGGCTGATTCCGGTTTAACTCCCGGTTTAACTGATTAACTCCCAGCGGTGTGAAGTTTGTGGATGGAAATTGTAAAACAAGTATCTATTCTTCAAATGAAAGAATTTAGGCAGCACAAGAAAGTACCTCATCGGAAATTACTGCTGTGTTCGCTGATTTTGTCCATTTATAAAAGAGGCGGAGGTGCGGACTGTTGCTGGCAGGTGCTGGGAGCTGGCGTCTACGGAGGCATTGCGTTATTTTACTGCTGGAACGGGGAAGGTGTCCTTCAACACGCAAAAAAAACGAAGAATTACCGCAAATCTGAACGCCAAGCCGAAATAAACGGATGGGCAATTCGAGAGCGGATGACAGAAGAAACGGCCCCACTTCGATTAGCTGAACACGCGGCGAGTCGCCCGTTCTTTATAATAAATGTGTGCGTACGTTTGCTAACCCACAAATGTGGTCACAGGTAGACTCAGTGCTACGAAGAACGCACATTTCAACCCCAGAACAGGTTCCTAGACATTTACATAAACAGTGTTTGTACGTACCTTCATTAATGCCAAGAAAGCCGCCGTGGTGGCTCAGTGGCTTAGGCGTTGCGCTGTGAGCACAAGGTCACGGGTTCGATTCCCGGCCGCGGCGGCCGCTTTTCTGACGGAGGCGAAAAGCAAAAACGCCCATGTGTGCGAGATTTCGGCGGACGTTAAAGATCCCCAGGTGGTCAAAATTAATCCGGAGCCCTCCACTACGGCGCGCCTCATCGCCCGCGTTGCGTCGCCGCGTTAAACGCACCAATCAAATAAAAAAAATTAATGCCAATAAGCGCTCGACCTGTCAGTTATGACGAAAAAGACCGGGTGGAAGCTTCGAAAGGGTATGAACGTGCCCATGTTTCTAGTGCTAATGTCTTAGGTCCCACAGGGGAACAACATGTGTAGCGACGCCTTTTTTCTTGCATGGCTTTAGATCGAAAACGTGCTGGACGTGCATATATCTGCTGCGGCTGACGAAGCAGTCACATCGCCTAAACGCTTTTTTTCTTATTTTTCGGTGTGGAATAACCAAATGGACGCGTCACAGAATGTCGTTTTGCTACGAGGGGGGAGGGGTTGAATTGTACTTCCGCATGCTCTCCCGGCTATACTGTTGTCGTTTGAAATTTATAAGCCCACCTCAAATGATTCGCATGCACAGAAAATTGGAATACAGAGTCCTTACCTAGTACAATGGAAGTGGGCAATAAACCACGAATAATTGTGAGAAGCAAGATTCCGCTTTCCTGTAGATGCAAGCCCGTGCCTTGGTGTACGAACCATGCGCCATCTACTGCTTTGCTTAGAACATTCCTTCGGGTTTTTTTACAAAACTGCTAAAAGGACTCCGGTAAATGGACCTAAATATTCTAGTTGTAAAATTTTGGGTTTTGGAAAGAACGCCGTGAGTTCGAGCCGCGGAAAACGATAATTTTTTTCGAGACCCGTGATTGTTTTCCTCTGCGATATTTTCTTACTTTATTCCTGCCCATTCATTTATATTATAAATGTGGCTTGATTAAACGAATGCCGTAAGGCCGTACTTCGGCCGTTCTCTTTCTTAACACCGGCAGCCGAAAGAGAACTGAATATCTGGCAGCTGGGTACCTGCCGTTTTATGTCTGAACACGGGTGGCCGGAGAAACACCGAAGTGCTCATTGCCGAATATTGGCTGTTCAACGTAAGATCAGTAGGTGCTAGAAACTGGATGTTGGCCGGACATTCCAGAAAGCAGCCCCAGACGGGCCCTGCTTGGGACACACTTTATTTGCCGCCTGGGCGGTGCACATTCCGGCTACGGTGGTCGTTCCTCCGTCGGCGACTCGTACGGTGCGGCATACAGCAGGCGTCATAATTTTGCGAAGAGTGCGGCGAAGGTTCGAACTCATTACCGAAATATTGGCGCCTGTGTCGACTAGCGCGCAAACACGAACACCGTCAACGTGAACGTCTATCAAATTGGGTTTTGTAATCGTAGTCAACAGACGATTTTCAGGCTGGGTCATTAGTGCAACATCACCTCCGGGAGCTGCACTGGCTAGTTTTCCGAGATAGAGGTCGAGAAAGTAGGCGGCGGGGTTTGGCGGCGGGGCTGCGGCGAACGCGACTGGCGACGCTGAGGTGATGGCGAGCAGCTAGTGCTGTTGCGTGTTGTGTTGTCGGCTGCGAAAGGCTGCTGAGGACCGGGAGAAAATCGTCGAGGGTGGTAGTCGGAGTATCGGTTGTCGAAGAACCGTGGACGTGGAGATGACGACCAGCTGCTACGGCAGTAACGGGCGACATGGCCAACGCGATGGCAGTTGAAACAAATGGAACGGTCATCGGCTGTTCTCCATTCGCCAGGGCTGCGCCGTCGGAACCGTGGTGGAACATCGTAGCGCGGCGGGACATCACTACGAGTAGAGGGTGCGCGGACCCCGTCGCAGGGATCGTAGCGTCCCAAGGCACAAACCGATCGAAGGCCCAGGGCGGCGATCTCGTCTCTAACGACGGCTTGAATGAGGGAAATCGTGGGGGCGGTTCGGTCATGCGTGTAAGAAGAAGCAGCGACTGGGGTCATAGCCTCGATCTCCAGGCGCACTATTTTGGTCAGGCTCTCAGTCTGAGCCGCCGTGTTTGGCGCCAGTGGTGTGCGCGGTGGCAGCGTCACATCTTCACAAGACGACGTTGCCGCCGTGTGAGGCAGTCGAGCAAATTGGTAGGCAATGCGACGACATTTTGCCTCCTCAAACCGTCGGCATTCCTTAAGGATGGCATCAACGGTAGTGCAATCCTTACAGATCAGCAGATGGAAGGCGTCATCTGCAATGCCTTTGAGTACGTGGCCCACCTTATCGGCTTCGGACATTTGCGAATCTACCTTTGAACAGAGGCCCAAAACATCTTGTATGTTCGTGATGTAGGATTCGGTTGTCTACTGGGCACGGGATGCGAGCTGTTGCTTTGCGGCGAGCTGGAGTCCGACGGGTCGGCCGAATACTTCGCGCAACTTCGCTTTGCAAGCGTCCCAGCTGGTCAATGTGTGCTCATTTGTCTCAAACCAGGTGTTGGTCGTTTTTCTCAGAAGATAAGGCAGATTAGCCAGCATGATAGTGTCATCCCACCTGTTATGGGCGCTGGCACGTTCACACATGCGGATTCATTCTTCCACGTCGGCACCATCCTCACCGGTAAAAAACCCTTGGTCACGGGGCTGGGAAACGATGATGACTGGCGCGGTGGGTGACGTCTCGGGGGGAGGAGACATCGTTCGTCGACGAATGTGTCGCCCACTCCGAAGCTCCGTGGTAGGGTGTAGCTGCGCTGGTGACAGGCACAGGAAGGGAAGTCCGCAACCTCCACCAAAAAGATGTTACGAGGCAGATGCGAATAAGCTGTCTATTTACAGATAATTACAGCTGAAGGCCAAGAGACCAAAGCCAAGGAATCTAATGCAGCTCGTGCCAGTCCGTTTTCTGCTCGATCTCTTCTTCGTCTCTCGGCTTGCTGTACGCGCCCACTGATGAGGCACATACCCATAGGTGAAGTGTACGATGGATTGACCACCTGGTGGTCCAGTCCAATGCTATGTGAAATGTTCCGGGTGTTACGTAGCACTATATATATGGACATATATATTTATATATATATATATATATATATAAATAATACGAGAGAGAAGTAAAATTGAAAAATTACGCCCACCGCCCCTCGCGGTGACCCTGGTGTGATGCGACGCTGAGGGGGTTTAAGCGCAAGCGGAGAGAAACCGTCGACCGAAAGGCCCCCGGAGAGCGGAACACCGGTTATATCGCAGCACGCCCGAAAGAGAGGAGACCGCGGAAGAGAGAGTACTGCACATGCGCCGGCACCAGTGTGTCTGCCGCGGGTATGACGCAAGGCAATCCACTTTAATCCAATTCAATCCAATCCAATCAAATTCAAGCAAAGCCAAGCCAAGCCAAGCCAAGCCAACCTATTCTAATCCAATCCAATGCCCCTCGCGAGACAGGGGCATCGGAGAAGAGAAGGGGTGAGCGACAGAGAGCGCAGCTCGCGCGGAGAGGAGAATGGGGGAGGGGCGGACGACAATAACTCCGACGACGCTGCATGGAGAAGGCGAGTGAATGAGATGCAGTCGCATCTAAAACATAACAATATTTATTCTAACGTTTCGACCTGGGGCCGCTCTTTTTACTGTGTGACATTCGTCCCTATTTTTATGCATGATTTATATTTTCAGTCACATGTCTGGGTGGAATTAAGAAGTTGTCAGTTTGCGTTTGTCCCCTTGAATTTTAAGACTCATTTTAGTGTATCCCATTTTGAAATCATCACACAAATCGCCTCGCCCAAAAACGGGGCTTGCTAAGTATAACATAAAGCCTATATACCCAGTTATTAGGCCCTTAAAGTGTGCCCCAGCTTAAAAAAGTACATTTCGTGCAATTTTCTACAGCATGTACGCGGTTACCCTCTCGTGGACAGGGTGCGTTGAATGACTCGCGGGATTTTTGTTTATTTTTTGTCACAATGCTTTCTTTCGATACCATTTGGAAAAAGGCGACCTGGACAATCTTAGGCGAAAAGGGTGCTGATCAGTATTTAAAATACTGACGTTTGATTGTTTGACTGCTGCCTGTTTCACTGTAGCACATTTTCACGCCTATGGTATTTCTATTTGCACGCAATACTCGTCGCCAACGTTTGGCCTATCGCCTCTTGTGCATTGTCTAAGGTAGAATGCTATGCCAGTTGGTAAATAGACTGCGAAATCTGAACCACTGTTAAGACACTACAAAAGGGGGGGAATACCGAAAGGGACGGCATTGGGCTTACAGCTGATTTATTTGAAACGAGCCTTCCTGGCTAAATACAAATTTCATTCGCTTTCGCAGGCGCAGTAAAGTCGCACCCTATGCAACAAGGAGGCAAGCAACACACAAAACTCAATCTTACACGTTTTCACAGTTCGCTACGTCTCCTTATTCACCGGGGGAACGGTCTAAACACCATCATTATTGATACAAGTGTGCGCTTCTTTAAGTTTTTTCAAGTTAAAATAATTGGACATCACCTTGGTCAGACGTACGCTATAACGTGTCTTTCTCCTTCCGAGAAAGTGTTCCCATGATTACGGTGAGCGTTCGGGTATTTTTTGTTCCAAGGAAGTGTTGCCAAGATAACGTGGAACGTTGGAGTTCTTTTTTTTTTGGCAATCGTGGACAATCTTCCTTAGTGGATATGCGAGCGTGTGGTGGATGGTCGCCGCAAGGCCCGCAGACGGGAGCGTTAGTCTTTTCCAGAGTTTTTAACGGCGGGCAGTTGCCGAAATATTGAACAATCTCCGGAATTGGGTATGCTTGGTTTGACAAACGTGCGCAGAAGAGCCTGGGCGGTCATCGCGGGGCATGCACACACGAGCGCTGGGCATTTTCTTGGTTTTATTAACTACCCGGTGGTCGCGCGAGGCCCCCGTTCATGGTGGCGCGCTCGGAAATTTCTTTGTATTTTTTAACTGCTGACATGAAAAACTGCCATTTGCAACACATCGTCGCACTTAAAATACAGACAGGACACAGCCTTGCATCCGCCTTTTCTCCACCGTCATTTTTTGCTTGCGTTGAGGCGGGAATTCCCAGTGAGTACGAATCAACTCGCCCAATCCCAAGCAATTGTATACATTTCTATTGTCAGGGCGAGGTGAAGAAGGGAGCTTTGGGAGGACCAAGCTCCGTTGAAGAAGCTGTGTGAGGCACACAGCCTGCGCGGGTTATCTCATGGCCGACCTGTCCGTAGTGTAAACAAAAGGGTGGCGTACTCCAATGTTCGTGTCCTTCGTCCCGCCCCCTCTTAATAGCTTGAACAGCCCGAGAGAAGCTTTGAGCCCAATATGGCTTACGTGTGTCGCCTATTTGCAAAGAAGGTTTTCCTGTCACTGGAGTATTGCTGGATGCGTCCATCGTCACACGATGTTTCGGCAGTCGTACCGTCTGCTGAAAAACTGTATGCCTAACATATCCTTCTCTATGCTCCAGCTATCGCGCTGGTGGCAATCAACGAATTCTTCCTTGCCCTGCAAAAGCCAATATCGTCAACAGCGCCACCGTCCTTCACCAAGAGTTTAAAAGACCCACGCAGCCTTGTTCATGCCAGTGGGCTCGAGAGCAGCTTTCACTGCTGTATTGCTTATGTGTGTAACCAAAGTAACCAAAGCTGCTTTTGTAACCAAAGGTGAGTAACCAAAGGAGCGTAACCAAAGTTGCTTATTACTAAGCGATGCGATTCTAGAGGTTTATTGCTGCTCCCGTGCCTGCGGGTTCTTCGCGATACTTCTAGGGGTCACGCTGATAAAAGATAAATCTAGGGGCCACGCTGAGAAAATAGCAAAAACCCTCATGGATTCGGGAATAGACTAAGATACAGGACATTTTATTTGATATAAAACCGACAATAAAAAGGCGTAGGATGACGTAGCACGGCAGCTTGATCCTCTGCACATGGGGGAGGAAGAGTACGCGAATAAAAGCATAGAGCAATACAAAGAGCAAATGAGGTTGCTTTCATATAATTAACGGGGCTGATGACCACGCTACTAAGTAGGGTTCCCCACATCCGGAAGAAAATGATCCAGCAGACCGAGAGTACTGCTAGGCCCCACAGGCTCTGGGCCACCACCTGAGGAAAAACAGGAATCACTTGCTTCCTTTTCTCTGTCCAAACTAAAGTTACTCTCGCCCTCTGTCTCACTCTTCTCCCATTTACCGTTTTCTGCACCCACCCATATTACTTTCTGAAACGGGGACGCAACTCAATATTTGTGTACTTGTTTATTTTTATTTGTTTTTATATTTTGTTGACCTATTTATGAATTTGTTAATTTTTATTGACTGTTTACTAATCCCTGCAGCGACCTACCAGAAATATTGTAATAAATGTTTTGTAAACTCATAAACATCAAGCAAACATACGAAAGCAAGTTACACAGCAGTACTACCAGTTCCTTTGCTGTTTCAGCCGCTAAGAATATTTAAATAAAATAATGGAATCCACAAGAGCTAATTTAAACACAGTAGCATTTAGGAGGCCTTTCCATGAGCCTAAAAACATAGGGTGACCGCACAATTTATTTTCTAAGTAGGTTGCCATTGTTAATGGCATTCAAAAAGCGAATACCAGTAAGGGCAGTGTTATGGTATGATTTGTTCTAAATTGCATTTTCTCGCTGACAAGTAGTCAGTCCCATTCAGAAAAACATTTCTTTTCATTGATTTTAATCCAGTCGTAATGTTACGGAGAAACCTAGGTCCGTCATTTCTTCTGCGCGACCACCAGCATCAAGTTATACCCGCAAAATTACGGATAAGGTACACACGTGAAGCACTCGTATCTCATCACGGGGACTCCAAGACCTTTGTGTGGCAAGTGTGGAGAAACCCTATCCGAGGTTCACAAAATAGTTCAATGCAAATGACTTGACACAAGTGGACACAAACACTTCCCACAACTATTCAGACTACATGTCCCACTAAACCCAGTGTGTTTCCTGTCGGTCAATCCTAAGTTTTCTATCAAGTGCGTTTTTAAATATTTAGAATAAGTTTTATTTTTATACCTAATATCATGCCATTGGTGATCTCTCCCTGGCCATATACACGAGCCATGCTCCCTACTATTTTGTGATTTTACTTCTGTTTTTGCTGAATTATGTTAGTGTTTACGGCTTCACCTTTCATATATAAACCATGTTTTGGCGCTCTTTGCCCTAGTTGGCCAAGCGCCACTAATATCCAACCATCATCATCAATACAATGAAGACATCTCCCTCTATAATGTCTTCAGCAGAAACGGACAGATTGGGCTCGTGACAAGAAAGTTTAACACAGTAATCTTTCAAAGCAAATGGTGTCACTGGTGATTCAGAAATGACGGCTTCAGCACATGAAATATTAATGACCGGTTGACGACAAAGAGTTGACAGCAGATATTGAAGACAGAAAGTTTAATATGAGCATAATAATATGAGCTTGTGGGTACACAGAAAAAGCACAGCACATAATAAATGGGTGGTTACTCCTGCAATCTTCACTCGAACTGTGCGATATTCCGAAGGCTTGATTGCCATCTCAAAGGCGTCTTGTAGGGAACGACCGAAGTAGAGAGTCCTCACCTTTCGCAAGCGGGAACACATATCAGCATGTATAATCAAAATGCTCGCTCTTGTACGGACCAGATCTTGCAACCAAATTTCTTCAACCCATACTGACAACATATTTCACGGGTGTACTGGGGGAATTTCAATCTTCGCAACTGGCGTAGTCTCCCCCCCCCCAGAAACTGTAAGCTCTGATTTCTCGCCACCTGAGTGGGCCCATTGGAAGCGGGCGAAAGAGGGTACGAAGACCGGCGAAACAGTGATCGAGACCGGTCTTGCGCCTCCCCAGAGTGGTGGACAATGGTTTGTTGGCCAGGGTGAGGTTCCGAGTGGCTAATAGGAGACCTAAAGGATCGAGGGCGATGGCTGTGGGATCAGATATTAGTAGGGCTGCGGGATGAGATATGGAGGAAGGGCAGCGACAAAGCTAGAGTTAAACAGAGTCGTTTTTGGGACCGACGATAAGGGCGGCAGTCCCGCAACCTTGGAATAGAACGCGGAGGGCATAGGTGCGGAAAGGCCTGGTGGCAGAACACCGGACATAGAGACCAACTCCTCCTGAACTATTTCACGAAACCAAGGTGCAGGGATTTGGCGACTAACAGCAGCACTGTATATTCAGGGCCGGCTGCCGAGCTCTTCTCGAATTTTTCCGGAATCATCATGCAGAGGTCTTCAGTACTGGAGGCTGGAGCCGGATGGAGGCTGGAGGCGGATGGATTGAAAATCGTACTTATGTTGACACGTCACGCCCACATCGGAGGCTGTTGCTGGGTTCTGTACAACTAGGGCTGAAAAATGCAAACTGTCCGGTCCCTTTCGTAATGTGGCGCTCCCGATCTGCCTCCTGCATATCACTGTTTACGCGATGGCACAGCGCAAGAACATTCTTCATATGGAACGTATACGTCTTCTGGGAATCTTGCACGCTAGCTTCGAGCTTTATCTTCGTATCGTCAGAACGAGCAGCGTATGCGGCAAATATCTGGCGTATCTGGCTTGTGAAGTCAGCAATGCGGTCCTAGGTGTTGAGAAACCACACTTTGGCGACATCGTCAAGAGAAAACGGGACATCCTGCAGCTTCGAGTGGTCGCGTGACCAAATAAATGCCCTGACTCATGCGTAGCCATTGTGCCACCCACAGAGGCCAGCGAGCGATGGTTGATCGCGCTGCCAGGTTGTAACGATATATTTTGGTTATACCGGGGTACCCGCAGTGGTCCCGGACTCTTGTGTCATAGACATGTACACAGGCAGCCCAGCAAGTCCGATTCTTGACCGGCCAACCTACGGCTGTTCTTCGGAATGCTCCCCATCCGCACAAATTGGCCAGCGTTGAACAAAAGATAAATGGTTTGAATACGGCTACCATCCTCTGCGCACGTTTTCGGCAGCCAATGTTAAGTTGGTCAGCTTTTGCTCGTTAACCGTCAACGCGGTTTCCTCTCCGCGAAAGTTACTCAGAACTTATCTGGTGGATGAACCACCGGCGATAAACGGCACTTGCTCCAGCAACGTTAAATCAAATAACAGGCTGCGTGTTTCCCGCCGCTGAGTATTGGCTTGCTGTTTGAAGGCGGGTTTACAAAATATGATCAGCTTGTGCACAGCACCAGGCTAACGCTTTGTTTCCGCTTGCAGGGGAACACATGATAAATGGACGTTGTCCAGTTGTAAAGTACTCGTGTTTCGTAGGCAGGCGTTGCTCAAAAGTTGTTTTGGAAACGCAAGTTTTTTGGTCCGCCGATGAATCTGCATGCCCCTGCTTTTCGAAAGGTGAACGGCTGACGTCTGTCGCAGGTATAGCACCACCCGTGCCCAATCACCGGATTTTCGAAGGTCATGCACAGACAGGCGCCCAGCCGCCTAACAGTGTGCAGTATATGCATGTGCACTCATGGATAAATGAACAAGCACACAAACATATTAACCGAATACAATAAATCACAGATAATGAACAGTGAAGACAAAATATTGGCTTGCTAGTGGTGTGTTTGGAAAGGCACATTTTCAGTCTTGTGTTGTGAAATGTGTTCGCGCTTTCTGAATAAAGCCTGCGTGCCACTTTGGAAACACCTGAGGTTAAACACAAACTGTAATGCTGCTGCAAACGATCGACGAATGGCGTCGTTATCCTGGGGCAAGTTTATTTTTGATGGCCATTTTCTCGGGAGACTAAGGTTCGGTGCAAAACGTGTTACGGCTTGATTTCCTGCTTCTGCTTCAGTCCCACGGTGTGGTTCGCAAAAGCTAAATTCAATTTACTGATGCTGACGACGCTCTTTATGTCAATCGTTGCTGATGGACAGGTGGTAGGCGCAGCGGAGGAGGCTAGGAAGTCTGAAATAATTGCCGGTGCTCTTAATGACATCGTGATGATTGAATGTGTTTTGTACCGTATGCAGGTTTTTATCGCACCAGCTCTGTTTATATATGCGGCTGGGCGGTTTCAGCGCAGTATCGTGTGACTTCAATAGGTGGGCCACTTTGAAGAAGGCAAAATACAATAGGCGAGTGCTCAATTTGTTTAGAAAAAGAACCAGATGACTGCTCCGCATGAATGGCAGCCGGAGTTTCTTGTTCCATATGCCTCCAAAGCCACTTGTGAGGACGGTACTAAGTTCCTTGCGGACATTTGATTGGAACCCTGCGAAGATTCCATCTGGGATGGGGGATTTGTTTATTTGCCTGTTTGTAATTGTCTTCTCTACGTCACACGGTGTCATGGCCATATTGGCATATTTATTTTGTCCCTAATATCCTCCAACATTTTCGGGATGTCTCCAAGTTTTTCTTCTGGGACGGATTCGGGCTCGTTGTCGGTGCTAAATAGTCTAAAGAAGTGTTCCGAGAAGGCAAAAGCTAATTTCTTATTCCTGGAGGTAAGAACGCTATCGCGTTCAACTTTGATAATGCTTTTTAAGTACCGCGTTCGCTCTTGAAGGTGTGAAAGAGGTTTGGCGGTTGTGCCTCGTGCTCAACCCTCATTGCCCGACTGCAGACCATTGCTACCCAGCTGCATTGCTCCAGCTCGTTCCTTAATCTTGTTTTACCAATTGGTGGTTCTTCTGGGTTTCTCCTGGCTGTTCCTCTTCGACTGGGCTGCGCTCCTTGGATCTATCTTCAGCAGCCTCCATTCTTCTAATGTGTATTGCTTCATGTTTGACCTTTTTCTTAAGCTGTTCCCGGGCAGTGATGTCTACAGCACCTACTTCGACATTTTGTATATCTCTGGTGATTTTTTGACAAACAAAGTATTTTTAGCATAGTGGCATTCATTATCCACCGCCTACATGGCTTTGGAGCAGCAAAAGAGTGGCCGAGTTGGACGTCCGAAGTTACGAGCCCTGTGGTCGCAAAAGGAGGCCAATGTGACCTCATGACAACAAAACAAATCCTCGTGAATGGTGTGACAACAAATCTACAGGATTATTCACGCCCTCCAAGCGGCACTGTAATTGGCCGCACTAACACGTTTACAGTACTGTATTGCGTTCCTGCTGTAAGGCATCATCCATCAAGATGCAACTTTGTATTGCAGAGTTCAAAATTTGTGCTGATGGGTCAACCCTGCCTCTCCTCCCTGACAGATCCCCATGCATTTAAAATGCAGTTGAAGTCCCTCCCTAAAAACACGTTTCTGGGGTATGGCAAGAGAGATCAGAGTACACTGAACAACTCAGACTGCCCAAAGAATAGTTGTGGGCGTAAGCGCACGTGAAAGGGGGGCGCTCCCTCCCCATGATCGCATTAACCATGCCAAAGCGGCCATCTCTCGCCAGCTCGCAGTCGGCTTTAGCGGAGTTCTTGCTTTTTTATGGGAATTGCTGAACCCCCCCCCCCCTGGAATGCCCGCCACAGTACAAAAAGACCAATATTCTTTCCAAAACTCTGGACGAAGTTCTTTGCGATGGCCGGATTTGCGATTTTGGTTTCCTGTAGGAAGGCGAAGTCGATATTATGGTCTTCAAGTAAATTCAGTTTCAACTATCCGCGCTTTGGGGAGATAAGACTCACAATATTATTCTTGGCCAGCTTAAGTGAATTCTGGAGAGTGGCCATCACGGTTTAAGTGGGTTGAGGGAGAGGACTCACCTGATCGTTTCACTAGGCGCACCTGGAATTGATTGCGTACGTTACTTTTCCTTAAGGTTTTTCACCAGCCATAAACTGCGTGCAGTTTTCCTGGTCGTACCCGTAGGCCTGACACGCACGATATCACGGCGTATTGTAGCTCTTCCGGTAGTGTCCAATGTGGTAGCACCGGAGGCACAGTGGTGGATGACCAGGAACTTCATTAAGGATGGGGTCGCCATTTGTAGCGGCCTGGTGAGAGACCTCTTCAAGGGATGTTGCAGTCGACGGGATCACATGGAAAACCCTCGTGGTTCCGGTAATCCGCGTGAGTTGAGGTTTTTTCCATCTTTCGTGAAGCACCCTCTGGACCCGGCCGGAACATTAAAACTCACGGAATAGGATCTCGTCTGGGACTTCCGTTACAACGTAATCAATCTTCTCCGCTATTTCCAAGTGGTTAAGGTTAGTGACTAGGCACGACCGCCCTTTCACAATGGTCATCGAGTGAGCGGCCAACAGTAGCATGTTTTGTTCCGACATAAATGCCGCCATCCAAATGTAGTTCAATTTGGATGGTCCGAGGCGCTAGATATTCTAGAGGTCTGTAATGTGGGCGATCGCTGAGGCGTCAAGTTGAACTCTGGATGGCCGCGTGGAATTTGCAGCCGTTGATCGGCGTGGATCAATTTACAGCCCTTTTCATCAGCGAGTATTCGCGTCCAGGTGTAGCCTAACTGCGATAAATCCACCAAAATTTATTTTTTGCCCATTAATTGAATGGAATCATGTTGTTGCTAGGCGGATAATGTAGGATGGCTGATTTCTCTTTTTTTTATCAATCAAATTCAGCTGCTCTACTAGCAGTGGGTGCCCACAGGAACTGTATTATATTTCGGACGACTGCCTCTAATTAAACAATATACAGATGCATTTAGTGCTATACCAGGTGATTGATTGGTTCAAAAACAAGTGTCATATCTTGTTGCGCACTGAAAGTCAGTGTTGGGCAGTGTAGTAATGTAGAATGAATATTACCCTTGATTTCTGTAATAATCATCATCATCAGCCACCTCTCTGCCCTCTGCAGTGCAAAGGCCTCGCCAATAGATTTTTAATTATCCCCGTACTACGTTAACAGCGACCCATTTGTCACTGCAAAATTCTTGATCTCAACTGCTGATCTAACTTGCTGCCGCCTTCTGCCCCACTTGCCTTCTCTAGAGATCTACTTTGTTACCCTCATTGACAAACGGTTATCTCGCCTTCGCATACATGCCCCGTTCCCGCCAATTTCTTATTGTAATTTCTACTAATGTGTCCTTAACACGCGTTTGGTCCCCAACCCACTCCGCCCTCTTCCTGCCCCTCAACCCATCATATTCCGTTTCACTGCCCGCTGAGTCGTCCTTAATCTTAGCTAGACTATTTTATTAAGCCTTCAAGTTTCTACCCCTTAAGCGAGTACCGGTAATATGCAGCAGTCATACACCTTCTTTTTCAGAGAAAGTGTTACGGTGCTATTCTGCATTACACCAGTGTTAAAAGCTGTATTAACAGCACAGATTTTCCTGCACCCATGCCTAGGTTAACGAAATGGCTGGAAAGGGAGGTGCTACTGCAACCGTCTGCAAAAGGCGCCTGCTCAAGCTACTGCTAATGGTCAACTAGGCATAGGAGTTCTCCTGGTTTTCGAAAAACAGGGAGCAGGCTTTTGTCCACCTGCGCGTGGTATTTGCATTTTGTGTACCTAGATACCTTCGTGTTACTGGCATCAAATTCTTTCACCAGATCATGTATTTTAAATACATTCAAATAAAATATAGGATACAGATTTCTATTGTCAGTGATATCGTTTGCACATATCAGCTTTGTTGACAAACTGCAGCTTATTCATATTTTTCGCCAGAAGAGGTATTAAATTTCTTTTATCCTTTGGACCACACAATGTTTACACAATTTCTGACCTTACCGGTCTGCAACCATTTTGGCAGTTTTTGGCACCGCAATGCAGAATGCAAACTGAACAGGAATCCCTGTCATCCCTGACTGATGAAGGCACGCACCTTTGAGCCACCATTTAAACATTACTCTTCTTCCAAGCATTTTTATTTTCTGGTAGTGTTCTTTGATCGTATCAGTAGGTGTTAATTATGTAGTCACGTAAATCTGTCCTGTAACTATATTAGGTCATTTCGGTGTTTCCCCATTCTTTCTTTTCTTCCCAAAGCGTATCACTTTGTGTGAAATATTCAAATGGTTTAAATTTGTATTTATTCCTAACCACCATTCTATTATTTCAGTTTCTGCTGACTTTTTGTGCTTTGTTTTATTATTCGCCTGCCATTCCACAAGGTGTGAATATTTTCGTCACATCAATTTCTATGACCTATAAGCACCGCATAATCATTTCTGTATAGACACGTTAGTTGTAGTGTTCATAAACATTTACATAGATGTAGGTTAAAGATTCCTAAACTTGCCTTGTTCATTGTAACCCATTCAATCATTTCTTTGTTTCCACAGTTTACTTGCGTTGTTTTCCAAACATCTCACGGTGAGATATTTCCAGTTGCATAAATATCTTGTTCTTGTACCCCGGGTATAAATCCTTCCTTTCTTTACAATTTGTTCGCAATTTTTCGGTGGTGTGTGACTTGGTGGTACTCATGCAAATATGCACAACTCTCTTATTCATGTACCCTGGGTTTACATTTTTCCTTTGTTTCCTATTTTTTGCCAATCTTTCTGCTGTGTGTGACTTAATTATAGTCATGAAACTTTGTACTAGTCTTGTAAATATACAATCTGCACCGTTAGGAACAGGACGGATAGGCGAAAGCGTAATGCGTTTTTTGAAGTCAATATAAACTGCTTACCAGAACTCTTTTTTGTATTATGTGTACTTTAAAATCTTTCATTTTTCACAGCTGCACTTACAGCTAGGTTGGCAGGACTGTCATTTTATTTCGTTTATTTTTTAATTTTGTCTGTGATCGTTTATATGCACGAGGCATGTGCAGTCATGCCGTGTCGGACAATTCGGTGACACTAGTGTGGTTGCCTCAGTGTCAAAGGCACTTGTGTGGATCAGGACTGGTTTTCTATTACTGCTACGTGTTGTCAAAGCGACATTTCTTGTTTGAAGCTGTGCGTTGTGTGCTTCTGCAAGAGTGCGAGGTCAGCTTGACACCTAACATAAAAGACTGCATGTAGTATAGAGCATTTCTAAAATGGAAACAAATTACTCTAGAAAATAGGTGCCAAGTATTAGCAAACAATGCTGAATAGCTACCAAGACATTTATTTGAAGTTTAAGTGCCCACGACGTGTAGGCAACCTTAGAAGGGGGCTGGCCATTCTCCCAAATAATGTATAAAAAATATAAATTTAGTACATGAACGTTCATCCCAACAATACCGTACTAGCGTAGACTGGACCTGCATTTTCCAAACTAATGGTTGTGCCGAATGCAGCAAAACAGTGTATAATAGACAGACATAAACGTGTTACATGCTTAACACTGCAATATCCATAAGCTGTACCACTAAGGTAACATCCCATAAACAGCATATAGGAATGCCATGGGAAATGCATTCTTTGTTACACTTCGCGTGCATTGGACGTGTTTTTTGTAGTTGTAGGAACGTTGAATATACGCAATTTCGACCCCAACAGCGCGTCTCCTGGACATCTGCAATGTCGATTGCTGACATCTTCCGGATATCTGCAACACATAACGTGGTTTGCTGGAATGCTGCAACTTTCTCTTTTGGCATGATTAGGCTACACACAAAAATTCGCACACAACCAAATGTTTTAAATATTATTTTTCCTAGTGCGATCGCGAAATGCAATCACCTACATAACGGCCTTGTGTACTGTTTATAACTGCATCCCGTGAATGTTCCGTATACGCTTCGCCCCGCTCTGTCGCATTTCTGTCTTGTCACGTTTCTTTAGCACTGTAAAAACCAACACGCCCTGGTTACTACCTTAGGTAACCTAAATAACGACGTACATTCTCTGTTTTTCAAGGTTCCCTACAGTTATCTTTTTTACACATGGAAGTATTTATTTTCTGTTCGTTGTTTAGTGTCTGCTATTAAAGAATAATTGCAGTAACGATTGCAATATATGTTTGTCGTTTGTTTGCTTTTGATTATTGTTCGCCATTTACCACTAGCCTTTATTTATTGGTACAATCCGTGGCGCGAACTGATAAAAAATCTCAGTATTAGTAAACAAAAAATACCGAAATTTGTTCAAATCACGCTGTAAAGGCGGTTGTAAAGAAACGCCTGAACGGCACCCACAAGAATTGCCCACGCCACGTCGCGCGAATTCGCACACGTGGTTCTCCATAGAGTGATAAGAGACTCTTCCAGCCGTTAACTGAAATTCGCGGGGCGGCGTCCCGAACGCACCAGCAGCGTAAGCCACGGCTGGGCTAGAGCGGCGGCCGCCGCCGCTGTAGCCCGTCCGTGAGTAGGAGACAGAAAGCGGAACACAGCCATCCTGGCGTGCCAATTTGAAGCTCCATCAACGCGAGATACAAGCGCAGACCCCGAAACAATCCGGCTGGTCACCTGAGAGATTCCATTACATATCAAATTGAACTATGTAGTTAGGTAAGACTGAAAATTGCGAGAAAGATGAGGGAACTGTTATAATCGCTTTTTATCAGAACCAGTTGATACTTTCGGTTTGGTAATAACTGTTAAAACAACCGAATTGGTAGTCAGAACTTTAGAAAATAAAATTCCACTCGTGGTGAGCACTGCACAAAAGGTAGCGTTTCTCTTGCGTCCAGATGTCCGTATGTGGTTCGTACATTTTGTTTTCTCACCCTGCAAGCAAATATTTAACGTATGCCTGCCTTACAACCACTCAATTCCGTTGGGAGTGGGTTACCCAGGAAGTTCCGTCAAACAGGTTAATCAAGCCGTCCCAAGGCAGCGGACACTTAACGCGAAGCTGCGTGGAAGCAGGCCCAAAACAACCGTTGCTAAAGCACAACACAATGCAGTACCTCCGACGCCGCCGGTAGCGAGCAGGCTCTTCCGCGCTGGGGACGCTAGGAACATTCACCGCGCCATCTACAATGGACTCCGTAAGTAAAAACCTCTGCCGCCCCAATCCCCCCCGCCGCCACCCGCCCCGTTGCTTTTTTGTTGTCCCGCACGCCAAGAAAGAACTGTTGGCTAGTAGAGGTAGATAACTTTGCCTTAAAAGAATAGGTGACAAGATAGACCCTCCCTTGCGGCGCACCTTTCCTAAGTCTGATACTGTCACTCAGCAGCGATTTAGGTGACACCACTTGAGAATGATCCCAAGGTAATTTTGAAGCAGACATAAAAATGGTCCGCGGAAGATATTACGGTATAATTTAGTGCAAAATATACCATGGTTGAGAGTATTAAACGCTCTGTTAACAATAGGAAATAACCCAAACGAAACCCCATTCTCATGTATGGTTTTATGAAGGGTATCAGGCAATTTTTCATGTGCATGAGCTAGAACACAATGGTTCTACAGCCCTGAAGAAGGCCTCAATATTTACAAATGACGATATTTGTTCTTCCTGAAAGCTTGCGTGGTTCAGATGGGTGCAGATGATGGTCGTGTAGGGTTCCCTCAAACGGTTTGAATTGACAATCTTTGGGCCAGAGGTTGCGGTTCTGAAGGTGCTCAAGCTCCTCGTGGTCCAAAGCAATGTGTAAAGAAGTGAGGCATAGTGCATGTTCAGTCGACGGCAGAGCAGAGGCTTTACTCCAACGCTGAAAAAGTGTTCGTGGAGGTGAGCCGGTGTGGTATAAGGAGACAGCTTTTAAACAAAAGAGGGCCTTCCGCTGAGGTCGTGGGGCCACCACTTACCACTGACTGGCCACACCAAAACCAAAACACGCATGCCACCGGTTCTTTGTTGCAGTTTCGGAAGCAACGCGCGGCTCCGGCGGCCCCGTTCGGCTCGAGGCGAGACATTCTCTCCGTCCTTATTGCTAGCTTGAAGAACGGGCGACAAAGAGGATAAGAGGGGCAACGCCCCATTCTGGCAAGCGGTGGGACTGTGCGGGGCAGCGGGTTTCGTTTCCGCGACAGTGCTGGTTCCCAGCGGCGGGAAATGGGAAATGGGCCAGCCGTGGTGCCCCTAAGCCAAACCAAATTTCTGCTCATAGAATACACCTCCCGGCGCACCGACGTCACCACGACAGCGTGGTCCTCGGCCTTTGTTGCACTCTCCCGGCGTAGCCTCTCATTGCCCTCCCCTAGGTGAGCGACTTGGTCTAACAAGAAAGAAATGCCCTCCAAGGCGTGCATGAAAAGGGCATGTAGGGAGGCCTGCTTGGCGCCAAGGTCAACGGTCTGGATGGCTACGCCTCTTGGAGAGGGGTGGATGAAGGAACAGGCGTAGATGCCGCTGCCGAAGTAGTGCCGTCGTCGTTAGACGACGGCAGTACTGTTTGCAAGTATTACAAATGAAGTGCTCCGCGCCTGACTTGATTAGGTTCAGGTCGTCATCGGTCAAAGTCATGCATACCGCGTGAGCGCGTTTGTTGCATTTGCCACAGCGGGATATCTTTTCTTTTGCGTAGAAAATGCAAGAGCACAAAACGCACACATTTCACTGGCCGCCACCTTGTTCTATCCCCACAACTTGTGGAAAGCATCTTTTCAAAATGCTCCACTGCTCAGGATATTGCTCTTTGGGAGTTCGACCGCACTCTAGTCAGCGGGCAACAAAGTGTCAGTTTCGCTTCAGCCGTTTAGATATTAACGCAGAGCTTCGTAAAAGTTAAAATATCGTATGGCTTATTATTATATAGGTTAACTTTGGAGACGTGGCTTAATAATATATCAGTTAACTTGATATTATATCACTTAATATTGTTTCGTGTCACTTATTACTATAACAGTTAACTTGGGCGCTACATGGCTGGCACAAACCTCCCGTACCACATACCAGCTGTTGCTCTTACACGTAGCATGTATTGCAAATGTAGCGGAAATACGTTTTCTTCAGTTTAAAGGAATCGTGCACATTTTTAAGAGTCGTTTGTCCTGTTAAACGGTTTAAAATACGGAAATATGTGACCACATCTGCCAGGAATTTTTTGCGCGCGGAAGGTCAAAGCGTGTGATAAAACATACCTTTTGGTCGTTATTTTATTACATCAAAAAAGGAGAAAATATTTGTACTCTGCAGTGCCACTGTTGCTACTACAAATGGCACAGTATCAAAGTTGATGTTCCGAGGTTTAGGAGGTGGGCTTTCTGGTTGTAGGTCATAAACATAAACATGCTGTTTTTTTCTCAAGTAAGACATTGTTTGAAAGCCGCGAAACTTTATGCAAATTTTTATATTTCTTGTTATTTATGTAGCGCAACCGGGATCATTTACAATGTCAGGGCGGATGGTACTAGCAAAAAAATACCTGTGATAATTGGGAAAGAACAATCACATACGAACAAAGTTCAAAAATATATTACAATATATACGGCAGTGAAGCTTCAAAAGCCGACAAGGTACATTTCTGACAACGTCCTTACTTACGGTATTTCTTTTGGCTATTGTACTAGAAAAAAATGTTTGAAACAATTGTTTTTCACTTAGTGGTGCTATAGCCAGGTGAAATATCTGTCCTGTCGCTTAACCAGGCGAAACGGGAAAAATAAGTTATGAATAGCATACTGACCTTTTATTCATTAAGCAACATATTTTAGGCGCGATATTCAATTTCGGGTTGAAATGGTTTGAAATTTGCTTTTAATGGATAGTCTGCATTAGAATTCGAACCGTGAAGCTATAAATGTACCTAGCTACCTTTTTTGCGGCAATTCAAGTTTTCGAATATCAGTCTGAATGAATGGGTCTCATGTGACCCAAGTACACTCCATTATGGGATGGATAATAGCACTGCAAGGGGGGATAGGAACTGTTGCTGTAGTCGATGTTCAGGAACTTCGTAGGACAGAAGTTTTAAAAGGGATTCTGATACTATAAATTTTATGTTTAGGCAACATACATTTTTCGTAACCCACAAACCGCAGTATTTTAATTGAGTTACTTCTGTCGGAATCGTATTGTTTGCAGGTTACTGAAACAAAAAACGTTTTTTTAGTGTAATTCCTCATGAAGATTCTGCTAGCAGGGTAAGAGGCATCTGCCATTTGTACCAACTAGAAATAGGTTTTAGAAACTCCGGATTCACTGTAATTTGATCTTCAACTGATGTGACGTTTTTCATCGAAGGCACCGCCTGCGGCACACAACCTACCGCGAACAGAAAGGTGAGCGACAATATTGTGCCGAAGTATACCCAGAGTTTTCTTTCTGTTTTTTTGAGAGCCGTATGACAGAGACACGCCTGAATCGAAGCCCCCTGCCTCAACGTTTATAGAACCGTGTTGACCTAGCCCATGCGAGTTCCAAGCATACCGTGGATCCTATCTAGTTGAACATTTCGTAACTGTTTCCGCTGCAGTTTTTGAAAGGCCGCCAGAAGCTAAAGTGGCGCGGGCGTTACTGGCATTGGTATGGAGCATGGTGATGGAGTTTTCGTCGAAATGGGCCAAGACAGGAGGTGTTTGCAACCGCTGGCGCAGCTCGTCGAACGCCCTCTGTTGCTCTTCATTGCAAAAGAACGCGACATCATCCCGTGTAAGGTTGGTCAGCGGAGCTGCAATGCGGGCGAAGTTCTGTATAAATCTTCGGTAATAGGAGCATAGCCCTAAAAAGCGCCTCACGGCTTTCTTGTTGGTTGGCACGGGGAACTGGGATATCGCTTCAGTCTTAGTAGGATCAGGTCGAACTCCGGCACTGCTAACAATATGGCCGATGAACAGGAGTTCGTCGTACCCAAAATGACACTTCTCAGGCTTTAGCGTAAATCTGGCGGATCGTATTGCCTCGAGGACGGGTGTGAGGCGTTCGAGGTGTTCCTCAAACGTGGTGCAAAAGACGATCACGTCATCCAGATACACCAAGCAAGTTTGCCACTTTAGACCCGACAGCACGGTGTCCATCAGTCTTTGCAAAGTGGCTGGAGCAGAACACAACCCGAACGGCAACCCTTTAAATTCGTACAGCCCATCAGGCGTCACGAAAGCGGTTTTCTCGCTTTGCCGTTCATCGACCTCGATCTGCCAATACCCGCTTTTTAAGTCTATAGACGAAAAATAGCGGGCGTGTCGTAGTCTGTCGAGGGAGTCGTCAATGCGAGGGAACGGGTAGACATCTTTTTTGGTGACCTCGTTGAGTTTGCCGTAGTCCACACAAAACCGTAATGTCCCATCTTTCTTTTTCACTAACACTACGGGCGACGCCCAAGGACTATTCGACGGTGCGATCACGTCGTCTTCCAGCATTTGCTGTACTTGCCGCCGTATTGCATCGCGCTCCTTGGGGGCCACAGGGTACGGGTTCTGACGGATTGGCCTCGTCGTTTCTCCGGTAATTATTCTGTGCTTTGTGTGATGCGTCTGACGGACACCTGACGTGGAGGAAAAACAGTCCGCATACTTTTTCGGTAGGTCGAGCAGCGCTCGGCGTTTTTCTGATGACAGGTTGGTGCTGACGTCTATTGCGAGTTTAGTGCTGGCTGTTGCGGCGGCACTAGCTTGAAGCACAAAACAGCCCTCTGTGTCGTCGACAGCTTCGAAGAAGGCTACAGTAGTCCCTTTCAGGATGTGCTGGCGTTGATTGGCGAAATTGGTGAGCAGGAGGTTTCCGCGGCCCCAGGACAGGTGCAGCAGGCCTCTCGCGATGGCAAAGCCGTGGTCGAGAAAGAGAGATGTGTGCAGCTCGGCAACGCCATCGGCAGTGCAAGGATCGTCGAACTCTACAGCGACAAACGCGCAGGATGGTGGCGGCACACTTACGTCGTCAGGGGCGATACGCAGCGGTAGACGTCGGTTCTCGGTAGGCTGTAATGGAGGCAGGTGCGTCGATAGGCTCACCCTGCCCTCGCCTATGTCTATAACGGCGTCGTATTCCCGTAAGAAATGCATGCCGAAGATTCCGTCTTTGCAGCACCGAGGTAGAATGACAAAAGTGCCAACAAAGGCAGTGCCTCCTAGACGACTCCTGGCCGTGCATTTACCGACTGGTGTCATCAGGTGGCCTCCGGCGGACCGAAACTGAGGCCCGTCCCACGGAGTCTTTACCTTGCGCAACCGCTCGGCAAATTGCTTGCTCACGATATAATAGTCTGCTCCGGTGTCCAGCAAAGCGGTCACCTCATGCCCGTCGATGGTAACGCTGAGCTCAGCACCAGCGCCTTCGTCGGCGTTAAGGGTCGTCGTCGTCGTGTGTTTACAGAGCGGCAAAACTCTATGGGCGCTTTGTTCTCGTCGAGCGGTCACGGCAAAACCATTGGTTGATGTCGGCGGCGGTGGGAGGTCTTCCGAGCTTCTGCAATCAGCAACCTTGCCTCGCGAGGTCGCTTCGTCTAGTTTCCCAGCCGGGGGCTGGAAAACCGGACGTCGGGGTCGTCTCGAGCGGCGCGACGGGTTGGCTGGAGGTGCGGTGCCGGAGAAGCTGAGCGGGATCGACGAGTAGGCGGCGTGGTGTTGCGTGCGGAGAGGTAGTCGGCGATTTCGGTCGCACGCTGGCCAAGACGGGGAGGAGGAGCAGCCGGAGAGAAGCCACGTAGTCAGATCTCGCGGTAGGGGCATCGTCTGTAGACGTGGCCAGGCTCACCGCAGTGATAGCACAGGGGTTGCCAGTCAGCTGTGCGCCAGAAATCCGTTTTGCAAACCCGGGTCGGTGGGAATTTCGCCGGCGAAGTGGGTCACGACTGCACAGGCGGGGGCGGCTGACGGAAAGGGACAGTAGGCAGGTTTGGTGGCTGCTGACGCATGGCTGCTGCGTAGATTGCGGGGCTCTCTTGCACGGGCGGGTCGGGAGGCGAGAATGCTTGGCGCAGCTCCTCACGCACAATCCTGGCCACGGAAGGTGTCGGCTGTGGAGTCGCAATTCCAAGCTTGCCTAACTCTTCGCGCAAAATCGACTTGATCAGTTCCCGCAAAGAGCTGTCCTCCGTCGTCAGGCTAGCAGTGGTCACGGGAGCGTTGGCGGACTTCCGAGTATACTTTAATAAAACGGGCTCAAGAACTGAAACTCTTCCCGTTCCACCGAGGTATAACGAGTAAATTAAAAAATTTAAAATGGATGTATGGATTTAAAATAAATAAATGTAAAAAGGTAATTAAGCAAGTTAATTACACAGAAAATGACTTACTGAAGAATAATGATAAATACGAACGATCTAAAGGCTATTATCGCGTTATTTGCCGCTGACTTTGTTTCTGTTTGTGAGTGAAATTGTTACAAAATATTTGAGGGGTTAGTATTGTTGAATATTAGCGTTAACTAGTATTGTCATTTCTTCTAAAATTTTTAATGTTTTTGTATTTTTTATTAGCTTCGGTTTCCTTCTTACGAGAAAATTTCTATGAATATCAAGAAGTTGTAATCTGTGTTTGTTTGTTATTGGGCAGTCCTGTAAATAGTGATCAAAACTGTCGGCTTGTAGGTTACTTTACATATGTTATTATTTGCAATGGCGAACCTGGTATACTGACGACTTCGCTCCTGCACAGCCCGCTCGATAGCCGTGGCCTCCCTTATTATCTCTTGCACCACAGTTCGTGGCGGGTTTCGGACAAGGCCGGCAAAAACCTGCTCCTTGACGCCGTGCCTAAGGTAGCGAAGTTTCTTCGCGTCCGACATGGCACGATCAGTGCGGCTAAAAAGGCGTGCCATGTCCTCGGCAAACATGGTGACACTTTCGTTCGGTTTCTGGATTCTGGACTCCAGCAACCGCAGCGCGTGCTCAGGACGATCCGGGTCGGAAAAGGCTTCCTGAAGCTCCTGGCGGAAGTCGGTCCACGTCGTGAACGTAGCCTCATGGTTCACGTACCAAATGCGAGCGCCGTCTTTCAACGAGTAGTATACCTGCCGCAGTTTGAGCGCATCATCCAACTGAATAAAAGTGGCAACACGCTCGAAGTGAGCAACCCAGTCTTCCACGTCCTAGAAGGCATCCCCGTGGAATTTATTGGGTTCGCGAGGCTGGTGAATTACCACCTGTGGTGCGGCCATAATGGGAGCTTGCGGGGCCTTACGGGTGCGGACGTCGGAAAGGCCCGGTAATTCAGGGGAGAGACCGAGCTTCCGCCGATTGCTCCGTTGGACCGGCTTGTTGATGAGACACGGCCTTTCTGGGCTGGCGCCGGACAGGGATCCAGGCATCCGAAAGCCCGGCTCCTCCACCAGTGTTGCGTCTTAGTAGACGGAGTTGGAGGTGTAGAAAGCAGGGTGAAGATGTACCTATTTATTAGGCGTAGCGCTACACCGAAGAGTACAGGCAGCAGGGCGAGTCCCAGCGAGGATGGCTGAATCGTTCTGCCCGCGAGCGGTGAACCCACACACTTGCGTCGTCGTCTTCGAACACCTGGCTGGCAAGGAGAGGGAACGTCACACTCACTGGGGATTGTCCACTAAAACTGCACGGCGATCACGCATACCGCAAGCAGGGGATCGCTGCTTGATAAATATCCACGTGACAATAGATTACGCGGGTTTCTCTTCACTTGGTGCGGCATTGTACTCTTAAGTCACTGTTTCTTCTCGTTGTATACGGGACATTTTTGGGTGAGGTGCTGAATCCAACCCCACGTGCACTTTGTCAGTTGAACCTGTCGACTCACGAGAGCCGCGAACGTTCGCTGACGAGCACGCAGGTGGTTTTGCGACACCTTTTCGAAACTTACCGTAGCAGTGACTCAAAAAAAGTCGAACGAGCTGTCCAGTTCAGGGTACAGTGACCTAACGAGAGCGTCCCTCTGTTCGTGGAAGACATGTCACGTTTGTTTAGGTGTGTGGACACCGTTCTAAATGAAGCGAAGTTCGCCATCGCTGCTGAGCACGAGGTCGTGGGTTTCATTCCCGGTTTCATATGTAATGCCAACAAATGATGTGCAGAATATATTACCCCAGAAAATCTAGAAATTCAGAAACAGTCTGTTGACAAAATACATATGTAGACTCGATAGCGACATAAAAGTCATCATACCATTACTTTTTCACTCACGGCAAATAATTTGGTAGCGAGATTGCACTAGGTACTTGAAACCACTAAGCATATTAAATAAAAGGCAAAAAATGATTGATGCGTACACGTGAAAGCCTAACAGATTATTTGACTATCGTAGTCGCCTGCCTTTAAACAATACACGAGAGCTTATCGGTATTACGCTGTTTTCGCGCACACTCGCACACACACACACACACAAACACAGACACACACACACACACGAGCGCGCGCACGCACTACGATACCCAGAGCGTTGGAAACAACCTAAAAGGCAAAAGAAGCATATTTTCCCGCAGCGATATCGGGAGAAAATGTTGTAACAGCGAAAAACAAATTCAGAACGCTGGCAGTCACTCTGCCCGAGATGACAGAACCCTGGGCTATGCCATTGGCCTTTCAAGCAAACGACCACTAAAGCTGTACCCGCCGCGGTGGCTCAGTGGCTAAGGCGTTGCGCTGCTGAGCACGAGGTCGCGGGTTCGATTCCCGGCCGCGGCGGCCGCTTTTCTGATGGAGGCGAAAAGCAAAAACGCCCGTGTGTACGAGATTTCGGCGCTCGATAAAGATCCCCAGGTGGTCAAAATTAATCCGGAGCCCTCCACTACGGCGCGCCTCATCGCCTGCGTTGCGTCGGCGCGTTAAACCCCACAATCAATCAATCAAAGTTCGTCATCTTGAAAGGGAAGTAAAAGAACAGCTTTTTGCTGGGCTTGTGTGGAGCCCCTTAATGAGCCTATTTCGTCTCCGAAGGGTCTGTTATAGAAAGTGCATTGCAGCAGTGAGCTATGCAATACGGACGGTACGTGATCGGGGCTATTTGCACCTCGCCTTTCAACGCGAGAGGGCACAGCGAGAGCTCGTACTCAGGCTTCTCCGCGAGGAGAAGCAAGCACGTCAAGGCAGCAACCTTACTGTTGCAGCTTTGGTGGGCACTGGCGCCGATTATTGCGTGAAGAATGAATCACTTGCTGCACAGCTGCAAAACGTACGATGCAGTGGATAGCACCGCAAATCCGTACAGCGGCTGGCCGCATGGTTGCACTGATTGGCATGTGCACAGCCAAGATGGAAATACGTCGTGTTACGTTTCCTGCAAGCTTCGTTGTGCTGCGGTAGTGCTTGAAGCAATTCTCGGACTGAACTTCCCTCAGGAATACGGAGCTTTAATAGGATTAGATTTTAATAGGATTAGGATTTAATAGGATTTCACCTCCCGAGGCGCTGGACAAGAGCGGTCTACAATCTAGGCAGGCAATACGTCTCTGCGACGAGAATGTAAGATTGCCACCCCGAGCCAGTATGTTTAGTATAGTCGAATGTCATCGATCACCTGCCAAAGGTTGGAATGCCTAGCAACTCATGCCGTTTTTACTATCCCGAGAAGTCATTGCCGCCCGTAGTCTCGTTGACATCTGGAACGAACGAACAAAGTTACTTCCTTCAAATGTCAGCGGAGAACATTAAAACTTACCATGCAAGACGGCGTTCGCGCAATTACACGGGGTCCCGGATGATCAAAACCTAAGCACCTTAATGACGCTATCGCCCCAAACTCAACACGGGAAAGCTGTCAAAATAGACGTGACCGCTCCCCTCCCCTGACCGCGTCTCAGCGGGAGAAGCTTTGTCACATTATGGACTCCTTCAGCAACAGGTTTGGTCTGTCGTCTAAGGTGTGGCAGACAACTTACGCTATAAATCGGATAATCATCGGGAAGACGGCACAATTTGCTTCTTCGTGACGTGTGCCGAAAACTGAAAAAAGTGACAACAAATAAGGTCTACCCTTTGGCATGCATCGCGACTCCTTGAATCGTCTGCGGAATGGTAGTTATTTCTCTTCACTGGACTTGCGGCGCGGATATATTGGCAAATTCAGGAACAAACAGGATCGTGAAAAAGCGCCTGTATTGCTCCATACGGACTTTATGAGCGTATGTTACCATCATTTGAATTGTGCCCCATTCCGGCCACTTTCCAAAGGATTATGGACAGTCGTAAGTGGCCTGGAATGGCAACCGAGTGAGGTGTACCTGGCCGGCGTAGTCGTTGTCGAAGAAACGTTGGAAGAACTCTTAGTGCGTCTTCGTGAATTTTAAGAAATCATTCCCTGTCGCCTAAGGCAGAAAAGTGTCCCTTCGCCTACGAAGAGCTCAAATTCCTACGGCACGTGGTCAGCGGTGAAGGCGTCCGCCCCGACCGTGACAAAACAGCCGCCGTCCCTCGTTTCCAATGCTACCGGACAATGCTACCGGACAATGAGAGACCCCATGCTACCGCTTCTTGGGTCTCTGTGCTTACTACTGACGTTTTGTGGGTGATTTTGCCAGTAAAGTCAAACCCGATTATAACGAACCACAAAAAATAGAATAATGCTATATATCGAACAACTCAGTTAAAAACACACATGCGAAACATATTCCTTATAACGAAGTTCTCATCTGATATATCGAGGTCGGCACGGCTAAAATTGCCACCTAAATGCATGGTGTTGGAGCGGCGATTCCGATTTTGACTAGCTGTGATGGAGATGCTATTTAATAAATAAATTTCGCACATAAATCATATTTAAAAATCTGAAGGTCTGGTGCTTGGGACTCCAGCCAACCAGACAGCAGGACGCATTGCAGTTATCTGTAACGCACTACCCTCTAACATTGCATCTATGACGTGTACATCAATCTTTGCAGAGAGGATCACAGTGTTTTATTTGAAGACCTGCACGGGTACCTGCTGTCTGGCAGCCTACCCTTTATAAAAGAAGCCTGCACGTGTCGTAGGGTATCCATTTATAAATGCCCCGCGGCTGGTAGAAATTCTGCACGCAACCTCCGGCGAATGGGGCCGCAATTGGCTGAGCGAGCTGCCGGCAGGCCGCTCGGTCGCCAGTTTCAACGGTACTTCATCGGGAGTACGTGCTCCCTCAATTACGGTTTCAAAATCGCTATTTTTTTCTGGACGATTGTAGGCACAATAAAGGCGAATTCTCTCCCACCCCCCGCCCAAGCTATTTGGAATGAATCACAGAGGCCCTGTGGATGACCAAGTAGGCCGCGTTTGGAGTAGTTTACTTACACTCCCGCTGAAATTTTCGGCATCTTCCGCAGCGCCTCTTTTCCGCTTACCGTCTACATCCGCGTTGCCCTGATGTTAGCAAGCACACCCTCCTCAGTGCAGAGTTTTGCTTTCCCCATACACTTCTAGTGCGATCCCTTTGTCCTCTGCCTCAACTCTCCGACTGCACTCCGTCGCCCCTCCTCGGACCGTTTCTCTGGCCAAGCTGTTTCCCTTTTCGGACGCGCGCTCCGTTTTTGCGTGTCAGTCGCGCGAAGAAAAAGTATTTGGATGGAAACCCAACATAACGCTATTGAGGTCATCTTCGCCAAAAAAAATTTTAAACTTTCACTGTTCTGATCTTTTTCACACTCTTTTCGTCTGGATGTAGTGTAACATTTTAAGAAACAATGTACCGCGTATCCTAAGCGATGTGTAAGCAACGAAAGCTTCATTGCGGGTTTTTTCTGCGCCCTTTCATTGAAAACGCCGACAACAAATTTGCAGTTTTTTTAAATAAATAACTCAATTAGTAAAGCAATATGTCTTGGTATACCTACATTCGATCATACCCGGCTCTGCTCAACGGAAGAGCTGATGCAGCCGGAAAAATGTGAGACTTTTTAGGCCACTGTAAACAAGTTTTCCTTGGAATATTCATTCGGTAAAAATGGCGAATAAAGAGAAAAGCAAGAGCTTCAAAACATCAATAAGGTATTTGTGTCAATGAACGTGTTTACGTCTGCTTTGAGCTAATGGTTAACAGCACAAACCTTCCAATGTTTAGGATTCTTCAGTGGGGACGTGTTTAGTACAGTCAGTTTTGTTTGTCTTACGAACTCCAGGAGTCGGTGCGAATGCTGAGGTGTGCGTAAAAAGATTAGTAAAAAAAGAAACTTCGAAATGCCCTTTCTTGTATGTGGTATCCCGAAAATTGTCCGATGCATGAGCCCTTATTGGTTGTTACAATGAACGCTTCCTTGCCAATGCCGTCGTATGCATTTTAGAATCTCAGGCTGCGTAAAATAAGCTTTGAGTTGCTCTAGGTATTTCAGGGATCTTTTCGTATTAGCACTCAACGTGACGGATACACGGAGAGGTGAGCGAGGTAGGGTTAGTCAATGCGCGGAGTATATATCCCGCTAGCATATACACTCTTCAAGGCCGGGAAAGCGGTCGCGCGGGGAAGATCGGCCGCTTTTCTGGTTAGAGATGAGAAGCCAAATCTTCCGTGTGTTGGCGACTTCGGCGAACGTTAACGATCCCCGGTGTGGAAAATAATCCGGAGCTCTCCACTACGGCGTGTGTCATCGCCTGGGTAGCGATGGCGCATTATACTTAATAATCAATCAATTGGTATGTTGGCACTCTCTTATAGCAACGCACTAAAGCAGTGTTACTTGCGATCTCGTGACTTGAAAGCTACTTTTTCAAACTTTTTATCGGAGAAAATATGATGTGCGTGGACATATGACAGCGGTCACACGACAGCGGTCGTTCTGGATGGTTTTCTTCGCTTTATACTTCGAACCTTAGGGGAGATTCAAGTACAAATTAGAAGATTCAATATTATTATCTGTCAACTTCTTCTAAAAACTTTTTATGTAAGCCTGATACCAATTGATTTGCTCCAGTACAATGTCTACTGAGGTTTCGCTGATATTGTTTTAGGTGGCGTAGGAAAAAGTGTTTGGCATTCCACATTTCCCTAGCAAAAGGAACCCCAAAAATAAAACCAGTTTTTAAGATAGCTTGTTCCGTAGAGGCAAGCCCTCCGAAAAGTTCATATTGGCTACTAAAAAGGTATCCGAGTGAAAACATCTTCCTAGAAGTGTTTTTGAGCTAAATTTTAAAGCATCTGGATATGTCGCAACAAAAATAAAGGGGATACGATTCTTTAATTACGTGTGAGTAGAAACAACCTAATCTTGGACGGCAGCCAGCACTTGCACACAATCTAGACTGGCAATTTCCTTTTCATTAACTCCTTGGTGCACGCTTCAGCATTACAAAAACGCAACACTGGCGGATTTTTTAGAGCAAAGCATTACTACTCTCGACAAGCGATTTTGTGGATAACAAATAATCTTTTGACCTGAAACACACCCACGGCGACACACCCGTGAAGCGCAACGCGTGAGTCGCCGGGTCGGCCACTCATGGCGCCCGCGGGGCTCAACAATTCTCGCCACCGCCGCTGCGGCCATTGCTGCCACCCCCCCTCCCCGCAGGATGTCATGAATGCGGCGCTGGATCGTTTCGGGCAACGGGACGTGTCTCGCACCGGGTGAAGAGGACTGGTGCGTTCGCCATGAATGAATGCCGCGTTCGCTGCGTTCGCCCCTGCGAACACGGCGTTTGTCCGGCATCTTTGTGTGAGACGCGGTCGGCAATACAGCTAAATCAAAAGTTTACCAAGCGAAAACCACGACTCAACGAGACTAAGCCAAAATATGGCTTTGCATATCCAAGGTTATCTGAGCTAAGCCACAGCCATTTTTTTGTTCCTGTTGGACCCGAGTTGGAGTGAATGAAACCGTCTCATTGCTTCTTGTTCCTATTTCCGCGGAACAATTTTCCCGCGACCAACGCGGCTCAATAGAGCATTGCATAAAATAAAAACCTACAGAGTCCCGATATGCTTGCCTAATGTCGTTCGATCAGAATGCGCTCAGGTTTCGGCGCCTCTGCTCAATGAGAAATGCTTTGCAAGTGTTCAAAATTCTTGTCTTACATTTAACTGATACACTGCCAGGGGTACCCTATGCTGTCAGGTTTTCATGAAGGCGCCTCATGATTAGAGGTACAGCAAATCGGAATAAATGGTTCCCGTATCATACGCGGTACCCATTACGGGACTGTACCGGGAAGGCACGTTTTAAGAGTTATACCAGACCGTACTATACCGTGCATGCTACCAGACCGTGTACCTAACTGTGTCTGGGAGCACCGTCTGGCGCGGAAATGGGTTAACGCGCCGGGTGAAGCAGCAAAATGCATGTTTTCACAATAATTCCAGATATTAAAATTCAAGAAGTGGTATTTGTAAACTTATAAACTTTGAAACTCCCTTAAGTCATTACGTTCGTAGTACGTGCTGATTTGGACGGCTAAAATAACCGCACTAAGCAGGGCCTATCGAAGATGTCGTGACGTCGCGTTCCCGGAAAAGCCATAATACATGGAGCGGACCTTCACGACGAAGTTTGTGCGGTGCCAAATCTGCGGCAGCAGGTCGCCGTATGTTCGTAGGGCTGAACTGCATAAAGCGAAGACACGGCGTCCGCCTCCATATACACGAGGCAATGGTGTGAATAACTGACTCTCCGTGTTCAGGATCTACGGTGGCGTTCAATAAATCGACCCAGTAAAGGAGCTTCGCACTTGGGTTGTACGTTGTTTGAATATTCTTCTGAAGTCGGGGGCGTTTCTTGCACAGAAATATTGGCTTTGAGTTCTCGAAAGTGCTAAAGGCAGTTTAACAAAAAACGAACGCCCCTGGGGAGATTCCAACTGATGACTCCGGCAACACAAAATTCACATTTTACCTCTAGTCCACATCAACAGATGGCGCTAGTGTGCTAAATGATGCATGCCAAGCTGGGCTCACGTCACCTACGCCTGACTGCTTCTAGTTTTTTGTTTGTATTTGTGAGGCCCTCGCAGCAATAGCGCCTTTTCCTCACTCCATGATATTGCAGACGGGCCCCATGTTGCTGTTAATATGAGTTATGTTCGATCCTCTTTTTGTAACCCAGAAGGAGCTATCGTACATGCCTTCCTCGGTGACACAAGCCACGGAGTGGTCGGCACTGTCTTTTGTTTGCTGCCTGAGCTGTCAGAATCGCACAGACTTCGCCTGTTGCAACTTCCTTTTCCTCAAACGATCTCAAATTTACAATCCATTTTTTCGCTCAAGTTGGCGTGAGCCAAGTGTACGTCTGTCAATCTCTTCCGAAGTGGCCATCTACTTTGGAACGACTAACATGGATCGTCTCGGTACCATACTGCCAACTCGCTCCTCTTTACGGTAGCGTTCTACGCATTCGCGGTGGCATCTAAACGGTAGACGGTATCGTACGAGAACCGTTTTTTCTATCTGCTATACCTCTCTTATACCCCTGCTACAATGTCGTCCGAATGTACTTTGTTCCAAATATCATTTTACTCAAACACCAAGATTTACTGCTACCCTAGGTTTTGAAATATCATTCGGCTCAAATAACATTCGATGCCAAATGTGCACCGAGAGAGGCATTTGGGATTCAAAATTCCATTTCTACCATTCTCGCACGTGGCGTATTCGATCCACAAAAAAATATCATTCTTCCGTATGTAAAAAAAAACAAAATAATTTTTTCATAGAACTTAGTTCCATCTTCATTTACTTAAAATATGAAATCAACATATTTATTTTCGTGCCTGGTAAGTAATCTTCTGAATTGATATATTCTTTCATCGTGTTTCTTCTAATGTGATATCATTATACTGCCTTAGACTGCATCTAAGTTTGATTGTTGTAATATTGTACGAGAACAGAACGGAGTTACAACAGCGCTAGTACAGCACGGTGAGCATTTGTGAAAGCTTTCAAATGTCATCGAAATTGTGCAGCACGGCGGATTCAGAATGGAATTCGAAGCACTCTATTTGAAATTTGAGTCAAATGACATTTGCTTCAAATTACCTTCCCACCCTAGTGTAGCCGCGGTATAATGATGGCATTTCAACCTCTATTATGATGGTCGGTGATTTGTCTGGAGCCACATGCACTGATTGACTAAGTGGGTCGCCGTGCTCTAACTGGACTGTGCTCTAACTCTAACTCTAACTCTAACGTGCTCTAACTGAAAGAATTTCGCCAGCAAAAAAAAGTATCGCATCGGAAATTACCGCTGTTTTCGCCAATTTTGTCCATTTATAACAGAGCTCGAGGAGTGGACGGTCCCTTGCAGGTGCTGGGAGCTGGCGTCTACCGAGGCATTGCCTCATTATACTGCTGGAATGGGGAAGGTGACCTTGCACACGCAAAAAAAAACGAAGAACAAAAAGTGCAAATCTAAACGCCAAGACGAAATAAACAGATGGTCATGGTCAATTCGAGAGCGGACGAAAGAAGAAACGGCCACACTTCAATTAGCTGAAAACGCGGCGAGTCGCCCGTTCTTTCTAATAAATGAAGTGCGTGCTTTTGCAAACCCACAAATGCGGTTAGAGGTAGACTCAGTGTTACCAGAAACGCACATTTCCACCTCAGAACAGGTCCTCAGCCATTTACATAAAGAGTTATTGTACGTACCTTCATTAATGCCAAGAAGCTCTCGACCTGTCAGTTCTGAAGAAAAAGACCTGCTGGAAGCTCCGAAAGGCTATGAACGTGCCAAGGTTTCTAGAGCTAATGTCTTAGGTCCCATGGCGGCGCAACATTTTTAGCGACGCCTTTTTTCTTGCATGGCTTTAGACGGAATACGTGCTAGGCGAGCATATTTCTGTTGCGGTTGACGCAACCGTCTCTTAATAAAGCAGCCACATCGACTAAACGCTTTTGTCTTATCTTTCTGTGTGGACTAACCAAATGGAAGCGTCACAGAATGTGGTTTTGCTACGAAGGGGGAGGGCTAAATGGGGCTTCTGCCTGGTCTCGAGCCTATAGTTGTCTTTTGAAAATTATAAAAACACATCAAAGATTTCGCATGGACACAAAAATGGGAATACAGAGTCCTTACCTAGCGTAATGGAAGTGGGCAATAAAAAGACGAATAATTGTGAGAAGCAATATTCCACTTTCCTGTTGTTGCAAGCCCGTCAATTGCTGTATGAACCAAGCACCATCTACTGCTTTGCTTAGAACACTCCTTCGGTTCTGTTATTAAACAGCTAGAAAGACTGCTCTGAATGGGCCTAAATATTCTAGTGCTAAAATCCTTGGTTTCGGAAAGAAAGCTGGGAGTTCGAGCCCCGGAAAAAGATAATTGTTTTTCGATAGCAGTGATTGTTTTACTGTACGATTTTCTCTTTCTTTAATCCTGTCCATTCTGTTATAATATAAACGTGGCTTACTATAACGGATAACGAGCCGTACTGCGGCCGTTCTATTTTTTACCATCAGAAACCGAAAGTGAACTGAGTATCTGGCAGCTGGGTGCCTGCCGTTGTGTGTCTGAACATGGGTGGCCGGAGAAATACCTAAGAGCACGTTGCCGATTGTTGGCTGTTCAACGCATGATCAGTGGCTGCCAGAAACAGGATGCTGGACAGACATTGGTGACTTTGTCAGGAGAAAACGAAACATCGTGCAGCTTCCCGTGGTAGTGAGACCAAATAAATGCGCTGACTCGAGCGTACTATTGAGCCACCCAAGCAGGCGAGCGAGCGATGTTGGATCGCGCTGGCGGTTCGTAACGATAGATTGTGGCGGCACCGGGGTGGCCGCAGTGGTCCCGGAATCTTTTGTCATGGGCAGGTATTCGCCAAATAAATGGAGAGCAGAACGCAGCTCTAAGGGTGGGACCTGACGAGCACGACGCTGGAATAAGATGCCCCTGAGCGCTAGAAAAGACAAGGTTTACTATAGAGGTCGATGTTCAGGGCGACCTTTTATTTGGTAGCTCGAGCGAGGAACCCCCCTCCCCCCCGCTCACCCCACGATGATAAGTATCTACAGTGGATGAGGGCGAAGCGCTAGGCCGTCCGCTAGGGATGATGATAATGTACAGAGAAAGAGAGCGCATTGAAATAAGTCCCCACTCCTCGTTCCAAGGGTGGCTTCGCCAACTGTTCTTGCTGGAATGGCCACGGGCGCTCAAAATATAGTAAAACAGAGAGAACACGCAAGGTTATCTGAAATATGAATGCCAAGGCATTTATAAGCTGTGCCCGGAGAAATGG
The DNA here is from genome assembly GCF_048455015.1 of Haemaphysalis longicornis. Lineage (NCBI taxonomy): Eukaryota > Metazoa > Arthropoda > Arachnida > Ixodida > Ixodidae > Haemaphysalis > Haemaphysalis longicornis. The sequence continues at coordinate 27,189,345 of NW_027526204.1, read as the reverse complement.
GAAAGCCTTTGAGGGAATACACATTTACAGCGGTGTTGCTCATCATTCGTGATTTCCTGATACACATACACTTACACATCCCGACGAGTAGTTTAAGTATCCAGGAATGCACGATGAGGACATTTTCTTAAGGTCGATTGGAATTTTTCTGTGATCAGATGGTTCAGTTATCCTTCGCACATTACACAATCATCAGCGAAAAGGCATATCCACGAGGCTATCTGTTTGGGACGATGGTTAATATCAATTAGGGGAACAATAATACGGATTCCTAAGAGACGCCACATGTAATTGACAGTTTCATATTGGAAACGATAGCTCAAGTAACGTTACATCGATCTTGAAACATTAGGGGAAACGCTAAGTTTACTAAGCTGATAGCAGCGGATGGAAAACGCAATTTATTACCTTCGTGAAATCAATGAAGATGCCATCGACTACTGATAAATGGACCAACAATAAACAGTGATAAATTTAAAGGTTTGCAGTTGATGTTCGCTTGCATAATTTTTCGGAAAACCGTGTTGGTAAACTACAAAAAATTACGTTAAAGAAAACTAATCATGTTTGAGTAATTGACGCGTTCTGTACATTGCGCGGGATTGAAGGTAGAGAGATGGCTCGGAAGTTAAAAGAGGATAAACAAGCTCAACCAAACTTGCGTGCGGTAAACTTCGTTCCTCACTTGCAGTCGTCAGGCCGTAAGGAATATTTTAGATACTGCGTTGTAGCTACTAAAGTATAGTATATAAATATTATAATTCGAATGAAGAGTTCACGTTACCAATTTTAAAAAAACATAATTTTTCCTATTTCTGAAGAGGAAGATATTTAATACTCTTTATTAGGATGAACATTCTAGCATAGTTGTTGGGAATCGGTTGCATTGGCTCAAGATGGAAGTTCCCTTTATACGGAAAAAAGTCGGGGTTGTAAGAAGTAATGATAAAGAAAACGTATTAATGGGAACGCGCAGCTCAGTTTCCGTGAAACAGGTGCCCCGTTCGGCGCGTTTCGTTTGACGTTTCTAGATCTGCACATATTATTGTCACTCCAGAATTTCCGGGGATCAGTCTGGCGGACAGAAGGCAACGTTTGTTGAGAAGGTTCTTTCTTTCACGCGAAACGGCTTGTTGGTGTTCTGAAACGGCGGGCACGCGAGCAGACCACCTTTGACATGGCTGCTTTGTCGTTACACATATTGATAAATTGTGTCCGCACGTATGAACGCAGCATTGCGGGGACGCATTTCCTCTGCAGCTGTAGTCGTCCGAAAGTGCAGGATGTCTGCATGAAAACGCGGCCGACCTTCTGTGCTCATACCTAGTGCCGTGTGCATCAAGCATATGTCTCTGGGGTATACCAAAGCGCGTTAAAGGACGCTCCACTGTTCAACATGCAGCTTTTGCTGTTGTAGTATAGCACTGTGTTCAGCGGGCAACAAAGCTTCTCATTCGTTTCAGCCTTCAAAATATTACGTCGGAACTTAGCAAAAAATAAAATGTGATATTACTTTAAAATAAGTCGGTTAAGTCAGAAATACTCAGAAATCACGTTACATGGCTGACAGAAACCTGCCGTTCCACATAACAGCTCTTGCTGCAGCATGTAATTTATATTAAAAAGAATACTGAGTACGTTTTCTTCATTGTCAACATAGCCTATAGTTTTTTAAGAGTCGTTTGTCCTGTACAACTTGTAAGGGTTAAGCGCTTTAAAATCCGATAACTTTAAGGCGCAGGGGGACCATCCTGCCGTATTTTGTGAGCGCACGGAAGAGCTAACACCTGTAATAAAGCAAACATTAGATTATGTTTTGCTATTATCCGAAAAATAAAACAGGTAAACGTTTGTACTTTACACAGGCTTCTGCTATATCACTCACTATTATTCATGTTCCTTCTACGCTTTCAGACATGCGTTGTGCTTAGAGATCCCGCATTTGGGCATGGCGGGTTTCTCTTTTGTAAGACGTGGTGTGAAATTCCCAAAACTTTATGCAGGTGTTAAGAAAATGCCTTCTAGCTCTAGCAGCCAAGGGTTCTTTCATGGCGTGCCGGACAACAAACACCCAACGCGGTGGAGGCGGTGGCAGGATGGTGGGGGTTTCACTTACGGAGCACAATGTAGATGGCGCAGCGAATATACCCAGAGTTCCCCTTGCGCAAGTGCCTTCTCGCCGGCGGCGGCGTCGGCGGTACGGCTTTTTCGTCTGCTTTGCCGATGTTTATTTTGGCCCTGTTTTGGCACAGCTTCCCGTTTACTGGTGCTGCCTTCGCATGGCTTGATTAACTTGTTCAGCGTCACCTCTAGAGTAACCCAAAACCGACGGAATCAAGTTCTCGCAGGGCAAACATAGGTTAAGGATTCATTTTCAGGGTGGTAAAGCAAAGTGTACAAGTCACATACAGATGACTGGCCGGTTGAGAGACATTACTTTTTCCGCACAGCTTGCAACGAATGGGACTCCTTTTCCTAAATTGGGGACTAAGAAAGCCTGATAAGTTTTAAGAGGTATTACAAAAGGCAAAAGTAATAACTGGTTCTGATAAATAGCGAATATAAAAGTTCACTTATTCTTGAAAATGACAAACTTACTAAACTAACTAGTTTAAATTGGTGTAAATGGGGGTCAGAAAGGCGACATGCCGGATTGATTTGGTGGCTGCGCTGGTATCGCGCTGTGGTGCGGCCCCAAGCTTGTACACCAGGATGGCTGTGTTTCGCTTCGTCACCCTTCGAAAGGCGCTCCTCAGCAATTTCTTTCCCTTACTCACGGCCGCGCGTAAGCGGCGCCGACCGCAGCTCTAGCCCAGCCATGGCCGATGCTGCCGCTGCGTATGAAACGCCACCCCTGCGAATTCCAGGTAACGGCTGGTAGCGTCTCTAGTTTCAATCTTTCTAGAACTACGTGTGCGGATTCAAGTAACGTGGTGTGGGCAAGTGTTGTGGGTGTCGCTTAAAGCTTCGTTTCCAAGCACCTTCACAGCGTCGATACGAGGCATTCTTTCTCTTTTTATTTTACTAATACTGAGATTTTAAACCAGTTCGCGTCATGGATAGTACAAATATACATGAACACTAATGGTAAGTGGTGAACAATAAGTGGTGAACAAAACTAATGGGCACTTGAATCGACACTATGGCTGCTTTGAAGAATACTCAGGGTTCCCCTACGGGAAGATGGTGTAATTTTCCTTTTTCATAGTCCATTCTGGTTTTTCTGTAAGAAAACACTATGCGATGTTTTGAAAAAAATTCCAGCAACACCCAGCCAACGTAAGTGCTCGAAGGCAGGTGAAATACCCTGTTTGAAAATGGCAAGACTCATATTAGGAATTAGCTGCCCTTTAAGGTTAGCAGTAACATCACTATTTTCGACCTTCACAGCATTTATAATTTTTTGAACTTAATTTCAGTACCAGAAATAGTATCCCACTCCTGGGGAATAAGAACTAATACGACAACATTAAAAAGCTCATGGTTGTTGAAATTGTTATATGTGAGTGTTAACGTTTTCTAACTTCGCACGAATATTTTAGCTTGGTTCCAGCATAAAATTATTTTGTCATACAAACTGGAGTGGTAAATTAATAAAGCGGTGAAGCGATCATTTTATGGTAAGTGATGTCAAGACAACATGCACTTCGGGCATTGGTCTCAGCTATTTCATATAGCTTAGTAACGTCTATGCTAACAAAAAATAGCAATGTTCATGTGTGTTCCACCAAAATCTGACACCTTTTCTTATTTTGTACCGTAATTGTCAGTAGGAAGAAAAACTACATTCTTAAGCTTCATACACGTGTGTTTCACAAATTGTAAAAACAAAAAGAGGCGATTATGACCCAAGCGCCCTTCCCTGAAAAAAAATTGTGTGCTGCAGTCTGGATCGTTCACGAGGCTTAATAAGCTTCTGGAATAGGAAATGCACATGTCCAGTATTGTTTTATAAAGATGTTATTGTTATGCGTTTTTTTGTACTTTAAACTTTATACACACTTTATGTCTTTTGGTATCAAACATACCGCATGCACGGTTTTGATTTTGTGGTTTTAGATTCGTGGCATTTGTGTCTGTTCTGCAACGTGAATTTGCAATGCAACATTTAGGCAAATAATGTACCTTCCCTACTTTTTTTAGTGAGCAAATGCTTTAAAAAATGGGTTTTAGTTACGGCTCGAAGTTCGCGGCCAACAATGTTCTTTTATTTTTATGAGCCATGAGCGCCGTATGCTTAGTTATTCCGGTAATAAATCAAGTGGGGTTTGAATGCCTCCCGTTATTAAGATAAACACTATATAAAGTACTAAAAATTTCTGCTAACGCTATGGATTTAACCGTTAGCAAGTTCACTGTTAGATATGGTGCTTTGAGACAGAAAAATACCGATAATTGTATAAATCCAGACCATGTGAGGCAATCCAATGCAGTGTTCGTGGCCTTCGGAGAGGAATAGTCAAGTTTGTATGGCGCAGGTCAGTTTACACGCGTATCTGGATGAGAGCGGTGCATTTTATTCAAATGCCTAGTGTTAGAACTGTGAATGAATGAATACTGTGTGCAGCCGTGCGAATTTTGTTGTAAGCTGAATTCGTCTGCATGAGTTCAGCGAGGCGCCATCGCGCAGACAGTTGCCACCGAACACAACACTATTTCGTCCGTTGCGTTATCATCTTGTTCGTCGCCTTTGCCTCGTGAGTATTGTGGATCTCAACATGATTACTAAGAAAATATCAGGCTTTATTAGTTTTGCCAGTATGTCTGTGAAAGACATACACGTTTTGCTTTGTTGCTTGCGTTGTGTGCAACTTGCCTTCGAAAGAAAGCGGTAACGTCGGAGGCGAGATGGAGTGATAACTAGACAAACAGTTACGCTTTGTTTCTTTAGCCTTCTCTTGAAGTTGTGTGCCTCAATGCCCAATTTCAAAATCTTGTGAAGTGGGCCTAAACGAACACGGTTGTTGGCGATTCGATCTTCAAGGGATCCAAAGCGCACGTAGATGACATAACAAGAAGACAAGCTAAGACAAAGCGCTGACCTATAACTGACTTGTATTCAGACAAGAAAGACACAAACCAGCAAAAATCTAATTGGAATGGCAACAGCAGCCGATGTAAACACCATTTCCCACTTGCTGATTTGCTTTAATGGCCCAGCTGTGTGGAAGTTTTTTTCATATTCAGCGCAGCCTCCTTTCGTACTCATGCGAAAAGGCACAACGCCTTAGACGTGTCTTCGGGATTCTTCGTGTTCTCAGCAACGAAGGTGCTTTTTGTAGTCAGAAAAAAAACATAAGAACGAGCGATTGTTCACTAGAACAGGAAAACCATGATGCGCGGCATTGATGTCATAAACATGAGTGGCAGGCATTTCCTCTTTGCATTTTGCCTGTATACATTTTTGCGATTTGGGCGAATAAACTATAGAATGAAAAAATTGTGCCATGGTACTTGATAGGTCCACTTATGAGATTAGCGGCCAGGCGCACGGGCTCCGCGTAAGAACCCGCCGCTCTGTCTAGCGACGTAGGAGCGCCAACAGTGCGCTGCAGTCGTCGCCAATTTATCACGGCGGGCACGGGGGACGGATTGTCTAGCCAACCACATACCTCAAGGATAATCCCCCCTTCAGAAAGCCGACAGCGCCGCCGGATTCCAGGAACGTCTGCTCGAAGCACGGAGGTGGTGGGATTACCGGCGTCGGAACGAGCGCCGCATGAGTCTCTATTGTTGACACACCCGGTCAGCATGACGCACAGCAGCGCCTTTCGCGCTTATACCTTGGGGTCGTAGGCGCCTGCTGGCCCGCGGGCGGCCCGTTGACCCAGAGATGGCGGCGAATCATTGAATATTCCGTGGCCTGCTGAGTGACAGCTGTCTACGTGAGTTTGGGCACTCTCGTACGCGTGTACGAACGCTTCAGGGGCGTTCCCGAGAGAGTGTGATCTCGAGGATTTATAAGGCCGAACTTGGCCGTTGGAAATCGTTCTCGTCTGAGCGCCGAGCTGGGCAGTTCCCGGCGGAACAAGGAGTATCGACCGTTAAAGCTCGGTTGCGATTTGTGAGCCCCCTAGTCGAGGTTATGATCGCGTCGGAGGTTAAGGGTACAGCGCCGTACCGGGCAACTTGACGGATCTTGCGGCGAGACGGGGTCTCGGCCGCTGTTTCTCGAGCGGTTTGTGTAATCTCCGAGAATAGGAGAGTTAGGTGAAGTTGAGGAGCTCGAGAGATTTGCGCGCACTCGGAGCTAGCGTCTAGCTGTAGTTTGAAGTTTTTCTTTTTATTTCTCATGTAACCAGTTTTTGTACTGTAAATAGCTGTATATAAACTCTTCGTTTTATTTAATCAACCCCAACGCCTTGAGTTCGGCAATTCGACCGCCGTCTCCAAGAACTTCAACACCATCGCCCTGCTAGCCTCCTGCCAAATCAACAGGAGACCGGGCGATTGGGTTCCTGATCAACACCGGACTTCGGGGAAACAATCTTTACTGGCGCAGCCGACAGGATTTGGCAGAAGAAATCACCAGGCCACAACCAGGGGCAGCAAGCGCACGCAAGCCCGCCTCCAATCGGCAGCAGCCGAGCTCCGCGCGGAGTGGAGCGGCAGAGCCAAGCCAGCGCACGGAGCCAGCGACGCGGCAGCCGACTACCGAAGGCGCGGGTGAGTGGGATTTCTTGCGCTTCGTTGTGGAAGTGTAGGCTGAGTCTGGGGTTGCATGGTAGGCACGCGGAGCATGCTGGCGAACATGGCGGAGGGAGACGGAAATGGTCAGACGCATGAGGCGCCGCCTCAAGGAGGAACAGCGGCAGAAGGGATGGTACAAGCGGAGTCCGAAACAATATTTATTAGAGGAATGGAATTGGAGTTTCAGGAACGGGAGAGAAAAGCAGCGCGCGAAGCGGAGGAAAGAGCGCCAGAAGCGGAGGAGCGAGAGAAAAAAGCAGAGCGCGAAGCGGCGGAGCGAAAATAGGTAAGGGCGCGAGAATTTAGGGATCGCATGCAAAAGGTGAAGCTCGAATCTGAAGGAAGGAAGGAAGGATAATACAGTGCATGAAAGGCAGGGAGGTTAACCAGGTTACAGTCCGGTTGGCTACTCTACACATGGGAAGTGGGGAAGGAGGGATTTGAAGAGAAAGAAAGTATTCAAAAGACAGGAATAGAGCTTGAGAAGCAAGAAAAGAAAAACTAAATATAACTACAAAAACAAAACAATAGGCGCTAATAAAGCCTAAACTGAAACGGTAAAATAACCAAATAACAAATGTACAATGGTGCACAGTGTCTTTACAATCGTTCAGACAGGCCTGTGTACTTTAAGAACCGAAGTAGTGCTTTTGTGGCCTTTTCGGACTGTGATGGGCTACGTCTGTGCCACAGAACAGTTTGCGCAGTTAAGGACTGGTTGTCGAGTTTCCGGAAAGCGGTTGACAGGCGCAGTCTCTGCATTGCAAACCGGACACAGTGACACAAGAGGTGTTCTATTCTCTCTTCCGTGGCGCACACGTCACATGCAGGGCTGTCAGTCATGCCGATAGTGAATGAGTAAGTTATAGTGAAAGCAACTCCAATCCACAGTCCGCACAGTAGGGTGGCATCTGAACGTGGCATGTTAGTGGGTGTGTGGCGCTGCAGGTCAGGGTCGAGCAAGTACAGGCAGGGGTTTGAAAACTGCGGCGTATTCCAAACGGTGAGCGTGAATTAGCGGGCGATGGAGCGCAGTGACCGTGCTGCATCATGGCGCGACAACGGGACGTCGGCCAATTTGGCACTTTCATGGGCATGATGAGCCGCTTTGTCTGCACGTTCATTCCCATAAATGCCGCAGTGGCTAGGGAGCCATTGAAAAATAATTTTGTGCCCATGCCTTGTTAGGAAGTCATACGATTGACGAATCTCGTCCACAAGCTCTTCATACGGGCCGCGGCGAAGAGCAGAGTGCAGACTCTGGAGAGCTGGCCTGGAGTCGCAAAGCAGAGCTCATTTTTGTGGTAATTCTTGCTTTAGGTACAGAAGGGCCTCGCGAATAGCTGTGAGTTCGGATGCAGTTGGGGTTGTTAAATTGGACAGCTTGAATTCAATGTCTACCGACCTGGCCGGGACAATTACAGCTCCTGCAGAACTGGAGGTCGTTACCGAGCCATCGGTGTATATGTGAATCCGGTCTCGGTAGGCTTCATGTAAAAGGTGCATAGATAGCTGCTGGAGACCTTGTGGTGAACCTCCGATTTCTTGGTTATTCCCAGGATGGTTAGGTGCACTTCTGGCTTCGAGAGGCACTAAAGGGGCGATGATGGTCATGCCGCAGGCCTGTATCCTGAGGGGAGGCTCTCGCTGTGAGCGGTGACTATCTTAGGAAAGGATGCCTGTGGTCTAGTTGACGGCTGAAGAGCGGTTGCGAAGGTACGAGTTGGAGCTGGAGCGGAGAAGGCAGACACCCTTGCGCTCGGATACCCGCGAGCAGAAACAATGGGGCACACACCCAGTAAGTCGTATAACGACCATGAAGTTGAATGGTTCCGGCCAGTGTTCGGAAGTTGAACATTGCGATGAGAAAGTAAGCAGCCATGACTCCCTACACAAAGCTAGCGTTTCCGCTGGTGTCGAACGCGTGGAGATGGACATTGGGACGAGGAGCGACGAGGAAAACGCGGCTGGTGACACCGTAGAGCGGTGTAATGAAGTGACGCTCGAACATGACGAGCAGCCTCGCAGGAGAAGTTTGGGAATGGAGCTGGAGCGCATCAGACAGAACCCTTCGAACAGGCCCAGTTACGCGCTGACAGCAAAGTAAATGGGGGCAGCCCGTTTTTCAATTTCTACTACTACTACTACTAAGTGGTTCGAGTGAAAAGGAAAAGAAGATGCACTGGGGATATTATTGAGCCCAGCTGGGGGCTCACCTGCATACAACCCAGTGCGGGGGGGAGGGGGAGGAGGGGTATATAAAGATTAGAGGAGAAAGGGAGTGATAAAAGAATAGGTAGGAGAAAGGGAGAGATAAAAGGATAGGTAGGCGAGCACAAGAGCGAGGAGCTTCGACGTGAATATCCGTGAAGCAGCAGCAATGGCGCGTCCAGCAGACTACTGTCTACAGGCGCTGAGCAAGTCCTGTAGCCTCCAAGTAGGCCAGCCGGAGGCGGAAGACGTCACGGCGGGTGGAGTCGGGGCCTGCTGGGTGTAGCAGGTTCTCCAGGCGCTGGTGGGGCAGCCCAAGACGTTGGAGCGAAGTCTGCAGCACTCCCCGGTGTGCCGCAAACTCCGGGCAGGAACAAAGCAGGTGCTCCAGCGTCTCAGGCTCGGGACAGTGGGCACAGGTGGGGGAGGAGCGGCGGCCTTGGCGGTGCAATCGGGCTGCCACGTTGACACAATTCAGCCGCAGCCGGAGCAGCAGGCTGCGGACGTCCCTGCTCAGGCGCCCCGGAAGGACCCGAGGGGTCTGGCCACTCCCCACACGTCGGTCTGGGTGCATGGCGAGGGCCACTTTGGCGAGCTGCTGGCGTGCAGCGTCGAATGGTGTGACGTCCCGGGAGACAGGGGTGACTGGCTGGTGGGCACCCTTGGCCAGGGCGTCGGCGGCGTCGTTCCCCGGGATCCCCATGTGGGACGGCAGCCACTGCAGGCGGACGTTGCAGCCGCCAGAGGCAACCGCATGGAGCTTGGCAGCCAACGATGTTTCCACATGCCCACAGGAACTGGACGGCTGGTCTGCCTCCCGTAGTCGTAGCAGAGCTGGCCGAGAGTCCGTCAGGACCAAAGCCTGGCTGTCCTGGCCCGCCCGTTCCAGCAGCAGGTCCGCAGCCAGGTGTAGGCCAGCCAGCTCCGCAGTGGTTGACGACGCAGGGAAGGGCAGGCGGCACGTTCGGCTGGCGCCCAGCGCAGGAGCCGTGCAGGCAGCTGCCGCAGTGCCCGTGTGGGGCAGTACCGAGCCGTCCGTGTAGACATGTAGGCGTCCGCTGGCGCCCTCGTGCAGCAGGGCGGCCACCTCCTGGTAGATGGCCGCGTGTGGGGTGGTGCGCTTGCTGCGTACCCCGGTGAGCTTGGTGGCGATCTGCAGGGCCTCCCCCGTGCCAGGCGGAGGCGGCTCCAGACGGGGCCGCTGCGGCACCACGATATTCTCCTTGTAGAGCTTCAGCAGCGTGCCCATTTGCGAGTTGGGCCTGCCACGGAACCGCTGCAGCAGGGCGGCCCCATCCAGGGACTTCTGCAGCCGATCGATGTGGCGCAGACCCGTCTGGAGGGCCCGCATCTCAATGGTCCAGGTGGCCGCCTCGGTGTAGGTGCCCCCAACGGGAGAGTACCTGGGGAGGCCCAGGCAGAGCCGGATGGCCCGGCGCTGGTCCAGCTCGAGCTCCCCCCACCGGCGGCGCTTTAGCGTGACCAGCGGCAGCGCGTACAGCACGGCCGACGTCGCCATGCTGTTATAGATGCGCAATGCCACACTGTGGGAGCACCCGTTGCCACGGGCGAGCAGCTGTCGTACTCGATGCAGTACCCCGGCAGCACGTCGCTGTTGGGTCCGCACGGCTGGTGTCCAGGTGAGCCGGCAGTCCACCAGGAACCCCAGGTACGTGACTTGGAGGCGCCATGGAAGGGGCTTGCCATTCAGAACAAACTCCGGCGTCAGGCGGCGGGCGGTCTTCCCGGAGGGGTGCCGCATGAAGGCTTGTGTCTTGGCCTCAGACAGCACCAGGCCACGGCTTGCCAGGAAAGCCGCGACCGAGTCCAGTGCCGTCTGCAGGCACGCCCTCACGCGCCTGCTCTCCCCGGTGGGCCCGTGCGTCCAGATGGCGATGTCGTCAGCATAGACCGCCATCCCCACTGGGTACTGGAGGCCAGCGGGGATGCAGTCTGGAAGCGGGGCCAGCACCAGGTTGAACAGGAAGGGGCTTAGCACGCCCCCCTGGGGCACCCCAGAGCAGACGTCCCGCGGGCTGCTGGTTGCCCGGCCGACCTTGACCCGGAAGGTTCGGCCAGCGAGGAACGCCTGCACATAGGCCCTGAGGTGCCCCACGACGCCCAAGCAGTCCAGCGCCTCCAGGATGGCGCCGTGTGGGACAGTGTCGAACGCCGCCTTCATGTCGAGCAGCAGGAGGTAGGCCACCTCCTTGTCGTGGCGGACCTGCTCGAGCATGGAGACGACGTCGCCCAGGGAGTCAGCAGTGCAGCGGTGCCGCCTGAAGCCGCTCTGCTGCTCCCGGAACACTGCCCGCTGGTCGGCGATCCACTGCAGGCGCGCCAAGGCCACGTGCTCCAGGACCTTGCCCGCCGTGGACGTGAGCGACACCGGCCGGTACGACTCTGGCTCCGACGGCGGCTTGCCCACCTTGAGGATCGGAGACACCAGGCCCACCAGCCAGGCTGCCGGGAGGATGCCCGTTGTCCAAGCGTGGTTGAAGAGCCGCAGGAGTGGCCCCAGGTGGGTGGCGTCCAGGTTTCGCAGCATCTGGTACGTCACCCCATCGATTCCCGGGGCGCTTCGGCGTTTGGGGCAGCGGTCCAGGGCGGCCTGCAGCTCCCGCAAGGTCAGCTCCGTGATGCACAGGGCCACGACCCGGGACTCCGGCAGGACGGCCACAGTGACGTTCCGCCGGACAGGGGGAGGAGGAGGGCGGGCTTGGACAGACTGGGCGAACTGGTCCGCAAGAATCTCTGCCAGGCCTGCCTCGGTGATGCCCCGGGCGATGGCAGCAGTTTGCAGCGGGCGCCGGCTGGTTGTGGCAGGCCGCAGCAAGGCTTTGAAGACACGCCAGGCCCTGGCTGGGTTTCTGCCCGAGTCCAGGGAGGAGCAGAGAGACTGCCAACCCTGTGTGCGTCGCTGCCGAGCCCGTCGTCTGCACTGTGCGTCTGCCCGCCGATGCTCGGTCCAGTCACCTGGCCGCCCGCTCCTGATGGCACGTCGCTGCAGCTGGTTACGGCGCGCCCGCAGCCGAAGAAGCTCCAGGTCTGGTAGTGCCGTGGATAAGGGTACCTCCCCCCGTACTGTTGCCTTGTCGGCACTCCTCACGACAGCTGCCAGGAAGTCGGGCTCCCGGTCCTCCAGGCACTTGGCCACCTCCTTGCGGAAGTTGCCCCAACTGATGACGGCATAGCCCCTGGTGTCAGCACGCCTGCGGCCATCCCTGGGGGTGACCAGTATGGGGTAGTGGTCTGACCCCCAGGTGCTGCTGGCAGTCTCCCAGCAGTAAGGTAACCGCTGCGACACCAGGGTCAGATCGATGTGCGTCTGCACGGTGGTTCCTCGTGGGCCAGGGCGCACGAAGGTAGGGCTGTCGGTGTTGATGATCAGCAAGCCGCGCGAGAATGAGATAAGCGGTCGTGGCTGCGCATGGGAAGCGAGCGGCTCAGCCGTGAACACCTGCATGGAAAGGGAGGCGAGCATGCGGAGTGTTCTAGCGAGCGCGTCCGGTATAGGAGCAGAGTCAAGGGGTAGCCCCGTTGTCGCGGTTGTAGAGCCGCCAGCTGCTTTTGCACCACACACTGCGCTAATGAATGCTGAACTTGCTGCCACGGGCAGTACCCAAATTCTAATCGGTGGAACGGAGGAGACTGGAGTCGCGCAGGAAGGTCTGGGGGCCTGCCACGCTCCCAATTGCGCTCGAAAGTTGCACAAAAAAGCGAGCTCCGTGTCGGGCGTTCGGGAGCTTGCCCAGAATAGAAAGGAGATAGAAGACGAGAAAGCATGTGATGAGACAGAGCGAAAAAAAGACGGAGTTGACGGTCAGGCTGAGGAAAAGCAGGAGCTGCAGTCGGATAAGAGAGCTGAGAAGGTAGACTGGGTCGAACATATAGAAAAGGGAAGAGGAAGTGAGAGAGAACGCGAGAAGACGAAGGATGAGGAGCTCAGAGCGTTTGAAGACGGTAGGAACGATACGGAGATGTCGCGTGGGTTTGGTAGTCTTGATGATGAGGGTGTAACCGAGGAGGCCGATGGAGAACACGAAAACGCGTGCGTGGAGGCGGCGAAACCAATAATGAGAGCTCCCGAGGAGGTTGGGAAGAAGAGGGAAAAACGCAAAAATGTGCAAGGATGTGGCATAAAATTTGTTTTTAACATATGGACTGCAGTTTTCATCCATATTTGAAGGACTTGCTGGATTGTTGCAAAATTGTTACAAGACGCAGTGAAACATCCCCCTCACGAGGGGCACGATCAAATGCAGAGCATTTCCGGGGGCGCACGACGTTAAGTAGTTTACGTTAAGTTAATGTTGTTGCACTTGTGGCAACTGCTGGCGAGAGAGCGCTCGTCAGCAGTAATTTGAATGAGTCAACGATATAAGGCGCGTTAGTAGCGTCCCATTCTGTGTCGGCTTTGTGGCGCAGTGGGTAGAGCACCATGTACATTGCGTTCCGCCCGCAGGATCGAGGGATCGAAACCTGGCGCCGGATAGTATTTTCTTTTTTTATATATAGTAGGGACAACGACGGTGCGGACTACGGAGGTCAATGCGGGTGACATCGTGAGTTACTGAAATGCTCTGCATTTACAATATTCTGAAAACGGGTGCCATGCATTTTGAAAGATCCCCTGATCGGGGCTCCCATGGTCGCGTTCAAACGTATTGGTATTGCACAAGCAAGAAATACCAAAAAGCTGAACTTGGTCAGTGCACGAATTTTGGGTGCGTGTAAGAGAGGCAGCCGGAAACCTTTGTTACTCTAAATCACAGAGCAGTCTTTCTGAATAGCTGAGTATCTTGCCGTTGTTTAGAGTACAACTGTTAATGGGATTGCGTCTGCGACACTTTATGCTGCAGAACGTTGAAGACTGGTATATCCTCAGCGTGGGACTACTGCGAAAATCACAAAAGCACGAAAACCTGTCCTTTATATTTTTAGCTAACTCTTTTTTAGTGTCAGCTATTAACGTTCAGTACTTGTGGGAAATTTGAATGCACATGACGTAATATAAATTTGCAAATATTTGTCTATTTGAAATAGTTTTTTTGGTAATCATATAATGAGCTTTTTCACGCATGATTTCCAGTCGCATAATCTCAGACGAAAACGTGGAATAAAGCATAACCCAGCGTGCATGGATGCCTTACAGCACCTGAAAGGAAGGTTTGTTATCAAACTATGATGTTTATTTTTGAGCCGACTCCGTTCGAAATGCTTGTGGTCCTCCATATGCTGCTGTATAGACCAGTAATAATCTGACGCTGCTGGAGGTTGCGGCACTAAGTAACTTTTGACTACTGAATACTGCTATGGGACTTTTATCTTGTGCTCATCGAATTGGAATGTTTTCAATTGCACTACCTATGATCACTATATGCGTTAGCTAACATTCATAAATAGAGATCAGCTAAACCAGCTGTCAGCACATGGTTAAGTTTATTGATGGAGCACGCCAGAGCAACAATTACAAGTTATTGCAATGCTGCTGATGTCCATCAACATAGATCAGAGTAAACCGAGGTAATTTAAAACGGTTAAAACTGAAAGTTGCCTTTTCTAGTTCTGCATTGTCTTGGAATTTCTTTTTGGTCCTTGGAAGATCTTTTAATCTTGGGGTTTTCATGCGGCCACGTTGTTTGAATCGTATATTAGGGGGGTTATAAGGTGTGGTCCTGACAAACCTAATTCCTTATCACTTAATGCAACACCGGCAGCGCTAAGTAAAACTTCCTGCGCAAGGAACAGGTGAGCTTGCATTCGCCAAGTGGTCTTTTTTAGATGCGAAGCATCTCATGCTCGGGGATGTGTCTCTGCCTCCCTTGTCATCGTTGTTGTCCGCCGTGCGCACTCTACTACGTATGCGCGTCTCTTCAGCCCCGTCAGCGTTTGTCCTGACGTCAGCGCAGTCCACTATAAAAAAATAGTAAGGCGGTGCCCGGTTTTGATCCCACGGCTCTCCGGCTGCAACGGGAGGTACATGGCGGTCTTCCCACTGCGCTACCGACCGAGACGGGAGCATGTGCTACGAACGCGCTTTATGTCCTTCACTCATTCAAACTAAGTCAATAAGCTACTGATACAACGAAGGCACGCGAAGCTGAACGTCAACCGAAACGACCAACTGAAAACTAATGGGAACTTCACTCGACCCCATGGCTGCTTCGCATACTACTCAGGGTTCTGCTACGGGAACAAGGTTCCAAAAAAGTGCATCAATCAGTGATTCTTCTCTAGATCTAATATATAAATCGGTAACAGTTTCCCGAATTCCAACAGACTGATTGTATAAGGCCATTGGGTGGGCGTTTTATCCCAAAAAGCCGCCCCATGTCTTAGCCAGTCCCCCAAGTGGGTAAGTGCAACAAGAGGAGGAACAACAACAACAACTCTGACGCCGGGCGATCCTCCTATATCGTAAGCTTGTTCGCATGCTCCTCAGGGTTCCCCTGGGGGAACATGGTGTAATTTTTTTCGTTTGGCTGGCCTCAACTTCGACGCTGGCGAAAAGCCTCAAGTTTCTGGCCACAGTGAGGCTAGAGTATCGCCACCTGCTCGAAAGATTTGTTGCAATATCTGCCTACTTTACCGAATATGCTGTTACATTAATTGAACATAAACAGCAACTGTTGAATGTAGTTGTAGTTTACTTCACTGTTCTGGCTTCATGCTCAGTGGTATCTATACGAAAAACATTAGAAATGAAGTCCAGCCTCGTAGCAAGAGCATTGACTGTTTGCCACATGGGACTTTGTTTATACTTCGTCGCGAAGGGCACCCTCTTGCTACGGCCTTGGCTGAACTGCTGATTCTCTTTTTCTTATTTGGTCTTGGCCGGCGCGAGCAGGTCTTGCACCAGCCTTTTGAAAGTTTGGCCCAACATTTTATGTACACTTCCATACATTTACATGTTGTCAATTGTGGAGAACTCTGATGTGGAGATGAAAGTGAGTAGATGTGTAGTAGGGACTGTGTGCAGTATGTGGGGAGGAACAGGACTTGGCCAACCTAAGTCTTGCTTTCCAAACAGCCCAACCTCCTACACCTAGTGCTGCCATCGAATAGTAGACACTAGGTGTTGTTGCACATTTTTTGGACCGTCGTTTATAGGTATTTTCACATTCTTGACACAGGTTGACAAAGCGCTGGGTTGGTGCTGTGTCTACGTTCTTTTTGTGTCTTTTTCCTGTGTTCTGTGCACGCCCCAACAGGGAATGCACAGATACAATTGCAGCGCCAACAAGACGGGTAACAGTTTAAACTCACAGAACACAGTTTGCATTATATAGCATCGACTGAAGGAATATTGAAAATGATTTGGCTAGAATGAAAAAAGGTGATAAAAAATTATTAAACGCTAGGACGCCCTCAAATATTTACCCATCCAATAGCCCCACCACCTGTTACAAGGGGGCAGCCCACAGGCTAATATAATCGATTAATTTCTGTATGGTCTGTGCCAAACCTGGTTGCGTTGATGCTTTGTTTACTTTCTTTTTTATAAGTTTCGGTTAATGTTCAATTGTGTTCAGGTGATCTCCGCATGCAATGGAGGCTTGAACTATTGCTACCTATATGTTGGTTTCTGAAGGTGGATTTGCCAAAAATTCAGAAACATAAAGCGGTTTCACAAGTGTGATAAAGGCAGACAATAAAAGAAAAAAAGCAAGCTCTAAGGTAGAACTCAACAGCATTAGGGCACAAGTGGAACTGAAATGATTTTCCCTGGGATTCAGGATTTCGTCTAGTCATATGAAACGTTGGGGGCAATGTTTAAAACTTGTCTTGTTGAATAAGACAAAGTGCAATAAATGAAAGCACATACATTTGTTCTCTGCAATAAAATTTGACGTTCGCGAACTGCGATCGTACTGTGTAACATTTCGGAAACGCCCGTTAAAAGCCTTTTTTTGTATATAAAAGCTGTGAATGGAAGGGTACCCTGCTTCTTGTCCTAGATTTCAGAAAATAGAAACGTTTACTGGCACCAAATTTATAACAGCCCTATACTCCCAAACTTGCTGTTTGCCTTTTGCTGGTGTAGCATTTTTTGTTCGATTATTACTCTCTGCTCCCAGCTGCTGCTCACATCTTTCCTTCACCTTTAGCTGTATCCGGTTGGGTTGCTTGTGCCACGTCCCAAGTTCTTTGAATGGCCATGCCAACCTTAGTACCACGGCTGTTTACAGTTGTGTATTAGATATTATTTTCTGAGTTCGCGAAGAGTTGCCTTGGAGCATTTCAACTTAACAGGGGAGATATTTTTGTGGTAGCCAAAATCAGTCTCTTTGGGCTCTCTAAATCATTTATAACTAAAGGTTATATCCGCTGACCTGCTTCACCTTTTCGATTCAGTTATTTTCACTTTTGACTTCTGCTGTTTTTTTTTTGAGTGAGCAACAATATCCTTCCAGCACACCCTAATGCCATATTATGGACTTTCTTCAATATTTAATACTTATTGTATCACTAATTGTAGTACTTATGTTGTTGTAACAAGTCATCATTCATTCTTAGCAGTACGTCGTTATTCTCTAAAAGACGCAGAAGCGTTAGTACGTTCGCTTGGTCGAAAGCACTACTTAGGTCCAGTTAGAGCACTGCCAACGAAGTAACGCCTAGAGGTGCGGCATTAAACGTGTTAAAAGTGACATGAAAAGACTTGATATGGTATGGTAAGGCACCAGAGCACAGCCAAGGGTGACTACACTAGACATTAACACATTGAAATTTTCCCACATATATACAGCTAAAGGACCCCAATTACAGACAAAAAACAAGAGAACATTGGGCGTGAGGACATTTTTCGCAGAGCATCTGGAAAAGAAAGGGAAGAAACAAGTGGTACACCCTGAGGTATACAAAGACTAGAAAACAGCCTGAGAAAGATAATCAATCGTAACGGAAACCCAAACACAAACGAGATGTGTCAATGGTAGAAATTACCGCACAGTTGTTTTGGCATTTACTCCTTTAACACTTACCCCTTTCGTATAGCCTGGCTGCACCGGCGAATGGCCTCCTCTGTGTTGAAGGAGATCACCGCATGGCAGCCCTGCTCCAATGCTTCACGCAGTTCTTCGTCAGATTCGGCTACGTTCAGAACACTTGTGGTCCAATTTATTTTGTGAACAAGGTGTGCCAGGCAGGTTATAGGCTCACAGGGCACTCAACAACGTCGGCATGCACCATCCTGAGGGAGTGAAGGCCCAGGATGAGAACTCATTCGCAAAGGACAGGTCATTTCGCTTCCGCACTTAGGTATCTGGAGCTCGACCACGTTATTTGACGTCGTGTGCCAAAAAAAGCCGGTAATTCGTTCAAAATAAAAGGGACGTGTGCGATGCCAGGAAGACGTGCTCAGGCTTCTCCGTTTTATCGCAAAGGATACAGATCGCCCCGTAGGGCATAAAGAAGCCTGAAGACTCCTGCCACACCATAACTGGCAGCACTCAGGCGTGAAAAGGAAAGAAGAAATCTTCAGAACCGGTAAGCCCCGGCAGGTCTAGCACACACCTCATTACATTCTTGCCTGGCGTGCTCATGGAAGGTGGCCGATACACAGGTCCTAATGAAGTTTTGTGGCCTAGTGGTGAGGAGTTATTTCCTTGAAAACTGCTCCTCGAATGTTGTGAGGGCAGTGGCAACTCCTTTGTAAAAACCAGTGTGACTCAGGTTCTGGTTACGACCCTCTGACGTGGTGAGCCAGCTGCTTAGGTGTGCAGAGCCAAGGGACTATAAAGCCGTATGAAGATAATATTCCGCTGGTCGCAGAAGCACAAGAAGCGCTGTATGATCAGCGTCAGCTCTCAATTCACCAGGCTCAATGCTCTCTATTCTAGACTTCAAAACAGGTTGGGGTGATGGATGGGTTCGTATGTTGAACGCCAGTGTAGGCAGGCCATAATGGGTAAGGTTCGTGTTAGCTTCTGTGAATCATAGAGATGCGTGCTCCGTACAACATGGCAGGGTTCAGGTGGGATTGCAGGAGGGAATTGCAGGTATGGGCCTTTGAGGAAATGACGATGTGCCTCGTTATCCATAGCTGTAGTTTCCTCTCAGCAGCCACCAGTTTCTTTTGCCATCTTGCAATACACACCTTCACCGGGTCGAGGTTTACACTGATGTTGTTTCCACAACTCTCCTTCCAACTGATGTCAAAGAGCTGTGGAGGTTTGTAAACCCACTCACCAAGCCAAGCTCCTTCTGACTTAGACATGTTTGTTCCTGCCCCCGAGAAGCAGCAGAAGCGACCAGCCAGCTCAACCGTCTCACCCGCCTGTACGGCAGATGTTTAGAAGGACACATCGTCCGTATTAGCCAGGACTCGCAATTTCTGCTTCCTGATGACAATGCCTCGGATTGTGTGACGCAGTAATCATCCGGCACAGTGGCTCAAGGTACCGGGCGAAGAGCACTGGTGCCATCAGGCAGAGAGAGAGGGATAAATTTTATTGAAATAAAAAAAAAACACAGAAAGGTCGGCCTCATTGTGGTGTATCTGGCCAGCTATTCTGGGTGTGGGAAGGAAAATGGGAGGAAGGAGCGTTGATAGAGGACGAGAGAGAAGACGATGGCCTAGAAATGAATAAAGGGCTATGTACAGGGGATGCGTATACTTATATTGTGTATTTATTGTAGTTTAGCCAGACGAGCCTCAAGTACAATATCGCTGAGAGGCCGTTGGTGCGGAGAAATGTCAGCACCGCTTTAAATTCCTTGTTGGAACGCTGCGCGTCCGGTCAAGGTCCAAGCAAGACTTCCTCCGTCACCACACGACAGTCCAAACGGGCCCTGTTCTCGCTAATTGTTCTCGACCCTGACGCACTGATCTGTGCACTGAAGTGGGGACGCAATGCCGACTGTTTAAGACAGGGCTGGTCGTAATAATGTAACAAGCCTACATCTGTTCGAGCATTGCGTCATTCATCGCTAAGTTACGCAGAAGCGTAAGTACGTAGGGGCCGTTCGCTTGGTCGAAAGCCTTCCTTAAGTTTAGTTGGGGCACTCCCAATGGAGTAACGCCTAGCGCCACCGCATCAAACGCGTTCCTCACCTGGTGTAAGTTGGTGATTGTCTTGTCGTGATCGTGTTATCAGCGCAGCGTTTGGCTGGCAGCGCGTGCGCTGCAGCGACGCTTTGTGTATAAATTGGCGCACCAGGCTTGGGTGCGCGTTCTGGAGTTGTGAAGCTACCAGTGCGCTCCTCGGAAAACAAAGCAACGTTTTCCACTCTTGCCCGGCTGCCAGTTACTACAGTGATGATAGAGTGACCTTTAGAGCGACAGGTATGATGGTTCCCTATTACTCCTCCCAGTGCCGCCCCATGTCGTTTGGCCAGGATCTGGGCGAGTATTTTCTAGTAAGCCAAAATTAACGTAATGGAGCAGAGGTCATTCACATCTGGAATGTAATCTAGTACCGATTTGTTTAGTATTAGAACCAGATGACTACCCCGCATAAATGACCGCAGGAGGTTGTCATTTTATATGCCTCCAAAGCCACTCGCGAGGATGGGGCTAAGATCTTTGCGGAAACTTGAGTAGAACCCTTCAAAGATTCCATCTAGGTTGGGGGATTTGTTTATTTGCACATTTGTAATTGTCTGCGCTACCTCAGAGGGAGTTATGGCCATTTGGCATATTTATTGTTTCATTAATATCCTCCGGTATATTCAGGATGTCTTTCAGTATATCTGGTGGGACGTATTCTGGCTCGTTGGCGGTGCTGAATAGTCAAGAGAGGTCTTCGGAGAAGGCAAAAGCTACTTTCTTATTCTTGGAGGTGAGAACGCTAGTGGGTGAATAATGCTTTTTGATATTGGTTTTTTATCAAAACACCTTGAGAATACTTTTTTGAGTTCCGCGTTCCCTCTTGAAGGTGCGACAGAGTTTGGACCATTGTGCCTCGTGCTTAAACTGCATTGCCCGACTGCAGACAATTGCTACACACAGCGTCGCTCGTACCTTAATTCATTTTTACGAATTGGATGTACTTCTGGATTTCTCCTGGCTTTTTCTCTTCGACTTCCATGTGCCCGCCAAGGGTTTTTAAAAGGCCTTGCTCCTTGGATCTACTTACAGCAGCCTCCATTCTTCCAATGTGTATTGATTTATGTTTGACCTTTTTCTTACGCTGTTCCCAGGCAGTGATGTCTGAACAACCTACTTCGAGATGTCGTATTTTTGTGGTGATTTTTTGATAAACAAAGTATTTTAGCGTGGTGGAATGCATTAACCAACACTTACATTGCTTTGAAGCAGCAAAAGGGTGGCCGAGTTGGACGTACGAAGTAACGAGCCCCAAAGGCGCGAAAGGAGACCGGTGCGACCTCATCACAACAAATCAACAAATCCTCTTGACCGGTATGACAACAAATCCATAGGAATATACACGCGGTCCAAGCGGGCCGGAAATTGGCCACACCAACACGTGTAGTGCACTATATTGAGTTTCTTCTTTAAAGCAGCATCCATTAAAATGCAGCTTTGTATTGCAGAGTTCGAAATTTGTGCTGATTGGTCCACCCTCCCTCTCCTTTCTCACAGGTCCCCTTGCATTTAGAATGCAGTTGAAGTTACGAAGTTACCCCTTAGAAACACGTTTTTGTGGGATGGCAGGAGAGAGCAGAGTACATCGAACAACCCAGCCTGCATGTGAGAATAGTTGGGGGCGTAAGTACACAGGAAAGGGGTGCGCTCCCTCCCCATGATTTCATCCACAATGCAAAAGCGACCATCTCGCCAGCTCGCAGTCGACAATATTGACATGTTCTTTCTTTTTTATGGGAATGGCTGAACCCCCCCCCCTCGAATGCCCGCCACAGTACTAAAACACCAATATTCTTTCCAAAAATATGGACGAAGTTCTTTGCACTGCCAGGATTTGCAAATTTGGTTTCCTGTGGAAAGACGAAGTTTTTATTCTTTCAAGTAAATTCAGAGTCAGACATCTGCGCTTTGGGGAGATGAGACTCCGAATAATATTCTTGCCAAGCTTAAGTGAATTCTCGAGAAATCCAGCCTGGTTTAAGTGGGTTGGGGGAGAGGGCTGACCTGATCGTTTAACTTGGCGCTCCCGAAATTTCTGGCGTACGCTACTTATCCTTAAGCCTTTTCGTGGCCGTTCGCTGCGCCGCTCTGGTAGCGTAAGACTCTCTGCAGTTTTCTTGGTCGGTCCCTTAGGCCTGACACGCACGATAACGCGGTTTATTGTAGCTCTTTCGGTAGTGTCCATTGTGGTACCACCGGAGGCACTCGGGTGGTTGACCGGGACCTTCAATTACGATGGTGTCGTCGTTTAGAGCGGCCTGGTGAGGGACCGCTTAGAGGGATGTTGCAGTCGACACGATCTCTTGAAAAACCCTCGTGGTTCCGGTATTTCGCGTGAGTCGACGTTTTTGCCCTCCTTTGTGAACCACCGTCTGGACCCGGCCGGAACGTTAGAACTGACGTCGGAGGAGCTCGTCCGGGATTTCCGGTACCACGTAATGAACCTTCAGCGCTATTTCCCAACGGTTGGGGTTAGTCACTGGGCACGACCGCCCTTTCACAATGATCTTCGAGTGAGCGGCCAACAGTAGCTTGTTTTGTTCCGACATGAATACCGCCATCCAAAGGTGATTGAATTGGGACGTTGCCCGGCACTCGATATTTCAGAGGTCTGTAATGTGGGCGATCGCTGAGGCGACAAGTTGAACTTTATATGACAGCCTGGAATTTGGAGCCCTTGATCGGCGTAGATCAATTTACAGCTCTTTTCATTAGCGAGCATACGTGTCCAGGTGTACCCTAAGTGCGTTAAATCCACAAAATTGTATTTTTTTGCGAAGTCACTGAATGGAACCATGTTGTTGTTAAGCGGGTAATGTAGAATGGCTGGTTCCCCTTTTTATTCTTTTTATCAATCAAATCCACCTGCGCCACTAGTAGTGGATAACCATAGAAACTGTAATTCATTTAGGATGAACGCCTGTTAAATAAACAATATACAGATGTATTTAGTGCTACCCCAGGTGATTCATTGTTTCAAAAACACGTGTCCTGTATCACTACGCCCTGAAAGTCCCGGTTGTGCAGTGTAGTAATGTCGAATGAACATTACCCTTGCTTTATGTACCATCATCATCATCAGCCACCTGTTTGCCAACTTTGGGCAAATACCTCGCCAATAGATCTTCATTTATCCCCGTACTGTGCTAACAGCGACCCATTCGTCACTGCAAACTTTAAGATCTCATCTGATGATCGAACTTGCTGCCACCTCCTACCTCAGTTGCCATCTCTAGGTATCCACTTTATTACCTTCACTGACCAACGGTTATCTCGCATTCGCATACATGCCCTGTTCCCACCCACTTCTTCTTGGTAATTTCTACTAATACGCCCTTAACACGCGTTGGTTTCCTGACCCACACCGCCTTGTTCCTGTCCCTTAATGTTCCACTCCCCATCTTCTGTATCATTTCCCGCTGATTCCTCCTTAACTTAAGTTAGACCCTTTTAGTGAGCCTTCAAGTTTCGATCCCATAGGTGAGTACCGGTAAGATGCAACTGTCATACAGTTTCTTTTTCAGGGACAATGGTAGGGTGTTACTCTGCATTACACCAGTGTTAAAAGCTGTATATCAACACAGATTTTTCTGTACCCATGCCTACTGAAAGAAATGGCTCGAAAGGGAGGTGCTACTCCAAATGTCTGCACAAGGCACCTGGTCACGCTACTGCTGATGGTCAACTGGGCATAGGGGTCCTCGTGGTTTCGAAAAAAGGGGAGCATGTTTTTTTCTACCTGCGAGTGGTATCTTAAATTTTCTGTAACTAGATACCTTCGAGTTACTGGCATCAAATTCTTTACCCAGATGATGTATTGTAAATAAATTCTAAATAAATGTATAGAACCCAGATTTCTATTGTCAGTCTCACCGTGTGCAAATATAGCTTTATCGGCGACCTCCAGCTTCTTCTTAGTACGGATTGCCAGAAGAGGTATTAAAATTCTTTTTCCCCTCGGACCACGCAATCCTTACTAACTTTCTGACCATACTGGTCTGCAACCATTTTGGCAGTTTTTGGCACCGCAGTTTGAATGCAAACTGTACAGGAATCCCGGTCGTCACTGACTGATGGAGGCACGCACCTTTGAGCCACCATTTAGACATTACTGTTCTTCCAAGCATTTTTATTTTCTGGTTTCGTACTCCAGCTTTTTTCCCTCGGACCACGCTGCGGGGCTTCGTCGGACCAAGCTGCGGGGCTTCGTCGAGGCGTTCCTAACGGGCCGCACAGCGCAGGTGCAGGTGGGGGACGCCCTGTCGGCTCCCCGGCCGGTGAACGTGGGCACCCCAGAGGGCTCCGTCATCAGCCCCTTCCTCTTCAACCTGGTGATGGCAGCCCTGCCAGGCTGCCTGCCCAGAGGAGGGGGCCACCGAGTGTACATTTCGGTGTACGCCGACGACATCGTCCTGTGGGTGCTGGGGCCGAAGGGTCAGGGCCGAGCCATTGTACAGCAACTGCAGGCGGCCATGGAGGCAGTTTGTGCCAAGCTGGCAGGCGTCGGCCTACAGCTGTCGGCGACAAAGACCGACGCCATGCTGGTGCATCCGGATGCCGCCGCCCGTGGATGGACCCGGCGCCTGACCATCGATGGCGAGGAGCTCCAGTGGAGGACCAGGGTGCGGTACCTGGGGCTCACCCTGGACCACCGACTGAACTTCCGGCAGGCGGCCAAGGAGCTCCGAGCCGGGGCGCAGCTGGCCACCACAGCAGTGCGCAAGATGGTGGCCCGGGACAGCGGCTGCTCGCAGCGGACGGCCCTCCCGCTGTACAGTGCCTCGGCGGTGGGTCTCCTTATGTACGCGCTCCCACTGGTGACCCTGCGGAAACCCACCTGGCGGCAGCTGGAGGGAGACCACCGCAAGGGGGTCCGCGCTTGCCTCGGCCTGCCCCAGAGCTCGCCGTGCGAGAAGACGCTGGCCGAGGCGGGGGCGTGGACCCTAGAGATGACAGCTGACTTGCGGGCACTTGGCCAGATTGACCGGCTGAGACGCGCCGAGGGGGGCGGTCCGCTGCTGCGGCGGCTGAAGAGCCACCACCACTCGCGCATGGGGCGCATGCTGATGCTCTACGAGGAGGTGGTGGGCCCCGTGGACGCGGGACCTCGTGGCCCCGCTCCTGCTCTGGCAGCTGACGTGCGGGTGGACCTTCCGGGGCTGCACCGCAAGCGGCGGACACCCCACTGCGGGCAACTGCAGCTGGCCCGGGGTGTCGTCTGGGGCGACCGAGACGGCCACGCCCTAGTATACACAGATGGCTCGCTGCGGGAGCAGCAGGGGTCAGCGGCAGCGGCCGCCGTGCTGGGAGAGGCCACCCGACAGGCGCGGCTGTCCTATGCCTCTTCCTCGGCCACGGCTGAGCTGGTGGGGGTCGGACTGGGCCTGGACCTGCTGCTGGAAATGGAGCCCTTGCCCGAGCGCTGCGCCCTGCTGTGCGACTCCCGAGTGGCCCTGGTGCGTCTTCAGGACGGAGACTCGCACTCCCTGTTGGTGCGTGGCATCCGGGAGAAGGCGGCACAGCTGGCGGACCGGGGCACTCAACTGTGCCTGCAGTGGGTCCCCGCCCACATTGGTCTGGATGGCAACGAGCGGGCGGACGAGCTGGCCGCCGGGGCACACGCGCTGCCTCCGTCGGACATGGTGGCTCAGGCGGCAGCGGACGACGCCCGCCTGCTCATCCAGCGACACATCCGGACCAAGCATCCGGACCCGCGGCTGCGTGTCGGAGGGGGCCTACCGCCTGTGCGGGCCTCACGCCTGCCTCGACGACTGCGCTCGGCCATCCTGCGCCTCCGAGTGGGGGACGTGTGGACAGCGGAGCGGAAGCACCGTCTGGGGCGGGCGACCAGCCCCTCCTGCACCCACTGCCGAGCGCCCGTGCAGTCCCTGCCGCACGTGCTATACGAGTGCCCCAAGTTTGCGGCAGGGCGGGCAGAGCTGCTGGTCGTGCTTCACGGAGCGCGGCCACTTGAGGATCTGCTTTGGCCCCCGGGCAGTGCTAGGGAGCGAGACAAAGTGCTCGAGGCCCTGGGTACATACCTGCGGGCCTCGGGGCTGCACAGCGCACTCCACTACAACTCTGCCTAGCTGCCCAGATTGTGCAGGAGTGCTGCTGCTGAAGCAGCTTCTGTACTTGTGTGTGTGCGTGTGTGACCCCTTTTACAAGTGTGCTGTGTCCTTTGTAGATTCATGTGTTGTCTATATCTGTAGTATTTCTCTGTAATGTTAATTTTCCCAGTGTGTAACCCTTTTTTCTTCTCTTCTGTGTTTTATATTTACCCTTATTCCCCTTTTTCCTTTTTTTCTCTTTTGTGTTTTATATTTACCCTTGCGCGAGTTACATGCATTGTAATGTCAACCTTCTCCCCTATCCTCCTATTCCTATGTATTCTTTTCTCCCTATCCTTCCCCTCCCCCCCTACACCAGCAGGCGTTCCGGTGTCCGCCCCCTAGGCGAGACAAATTACGCCTGTTGGTGGCTTTTCCTTTTCCTAAGTACAATAAATACATACATACATTTGTACTTTGCTCGTATCACTGGGTGTTAATTATGTAGTCACGAAAATCTGTCTTGATGTAACTATTATTCAATCATTTCGCTGTTTTCCCGTTCTTTCTTTTATCAAAGCACATCACTTTGTGCAAAATATTCAAACGGTGTAACTTTGTATTTAGTTCTGACCACCTTTTAAAAATTTCGGTTTAGATTTTTTTTGTTTCGTTTTATTATTTGCCCGCCATTCCACTATGTATAAATCATTTTGTCACGTGAGTTTCTGTGGCCTCTAAGCACTGCACAATTATTTCTGTCTAGACACTTTTTTTCTGGTGTTCATAACCAGTTTCCTAGTTGTGGCTTAGAAATTCAGAAATTGGCCTGGTGCATTGTCACCCCATTGAAATATTTCGTTGTTTTCACAATTTTCTTGTGTTGTTTTTCACACATTTCACTTACTGTGAGAAAATGTAAGTTGCATAACTATCTCGCTCTTGTACACTGGTTTTACATCTTTCCTTTACATTCTATTTTTTGCCACTCTTTCAGCGGTGTGTGACTTGGTGATAGTCATGCGAATTTGCATAACTATGTTGCTCTTGTACTATGGGTTTACATCTTTTCTTTGTTTCCAGTTTCTTTGCCAATCTGTCTGCTGTTTGTGACTTGTTGATAGTCATGCAAATTTGTACTATTCTTTTAAATATGCAATCTGTACCCTTTAGAACAGGGCAGATAGGCATTAAAATTCAGTTGTGTTGAAAAACCGTATTACATAATTTTGAAGTCAATGTAAACTGCTTCACGTCAAATGTTTGGGTTTCTTCCGTACATTGAAAGCTTTCATTCTGCCCAGCTACACTTGCGGCAAATTTGGCAAGACTGTCATTTTATTTCGTTTAATTTTTGAATTGTGCCTGTTCTAGTTTATTGTCAGAAGGCCTGTATAGCCATGCTATGTGAGACAATTTGATGACACTAGTGTGGTTGCATTAGTGTCAAGGGCACGTGTGCGGACCAGGCCTGGTTGCTATTACTGCTACTTGTTTTCGATGCGACACTTTTTTTGGAGCTGTGCTTTGTGTGCTTCTGCAAGAGTGTGTGGTCAGCTTGACACTTCACATATAAGACTTCATGCAGCATGCAGCATTTGAAAAATGGAAACACATTGCTATAGAATCCAGTGCCCAGAAACACTAAAGAGGGCTGAATAGCTATCAAGACATTTATTTGAAGTTTAAAAACCCACGACATGTAGGCAACCTTACAAAGGCGGCTAGCCAAGCTCCCAAATTATGTATAAAGAAGAGAAATTTAATACATACAGGTTCAACTCAACAATACTGTACTAGCCTAGATTAGACATGAATTTACTAACTAATGTTTGGGCCAAGTGCCGCAAAACAGTGTATAACAATTGACATGTACGTGTTACATGCTTAACACTGCAATATCTATAAGCTGTAATCCCCTGGTGTAACATCCCATCAAAAGCCTATAGGAAAGCCATGGGAGATGCATTCTATGGTATACTTCGCGTGCTTAGGGTTTTTGTAGCTGTAGGAACGTCGAGTACACGTATATTTGACCCCAACTGCACGTCTCCTGGACATCTGCAAAGTCTATTGCTGACATCTTCTGGATATCTGCAGCACGTAACGCGGTTTGATGGAATGCTATAAGTTTCCCTTTTGGTATGATTAGGCTATACGACCGGGGCCCAATCTCACTTTAGCACTAATGCAGCGCCTAACCAAACGTTTCAAATATTCTTTTTCATAGTGCGATAGCGAAACGCAATCACCTACCTAACGGCCTTGTTGTATACCGTCAATTGCTGCCTCCCGTCTATGTTTCGTATACGCTTCGCCCCACTCTGTCGCATTTCTATGTCTCGTCACGTTCCTTTAGCACTGCAGAAACCAACACACCCTATATTCTATCTTTGTTACCTTAAATAACGACGTACCTTGTCTGTTTTTGAAGGTCCACTACATTTATCCTTAATATACATGGTAGTATTGATTTTCTGTTCATTGTTGAGTGTCTGCTATTAACGAATAACTTAAGCAACGATTGCTATACATAGTTGCAGTTTGTTTGCTTTTAAATATTGTTCTCTACAGACCACTAGCGTTCATTTATTTGTACCAACCCTGCCGCGAACTGGGAAAAAATCTCAGTATTAGTAAATAAAAAAAACCAAAATTGGCTCCAATCAACGTTGTTAAGGTGGTTTTGAAGCAAAGCTTTAAATGACACCCACTACAATTGCCCAGGCTACGTCCCTTGAATTCACACACGTGGTTCTCTAAAGAGTGATAAAAGACTGCCAGCCATTACGTGGAAGTTCCGGGGCGGCGTGACAAACGCACCAGCAGCGTCAGCCACGGCCGGGCTAGAGCGGCGGCCACCGCCGCTGTAGCCCAGCCGTGAGTAAGGAGAAAGAAAGTGGAATACAGCCATCCTGGTTTGCTAACTTAGCGCCCAGCTCACTGCTTCGTCTGTACCACGTTCGTCTTGTTTCTTACTTCGAATTTTCTATAAATTTTTTTATTTATTTATTTATTATACCATCAGGTCCAGAGAGGGCTGGACGCAGTTGTCAAGGACAGAACTAGGGAGTTGTGGTTCGAGAGAGATTAACCAGAACTGTATGAGGGTATTTAGAGGATACTTAGTGTAGGACTTTATTGTAGAGCCGTTTGGGTTTTGAGTTGAATTGTATATTAAGCTCTTAAGTTAGGGTTTGTATTTGAGTTGTGTTTTGGAGTTGTTAGAGCTTTGAGTGTGTTCATTTGTGTGCAGTTTAATTATTGTGTGCTTTGCGTTAGGCTTTTCAAGTGTACATTAAATGTGTGGAATGTCAAACTCGTCAACGGCTTCCCTGTGTCCATTTCTACGAGCTGGTTAAGACCACCCCACCATCCGTTCACGTGACAGTAGGGTTGGGATTTGGGGTTAGAGTGGGGGTCCGTTGGCACTCCCATACCACGTGGTATAGGGTACCAGCAACAGGGCAGAAGTTACAGGTGGCAGGGTATTGGGTGGGGTACATAGCGTTTAGTAGTGTGCTATGGGGATACGAATTGGTTTGTAGGCGCTGGAAAGTGGCTTCTTTGTCGCCGGTTAATTGTGAATGAGGTGGCGGGAAGCGACGGCGGTCGTTTTTGAAGTCAGCTAAGATTTCGGTGTACGTGTGGAGTGGTGCTGCCTTTGAAGCAGTTCGGTCGTTGGTTTCTCCCTCTGAGGTAACGGCCCGGTATGTATGAGCACGGGCAGCGGCGTGTGCCGCCTCGTTCCCTTGGAGGGACTGGTGGCCGGGTGACCAGATGATAATAATTTCTGGTAATCTTCTTACTTGACGAAGAAGGTACAGTGCGGGTTGAGATATGCGGCCAATTAAAAAGTTTCTGCAGGCAGTCTGTGAGTCAGTTATAACAGTAAGAAATTCCTCGTCTGTTGTTGCAGCAAGGGCGATGGCACACTCCTCAGCAGTCTCGATGGAAGTGGTGAGAACGGTTGCTGCTGCCAGTTCTGTGCCTTGCGTGTTAACGACACAGGCTGCCTGCGCTTTCTGATGAGGGTACGGCGATGCATCGGTGTATCGAGTGCATGATAGATGGTGATTGTCCTTATGAAGTAATCGAGCTCGTGCCGTGCGCCGTTGTTTGTTGAAAACCGGGTGCATGTTTCGGGTAGAGGGGCTACGCGGATGTGTTGCCGAATGTCTGCTGGGATTCGAATCTTCTGATCTTCTCGTGGTGGGACGTTGTAGTGAAGACGGAGAAGTGTCTCTCTTCCCGTGGGCGTGATCTCTAGTCGGCGTATCTGAGATGCATGGTGGGCCTCTTGTATTTCTTTCCAGGTGTTGTGGACCCCTAGCTGCAAAGGTTCTTGTTGGCCGTGCTTATTGGGAGCCCCATAGCGGTCTTGTAGGCCTGGCGTATGGTGGCATCGAGTTGCCGTATTCCTTGTGGTCTGAGGGCCAGGTATGGCGTGCCGTACGCTATCCTGCTGATAAGAATGGCTTGGACCATGCGTAGGGTGTCGTGTTCGCGAAGTCCGAAGCGACGATTGGAGACGCGGCGGATGATGCGCGTGAGCTGGTTATGTGTGCGCTGTAAGTGTGGTATGGCTTGCAAGCCAGATCCGTCTCTAGGTATTATGAGGCCCAATATCCGAAGGTGGGGGACGTTAATGTCAGGGTGATTATTTATATATAATTCTGGTTCTGGTATTCCGTGTGCAGTCTGGCGGGTAGTTCTCTTGCTGAGCACAAGTAAACCGGACTTTTCGGGGTTCGCACTCCAGTCCTCTGGATTGGAGATATCGTTGGGCGGTGTCAATTGCCATTTGAAGTGCCTCTTCCTGGTCTCCGATTGATCCAGTGGGTGTCCATAGCGTGAGGTCGTCCGCGTAGAAGGCGTGTCGGAGATGCGGAATATCTTGGAGCAAGGGTGGGAGGTCCTTCATGGCAAGGTTAAAGAGTAGGGGGGAAATAACCGAGCCTTGAGGTGTTCCTTTGGGAATTGCTGGAAAAGGGTCAGATCGCAGATGGCCGATGCGCACAGTGGCGGTTCGGTTGGTAAGAAATGCCGCGACGTAGTTGTAAAGTCTGAGCCCGCAGTTGGTAGTTGCTAGCCCTTGTAGGATGGCTTGGTGTGTGACATTGTCGAATGCCCCTTTTATATCAAGTGCGACAATGGAATATTTGTGGTTGTTTGCGAGTTTCATTAATATGTCTTCTTTAAGCTGTAGCAGAATGTCTTGGGTGGAGAGATGGGGCCGAAATCCATACATGGTGGTTGGAAAGTAGTTATTGTCCTCTATGTAATGGGCGAGACGATTGTGAACCATATGCTCGAGAAGTTTGCCCACGCACGATGTGAGAGAAATGGGACGGAGGTTTTTGAGTGTGAGGGATTTTTCCGGGCTTGGGAATTAGCCTGATATCGGCATGCTTCCACT
This sequence comes from Haemaphysalis longicornis, assembly GCF_048455015.1. Lineage (NCBI taxonomy): Eukaryota > Metazoa > Arthropoda > Arachnida > Ixodida > Ixodidae > Haemaphysalis > Haemaphysalis longicornis. The sequence continues at coordinate 27,157,922 of NW_027526204.1, read as the reverse complement.
GTGGCGGGTGAGTTCCTTTCGTCCAGTGTTCATTCATATATCTGAGCAGATTTTCGAGGGCGATAGGGTTCAGATTGCGCAGAAGTTTGTTGGGGATCTTATCCTGTCCAGGAGTGGTGTTCCTTGTTAGGACGTGTATCGCGGGTTCAATTTCTTGAATGGTGAAAGGCGTATCCAGCTTTGGGTTCGGTTGACCAGTGTACTGCTGTGGCGGCAGTGCCTGTGTCATGGGCTGAGCTTCGAATGATTTCTGCAGCTCTTTCAGCAGGTCTTCATCTGTTCTGGGATGGTTATGGATTAATTTTTTGAGGTTGTGCGCAGCCATGGCTTTTGATTCTTTGGAACCCATAAGGGAACAGAGAAGGTGCCAAGTTCTCCGGGTGCCGAGGGTTCCCTGGAGCGTATTGCAGAATTGGTTCCAATTTTGCTGGCTTAGTTGTCGAGCATATTGTTCTTCTTCTTGTGTGAGCAAGGCTACACGAGTGCGTAGCTTCCGGTTGGTCTTGCGCCTTTTCCACCTCTTGAGAAGGCCGTTTCTGGCGTCCCATAAGTGTTTGAGGTGATTGTCTATGGCCGGATTGTCTTCGGTGAGAGGAAGCTCTTTTGTGTGCTTTGCGAATGTCGTGATAATCTCAACGGACCAATCCTCAATATTTTGGATTGACTCAGTAGGCGAATCTTCTCTGAAAGCCTTCCAATCAGTAATTCTGGCTGTCCCAATTCTTTGCCTGGCGTTTTTGTGATGAGTGATTCGGAGTTCTATAATGTGGTGGTCGCTTCCTAGTGTTTCGTCTAGGCAGGTCCATTCGTCATTCTTGACGTTATAAGTTAGGGTTAGATCGGGTGAAGTATCTCGGGAGACGCTGTTTCCAATGCGTGTGGGTGTGTCTGGGTTGTTGCATAGATGAAGACGATGCTGCTCAATTGCGTCATGAAGTTGAATGCCTTTCCGATTGTTGCGATGGTAGCCCCACATCATGTGATGGGCATTAAAATCTCCTAGTATTATTAATTTATGTCCTTTAGTGCAGAGTTTCACTTCTCGGAAGAGCTTGTCAATTTCTGACAGGAGAGCCGCGGGTGGGCTGTAGATGTTCAGGACGAATGGATTTGAGTGCGTCTTTTTTCGGGGGATGACCTCCACGAAGGTGTAATCGATGCTGGTGGGGAGGGTGTGTTGTTGGTCCATTTGATCGGTGCGTACGAGGATGGCGGTGCGGGCAATGGTGTCTGTGGTGTATGTCGTATAATCTCTGAGGGTGACGTTGGTGGTGTCTGTTGTAGAGCAATGATATCGGGTCGGTGTGGTTGTGTGAAATGAAGGAGTGATGATTTCTTGCTACGGTATGAGCAACAATTCCATTGCCATACGAGGGTGGTAGGTGGGGTGGCGGCTTTAGGCGGAGAGGAAGGGGGCGTCCCCATAATCTTTGAGCGGTACTGTTCTCCCGGTGGGATGTGGGCGAGAGCCTTCTTTGGGTTTCTTCCGTTTTTTCCTCTTGGTAATTTCTAGTGCGGCAACGCGCTTTTTCCTCTGGGTAATTTCTAGGGCGGCAACACGTGTGTCAACCGCTTGAAGTTTTGCGTTCAAGTCCGAAAGAAGTCCGTGGATGTAGCGTTTGAGGTCCTCAATCATGGGTGAAACGACAGCTGAAATGGGGGCGCTCTCAGTTGTTGGATTGGTTGGTATGGTTTCTTGGGGTGAAAGTACAGCTGGGAGGAGGCGCTTTTAGTTGTTTGTGTGGTTGCTATGATTTCTTGGGGCGGTTGTGTTGATGGTTGAATTTGTGCACGGAGCTGAGCTATGTGCTCCTCGAGAAGCGCGAATTTCTTAGTGTTTTCGGCGAGTTTCTCGCGGAGTTGGGCGTTTTCCTGTTCCAGTTTAGAATATTGGGGGTCAGTGAAAGGGGTGGGTGGGGACTTCGTACATACAGGGAGGGGTGGGAATTGATCTGAAGCAGTGGGTGGTACAGCGGCCACTGCCGACCAGCTCATGTGCGGGGAGATCGGGCGCAGCGGTTGTGCAGTCCTTGGGGCTTGCTGCTGCTGGTGGGTAGAAGAATAGCCAGTCGTTGCGTGCGATGTGAGGCCTCGTTCCCGGACCCGGATGGGAGGCGGTGGTGGACGCAGCTTCTTGCGGCAGTCTCGGCTCGCTGTCGGCTGGTCAAGTGCGCAGAGCTTACACGTCGGCACGCACTCGTGGTCATCGGCAGGATTCTTCACATGACACTGCGCGCAGACTGATGTGTCAGGATTAGGACACACATCTTGACGGTGTCCGAGTTGCCCACACACGGAGCAACATTGGATGGTTTGCCGGTAAGGGCGACATCGCGTGAGCATTTCGTACGCCTTAACGTAGAAAAATCTAAATAAATGCAGTCTGCTTCAGACGAACTGTCCATGATAGTGTGCAGTTTTTCAGTGAAGGTTATGAGCTGTGTTTCGCAGAAGTATGTTTTACGAAACCCAAGTTGCGCTGGAGTGAAAAATAAGTTTGATTGAAGGAAATTTACAACATTTGTGAATAATACATGTTCTAGAAGCTTGCAGCAGGCACTAGTAGCAGCAGGTACTAGTAGCAGAACATTTATTTCCGGATTCATAGATAGGAACCACCTTCCTAATTTTCCATTCAAGAGATAGCGTAGATTGATAGAGTGATTGCTGAAAAATGTTTGCCAAGATGATTGAGCTAATTACAGTTGTATTTTTCAAAAATTTAGCGTTAACACTGTCATAACCCGGTGAAGAATGAATTGAAATTTTTATAAGAGCGGCAATACCAGGAGCGTCCGCGGTAACTGGTGGCATTGGGACATAATTGCAGTAGGGTAGGTGTGGCAAAGAGCTGTTGGATTTATGCGAAAAATTGTTGACAAATGTTTCATTAAGGATATCAGAACATTCACTTTCAGAAATATATTCACCAGACATATCTAGGAGAGAGATGGAATCATTAGACGTCGGGTTAATAGTGCGCCAAAATTGGTTCGCATTTGATGTTAGCATGGATGGTAATACAGTCGACATGAAATTTTGTTTAGCGTTTTTAGAGCTGTCACATAGCTGTCAGAAGCTTCTTTGTAGGCAGTCCATTTTCGCATTGGTCTGGGAAAGTTTAGCAGCACCATAAAGACGTTTCTTTTTGTTTGATAGGCGTTTGATGCTTGTGTTGTACCATGCGCATTGTGCATGAGTCGTAAAGAAATGCGTAGGGATGTACTTCTTGGTTAGTGGGCGAACTTAGGAAAAAACATATCCCAGTTAGTTTGAACAGTTCGCTCATCGTAATTCTTCAAAAAAACATCAAGGAATACCGCAACTTCTTCATTTATGGCTTCAGGATTAGCTTTCTATTTGGGCCGTATTAAGTTTCTTTTCTTGCTACTTGTGTGTGATGGCGCATTGATACAGAATGTGAGTAACGGTCACTTAAATCTGGTAAGCATGGTGTAAATGGTGTTCGTTTGTACCATTTTTTCTTTCTTTATCTAATCTCCTTACTTCTATTTCTCTACTCATCCATCCTAACATTTAAATATTTTTCTTCTCTACGAAAATTACCCAATTTCTTTCGGTAAGGCGCCCATTTCCTGGCCAATCCCCCTGAGTAGGTACGCGCCATTTCACCTGAACCATTACCACCACCACTTAGAGCTACACCACAGCGCTATACAAGCGCAGACCCCGAAACAATCCGGCATGTGTCCTGAGAGATTCTATTATATACCGATTTTAACTAGGTAGTTAGGCATGATTAAGAATTGCTAGAAAGATAAGGGAATTTTTATAATCGTATTTATCAGAACCAATTGCTACTTTCGGTTTTTTAATACCTCCTAAAACAACCCAATTAGTAGTCACCAATTTATAACATGAAGTTTCATTTGTGGTGAGTACTTCGCAAAAGGTAGCGTTTCTCTTGCGGCCACATTTCCCTATGTGGTTCGTACATTTTTTTTCCGCCCTTCGAAACAATCGTTAACATATGCCTGCCGTACAACCACCTAATTCCGTCGGGAGCCAGTTACCCTTGAGGTGCCAACGAACACGTTATTCAAGCCAACCCAAGGTAGCGCGCAATGAAAGCGAAGCTGCGCTAAAGCAGGCCCAAAGCAGCCGTTGCTAAAGCACACAACAATGCAGTACCACCAACGCCGCCGGTAAGCGAGCAGGCTCTTCCGCGCGGGGGACGCCAGGAAAACTCACCCCGCCATCTACAATGGGCTCCGTAAGTGAAACCCTCGTTACCCCCCGCCGCCTCTAAGTGTGCTATGGCCAGATATGCTATAGCCACTTAGTGTTGCTATAGCCAAATGAAGTATCTGTCCTGTCGCTTAACTAGGCAAAACGGGAAAAATATGTTATGAATCGCATACTGACATTTATTTCATTGGGCAAGAAATTTTAGGGGCGCTTTTCAATGTCGGGTTGAAATGGTTTAAAATTTGCTTTTTAAAAAAAGTATGCTTTCGAAGCCGGACCGTGAAGCTATAAATGTACCTAGCTACCTTTTTTGCGGCCATTCAAATTTTTGAATATCACTGGGAATGAATGGGTTCCATGTGACCCAAGCACACTCCAGTATGAGACGGATAATAGCACTGCAAAGCGGGAGACGAACTGTTGCGGTAGTCGATGTTAACGAACTTCATAGTACCGAAGTTTTTAGAGGAATTTTTATACTATACATTTATGTTTAGGCCACATATAATTTTCGAAATCCACAAACCACAGTAATTTATTTGAGTTACTTCGGTCGGAATCGGATTGTCGGCAGACTATTGGAACAAAAAACGTTTTTTTCAGTGTAATTCTCATGAAGACTCTGCTAGCAGGGTAAGAAGCATCGGTTATTCGTCCCAAGTAGAAATAGGTTTTAGAAATTCTGGATTCAGCTTATTTGAAGTTGAACTGAAGTGAATTTTTTATCGATGACACCGTCAGCGCAATCAACCTACCGTGAACAGAAAGGTGAGCCAAAATATTGTGCCGAAGCACTTATGAAAATGAAATTTTCTGTCTGTTTAATTTTGTCTCCTGCATGTTGACTGTGTGGCCTTTCTTTTGACTTTCCCTTTGTGTTACCTTTATTACATAAGCAGGGTGTATACTTTTTGTATACTGCCGGACAAACAGCCATAATGTTTTCCCTTTATATCTACAATGGTAAAAATGAAGTTTATATTGCTAAGTGAAAATTTTATTTCGGTGGAGAAGTATAAAATTTTTAAACTGACTTGCTTTCTGCTCTTTCTGAGTTCTCAAGGCATGTGTGTACTCAAGGCAAAAAGAAGTAAAAAAAATTTGGCCTATTTCCCCTGTGTTGCCTCTAGTACATTGGATGGAAAATAGAACTTGAATTTGGTGTCTATATTCTTTTTTAGTGTGCCATATTGCTGTTGCTTATGTATGTACTGAAGGCAAAATGAAGTCAAAAGAGTGACTTCTGTCCTTTGTGTTGCCTCTAGGACATTGGGTGGAAGATATAACTATTTGTTGCCTTACATTGTTTTTGAAGTGCCGTAAACTAAACAATCCTGCTGTGCTTCCTCAAGTAAACCAGAAGTCGAGCATGTAAACCTTAAATATACTCGAAAGGTTAAGTTTTTCGGCTTGGCTAGAGATGGTAAGAAACAATACCGATGGTTTGTGGAAATTCTGAAGCAGTGTATACGTTATTTTGTGCTAGTGAGGTCTCATAAATTCGCACAATTGATCTAACGAACTGGTACGTTTGTATGAAACCGTGGCGTAAGAAGGATACACATTGAACGAGGCTCGTTGAAGTGCCTGCTCTCTCCCCTCATGAAAAAAGTGGGAGAGAGAAGAATATATAGACCAGAAAAAGTAAAAAGAAAACAAAAACCCAAAAAGAAAACAAAGCAATGAAAATAAAAACAACCTAAAAAGTGGCTTCCGATATTCCTAGTCTGTGTTTTCCTTCAGGGTAGTTGTAAAATGGCTTATCCCTGCAACAAATGTACGAAATGCTTCCTTGCAACGAAATGTAACGAAATGCTTCCTTGCAACGAAATGTTCCAGAGACATGTTTGTTTAAAACCCTTCATATGCGATCAATGCGTTTGTCATTTCAGGTTCAAGTGTGGCAGTGGCTATCCTGTCCTGTGAGGGGTAAAGATGAGGAGACACCTGATGTGGCAGGCGGCAGTAGCGCTTATGGATCCAACCTGAAGAAAACAGGGAGGTTTGCAAGAGTCATATGCGATTCATGTGATTTTCGTCAGCTTGCTCTTACAGAAACAACTGCAGCATGAACCAGTGACTGTGGAGCTAGCTGACATTTTTCACACGCAGCTGGTTGTTGGGCGCAGTTATTTCACAGCATTCAAAGGGCACTCAAAAAGTTAAAGCTTGTGGGGCACGTAGAGGACTGAAGGATAAAGGATTCCTAAAGGACGCAGAGAGTCGGTGGCAATATTTCAATACAGGGTACACACAAGGGATGCATGCGGTCTGTTGCATTCAATACACACAAAGGCCGTGTGGTGTCTGTTGCCTATGGGAGATAGATTGGACGCATGGAGGAGAGAAACACACAGGACACTTGTAGGAAGCAGAAACTTCGTGGCGAAATTCCAACACAGAGGAAACACACAGGAAGCACACAGTCTCTTTCCATCGGGACGTAGACTTCCTTTTGAATGAACAGAAAAATTTTATTACGGGAATATAGCCAGAGTTTTTTATCTCTTTGTGTTTGATAGCGTGTGGACGGTCACAGCTATGTCATCTAAGTTAGAAGAGAAGAGCACGCTTCCGTCTTTTTATTTTGTTTGCCGCGCCACCTATCTAATTTGGAAGGAAGAGGGAGCCTGTCTTGACTAAAATACACTGTCCTTCTTTTATCGCCAACGATCAAAATCTTATTAGCCGGTTCTTGTACGAGTAACTAGGAAGTGTATAGGCGGCCAAGGCAAGCGTTGAGGCATTCGTCTTACTACACGTCTTTCATGGTTTTTATTGTAGGGTCGAACGCACCGATTCCCTGCAGGCGATAAGGCGCGCCGTAGGAGAGCGCTGCGGAATAACTTTGAAAACCTGGGAACTTTAACATGCCCGAAATCTTGCACACACGATTGTTTTTGCCTTTTGCCTCCATCAGAAAAGTGGTAGCAGTGGCCGCGAATGGAACCCACGTCCTAGTGTTCAGAAGCGCCATGACGCCAGTCTCTGCGCGTTATTTCGTTGACTGCTTCTGCGTCGCTTCAAGCTACGTCGCTTCAAGTTCTCCAACCTGAGGTCGGACTACTATCAACGCTGTAGTTCTGCAGAACTACCCTGTAGTTCTGCAGCAACCCTAGTAGCCACCATTATTTGCGTTCTGAAGAATCTTAATAATTGCTGGAAGTTGTCCAGCTGGTCCCAGTAAAAACCCGATGCGACCGCGGGAAAACACTCTCACAGGTGTTATTTTATATTTAATGACCTGACACAGTTTGTTCGATAGCTACAGGCGCATACTGAGGACATGGGAGTCATTCAATATTCTGTTTAAGAAACGTTCACGACTCTTGTAATTGCTGCAGAATCGCACGCAAGTCCGTAGTGAAGGCGTGCTTGTATTTGTTGAAAAATGAAACTACTTTTTCGGCATGCAGACTAGAAAATTACGGGTGAGATGAAGCTCCGCTTCCTATTTGAGGCGAGTACTGCAGCTTTTTGATTCCCGTTTCGCAATCCTCAAAATCACAACAATGAGACGGCAGGATCACTCACGAGTGCACTCCCGCACGCCACACTCACCACTCACGAGTTAGTGGTGAGTAAGCTTTCCCGTCGTTTTAGGCCTACCAGTGCCATTGCGAGTGCGGGAGAGTGCCAGTCGTTGTGAGCACCTCTCACCACTCGCAAATGCGAGTGCCCTCTAAACTCGCCCATGCTGAGTCCGCCTCACGAGTCACGATGTGCGACGGCGCTTGCGCTTCTTGTGTGATGTGTCAGGTTTACCGCGATTAGCACCACTCGCTGCTGGCATTGGTAGAAGGAGCCACTGGCTGTGGTGGTGGCTCCTGGCAATATCTACGCATGTGCACCGCCACTAGTCAAAGGCCCTTTTGCATTTACCTTCGGCAATATGTGTTCACGATGCTCCTGTTATGGGGCTATGTGAGCGTAACTCTTCCCGTGGAGTGTTGATATGAGAACACGATATAGATGGGCCTTTGACGCCATATTCCACTGATATTTCTCAGTGTAATGAATCACGGAGGGACTGCAGTGCACACCATTGCAGAATGATGCTTCAGGCTTGTAGAGCCCAAGCAGTTCACAAAAGGTTTCCCAAGACTACCGTGCCTACGGCCGCATTCTGACATAACCGCCCAGCATCCAGGTTCTGGTTGCCACTAATAAAACGTTGAATAGCCGTCATTCGGCCACCAGCACATCGGTATTTCTTCTGCACCTGCGTTCAGACACACAACGACAGGTACCCGGATGCCAGATATTCAGTTTACTTTCGCGGCCAATGTTCTGAAAAAGTACAGCCGACGGACACCACGGTTCATGCACTTTTCTCTAGGGAAGCCAAAGCACCGCAACTGACTTGCCACATAATATTAGTATTCTTGTGGAAGTTGGTGTTAAGAAGGAGACCAGGCGGAGTGCGGCTCATGTGCGTTCGCTCTCTCTACGGTGAACCGCGCGTCCGGGGGCATAATAACCATTTTCATGGGGCAACCAGTGTTATGAAAGAGTCCTCCCGACGTACAGCCTAAGAATCTACGGTTTTCAGTAGGTTTGCGGCTTTCAGCCCAATTATGGCAACGAAACGGCCACAGAATATTTGGCAACCGGTGCTCCAGCGGAGACCAGCCGACGTAATGTCTCAGGTTATTTATACTACCTTCAGTAAGCGGTGTTCAGCCAAACAGTCGTACGTAATGGCCGCCAAGAACCAATGCACTTCTAACATTCTAGCGACATGTTTTTGTAAGGAGACTAGCAGGTGTACATTCGGTTTTTTCTTCGGTGCGGAAAAAGCCGTAAGGGAGCTTTGGAATGCCGACGCGTTTTTGTCCGCTCGGTGTTTGTACGTTTTAAAAAAGCAAACTTGGCTAGTCAAGCAGGTATTACGCGTACTATCGAAGCAGCAAGGTTCAATATGAAACTGGTTATTACTATATATCCTTTTATGCCATAGGAATACCATTTATTGCACCGAGAAAACTGTGCCAAACCGACGTACGAGCTAGGTCTTGCCAGTCGCCCGCCGGCATCGTCGACCCAACAGGTCGAGGCTATGCGCGCTCTCGAGAAATGGAGAGAATTGGAGACTTCAACCCACCATAGCTTTCCGACGCGAGATCGGCCTGCTTCACAGAACTTCACCGGACTATATGAGCGTCGAGCAAGCGGGCAACACACAGGAGCTCGACTGGCGCCATGTCAAGGACTCCCCAGCAAACAAAGGCAAGACCTCGCAAAAGTTCTAGTTTACGCTGATTTCTCTGGCGATAATAGGGCGAAAAACAGTGCTGATATATTTTGTTCCTACTAAACGTAGAAGTTACTAACCTCGTGCATTTGAACGCTGAATTTCATGCCCTGAACTATGGTACTACTTCTGATAATATCACTGCCTGTTTAAAAACAAGTGTTTTTTAAGCAACAGAGGCTTGGTAATGTTTGAGCCTGTATTTTAATTTAGTTGCGGTCTTTGAAGGTGAGTTCAGACACACTTTGGATATGACACATCTGGTTAAACATCATCTCTAGCACCTTCGTCAACACGGATTTCATGAAGGTATTTCTTGCTGAATGCAGCTTCTTGATTTCACGGATGACTTGGCTCTCGCAAGAGGTAAGCGTAAAGTAGTTGATTGTTTTTTCTTAGATTTCAAAAAAGCACTCTACCTTGTTCTATGTAAGCTTTGTGTTGGTAAAGTGCGGGGCTATAAACTCAAATAATCGCTTCTTCATGGATAGCCCAGTATCCGTCTCTAAAACAGGAGACGGTCGTTCTCAGTGGTTATTCTTTCGGATGTCTTCCCGTGACCTCACAAATTCCACAGGGCTCAGTTGTGGGCCCTCTTTTGTTTCTCCTACATAAATATTACATTACTATCTGCTGCAAATCTTTGGTCAAAATTTTCTCGAGTTGCGGTATAGGGTACAAGACTATAGAAAATGAACGCGATTATATATACCTGAAGCATATGTTCAATGTAATAGCATCTTGGTACCCCAATTTATAAATGTCGCTCAATCTCAATCCGTCCATTAACATCGCTTTGATAAGGAAACCTTCATGCCAGTTTAATACGTATAGCGTAAATGGTGCTGCATTAGCAACAGCTATGGAATATAAATAACAAGGAGTTGATATAAAGAGTGCTTTGAGGAACACTAGAGAGAAAGAGAGAGAGAGAGGAGTCTTTATAGATAGTGGTGAGTTTAGCCTGGCCACGGCGCCTAGTCACACACCAGATTTTTTCATACACCAGATGTATGAAAAAATGAAATCGAAGAAAATTTGGTGATAATGACTGTGTTGAAGATGATGCGTTCGTTTATCGAGTCGTGTTTAAAAAGCCTGATCAAGTCACGTTCTTCGCAGGAAATACAATAGAGCTTTTTTCGCTCGAAATGCTCGTCTAGAGTTCGACAAACAGCCTAGCACGTCACATAGAGTTAGTGCTCTAGAAAGCGGAAGACCCAAGACACTTAAAGGGACATTCTAGCTGCTCTATACCGCGTACACTCACATAGTACCTGGTTCAAGTCCTCTTGCACGTCACAAAGAGTGCTTGAAAGGGGAAACCGGCCTGTTTTGTCTTGAATTGAAAATAACATGTGTACGCGACTTTTAGCCGCACGCTGTAAAGAAGCGCTGCGTCGTGTTTTGAAAGTCCGTAAGGCATCCTAAACGTCCCGTGCTGGTCTATGGAGTAAAGCGGCGCGTAAATTTGCGGCGCAACAGCCCACATAGATCGCCGAAATTTACAGGCAGCCTTGGACGCCAGGGCAAAAGCATCTTTTCTGGATAACGGTATCGGTATCACCAGCCCATGCAGATCATGCACTATCGATGCCGCAGTGTCCGCCTTGACGTTCCCAGTCATACCGCAGTGGTCAGAAATCCACTGAAGCTCTACATGATGGTGTGCGTTTAGAGCTTGTGGGTGCAAGGCATGGAAGTTGAAAACAGGCTGATCTTTTGGGTACAATTTTAAGCAGTGAAGCGTCATCCGAGAATCCGTGAAGATTGCTCACTGACGTGCTGGTTGCTCGATGATGTATGCGAAAGCAGCACACAGAGTGCGAAGTTTGGTGACCATGCATGTCGTCCTGTGACTACGCGTTGCGCTGAAGACGGTACGGGAGGACGGAAACCATATTCTATAGCCGATGAGCTAGCTCTCACATATCCATCCGTGCGTAGATCGGTGTGGCCATGTATGTTTGGGAACACGCGAAGACCACTAAGGGAGGGTTGGCGATAACCTGTTCGCGGGTAATTCCGGGCCCTCCAGTTGTACTTTGCAGACGCGGGTACATCCGTGGCGGTTGTAGCGTCAGAGAAGGGTGCTGGTAATGCAGAGGCAGAAGGTCTTGCAGTTCAGTGGCTGATCTTAGTGCTAATGGGTGACCTTGCTGCCGTACCAAAAATCGCAGTTGAGCGCGAAGGAGCTCGTCATCGCCAAGAGCAAATGGCGCCAGTCCTCGACACTCCACCATAGTTCCCGCCGTGGATGTAATCTTCGAAACTTCAATGCACACCCTGAGGACTGCCGCTTGCATACTTTGCAGGACTCTCGTGTGTCATTTTGAAAGGGGGAGAAGAACAGGAGGAATGTAGCGCAACAATCCCAAGCAGATGACGTCATAAAGTCGAAAAAGAGACGGTATGTTGCATCCGCCGCCGTTACTTGATATCACGAGGAAAATGTCGGCAAAGGACGCAAGCTTGTCTTTTATATAGCGGACATGCTGTAAACAAGTCAGAGACCTGAAAAATATCACACCCAAAAACTTTTGGCGCGTAACTGTTGGGATAGTGAATCCTAAAACGATGAGTCCATAATTTCATATATCTCGCTTCGTGAAAGCGATGGCAGCGTACTTGCCAGCTGATACGTTTAGGCCTTGGGTTCTTAGAATCACCGCAATGGAATTGATTTACCTTGCAGTCTCGCAAGCAGTACCTCCTGTTTCATCCAGCACTCCATATGCAGATGTCATCCGCGTACAAAGATAGTTCTATTGGCGGCGGTTGGCACTGCTCTATGCATATTGTAACGCTAAAAAACTTGTTGAATGTTGTGCACAGTAGATGGCTGTGATGGAATACAGGCTCTTCTAACAATCCCCAGCGTTACGGACGGGAGAATAACAAGACAGGGCACCGGAACATGGAGAAGAACTGAAGATGGCACGCTTTATAGGGTTGGGTATTCGCAGAAACACGCGGAGTAAGAAGCGACGGGAAAAAAACTAAACAGGGCTGCTAACTAAAAAGAAGCACGAGTCCGTTTGAACGGAAGTCAAGTTGGCCAACTGCAACAGTCTCACGTGTTGGATGAGCTGTTCGGGAGTGTTCAGATTGGCTGGAGCGTCTTCGGCGCGCCGGCGGAACTTCCTCGAACGTGGGCAGGTCGTGGGGCGCTGGTCCGTGCTGTCGTTCCCTGGCCGTCGCCTTCCAGGCCGTCGCAGGGGAACCACGGTCGCGCACCCGGTACTGGAACAGCGGCGTCCGGTCCGAAGGCTGCCCTCTCGCTCACGATCACCGCCGAGCAATCCGGAAGACACCGTCCCCTTCGTCGGGATCCTCTCGCCCCTCCTCTTCCTCTTCGTGGCACATAGCCCCACCATAGGGATTGGCCATCTTCTCTGATGAAATGGTCTTCAAAGACGCGAAGTTACGGCTACTTCCTCACATGTCTCCCCGCTTTAGAAAGTTGTTGGCGAAGACACACACTTTCACATCCGCACTACTCCACCAAAAAGAAAAACGCACTGGTGGCGAAATAACACAAGCGGATGTTTGCGCTCTACTGAGGAAATAGGCATCAACGTTCTCACTAAGCCTAATGCACTGCACAGTGGATCAGTGTCCTAACAATAGTAGTAGCCACTCTTGCAGAAGCGCGGGTCCTACATTTTTGTTGAATGCGTCAGTCCGTAAGACAACGCTGTCGCACAAATAGGCGTCTTCCACAAAGGCACTACACCAACTTCATGATTGGGGGCATTCCGCTGGCAAACATTGCAAGATCTCACGAATGTCTTAATGTCGGCGTAGATATTCGGCCAGTAGAATTCGTGAAGAATTGTTTCGGTTGTCTTCCGAATGTCTTTGTAGCAGGGTCTAATGTTGTTGTGAGCTGTCTCGAGCGCTGAGTACCGGAATTGTTTTGGGATTACCAGTTGTTTGTACTGTTCACCCGATGAGAGGTGGCATCGTCGGTACAGCAATCCGTCCTCGTTGACAAACAGGTAGGTGTTGCCCCTTCGAGATGTGACTTCCGTACCTAGCCTCTTAAAGCACCTACGCAGAGTTCTATCTTCACATTGCTTTGTCTTCATCTCCTCTCCTGTAACCTCAGCGAATGTGAAGTTCTTTGTTGTCAAGTTATCTTCCTTGACAACGGAGACTACTGCGGGCGGCTTGTTGTCTCTGGTGTCGCTGAGCTTACGGCGGTGCGCACGTAGTTTCTTTATGTCATCTGCTTGCTGTGCTTGTTGGGTGAAGTTCTGGTCAGGATCGCATGAATCTCTCGCGCCGGGGATGTTACCCAGGACCAAGTCATAAAGTGGGTCGGTCATGCACTTCGCCAGGACGTGGCCTGAAAAGTAGGGAGCGTGGATCTTGATATACGCCTCTGGGAGGCGCTGTGTTCTCTTGTCCAGGAACAGCACGGTGTCGGCTTGACCTGTGAAGCACGTTTCCGGCACGAGCTCTTTACGAACAATTACGGCGTTACTTCCTGAATCCCGTAGCACAGTTACAGATTTCCCGTATAACTGACCGGTAACGACACATAAGCCGTCGGCGGAGCGACCTGGTTGAGTTGCGTCTCCTCCAATCCTCTTCCGCGGATGGGCAACAGAAATATGCGTGTAAGGACGAGTAGCTCGTCTCCTTTTCCGGGATGTCGCAAATATGCAAGCAGAAACTTGGTTGGGATGGGGCTCTCTTGATTGGCAGTTCTCGCTTTTGTGGCCTGGTTTGCCGCACTCGGAGCAGATTGGAGCTTGTCCCGTCATACGGCAATCAGGAGCGCGATGTCCAACTCTACCACAAATGAAACAAGTCGGTCCTTTCTTTGCAGCCCCATCAGTGTGACTCGAGCCTGCGTTAATCTGAGTGCCTTCCTTGAACTTCCCCAAGTTCTTCAGAAACTGGGCTTACAGAAACCGATCGGAAACCTCGGCCATTTGGTTAATAGTCTGGCAGTCTCTTTCTTTAATGAAGACCACAAGTTCCTGGCTGCAGCACTTCAGGAACTGCTCGGCGATCATTTTGTCGCGTAGGCTATCAAATGTCTTTGGTACGCCCGACGTCTCGATCCACCGATCAAAATATCCTGACAGGCGGGAAGCGAACTGTAGCCCAGTTTCTCCATCTTCAGCCTTGGCATGGCGGAACTTGTCATTATAGCCCTGAGCCGTGAATCGAAATCGCTGGAGAAGAGCCAGTTTAACCTTCTGGTAATTTAGAGGGTCCTCCGGCGTCATTCTCCCGATGACTGTGAGAGCATCTCCTGTCAGACACATGCTCAGGCCAACAGCCCATTTATCTTCCGGCCACTGTTGCGCGAGCGCTATCCTCTCAAACCTCATGAGGTAGGCGTCTAGATCGTCCCGACGATCGTCAAATGGGGGAATGAAATTGTGTGGGCTTATGGAGATAGGCACCGGTGCTGCCGCTGATGTGCTCGCTCCGTTGCCCTGCGGGCACCTTCCTGCAGTCTTAACTTCAGCTGAAGGTTCGCATGCTCCAGCTCTGCAGCTGCCTTGTTAGCCTCACGTTCTGCTGCCCTCTCAGCTCTCATCCGATCTTGCTCTGCCCTCACCCATTCACGGAGCTCAGAGTCCCTCAGACCCAGTTGGGTACCAAGCGTGACTAGTTTGTCCAGTTCCATGTCACGTCTCGCACTCTCCAATCCTCCTGCTGGTGACGTTAGCTCTTCGGGTTAAGTTAATGAAGAGTCCTGTCGCGGACGCCAGATGTGATGGAATACAGGCTCTTCTAACAATCCCCAGCGTTACGGACGGGAGAATAACAAGACAGGGCACCGGAACATGGAGAAGAACTGAAGATGGCACGCTTTATAGGGTTGGGTATTCGCAGAAACACGCGGAGTAAGAAGCGACGGGAAAAAAACTAAACAGGGCTGCTAACTAAAAAGAAGCACGAGTCCGTTTGAACGCAAGTCAAGTTGGGCAACTGCAACAGTCTCACGTGTTGGATGAGCTGTTCGAGAGTGTTCAGATTGGCTGGAGCGTCTTTGGCGCGCCGGCGGAACTTCCTCGAAGGTGGGCAGGTCGTGGGGCGCTGGTCCGTGCTGTCGTTCCCTGGCCGTCGCCTTCCAGGCCGTCGCAGGGGAACCACGGTCGCGCACCCGGTACTGGAACAGCGGCGTCCGGTCCGAAGGCTGCCCTCTCGCTCACGATCACCGCCGAGCAATCCGGAACACACCGTCCCCTTCGTCGGGATCCTCTCGCCCCTCCTCTTCCTCTTCGTGGCACATAGCCCCACCATAGGGATTGGCCATCTTCTCTGATGAAATGGTCTTCAAAGACCCGAAGTTACGGCTTCTTCCTCACAATGGCATTGACTATGGCACAGGCCAATCCCGCCGGCGAAAATGCCGGGGCGACGAAGAGAAGAACGAGGTGCTTTTCGCGTATCCAGGGCTCGGACTCGACGCTCAGCAACGGTCCTCACCCAGGTTTTTAAATAAACCCTCAGCTCACCCCTCAACGCCTGAGCGTCACCGTAACAGTTTTTGGTGAAGGTGCGGGGTACGACGCCGCGGACAACCCAGTCCCTGGATCTGCGCCGAAGCCGTCGCGTTGCTGGCCTCTCGCCCATCCAAGAAACGATGGCTCCGCCTGCAGGCAGTTCCCAGACACCACCGACGGGCAGCTGGCAGCCCCATCGGAAACCCCGGTCATTTTCACGGAAGGCTGGAGAAGACGTGGATGAATGGCTCGCTCCTTATGAAAGAGTGAGTAAATATAACCGCTGATACGCTGTGGCCCGACGCGCGAACGTTGAAATCTACTTGGACGAGACAGCACTGACGTGGTTTGAAAACCACGAGGCAGCATTTGCCACATGGGAACGGTTTGTTGAAGGAATTAGGAAGAGATTTGGTGACTCGATAGCGAAGAAGAGGAGGGCCGAGCAGACGCTTCTCCAGAGAGCGCAAGTGCCCGGGAAAACATGTACAACTTACATTGAAGAAATCCTCAAGCTGTGCCGGATCGTTGACGCCAGCATGCCAGAAGATGACAAAGTTGGGCATGTCCTCAAGGGGATCGCGGAAGACGTATATAATTTCCTTATCGGCAAGGACAACTTGAATACGGTCACCCATGTGATTCGCCACTGCCGTACGTTTGAAACTATGAGGGCGCGTCGAATTACGCCCAAGTTTGGCCGACTGGCCAACGTCACAACGGTGGCCAACGTGGACGTCAGCTCGTCTGCCGACCTCTCTGCGACCATCCGACAAATCGTTCGCGTGGAGCTCCTGCGGCATGGAGACGTAACTGGTTGCTGGACGCCCTCTCGCGACGGAAGCTTCCTCCGCGATGCGTCACCTACTTGTTGCCATTCACAACACATTTTGGCTCCTCACGGCCGTCGGTCAACGTTGCTGACGTGGACGACTACCAGCGAAGGGGCGTGTACACTATGGTGCCCCACTACCAGCCACGGGAAGATTTTCATAGTGATTCCCATCGTACACAGCACGTCTACTACCCGGAAGAGCACCATCGCTCGAGTTTTCCAAGAAGGCAATTCTCGCCTGGTCAGCAGTATCCTCGTCGCGAACCACCCACCTGCTATCGATGTGGACTAGTCGGCCACATTTCGCGGTTTTGTCGCCGTCGGCGCCAAGGACCCAACGACGATCCCACGTTCACGTTTCCTCGGCCCAATAACCTCAACCCTGGCACTCAATGGTATCCACCACTGTCGTGAACACATAACGACCAGCCGACCGGTCCACGCTCCACCACCTCGGCGCCGTCCAATGTCGCCAACGCCGGGAAACTAGCCGGCGCGGCCGATGGAGGTGAGGTCGCCGGACAGCCTTTACGAAATATACCTCTGCCCGTTTACATGGTCAAAAATAAGATTGAAGTTTTAATTGATGGTGTGCCCACGGTGGCTTTGGTTGACACTGGGGCAACAGTTTCTGTGATGAGTAAGGCATTTAAAGACAGCCTTGGGACTAAAGTAATGTTCAGCTGGGATCGCAGTGCCACATTTTGAGGCGTTGGTGGTGAACCGTTGTGGCCCCTTGGTACTTGTACAGTGGATGTGTCATTAGAGGGGAAAAGCTTCAAAGCAGAATTTGCGGTACTTCAGAAGTCTACACACGAAGGTATTCTCGGTATTGACTTCTTGCAAGAATGTGGTGCTAAGTTAGATTGTGCGACTGGCGAACTCTGTGTAAGCAGGGTTGTCTACTCTGCACTTGCCGAAGAATCTTCACGTTCGAGCGAACACGCTTTGGTTGTTTCGGAAGACATGGTTCTACCTCCCCGATCGGCGTCCTTTATACCTGTCATGGTCTGCGGTGCTGTGGAGCCTTCCTTTTGTGCAATTGTTGAGCCCATTCTGCCGAACTGCGTCAAGAAGGATGTTTTGTTGCCGCACTGTTTGATTTCCGTACACGGTGGGAGCAGTTCCATATGCGCAGTTAACTGCTCAGCCGCTAGTACCATTCTGCCGCTAGGGATGAAGCTTGCACTATTTGAAAAGGATACCAGAGTACCCCTGGCAACAGTGAGTGACGAAACTTGCGATTTCAAGGGTGACTGCGCTACGCGTGACGAACAGCTTTTGAAGATGATAAACAAATGTCTTTCTTCTGCCGAGAGGGAGGCGTTAGCCCATGTCCTTTCAAGGCATGCGACAGTGTTTGACTTTTCCACCAACCCCGGCAACAAGACCGAAATCCCGCCTTCTCGCACTCGCCACAGCATAGACACCGGAACCGCCCGTCCGCTCCGGCAAAAACCGTATCGGGTTTCTCCTGGCGAGAGGAAGGTCATCGCAGACCAGGTCAACGAGATGCAACAGAAGGGAGTGGTACAGGAATCAGCTAGCTCTTGGGCAGCGCCGGTAATCCTGGTGAAGAAGAAGGATGGTTCCTGGCGATTCTGTGTTGACTACAGACGCCTGAACGCAATTACAAAGAAGGACGTGTGCCCTCTTCCTCGCATAGATGATGTTATTGACTGTCTGCACTCTGCCTCCTACTTTTCGTCAGTTGACTTAAGATCTGGTTACTGGCAAATTCCGATGGATCCGGCCCACAAAGAGAAGACGGCTTTTGTGACTCCTGACGGGCTATTTGAATTTAACGTCATGCTGTTTGGCCTTTGTAACGCCCCAGCAACATTTGAAAGGTTCATAGACACAATTTTGCGTGGTTTAAAGTGGGAGATTTGTCTGTGCTACCTTGACGACGTAGTAATTTTTGGACGCACTTTTGAAGAGCACAACACCCGCCTTGACATGGTCCTGAACTGCCTGGAAAAAGCCGGCCTTGTGCTAAATTCAAAAAAATGCCGCTTCGGCGAGCGCCAGACCTTAGTGTTGGGGCATCTAGTCGACAAAGATGGCGTTAGACCTGATCCACGAAAGATTGAAGCCGTGAGTCAGTTTAAGCAGCCAAAGTCTGTGCGCGACCTACGAAGTTTCCTGGGGCTATGCTCCTACTTTCGTCGGTTTGTACCGAACTTTGCAGAGCTCGCTTTTCCTCTGTCTTCTCTGTTACGCAAAAATGCTCCTTTCTACTGGACATCTGAGTGCGAAGCCTCCTTTTCTCAACTGAAATTTCTTCTGACGTAGGGGCCAATACTACGCCATTTCGATCCGGCTGCTCCTACAGAAGTGCATACGGACGCCAGCGGCATCGGAATCGGAGCAGTCCTTGTGCAGAGACTTCGCGGCACTGAGCATGTGATTCCCTACGCCAGCCGCACGCTCAGCAAATCTTATACAGTGACTGAGCAAGAATGTTTGGCTGTCATCTTTGGTGTGCATAAGTTTCGCCCTTACATCTATGGACGGTCTTTTACAATTGTTACGGACCACCACTCCTTATGTTGGCTCGTTGGACTACGTGATTCATCTGGACGGCTCGCCCGCTGGGCCCTCAGACTCCAAGAATATGATTTCGTTGTTTCCTACAAAAGCGGCCGCCGACACACCGACGCTGACTGCCTTTCCCGGCTCCCAGTTTCATCTACCGCCTGCGAAGCTGACAATTTCGACGACTATCTTGCGGCACTCGTTGAGACATTCCCTAACATAGAAACCTTCCGGCGAGAACAGGAAGGTGACCCCAAGCTAGCGTCCTTCTTCGCCACTGCTCGTGACTCCACCCCTCCCAACCGCTTTTCTATTCGGGATGGTCTGCTCTACAAAGCAAACTACAATGCGACTGGAGCGCGGTTCCTTCTCGTTGTACCCGAGCGGCTGCGCCCTTGCGTGCTTCGTGCTAGGCATGATGACATGACGTCTGGGCACCTTGGCTTCGCTCGCACATTAAACCGCGTACAAGAACGCTTTTACTGGCCCAACATGCGGCGCACGACGGAAAAATACGTCGCCAGTTGTGTGGAGTGTAAGCGCTACAAGCGTCCTGCAACCACACCGCCCGGCCTCCTCCATCCTGTCAATCCACCCACTGCTCCATTTGAGAAAGTCGGGATTGATTTTTTGGCCCACTTCCACGGACGCCAGCTGAAAACCGCTGGGTTATCGTCTGCGTGGACCACCTGACGCGTTACGCAGAAACTGCGGCTGTACCAACAGCTTCAGCAGCCTCAGTTTCTATGTTCCTGCTAAATTTTATGATTTTGAGGCATGGCACTCCGCGCGTGCTTATAAGTGATCGTGGCCGCCAATTTATTGCGGATGTTGTAAAGGAGCTACTTCGCCTTTGCACCTCACAGTTTCGCCATGCTACACCATATCATCCGCAGACCAACGGACTTGTTGAACGCACAAATCGAACACTTCTCAACATGATTTCAATGTACGTGGCCTCAGACCACAAAAACTGGGATGAAATATTGCCTTTCATAACTTACGCGTACAACACAGCCAAGCACAAAACAACCGGCTACAGTCCCTTCTACCTCGTCTACGCACGCAATCCTCGCACTCCTCTGGACACCATCCTGCCATTCTCGTTGCACGACGAGGACTCAGTTGCCAAGACTCTGTGCCTGGCCGAAGAGTCCCGCCAATTAGCTCGCCTGCGCACCCTTGCATCACAGACCCGGTCTAAACAGAGATACGACGCTCGCCACCGCAGTGTATCATTCTGTAAAGGTGATTTGGTGTGGTTATGGACTCCCTTTAGGAAACGTGGACTGTGTAGCAAGTTTTTGTCGCGTTACACTGGCCCATTCGTTATTCTCGACCGTGTAAGCGACGTGATCTACGTCATTTCGCGCCTCACAACACATGGTCGCCGGTCCAGCAAGACCCAACTTGTGCACGTCGCCCGGCTAAAGACTTATCACCCTCGTGCTGCTGAGTGACTCACCCGGCGGGTTTCGTCTGCGGAGGGGAGAAATGTAACGCTACATATCTTGTTGAATGTTGTGCACAGTAGATGGCATTGACTATGGCACAGGCCAATCCCGCCGGCGAAAATGCCGGGGCGACGAAGAGAAGAACGAGGTGCTTTTCGCGTATCCAGGGCTCCGACTCGACGCTCAGCAACGGTCCTCACCCAGGTTTTTAAATAAACCCTCAGCTCACCCCTCAACGCCTGAGCGTCACCATAACAATATATTAGTGATGTTGAAGAGCATTGGACTCAGGACACCACCTTGAGGAACACCACATTTCAATCTGGTAAGCAGTGTGTCACCGCTGTCCGCTGGCATGTAGATGCATCTGTCGGTTAAATAGACCAATATCCATGCGTACATCCTACCCCCGAGGCCCGAAGACCTAATGAGCGGGCATATAGCTTCATGGTACACGCAATCGTATGCTGATTTCATATCAAGAATCACAGCGATTGGAATGCAACGCTGTGTTTTGGCTTGTTTTATGATGTTAAGAAGGGCTATGACATTAACAATGCTACTACGTTCATTGCGGTAGCCATACATCTGTGGGTGGTATGCGTTGCGAATGGCCAGGTCCCAGTTCAGGCGATCAAGCCCCATTTTTCCATCAGCTTGCTGACGCAGCTCAGGGGACAATAAGATGATAGGACTCAATAGAAGTCGGTATTTTAACTGGCTTTAGTAAAGCCACCGTACGCCCATGCTTCCATTTTTGCTCTAGGCAGCCAGTTTCCCAAGAACGATTGAAGATGCCTAAAATGCACTTTTTTTTCTTTTCGCCCAAATGGGAAAGGGCTGTGTAGCACATATTGTCCGGACCAGGCGACGTAGCTTTCTCGACAGAAATCAGTGCAGAGATGAGTTCTGCAATCGAAAATGCTTCATCCATGGATGATGGTATGGCTAGGCAAGGCGCACTTGTGGGCGACGAGGGTCTCATGTTTCATGCCTGCGAAGAGGTAATTTTTCTACAGAAGGCTTTCGCAGCGTCAACGCACACTGATGTTCATGCTTAGGGAAATATAGTTAAAGGGGTAAAGTTGTGTCGGTGGTGCCGAGAGACTTCGAAGCAGGTGCCATATTCCCGACAGTGGCTTCCTGGGGTCCCACTTAGAGCAAAACGAAGCCCACTCACGCATAGCCAACTTGTTCAGGTGCCTCTGATAGGCCTTCTGTGCTCTTCTAGCATATCGGATATCATCCGTTGATTGCGTCCCGAGCGCTCTTCTTTCAGCTCTCCGGCGCACTGCGCGAAGTCTTTCAAACAGTGCATCGGCGGTAGTCTACCTTTTCTGTAAAGTCAGATACTTATTGGAGGCAGTCCTGGCCGATAAAAGTGTTTGTACTAAGTCTTCATAGGATAATGAACAGTCCACTTTTTTCTCTACTGTGGATTGGAAAGACGTCTACTCAGAGCAACGCAGTGTTCGTTGTGAACGACGTCCCTTTAAGCCATCCACAATGACGTAAACCGGACCGTGATCGCTGCCTTGCGTTTCAATGTCCGATATTCAACTTGTTCTAGGTAGCAGTTGTTATGAAACAATGATGAAGTCAAGGGCGCTTGAAACGGTTTCACGGAAAAACAATGTTTCTCCAGTGTTGAGTACAAACATGTTGTACCATGGAGCACGGCAAAAAGCCGCCGCCCTTTAGCTGTCACTTTTCGTCCTCCCCATGACGGCTGGTGGGCGTTAAAATCACCAGTCAGCATGTGGGGCGCTGGGGTAGCATGAATAATGTCTTCAAGTCGATGTAGGTTCAGTGCGACACGAGGGGGTATATAGGCAGCAATAATAGTGAAGGACAAGCCACCGCCTCGCACTGTAGCCGCGTCTTATTCGTTTGATGCATCGGGTGGAAAGCTCTCTTGTATGATGGCCAGGTCGTTACGCAAAGCTAGGAGGACCCTTGTTACCGCCACTCCAGTTGAAGATCGTAAGACTGTGTAGCCCGATAAACGAATATATTTGCATAATCCGGACTCCGAGATGGCGATCACAGGAAAGTGATGATTTTGAACGAACCGGCGGAAATCAGAGAGACGCTGCTGAAGTCCACAAAGATTCCACGGAAATATTGTTGCAATATTTTGAATTTTCTGCAGTATTAAATATGAGGCCGTGAGAGTTCCTCTAGCTACCGCCATTGAGAAAGAGGAAGGGCGAGACAAAGTCGAGGAGTGTGACAAGAGCCGTAGCCAATGGAGACGCAAGGGAAGCAAGGAAGCTGCGTACAGCGCCCACGAGACGCGAAACCATTGTCCAAATCCCATTAAAACTCCGGTCAACTTTCCGACCACTAACTTCTCGGCGGAGCTCGACGAGCCGACATCGATGTCTGCACAGCTGGAGTTTAAGGGGGCGCTGTCACCGGTGCCGGTGCAAGCTCCGCTGTACGTGCGGAGGTATGGGCAGGTTGGACACTAATTAGTGCAGACGCATGTGTAACCACTGGCGGCCTCTCCGGCTGTGTTTTTGCGACAGGAGCCTGCTGCTCACACTCAACGACCGGTAGCGAAGGGAAGTGTTCGTCGACATTGATCAGCATGGAACTGACAGCGGACTGGTCTTGTCTCAGCAGGACGCCTTTTCTCCCCATGTTGCGTTTGCCTGCTACTGCAGACTTCGCTGACATATAATCGACGTGATTCAACGACATGATTTTAAATATCGCTTTCTGATGGCGTCGTACAGAACACTTACCAAAGGTCGATTCGTGCTTTTTTCCGCAGTTGGGGTAATGAAGAATTTCAGTGGCATACTTCGTACGATCGTTAATGCCTCTGCATCGTGAGCATCGTAGTGAGAGCTTGAAGACTTCCGCCATGCGCCCGATGCGCTGGCAGTTCTTGCCCTGTCTTGGTGTCTCCGCATATTCGCACACGCGGTAGCGCGGGTAACCAATGATGACGTGCTCAGGAACCGTGTCAGTGGAAAACACAATCTGAACACTATCAAATGTTTTTGCAAGTCTCCTAGTGCATTTTACTGGGGCCCAGAGGCGCAGTGCACTGAGGGTGTCAGAATTGCTGAGGTCTGTGCCAACACCTCTGATGACACCCACTACGCAGTTTATGGGGCGTGGCTCATATGCCTGGAAACGACTTCAAGCAATCGAGGATGTTTTCAAAATCCGCTCTATAGCATCAGCATTGCGTGCATCAATGACCAGCAGATTAAGTCGATGATTTGGTCGTACTTGCAGTACGCAGATTTCAGCGATGGCGTAGAGGTAGAACACCCGCCTCGCGTGCAGAAGGACCGTGGTTCGAATCCCGGTGCCGGACAATTCCAACCGGATTAAAAAAAATCCGCGTATTGATGGAATTGCACAAAGGGGCTTGGAGTGCGGCCTGACCCCGGTGACCATTGCCGGTAATGCACTCCCTCACCAGAGCAGGATTGGCCACCCTGGTTTAGTAACGGCCACAACCTCCCTTGAATACGCAAATTAACCCTCGGCCCTCAGTACCCAGCGGCTGCGAAGCAACTGACAACAGCGGTGGTCAGACCTGGATCCGGACAGGCCGCCAATAGAATCTGAACCTGGCAACGTTTAACTCGTGAACCTTTTCTAGCGAAGCAAGTCTCGATATGTTGTTCGAGGAATTAGAGGGCAGTAAATGGGATGTAATAGGGCTTAGTGAGATTTGGAGGACCGATGAAGCCTTTACGGTGCTGAAAAATGGACACGTCCTATGCTACCGTGGTCTAGAGGACCGAAGAGAACTGGGAATGGGATTTCTAGTCAATAAAAGCATAGCTGGCAACATAGACGAATACTATAGCATTGACGAAAGGGCAGCAGGTCTTGTAATTAGGCTCAATAAGAAGTACCAGCTCAAAGTGGTGCAGGGCTACGCACCCACATCCAGCCACGATGACCAAGTAGTGGAACGCTTCTACGAAGATGTGGAATCGGCAATAGCTAAAGTAAAAACACAGTATACCGTAGTTATGGGGGACCTCAATGCTAAAGTAGGCAAGAATCAGGCTCGAGACAAGCCCGTTTGGAACTATGGTCTGGGATGTAGAAATAGCAGGGGGGACCTACCAAAAGTAGGCAAGAATCAGGCTCGAGACAAGGTCGTTTGGAACTATGGTCTGGGATGTATAAATAGCAGGGGGGACCTACTAGTTGAGTTTGCCGAACGGAATAACCTACGCATAATGAATACCTACTTCTGTAAACAGGAGAGTCGGAAGTGGACCTGGAGGAGCCCGAATGGGGAGCACAAAAATGAAATAGACCTCATATTATGCGATACCACTGGCGTCGTGTAGGATGTGCAACTGCTCGGAAGGGTAAGGTGTCGTGACCACCTTATGGTAAGATCTCGAAATTAGGCTAGATTTGAGGAGGGACCGCAACAAGCTAGTACGAAAAAAGCCGATAATTGAGCTAACAGTTAGACGTAAAGTAGAAGAATTCAGGATCGCGCTGCAGAACCGATATTCAGTCCTTAACAAGGAAGCCGAGCTTACGACACAGGAAGCCAACGACAACTTTACACGCATTATCACGGAGTGCGCAGTAGAAGTCGGGGGCACTATGGCTAGGCAGGATACTGGTAAACTTTCACAGGAGATGAAAGATCTAATGAGGAAACGGCAAATCATGAGAATCTCTACCGCAACTGACAGAATAGCACCAGCCGAGCTCTCGAAGTTAATCAATAAGCGTAAGACAGGTGACATACGGAAGTATAATATGGAGAGGATCGAATACGCTGTAAAGAACGGAGGTAGCCTGAAAGCATTGAATAGACGTCTTGGCATGGGGAAAAATCAGATGTATGCACTTAAGGATAAGCAAGGCAATGTCACCACAAATAGGGATAAAATAGTCACAGTGGCCGAGGAGTTCTACGGGGATCTGTACAGTAGCCGGGACATATAGGATAATGCCGAACGAGACAGTACTTCCGAGGAGATAGACATCCCACCAGTAACGACCGAACAAGTAAAGAAGGCTTTGAAAGAAATGAAAGGGGGCAAAGTACCTGGTGAGGATCAGATAACAGCAGACCTCTTGAAAGATGGCGGAGAAACTGTACTTGCAAAACTGGCAAACCTGTATACGGAATGCCTAATGACAGCAATTGTACCGGAATCGTGGAAGAACGCGAACCTCATCCTAATTCATAAGAAAGGCGACATGAACGACTTGAAAAATTACAAGCCGATCAGCTTACTGTCAGTCGTCTACAAGGTATTTACCAAGGTAATCGCTAACCGAATGTCTGCAACCTTAGCAACCTAAAGAACAAGCAGGGTTCCGTAAAGGTTATTCAACAATGGACCATATTCCCACAATCAATCAGGTGATAGAGAAGTGCACTGGGTATACTGAACCTCTATATAAAGACTTCATAGATTATGAGAACGAATTTGACTCAGTCAAAACCCTAGCAGTCATTCAGGCATTACGGAACCAGGGGGTAGATGAGCATTATGTAAGAATACTAGAGGATATCTACAATGGGTCTACAGCTACCATCATGCTCCATAGGGAGAGCAGTAAAAAAGAAGTATTCAGAACCTTGGATTGGGAACAGGTGGGAGTAAGGGTTAATGAAGAATACCTCAGTAACCTCAGATTTGCTGATGACGTTGCCTTGCTAAGTAACTCGGGGGACGAATTGCAAAGCATGGTTTCCGCACTGGGCGAACAGAGTAGAACCGTGGGCCTGAAAATTAATATGCAGAAAACTTAAGTAATGATCAATAACCTCGTTACAGCACTGCAGTTTGAGATAGGTTACGAGGCAGTGGAAGTGGTAAGCAAATATATCTACTTAGGCCAAGTTGTGACCCCAGATCCCAACCATGAGGCAGAGATAATTAGAATGATCATAATTGGGTGTGGTGCATATGGCAGACATTCTCAGATAATGAATAGCAGCCTACCATTGTCGCTGAAGACGAAAGTGTATGACAGCTGCATCTTACCGGTACTCACCTACGGCGCAGAAACTTGGAGGCTCACTCAGAGGGTTCAACTTAAATTGAGAACAACTCAGCGGGCAATGGAGCGGAAAATGATAGGTGTAACATTAAGGGACAGAAAGAGAGCGGAGTGAGTCAGGGAGCAAACTGGTGTTAAAACATATTTGCTGAAATAAAGAAGAAGAAATGGACGTGGGCAGGGCATGTTATGCGAAGGCAACATAACCGCTGGTCATTAGGGGAACAAAGTGGATCCCTAGAGAAGGCAAGCGATGCAGGGGGTGGCAGAGAGTTAGATGGGCAGATGAGATCAAGAAGTTTACGGGGATAAATTCGTCACAGTTGGCACAGGACCAAAGTAATTGTAGAATAATGGGAGAGGCCTTTGCCCTGCAGTGGGCGTAGATAGGCTGGTGATGATGATGATGATGATGCAGTACGCCAGCAAGAGGTAAAGATTCTATTCCCTCCTTTATGACAAGCGTGTTGAATTGAGTGATACTTTTACGTGTATCATCAGGCTTGATCACTATTAACGTATCTTGAATAAGTAAATAAATAAATTGAAAATATAAATAATAAAAATAAAGAATAAATAAATAAATAAATAAATAAATAAATAAATAAATAAATAAATAAATACTACGAACCCTTGCCTTAGTGGGCCCGGGACTGCACTGATGTCGAGAGGCCGGTAGAAACGCTTGGAGTCACGGCGGCGCTTCGGGGGCAGAAAAGCTGAGGAAGGCCTTATTTTTAAGTGGTTACCATTGCTTCATTAGCGTAAACAACAGTCTTGGAAACAGAGTTAGACGATTCTGACATGCCATCCATGTCGTCTTCTAGGGTGAGGACTAAAGGTTGCACAAGACTCAATTGTCCTAGGGGAAGCAACGTCGCAAAAGTGTCTTGGTCGTTTCCGAAGGGGCTTAACAGCTGGCAGTGGTCCCGAAGGAACGATGTGCTGAGGGGCTGCGAGAATTCCCGGGATTCCCGGTGGTGTGACTGGGTCTGGAGTAGCATATGGTGGTTTGCCAGGAACAGAAGTAGGCGGCGGCAAACCCAAGGCCACGCCCGTAGCCGGAAGGATTCTTAAGCTCGACGCACAAGCAGACCAGTATACGGGACAAGCGTTCGCTTAATAAAAATAAAACAGCAGAGGGAGACAGATAAATCAGGCCAAGCAATCTAGTGTTCGTAGGCACGTTCACAACATATAATTTAAAGCTCCACGTGCTTTTGGTTTTCTGAGAATATTTCAGCGAACCTTCTAACTTAGCAAGGACGCTGCCGTACGGCAGCGCCTTTGCTATACTGCTGTTCTTATCTATATTATTGAGTTGGCAGAGGGCCTGACAGCCGGCATACGCAAACTTGCCGATGAATGCATAATGTACCAACCTCTTAAAAACGGTAATGATCATCATGTCTTACCGAAAAACATTGACCTATTTGTCAAATGGCGTATTGCATAGCAAAACAACCCCTTTTAGCTGAATGCTTGATCCGTCCGTGTTCTCTTACCGTATAAATATTGAAGTGCTTTCGAAGGCGTCCACGTACAAATACCTCGGTTTTGATCTCACACATATCCTTTCATGGGCCTCTCCCATAACTACCATATGCGTCAGTGACTCAAGATCACTAGGATACCTACGCCGTAAGTTACATTCTACCTCTTTTAATATCCGCGAATTAACCGACGAAGCATTTGTCCGCCCCAACTTCAATTTACCTCAAGAGTCTCGCCACCTCAACCCACATACCTTATCAATATGGTTGAAGCAGTTCCAAAAAGGGCTCTCGTTTTATTTACCGCAATTACGACTACCGTTCCAGTGTAACGCAACATAAAAAAGAATATTTACTTTCACCAATATACACTCAACACAACTGTCTCTTTGCTTATTTCACACATACGTATACACCAGTAAAAAAACGAGGCTATCTAATCAATGACCCCTCTACTTACAAACTAGATTCTACAACCGACTTGGTTTCTAGCGTATCTACGGGAAACCAAATATTTAACGCATCTGCATTGGGCTGGGCAATCAGGTTTTCGAATGCTCTTCCGCATAACATAGCATGGGACACTAACCTAAATTCGTTCCGTAGAAAGTTACTCTGACATTTATCTGGATTGTTGCATATTGCAATAGTTTGTTCTTGTTTTTGTATATGTACCACACGTGCATCATAGTGTGAACGTCTTAAAATCACTTTTCGCACTTTGGTTTTTGTACCATTGCACAGTCAAACACGGTAAAGCAAACTGCAATGTGTCTAATGATTAGTTTTATTATATCCAATAGTTGCATATACCCGACACCATCTGTAACAAGTTTATACTTACGAGTTCGCAGTACGCGGAACCACGCCTGCCATCCCCGCATGCAGAAACGAACAAAATAAAGTTTGGCATCACCATTCACAAAACAATGCATTTATTGCCAATAATAAAGATACTTTTCTCGTTAACTGCCTACATTCCAGATAAGAGGTGATTTTTGTTTTCCTTTTCGTTTTCACGGCGTCCACTAGCACATCTATCTTCACACGAGATATTGTTGGCACCAGTTTGAGTCCGTGTACTTCAATAAGGAAGAAATATTGGCGGAGGACATCGACTGGTGGAAGCACTTCTTTCAGCGTCAGACGGCTTTCACTCGCGACATCGTGTGCTTCCTGGCTGCTTTTCGGCAGCATTACGACGGTGCTGCTGGTGGTGTCCGCGTTAAAGGGGCTTAGAGGAACGGCATCGTCGTCAACACTTAGAATACCTTCGAAAGACATTCCTTTCGCCACCACATCTGGTATGTTATGGAGGTCTTCCCAAAGTTTAGCGACGCGGTCGTCTTCGTCCGGACTCACTGACTTGGCGGGATCCGCCGTGAGTCCTGCGCGTCGGAAACAGTTACGGAAAGTGTCGGGCATCCTGTCGCTCCACAAGAGGCGCAATATCTCAGTCACCACCTCATCGCTTTGGTCGCGGTTATTCAACATCGAAATAGCCTCTCCGAGACCGTGCATTTTGACGACCACTGTAGGTACTCGGAGTTAGATATATCAAACGTGAACTTAGTGATATGCAGTATGTTTCGCGTGTATTTCCGCAGCGGATTTGTTTTTGTTCGATATATAGCATGATTCGCCCTATCCGGGTTTGTTATAGTCGGGTTTGTCAGTATTATTTCTTGTATTGCCACAATGCTCTTCCTCAAAAATATGGCACCTCTCCACTTGATATCCTTACCCTTTTGTCCAATGATGTAGCCAATCTTTATTACGCCTCTTATATCGTTTGTAAACAGCAATTTACAATGTTTTTGATGCGATATTATGATTTATGTATTTCGTTTTCGTACACTGTTCTTGTTAGTAAATTTTACGCCTGACTTCTGTATCTCCGAGAAAATCGGGCAAGCTTCTTTTTCTGCACCCTTGCTCAATGCGCAACACAATTGGCCTGTACGGTACTCGTAAATAAAGTAATAAAAAAAACCAAATAAACAAATAAAAAATAAACAACTAAATGGCTAAAAAACTTAAAAACTTAAACAAAATAAATAAATAAAATATTCTAACAAAAGATCATTCCAACAGCATTACCTGTCACGCGGAGGCTATTTGCACAGCAGCCTGCTCCACCCGCATTGCACTGCATCACAACACTTGCTTAATGCAAAAATATCTTCTTCCGCAAAGAAATCGTCGGCTGAGGCTTGCTGCAGTCGGGTGATCGCGCCAAGAGATACGTGTTCGCAAGACGATGTTTGCGTTCAACGACTGGTTCAAGGCATACGCTGAAGAAGCATGGTAAGTCCTAACTCCTAAGCGGAAATGCGGATGTTAAATCAACAGCGTACAAAAACTTTATTCTATTTGGTAACAGCGAGTGGCCGCTCTAGAAGCCGCCCCATTCAGGTCCATGAGCTACATTTGCAGGCCGAGCAGAGGGTCCCGTCAACTTTATTATGGACTCTTCCTTGGATTAAAAAGACAACCAAAAACGCAGCCTCATTCCCCAGAATAAATGGTAGGTCGGTTTGGTACTGTTAGCTGAAGAGAGAGGGGGGGAGCAAGGGGAGCGAGTGACGGGGTCTTCGTTCTTTAATTTCTTAAATTATTTTTATAGCACGCCGTTAGCAAAAGCCTGGTTGGTCACTGGTACGGAGGGAGGTAAAATGAATACACACATTTTTGTTCTCGCGCGTGCCAAGCAAGCGCCAAATCAATGGGACTGCTTGTGGGCTGTGGTCTGTTGGCGCCAATCGCTTGTATAATGCACTCAGCACACGCCATACGACGGCCATTCCATTGCGAATTAAGCAACATATGAACAATTTGGATGGTTTAAAACACTGCAAACGGCCACTATAAAGCAAGGATTGCGCAGACAATACAGGCACTCAGAGCCACTGGCCTGCAAGCACACTGATTAGAGTTGACGGGAAGTAGACGACAAGACGCCAACAAAAACCGAAACGACAGAAGTTGGATGGTGAAGAATATATTTAGCAGTAGCCAAGGGCGTGGTCCAGTTCAAAGGGTAAATCTTTAGGGCATGCGGAGCGTTTGTTGAATACGTAACAGCCGCTACTATCAACAACCTTGGGTGGTGAAGTGAATATGGTTTAGGTTAGTCAGGTCCTAGTGAGCGCCGACTTGCGTAAATCTTGATTGAGTAGTCGCTGCTAGAAACCTTAGTCAGCCCCTATTTAGTGACTTTCCGTGAATACGGGCCTATATGCTTACACTTTCTATGTGATAAGGTTTACAACAAAACAAAACCGCCACTGGCGTAACCAGTGAAGTTATTGAAAGAATCATTTCCGCCACTAGCACAAATTATAACTGCTTCAGAACAATACAAGCTATGGTTAAAATGCATGCTTTCTATACATTCTCCCATGAAACTTGGTAATGATCTTTATGATGAACTGCTGGTGTAATTTGTGAGAAACACGTGACCATGCAGGGCCGGCCTCATCTTTGCTAATTGTTAATATAGAGAACCCTCTGATACCCGCTGTATCGGAAGCCTGCACTCCTCACTTCAGATCAGTCTTCATTGAAGATGTTGGTACCAGCCCGGCTTTGGGCCTCCAGAGTGCCTTCCCAGCCTGCCTTTGCAGAACTACTGATTACTTAGCCGGAGTTGTTAAACCACAGCACCATATTGACAGCAATAAAAGTGCTAGCGCTGCTAGCATTTTAAAAACGTGTTTAGAACTCTATGCTGAGTACAATGCACCATTCTTGACAGTTCTTTGACAACCGCTTTCAATGTAATTGTCAAGAAGTCCCTGAAAGACCAAACCTTTCTGGCAGCGGAAATAGAATGTACACCCAAATGATAAATTCTAGGGCATGGCCGGCACAAAACAACTGTCGTGCCTCGACAAACAAGTCAGGCCTTTGATTCTTCTTTGTTTATTCATAGTCCTCGCAAATGAAACAGCTCTTCTTTTTTGGGGGGTAGCGGAGAGTTATGAAAAAGCTATGAATATGTAAAAACACGACAGTGGTCGTGTACCGGCCGTTCTGCAACTGTTATGCAATTTGTAAGGTTGTATGTACGAGGGGTTGATTGTGTGCAAGCGGGATGATTTGTCCTTCCACAGAATTGCTTGTTTTCTGTATAGAAAGGAGTTGTTCGTCTGCGGCGCATCATCTGGTATTTCTGGCTTTTGCAAGTGTTGCTTTATTGATGAGTTATATGATGAATTTATAGGTCAGTACTTATGATCGTTTGAACCTCCGGCCGACAATATTTACAACGTTTTTGCAGCGTAGCTATTTAGGCTTCCGTTCAATCCGTGATTAACGTCCCTCAAAGCTCGCCGCTGTAAAGTGCAGAGGAGTAAAGTGTTACACCAAGAAATGTGAAGAAAAGTCCGGCCAAGGCACGGATTCCGCCCTGCAGGTGCGGGGGGCGCGCACCTAAAGTCAAAATGCATCTCGTGGTCGTAAATGCACCAGAGTTCTTCGCGTTGTATAACCACAATATCACGTTGTGCTATGATCTCATTCGGGGCCCCAGCATTTCCTTTGGGTTCGTAGCACGGGCTTTGGCAATAAGATTTGGCTCAGTTGAAGCGGGCTGTGGCTTCAGCCTTAGGTCGTTAAAGCTAGTGGAGACCTAAAGCTTGTCTGTTCTAATCTTTCCGCCTATTTATTCTGAACGTAGCCGGAATTTTGGTTGCTGGGTGCTTCCTAAAATAAAAACAAACTGCGGTCTCTACTCAGCAATTTGCGTTTACCGCGGCTATGAATATTTTATCAAAAAAATAGATATTTCAGCTGCGTGGTGGCAAATGACCATGTTTCATTTGTCAGCAATGGCTGACTAACTGGACGGATATGATTAGGCAATGTTCGAAGGACTGTGGGTGAGATTTTAAAAACGTACCAATATATGCGCACACTTATATCCACCTATATCTATATATGTATATATATACATATATATATATATATATATATATATATATATATATATATATATATATATATATATATATATATATATATATATATATATATATATATATATATATATATATAGGGAGTAGTAGAACTTTGAAGATGGTAGAGAACACAAGAGAAGAAAAACCTCGAACAAGGTAAAAGCACGATTGTGGCCTACGTTTCAGCAAAGAGAACTTGCTTTCCTCAGGGACTATATATATATATATATATATATATATATATATATATATATATATATATATATATATATATATATATATATATATATATATATATATATATATATATATATATATATAGCGAATGAGAAAATTGGAAATGAGGGGCTCAGTGAAATAAGACAGAAAATAAGGGTAGGCCTTATTTTCTATTTATATATATATATATATATATATATATATATATATATATATATATTTATATATATTTATATATATATATATGGAGTTGGTAAGGCATTCGAAATCTAATCGAAAGGCGTGGGTTCGGTTCCCACTCTGGGCGCGTGTTTTTCTTTCTTTCTTTATCACGTAATTAATAAAATATTAATAATAATAATAATAATGTAACGTCACTAACTTTAACAAATAGTCCAACCATTCCCCTATGCCTTCTTTGGCGTTATAGACTGCCGGCATTTCTTTCTGTATATATATATATATATATATATTGTAGAACAGAGACGTACGGGACAAGGGATTCCGTAAGGACACATATCAAAGTTGCAGTCCTTATTACCAGTGCTGTTTGGCGTGTTAACAGTGTTTTTATAGTGCCGAATGAGGTATGATTGCCTTTTTTTATGCAGGAATAAATAATTGAAAATTCCAGTCGAGAAAAAATGCGCCGTTTTTTCCAGAAGCACGAATAGAGCCCACAACCTCAGCATAACGCGTGCGGTGCTCTACCATTGAGCTAGTTCCGCGGCGACTCCTCTCTCGACTATACCGCGGGGTTTTGTATTTACGACTGCTCCGAGCCCGGTCAACTGGCGCCGCCCCTCGACCACCGCGGGAAGACGTAGAACGTATAGTCGAGAAAGGAGTCGCCGCGGAACTAGCTCAATGGTAGAGCACTGCACGCGTTATGCGGAGGTTGTGGGTTCGATTCCCGCTTCCGGAAAAAACGGCCCATTTTTTCTCGACTTGAATTTTCAATTATGTATTCCTGCATAAAAAAGGCAATCATACCTCATTCGGCACTTTAAAAACACTGTTAACACCCCAAACAGCACTGGCTCTAACGACTGCAACTTTTATATGTGTCCTTACGGAATCCCTCGTCCCGTACGTCTCTGTTCTACAAAATGCATTACGAGGGTTCTGGCTTCAGCAGTCTGAAATGCCTTTGGCTATCCCCGACTTCCGACCACGTCTTACGTGCGGCCGCTGGGAAAAGACGTTCTACGTCTTCCCGCGGTGGTCGAGGGGCGGCGAAGTTTACCGGGCTCGGAGCAGTCGTAAATACAAAACCCCGCGGTATAGTCGAAAGATTAGTCGCCGCGGAACTAGCTCAATGGTATAGCACCGCACGCGTTATGCGGAGGTTGTGGGTTCAATTCCCGCTTCCGGAAAAAACGGCGCATTTTTTCTCGCCTTGACTTTTCAAATATGTATTTCTGCATAAAAAAAGGCAATCATACCTCATTCGGCACTATAAAAACGCTCTTAACACGCCAAACAGCACTGGCAATAAGGACTGCAACTTTGATACGTATATATATATATATATATATATAATTATAGATGCCTCTCCTTACCTTTTTTTGCGCTCTGTGTCAGTTTTTTGTTTACAATCTATATATATATATATGTGTATATATATATATATATATATATATATATATATACACACAAACATACGTCGGCAGTCTACAACGCGAAAGGAGGTATAGGGGTGTGGTTAGGCTCTATTTTTTACTACGGTTAATGAAGTTAGGATTTTTTTTATATAAGGAAGAAAGAAAGAAAGAAAGAAAAACACGCGCCCAGAGTGGGGACCGAACACATCGAAAGGCGTGGGTTCGGTCCCCACTCTGGGCGCGTGTTTTTCTTTCTTTTTTTTCTTCCTTATATTTAAAAAAAACCTAACTTCATTAACCGTAGTATAAAATAGAGCCTAACCACACCCCTATACCTCCTTTCGCGTTGTAGACTGCCGACGTACGCCGGGGCATTCGATTCTGCGACGCTCGCCGACGCAAGTCACTTTGTTGACCGCTGCTTCGCCGCCTCTGTATTCTTTTGCGTTGTTAGGGGAGCACAAGTTCGCTCCAATATGCTGTACCTGACATCGACGCTATCGTAGAGGGTGACCAAAGGTTGCTTCTCAACCGCGGTGTCTCCGTCGCAAGAGCCATTGCGCGCTTTAAGCAATGCAAATCCCATGTTTTGGTCACCAATTTCAC
This sequence comes from Haemaphysalis longicornis, assembly GCF_048455015.1. Taxonomy (NCBI): domain Eukaryota; kingdom Metazoa; phylum Arthropoda; class Arachnida; order Ixodida; family Ixodidae; genus Haemaphysalis; species Haemaphysalis longicornis. The sequence goes on along the minus strand of NW_027526204.1, from coordinate 27,122,261 downwards.
CAAGGAGTACCAGCATCTAAACAAGGGCGCTGCAATTGCGTTCCTCGAAGAAACGCAAGAAGCGAGTCAAGTGATCGCGGTCGCTAACTTTGAATGCGCACGCGCAGGTGCTTCCAAGCCGCCGCAACCTTTCAACGTGAACCCGGCGCTGCCGCAAGAAAATCGGGACAGATTGCTGGATTTGCTCCATCGCTACAGCGAGTGTTTTTCGTCGAACTCACCGTTACGTCAAACACCTCTGGCGAAGCACCGGATAATAACCGAGGATGGAGCCCGACCTACTCGACAGTCACCGTACCGCGTCTCTTCCCACGAGCGCGAAGCCATCCGGACTCAAGTCGACGACATGCTCAACGACGACATAATACAGCCATCGAAAAGTCCGTGGGCTGCGCCGGTCGTACTCGTGAAGAAAAAAGACGGCACATTAAGGTTCTGTGTTGACTACCGGCGACTGAACAAAATCACCAAAAAGGACGTGTACCCCCTGCCACGAATCGACGACGCCCTCGACCACCTCTGCCATGCGAAGTACTTCTCATCGATGGATTTGAAGACCGGCTACTGGCAAATTGAAGTGGACGAGAGACCGAGAGACGACTGCATTTATAACCCCGGATGGCCTATACGAGTTCAAGGTGATGCCTTTCGGGCTGTGCACGGCGCCAGCAACGTTTCAACGAGTCATGGACACGGTGCTAGCTGGCCTAAAGTGGCACACCTGCCTCGTATACCTCGACGACGTTGTCGTATTCGCCCGGACTTTCGACGAACACCTCGCAAGGTTGGAGTCTGTACTCGAGGCCATTCGTACGTCGGGGTTAATGCTAAAGCCTGAAAAATGCCGTTTCGCGTACGAGGAACTCAATTCTTGGGCCACGTCGTCAACGCCGCGGGAGTCCTGACCAGCAAAAACTTCAGCCGTTGCGAACTTCCCAAGGCCGAAAGACAAGAAGGGCGTGCGAAGATTTCTCGGACTGTGCGCATACTACCGGCGCTTCGTCGCAAACTTCGCACGCATTGCAGATCCGCTCACGCGCTTGACGAAAGATAGCACTCCTTTCAGCTGGTACAGCGACCAAGAAAAAGCATTCTGCGAGCTGGAAAAACGCCTGCAAAGCCCGCCCGTCCTCGCTCATTTCGACGAAAACGCCGAAACGGAAATACACACGGACGCCAGTGATATAGGCTTGGGTGCCGTCCTCGTCCAAAAACAAAGCGGGTGCGAAAAGGTAATCGCCTATGCCAGCCGTGGTCTGTCGAAGGAGGAGAAAAACTACTCTGCCTCTAAAAAAGAGTGCCTGGAAATTATATGGGCGATTTCAAAATTTCGTCCATACGTGTATGGAAGACCATTCAAGGTTGTGACAGACCACCACGCGCTGTGTTGGCTCGCCAATTTGAAGGACCCTTCTGGCCGTCTTGGGCGGTGGAGCTTGCGCCTGCAGGAGTTCGACGTTACAGTCGTTTATAAATCCGGCAGGAAACACTCCGACGCCGACTGCCTGTCCTGCGCCCCCGTCGACCCACCAGCACAAGACTCTGATGAAGACAGTGCGTTTTTCGGAATCGTGACGGAGACCGACCTAGCCGCCCAGCAGCGTGCCGACCCTAACTTACGCGTCTTAATCGACTACCTCGAGGGACGCAACGTCGCCGTACCTAGGACCTTCAAACGCAGCTTACCAGCATTCAGCCTGAGAAACTCCGTCCTCGTGAAGAAGAATTTCAGCCCCGGAACGAGAACGAATTACCTTCTTGTCATCCCCGCAGACCTTTTGTCGAAATTTTGGAAGCGTGCCACGATGACCCGTCTTCCGGACATCTCGGCACAGCCCGCACAATTGAAAAAATCAAGGCGAAGTACTACTGGCCCCGCCTTACATCCGACGTCACCCACTACGTCCGGAGCTGCCGTGACTGTCAGCGACAAAAAACGCCACCGACGAGACCTGCGGGACTTCTGCAGCCGATCGCCGTCCCATCAAGGCCCTTCAAACAGATTGGAATGGACCTTCTGGGCCCGTTCCCTACGTCACGATCGGAGAACAAGTTGATTGTCATAGCAACAGACTACATGACTCGCTACGCGGAGACCACCGCTCTTCCGAGGGGGACTGCACAAGAAGTCGCCAAGTTTTTCATAAGACAAGTTGTGCTGCGACATGGAGCCCCTGAAGTCCTCATAACGGACCGCGGAACGGCCTTTACTGCGGAGCTGATGCAAGGAATCTTACGCTACAGCAACACGGATCACCGAAGAACGACGGCGTACCACCCACAAACGAACGGACTAACGGAACGTTTGAACAAGACGATTGCGGATATGCTGTCCATGTACGTCGACGTTGAACATAAGACTTAGGACGAAGTGCTCCCGTATGTCACGTTTGCGTACAACACGGCTATCCAAGAAACCAGGCAGATGACACCGTTCGAGCTCGTCTACGGAAGACGGCCGACTACAATGCTTGGCGCCATGCTGCCGCACGTAGAAGACGATGACCTGAACGCCGACGTCCAAGGATGCCTTCAGCGTGCGGAGGAGGCCCGCCAGCTCGCTCGAGTTCGTATAAGGGAGCAGCAGCTGGTGGATGCCGGCCGCTACAACCTCCGACGCCGATCCGCCGAGTACCAACCAGGGGATCGTGTGTGGGTTTGGACTCCCATTCGACGACGCGGACTGAGTGAGAAACTTTTGCGACGGTATTTCGGACCCTACAAGATTCTACGACGTGTTGGCCAACTCACCTACGAAGTGATCCCCGATGGTGACTCTGGCACATCACGACGACACACGCGGCCCGAAGTCGTCCACGTGGTTCGCTTAAAACCTTTCTACGGACGATGACGAACTTTAATTTTTATTTGTTCGGACTGTCGCCTATGTTAGCATCGCGTCGATGCACTCTTAGAGGGGGGGTAATGCCGCGAACCATGCGTTGGGTTTGTTTATTTGTGTTTTGCTTTTACCGCCCTGCTGCGCCGGTCTGTGTTATCTCTGTGCCAAGGGAAGCGCGTGTTCCATTCTTTCTTTCTTTGCCGCATGTGTTATCTGTTCTGATACGGAGAGCATTCCGATCTAACGTGAACAGCCTGGAATAATCTTCTTGGATCTAAAATGTTCTCGATGCGAATCGACGGTTCGAGAACCACGCGCGCCGAAAGATAAAAAACCTGCAAAGCAGACGCCGGGGCATTCGATTCTGCGACGCTCGCCGACGCAAGTCACTTTGTTGACCGCTGCTTCGCCGCCTCTGTATTCTTTTGAGTTGTTAGGGGAGCACAAGTTCGCTCCAATAAACGTGTCTCTCATTCAAGACAACTGCATCGTCCTTGTCTTCGTGACAATATATATTGAAAGGGGGTTTATTGGTAGCGAAGCGCAGTCACAGAAACGGGCAGTCCAGGCTATGTCGGGCAGACTAGTCTTCTGCTTCTTCTGTCTCGCGGCCGCTGCTGGCGATGATTCGTGAACCAGCCATACGGTTGGGTTGGCCCGTGGTTGCACCAATTTATCATTACAATTACCCCCCGGAGAAGAGAGGGCCATCCTGGCTGTTGCGTCATGGCGCCGAAGAAACGATCGGTTCGTGGTAAGGCTTCAAACGCTGCACGTGCACGGTTTCGCGACCACGCCTTCGGAGGTCTGCAGAAGGGGTCCTAGGCTCTACAACGTAATTGACTGGGGAAACCCGCTCAATGACGCGGTAAGGCCCGTAATATTTCGACAGTAGCTTGCTGGATAGTCCCGGTGTAGTAGAGGGCACCCAAAGCCACACCAGGGAGCCAGGTAAATAGGTGGGGTCTGCAGCAACGTCATCATGACGATATTTTTGTCTCCACTGTTCTTCGGCAGTGAAACGTCGCGCCAGTTGTCGGCAGTCTTCCGCGCGTTTCGTGGCATCACAAAGGGGCGTACCCTCTGAAGGATCGTTTCGGTAGGGTAGGATGGTGTCCAGAGTGCACGAGGGCTCACGTCCGTAGAGCAGAAAATAGGGAAAGAAACCCGTTGTAGCTTGTGTGGCGGTATTATATGCGGAGGTGACATACGAGGTCCCAGTTCTGGTGATCGTCGGCGACGTACTTGGCGAGCATATCCCCTAGTGTGCGGTTGAAGCGTTCTGTCAAGCCGTTTGTTTGTGGGTGATAGGCAGTAGTTGTGCGATGCACGACGCGGCATGCCTTGAGCAGTGCTTCAACAACTTGGGACAAGAACACGCGTCCGCGATCACTAGGGAGCTCGCGAGGCGCTCCATGTCGCAAAATAAAGTGACTGAGAATAAAAGAAGCGACGTCTCCTGCTGCAGCCGTTGGCAATGCAGCAGTCTCGGCATAGCGCGCCAGGTGGTCGATACCGACAATGATCCACCGGTTACCAGCGGGCGTACAGGGAGAGGTCCATAGAGGTCAATGCCAACACGGTCGAAGGGTTTCGCTGGACATGGTAACGGTTGTAAGGGACCGACTGAAGTAGCGGGAGGAGACTTGCGGCGCCGGCACGTGGCACATGACTGGACGTACCTTCTAACGAAGTTGTACATGCCACGCCAATAATAGCGCAAACGGACCCGATGGTACGTCTTCAAGACACCCGCGTGACCGCAGGTTGGGTCGGCGTGAAGGGAAGCACAAATGTCGGCACGGCGATGGCGCGGCATAACAAGAAGCCATTTGCGTCCTTCATCGAGGTAGTTACGGCGGTAAAGAAAGCCGTCGCGCAGTGCGAAGTGGGAAGCTTGACAGCGAAGGGCACGGGATCCTTGGTGTGGGAACGGTCCAGAGAGGACGGAAATAATGGAAGAGATCCATGGATCCTTGCGTTGCTCAGTGCATAAATCTTCCAAGGAGAGAGCAGAAAGAATGCTGTCCTCAGTCAAAGCACAGGCAACCTCAGGAGGTAGCGGCGATCGGGACAGAGCGTCAGAGTCTTGATGTTTACGGCCCGACCGATAAATGACGCGTATGTCGAACTCTTGAAGCCGAAGAGCCCATCGCCCGAGGCACCCGCATGGATCTTTTAAGGAGGACAGCCAGCAGAGCGCATGGTGGTCCGTGACGACGTCGAAAGGTCGGCCGTACAAATAGGGTCGAAACTTTCCCAACGCCCATACAATGGCCAGACATTTCTTTTCCGTCACGGAGTAGTTGAATTCCGCCTTTGTCAACGTGCGACTCGCATATGCGACAACGTACTCGCTAAACCCAGGTTTCCGTTGTGCCAGCACTGCGCCGAGGCCAACTCCACTGTCGTCAGTGTGGATCTCCGTGGGATTGCCCGGATCGAAGTGCCGAAGGATAGGCGGTGAAGTGAGGAGGCGCCGCAAGGTCGTAAATGCGTCATCGCACGCTGGCGACCAGGCCGATAGATCACCGACGCCGTCAGCGAGAAGCCGTGTAAGCGGGGATATGATCGACGTGAAGTTCCGTACGAAGCGGCGGAAGTAAGAGCAGAGGCCGATGAAACTCCGTAAAGCCTTCATAGTTGTCGGCTTCGGGAATTCGGCCACAGCACGCAACTTGCTCTTGTCGGGGAGTATTCCATCCTTAGACACGACGTGACCCAAAATGGTGAGCTGACGCGGGGCAAAGTGGCACTTTTTAAGGTTGAGTTGTAGCTGGGCGTTGGTGATACAGGTAAGTACTTGCTGGAGACGTGCAAGGTGCGTTCCAAAGTCAGGGGAAAACACAACGATATCGTCTAGATAGCACAGGCACGTCTTCCACTTCAAACCTCGTAGCACACCGTCCATCATTCGCTCGAAGGTGGCAGGGGGCATTACAGAGCCCGAACGGCATGACCTTGAATTCAAAAAGGCCATCCGGGGTACAAAGGCCGTTTTCGGGCGATCAGCATCCGCTACAGGCACCTGCCAGTATCCAGAGCGTAAGTCCAGGGACGAAAAGAATTCAGCTCCTTGTAAGCAATCGAGGGCATCATCAATGCGTGGTAGAGGATAGACGTCCTTGCGCGTAATGCCCTTTAGGCGCCGATAGTCCACACAAAATTTAATCGAGCCGTCCTTCTTCTTTACGAGAACAACAGGGGAGGCCCATGGGCTGTTGGATGGGCGAATGATGTCCCGTTGGAGCATGTCACGTACTTGCTCATCGATCACTTGACACTCGCTAGGAGACACCCTATACGGTCGCTGCCGCAGCGGCGCATGCGATCCAGTGTCGATGGAATGGGTGACGATAGAGGTACGGCCAAGCGAGGGTTGTGCGCAGTCGAACGACGAACGGAAACGGCACAGGAGTTCCAGAAGTTGACATTTCTGCGCGGGCTCGAGAGTGTGATCGATTGAAGAATGAAACACGTCGTTGGAAAGCTGTGTCGTCGTCGAAGGGGTAAGAGCGGAAATGTCATGATCAGGCGTATTGTCTGGGACGTCAACGACCCGACAGGAATCCACGAGCTCGACAGTGCCAAGGCATTCTCCCCGTAGCAAGGAGCACGGGCTTGCGGACGTGTTGGTAACAATCATGCCAGTTTCGCCAGAATGAAGTTTCAGCACAGCGAAAGCCAGCGGTATGCACCTGCGGCGGAGGAAGACCTCGGAGGGCGTGAAAATGGCAGTTGCATCCCCAAAAGAAGTACAACATAGCGGCACTACAACGGCGGACTGGGGAGGAATGGTCGTGTCTGCGGCTGCGACCAGTTTAGCGGCGGATGACGCAGAATTATCGTCATAGGCGTCGTCTGGTAGGACAGAAAATTCAACTTCGGCACGCACACATTCAATAAGGGCGTTGTTCCGAGACAAAAAGTCCCATCCCAGAATGACATCATGAGAGCAGTTGGGAAGCACGATGAATTCAATGACGTACACTACGCCCTGGACGGAAACGCGAGCCGCACATGCAGCCAAGGCAAGAACGGGTTGGGAGTCGGCGGTTCGTAAGGATAGTCCAGAGAGAGGCGTCATAACTTTACGAATTTTGCGGCAGAGATAGGCTCGAATCACGGAAACTGCTGCTCCGGTATCGACCAGCGCCGCAGTCGCGACACCTTCGACTGATACGTCAATAACATTTGCGGAAGACAGTGGAGGGCTTGGACTTTTTGACGGCAACGCAGTTCTTGCCTCCGGAACTGCGGCTGTCAGTTTTCCTCTGTGACAGGAGTGGAACGACGACGCATCGGCGAAAGCGAGCGGCGGCGCGGGGACTGAGAACGACGGTCGGCGAAAGGCTGGCGGTCGGAAGCCGAGGGCGCGTACGAGTCCGAAGCGGTTTGGGGCAGCGTCGGGGGGGAACCGTATGTGGGTCCGTAATATGGATAGCGGCATTCCGGTGGAGGACCGTTGGCAGGCAGTACGCGGCGGCGACAGTAACGTGCGACATGTCCTGGGTAGTGACACGAAAAGCAAATCGGCCGGTTGTCCGGAGTACGCCAGGAATTCGTGGATTGAGTTGGAACCCGCGCCTGAGGAAGAGGTCTTGGTGGAGCCGGGAGTCGGAACGGCGTTCTCGTCTGCGCAAGCCGTCCCGCGACGTCGGCGAAAGTAATCGGAGCGGCTACGGGAGTCTGCTGGCTAAAAGAAGGCAGCACTTCCGCCACCTGTTCTTGAACTACATGCCGAAGAGTAGACTGAGGAACAGGGCCCAGCGCAGGAGTAGTATTTGAAGCGGCATGGCAAAGTTGTCGAACAACCTCTTCGCGGACAATCTCTTTTATACGGACCAACACAGCTGGATCGTCGAGGTCAACGGCTAAACTCGCAAGCGGCTCATTTTGGGCGAGTGGACGCCGAGTGAAGGCCCTTTGCTTGCGCAGCTCGTCATAACTTTGGCAGAGTCTGATGACGTCGCTAACGGTCCGGGGATCCTTGGAAAGCAGCATCTGAAATGCGTCGTCGTCGATACCTTTAAGGATATGTTTTACCTTCTCAGTTTCCAACATGCTGGGGTCCACGCGCTTGCAAAGGTCTACTACATCTTCTATGTAGCTCGTGAAGTCTTCTCCAGTTTTCTGAGCCCGTACTCGTAAACGCTGTTCTGCTTGAAGCTTGCGCACTTCGGGTCGCCCGAAAGCTTTCATAAACCTTTCCTTGAACTCGGCCCAGGTACTCATTTCCCGACGATGGTTATTGAACCAAAGTTCGGCGAGATGCGTAAAAGAGAATCCCACGTTGTTTAATTTCATGGCGTCGTCCCACTTGTTGTGCGTGCTGATGCGCTCAAAGGTAGAAAGCCAGTCTTCCACGTCACGATCGTCTAGCCCGCTGAACGAAGCGGGGTCCCGCGGGCGTATGGTTCCAGAGCAGACAATCGCTGGCACCTGGCCCGCCGGAGTAGGCTGATGGACTGGTTCGTGGGACATTGTGGTGGGCAGCCGCCGGTTGAGAAGCTCCAGGTTTTACGATGGACCCGCACACTCCACCAATTGAAAGGGAGTTTATTTGTAGCGAAGCGCAGTCACAAAAACGGGCAGTCCAGGCTATGTCGGGCAGACTAGTCTTCTGCTTCTTCTGTCTCGCGGCACCTGCTGGCGATGATTCGTGAACCAGCCATACGGGCGGGTTGGCCAGTGGTTGCACCAATTTCTCATTACAATATATATGTATAGAACCCCAAACACCGTGCTGCTGTAAGGCTAACCGTTGATCACATCACTCTGCCACACCGATCAAGATTGATGACCACCGTCTACGAAGAAGATGCTATGTCTAAAGTCGACGCTATTGTTGAGAGTGACCAATGTTTGCTTTTCGACCGGGGTGTCTCTGTCGCAAGAGGCACTGCGCGCTTCAGGCGACCAAAATCCTACGTTTTGGTCGTTTATTTCATTTAGGACAACCAGCATTTAGATATGGGCGTTCACGTCACGTTTAAAGTAAGTGACGTTTCCACCGTAACCGATTTTGAAAGTGCATCCGAAGTGGCCTTTATGTTTTCGGATTCCTTCGTCGTGAACGCAGGGATGCCGCATGACAAACGGACAGAGATAGTCGCTTTGCTGCGTCGCTATAGCGAGCTTTTTCCACGAACTCAAAACTGCGCCAGACAGCTCATGCGAAGCCTGTATTATAAAAGAAGAAAGGAGCCCGATCTACACAACAGTCACCATACGGCGTGTGTTCGTGCAAGCATTAAGGCATCCGGACGCACATCGAAGACATCCTCCGTGACGAAAATAAAGAGCCATAAAGAAGCCCCTTGTCTACGCCATTCGTACTAGTGAAGAAAAAAACGGCGCATTAAGGTGCTGCGGTAACTACCGGAGACAGAACGAAATCACTTAAAAGGATCCGCACCTTCGCCGTAAGTCGACAAAACCCTTCACCAGCTCGGCCACGTGAAGTACTTCCCGTCGGTGGACCTGAAGACAAGGTACTGTAAATTAAAGTTGACGAGGGAGACCAATATACGACTGCTTTATTACCACGGACAGCCTCTACGAGTTCAGAGTGATTCCGTTTCATCTGTGCACGTGACCAGCAACGTTTCAAAGCGTCATGACACAGTAATAGGTGGCCTGAACTGGAATATCTGCAGTGTGTACCTCGATGACCTTATGTTATTCGCCCAGACTTTCGGTGAACACCTTACAAGGTCGGAGTCTGCCCTATAGGCCAATCGTACGTGGGGTTTAAAGCTGAAGCCTGAAAATTGCCGCTTTGCGTACGAGGATATCGAGTTTATTGGCCTGCTGTCGATTACCCTGTAGTCCTGGCTAACCCAGCGAAGACTTTATCCATAGGAATTTTTCCAGTACAAGAAGGTTCCAACAAAAAGGCTTTAACAGAGCGTACGAGGGAGGCCGTAACCACATTAACAGAAACTTGATTTCGTTTATTGTGTGTGGACCCACACAAACGAAAAACATTGCATCGTAAGAGGAGAGCTGGGAAGAGGGAAGCAAGTATGAATGTGTGTTGAAGACGATGGTCTTCGACACACATTCACGACGAAGCAAGGAGCGGCACGGGTACTTTGTCTTGACGTGCTCCATTTGTGAAGCCATGGTTCCAGCGCACATTTTCATAATGTGCTCGGAAAAATATTAGCTCCGCTGCACCCGACAAAAAAATTTTTTTGGAGGGGCGTACGAGGCTTGCTGAATGATAAATATAAAAAGTCTTTTTCGGGCACCAGATGCTAAGCTGAATAAACATTTTTGCGGATTTTGGTGTACATTTTATTTTAACTAGATGTACTCTTTACCCTCGAGGACATCAGCTGTTACAAAGAGGAAAAGAGAGATAAAGAACTATAAAACAGCAGGAAGGCTACAAAATCTCAGCACTGGGTGTTGAATTTAATGGCGCCGCGTAACTGATAGAGACCTTTAAGGCTTGAAGGTGATTTCGCTTCAAAGTGATCATCGATGCAAAGGAGTCAAGGTAAATGTTAGCGCGCAAGTTTGGCATACACACTTTTAGTGAGTGATCAATGCGCGAGGGTAATTGACTGGGGCTGTGTCCCCGAAATATCGAGTATTTAGGCGTATATATACTTATATATATATATATATATATATATATATATATATATATAGGAAATGAGGGGCTCGTTGAAAATAACACAGAAATAAGGGTTGGCAGTCGAGGAAACCTCGGAAAGCAAAGGGGAGGATGTGGTAGATCAATCTACCACATCCTCCCCTTTGCTTTCCGAGGTTTCCTCGACTGCCAACCCTTATTTCTGTGTTATATATATATATATATATATATATATATATATATATATATATACATATATATATATGTATATATATATATATATATATATATATACATATATATATATATATGTATATATATATATATATATATATATATATATATATATATATATATATATATATATATATATATATATATATATATATATATATAGGGCAGTAAACTGTTAAGGATCGTAGAAAACTTTCAACGAGGTAAAAGCTCGATTGTTGCCAACGTTTCAGCAAAGAGACTTGCTTTTGTCAGGGCAATCTCTCACCTGGCTGGCAGGTTTATATATGGGTAGGTCCCCAGGTAAGAGGGGAGAAGGAAAGAAGGACGTGAAAATCAGAAAGCGGATTGGTTTGGGAGTATGTCGGGGAGATACAAAGAAGGTTGTATAGTTTGAGTAGCGAAGTAGGTCACAGGGAGTCAGCCGGGGGTTGATATTCGTTGAATTTTTGGAGAGAAAGGATGAGAGAATGTTTGTTGACCCGCCGCGGGGCATACGGAAAGGTTCTCAGAACCACCGGAAGCAAGCCAGGCGGTGAGAGTGGGGCCCTTATCAGAAACTATCTGCAAGCCTCAGATGAAAAGAAAAGGTAGAGAAGGGGGGAAATAGCAGGTAAAGGAAAAAAAGAGAAAAAAAAAACAAGCAGGGAAACCACACAAACCCACACACAAAAGTAAAAGCAATGACCCGGCGACTGGAATGGCACGTGTCACCCACGGCAACATTCCTGGAACAGGCCTGTTCTGAAACTCAAAAACAAAAAGATAAAGGTAGAGTGCCGCACGGGGCACAAGAGCACGCGGAGTAAAAAAACAGAGAAATAACAATAATAAAATAGAATTCCAAAAGCAAAGGTTGGAGGGATGCGGGCAGGTCTTAAGCTAGAAGCTAACGAGTGAAAAAAAAATTAGGCGACCAGGTAGAGATCAGAGGGAGGGGTAAAAGTCTTTGGATAAGGTATATGCAAGGCAGTGCCTATTTCTGTATTCCCGGCGAATATCGCAAGGACTCCAAGTTGCCCCTAGACGCATTATTCCAGTAGGTTCCATTAAGTTGATTTCGTGAATTAAGTAGGATTCTCAGTATTTCTTGTTCATAGCAGACCTGAAGTTTCACTGAAGTATATACAACTTAAGGTCATCAAAACTGTGGCCTGGTTGGTTAAAATACAGCGCTACAGCTATGGAGGATTTGCTTAGAGTATCTGCCCAGTGACTATTAAGACGTTAAGACTTACGCCCATAGGTTGACCCGTTTCGCCTATATACTGTTTGTGGCACATTGAGCATTCCAACTTATACACAAGGTTTGAGGAAGTGCACGTAAAACTTGAAGTAATCTTGAGGACATAATTACTGGCTGTGCTTTTTACTATGCAGACTGTCTTCATGCGCCTGCAAGTCTTGCATCTGGGACGGGAGCAGCTAACTGTGACTTGTTGCTTTGAAGGCCCTGTTTTAGCATGCACTAAAGTATCTTTTAGATTACTCTTTCTCCGGTGGGTAACCCAAGGTGCTTTCGGGAAAGCCTTTTTAAGTCGTTCGTTACTGTCTAAAAAGGGGCACGTGAACCTCCAGCCTTCGTTTCTTGGTGCGGTTCACGTGCTGCTCCTTGCCGACCGGTGGTGTGCCCTTGATCGACGGCTGGTTGTGCACGTCTTCGTGCTGTCACAACAAACCTTTTGTGTGTCCAATGTTGACGCGGTTATCTATCAACAGGCATATTTGAATCACCACGATACATTCGCGGCTGTATCGCGTTCTGTGTCTTCTTTTGTTGTTTTTAGTAAAGCAAAGCTTTCTACCTCCACCGGGGAACGGTTTCGTTACATGCGCCGCAAGAAACTCCAACCAGGCTAAATAAAACTACTGGCACCGCCAGCGATCGATCTGGAGCCCGAAGAGCAGCAGAGCGAGAGCCCATCGTCGCAGCCATGCAGCTACGCCCACACGGGGAGACGGGGACACAGACTCTGGTTTCGATTGAGGGGCTTAGAAAGTGGAGGTAGCTTTGAACGCGACACAAGAAACAAGAGAGTCGGGGAGGCGGTAAAAGATATGACGCAGTAGCCGCGCGTGCTGCCCTCCTCCTCACAATTCCGAAAACAATCGTCTCCCTTTCAGTTTTGCCGGGGCACGGCTGGGGTACAGTGTTGGCGTCCGACGCTGCAGCACGTCCGTGGCCTAAGCTGCTGCTTTCGGAACGCCGTCCCTGCGAATCGGAACCCCTCTAGCGACGCCTTCAATTCATTACAGCCAGCGATGTGGAGCCCACGCAATGTGAAAAATGCAGAAGAGCTGGGATACAATGGTCAGAGAGAAGAACAGACCGTCTCTTTTGCGAGCGCCGTAAGCAGGATCCGACTCATGCTGCTAGAGGCACTTAAGTAAATTCAAGTCACATCGCATGGCCGATTCTTGTTGGTGTCCTCTACAGCTTTGCTTTCCAACCACCTTATCAGCGTCCATTGGATCCAATTTTTTCGTTAGCAATGGAGAAAAAACGCCGGCAAAATTTTTCCTATTGATTCCCAAACCCAGCCCAACAGAAGAACATCAAAGAAAAGAGCTGGCGCGGACATGGGTAACGTCTAGCCCAAACACCGGCCCGGTTGCTTGCGGTGTCACTGTGTAGGGTCCTTAAGCGGCCTAGTTTCTCGGGACATCAGATAGATGTGGCGGCTGCTTGATCACGGTTTCCGAGTACCGGCCTGTTAGGCACCGCGCATGGATTCGGCTCGCAAAATGCGTCCGACGAACGCCGAATGGCTGGGTTCTGAAGTGGTAGCACTCCTAGCATAACATGGGCTCAGCTACACAAAAAGAATATATAACATCAAAAAGGCATTTTAGGCGCCACAAACCCCATATGGGTACTCACCTTGAAATAGGCACTACAAGGTGCAATAAATGATTTTTAAACTACTTTCTTTGGTTCTGTTCATACTTATATGTAATTGGGCTTTATATGGACTTTGGAAAAGAGTGGGCGTTTTGTGTAAAGGTAAAGCCTGTGGTTATGACACGTGCGTTGGCACTGAATATATGGCAGCTTTCTATTGTGTCATTGGTGTATGATATTTCATAAAAACACATAGGCGGGATATTGTATGACGGGCTGCAAGATCTGGTAGTTGCAATAGTTTTTATAATATTTAACACTGGATGACAGGGAATAATCAGAAGCCATAAATCGAGCTGCCCGATTTCGGATACTTTCAAGGGTGCAGATGAGGTTAGCGTAATACGTTTCCCACATATATGAGGGCTATTTTATCTTCGGCCAAGCAAGAGTTGTGTAGAGCTGCAGTTTTGTGTAGTAGGTGCTCGAGAGAATTTACTTCTGAGAATGCCAAGACCGATTCGCAATATTAGTAATATTTTCAATGTGTTGGTGCCACAAAAGGTTTGGCGAAATATGAAACCAAGGTATTTATAACTCGTGATGAAGGATGGACGCCGCCGTTATTGCCGTAAGTAGTTTCAGTGGTGTTCCTAATTGCTTGCCTAACCCTTGCCTTGCACTTGTGTACGTTTAGATTAATTAGCCAGGTGTGACAGCAAGGGCAAATTGTGTTAAAGTTCGTGTAAACATTTGTGAGATCGGATGGTTTAGATATATTTCACTATATAACACTGTGGTGGGCTCGGTCACGTTAGGCTCTTTCCGAGAATTTGAGACTAGATGTCGGGCGTCAGACAACACCGGCGATTATATTGCGAGACGGAACGGACGACGGTCATGACCTTGAGATGAGCAAAAAAAATGACGATAGCACTTGGCGTGACGGTCCCCTCAACACTAAGGCTAAAACACCCGGAAAAACAAAATGTCCTATGCGGCTGGGTATTGCCGATAGGGCGGCGTAGCATCGTAGGTCGTAGGGTTGTCTCTCGTCATCACCCTCACCGGTGGTAGTTGTGCGGGCCCATCCCTGTTTGCTGCCCCCGAGCGGAGGACCACTGGGCGCCAGAAACTTCGAACCGAGGGTCACGCCCACACCGGACGCCGAGCGGGATGCGGTGCCTGTCGTGCCGTGTCGTAGAAACCGGTCATCTCTCCCAGCCCCGGCGTCTTCACTGATGGGACTGCTTCACCCGTTCCAGCAGACCTTCCGCCAGCCGCCCAGTCAGACTCTTTCCCGCTCGAGCACACTCCGCACACACCCTGTTTGCGATTGTCCAGGGGTCTTGCATCTGGGGGATTGCCCTGTTCACCTTTCGGCCACATCACAACAATGACCCCTCGTTTTTAAAAGTTTTGTCCTGCAAAACTATTCAGGCACACGCCACATCGCTGAGGAGGTTCGGTTCGAAGAGAATGGATCACCAAGCCAAAAAACAATGTGATGCTCAGAATTTTCTAAATAGGGGAAAAATCACAGGTCTCGCACTTAGGGCACGCAAATGCAATGCAAACACACAAGCAAACGAAGATCTGAAGCTGCTAACCGTGCGTGTAAGGACGACCGCCTGCGTAAATAACTCAAGCAAAACGATTCACATCCGTTGCAATGGTAGATACGTTTATGGGTGAAATTTAAACTGCATTGGGAAGTCCCTATTTTGCGGATCGACAACCTAGCACCTAACTCGAGAATCTCAAGTGCTTTGCATGTGGTGTCTTTAGGAAGCTGTGGCTAGTATAAGAGACTGTACGGAGGATGTCGCTGTCCCCTATCTGGCGAACATATCCCAGCCTTGTGCTCGTCGGTAGGGGTTGATCTACATACCGCGCAAGACCTAATGCAGCGTTGGGGTCCCGTCGCACGCCCGGCATATACAAGTTCTCATGAACGCAGTACATCGTTCTACGGACACTCTAATGACTGCCTCTGCCATTGTCGTAGGCCGGTCGGAGAATACGGCCCCGATAGGGTTGTCGAAACACAACTTGTGTGCTTGTTCCACCGGTTGCGAGTTCGTATCGCCGGTAAAGAACGTTCCCCTCATGAACGAAGGTATAACGGTTGCCTTTTCGATAATAAAGCCTTGCCCATTTTGCGGTAGCAACCTTTCAATGTAAAGTCCTTGCACTGTTCCTCAATGAGTTGATAATGGGGCGCTTGTAACATGGCGTCAATTGGTGATTCCTCCCAGGGCAGCAGGTCGTCTGCAGTTCGGGCAACGGCGGAAACCAAAACTGAAGTTTTGCTGCTTTAGGGTGTATCGAAGATGTCCATCTGTGCTGGCGCTTGGGATGGCGGCAGTGTACGCTTCCAGTCTACACTTCCAGCTCAGATCAGGATCTTGGAAGTTTCGTACACGAGGGAGATTGCCCACTTTGAGATCGTAAATGGGGTTCTTCAAGCAAGCAGCGCTTACTTCCCCGGTAAAGTAAGGCGTCTCAAACTGAATAACTGCCTCTTGCCAGCAATTGCCGGATCCGTGTAGAAGACGAACGTGTGTGGTCGTTCCGCCCAGACACTTTCCACGAACCAGGGCTCTCCGTACAATGACCGTATTACTTCCTGGATCCCTTAACACATTTGCTATTTTTCCTAGTACACGTCCTTCCACGACAGGCGTGCCTTCCACGACAAAGTTGGGGTTTTCATGCCTCGTGTGAAGGCCCTTGATCATGATCTGGCCGCTGGACTCCTGGGCTTGCCGGGGTTTCGAGCAGCTATAAGGAGCGGTGAAAGACTTGGCAATCGCGGTAGCCACGACCATCTTCACGCCCCGCTTACAGTTCTGTGCCTCATAACGAAGATTTCCGCATGTCTTGCACTTCGGAAAAGTCGTTAGGTGTGTTTCTACAGTCCGCAGCACGGTGCCCGACACGGTCGCAAAAGACTCTCCCTGGAGGCGATCTCTTCGGTCGCCCAGTGGCCCTTGTCTTGGCTCTCGTCATTACCCGCAGCTTCTCCGTTGTGCAAACACTGAGCTTCCAGGAACCGGTCCGTGTACGCTGCAAGCGTAGCGCAGACTGGCAGTCCCGCTTCTTCAGGAAAACGCTGATGTTCGAACTGCAACAGCGAAGGTACTGCTCGGTGATCATATGATCCGGAGACCATCGTTCGTATTCAGAACTTCGGCCATCTCCACCCAGTAGTCGAAATGACCAGGCAGCCAAGTGGCCAGCTGCTTTCTGTTCTTCCCGTCTTGAGCCCGTGCCATCCTTAACTTCTCCTGGTCGCCTTGCGCCGTGAACCGGAAGCGCTGTAGCATGATCGTCCTGACGTTGGTGTAGTCCAGGGCATCGTTCGTGGTCATCCGACAAATTACCGTCAGCTTCCCCCGGTGAGGCACATGCTCACCGGTGAGGCTCTGATGGGACTTCTTGACCCGTTCCGGCGAACCTTCCACCAGCCGCACACGCGAGACTTCTTCCTCGCTCGGGTACTGCCGCACACACCCCGTTGGGGATTGCCCAGGGGTCTTGCTTCTGGGGGGTTGCACTCGTCGTCTTTCGGCCACATCATCACAAACACAAACATAAGCGAAAATGCGTGTCGATGAGGCTAGGGTAGCGGACGACGATTGATATAAATTCGGAACTGCAGGGCCCCTGAAACTGATCCCTGATGGAAGCCACACGTAACGTCAGAGTGAGACGGCTGGTTATTGTTGTCATTTACAATATGGAATCTATTCTGCAGAAAACATTCAATACATCGTTAACATTAGCCCGAATGCTAACTTGACTAAGTTTATGTACAACTAGTGCAGTACTATATAAGTGCAATCAAGTGTCATCGCAAAATCAATCACGGTTTTTTCGACTAATGACTAATGATACAGCAAAGAACAGAGATCATTAGTAAAACTGAGCAACTAATTTTCAGTAGCCTAAGTTTTATGAACACCGTGTACCTAGAGTAGAAAATTAATTAGATTTGAGAAAACTCATCCAGTTTGAATAATGACCTCTTTGAGTAGCTTGCATGCTATTGATATCAGAGAGATAGGTAGGTAGTCATAAGGAGAGAAAACCTCACCGGACGTGTGTACCGGAATCCCCATTCCCCACTTCCTGTTTTTAAGGCCTAAAAAACATTACGGTGGCTAAAAAAATCCTTAAGAAAGCATCAATGAAGAGTTACAATTTTTTCGAAAACTTTTCATTATCCAATCAATACCTTAAGATGACAAAATTCAAGCTCTTTATCTTAACCTAAAATTCCAGCAAATTGAAGAAAATGTAGTGTTATTGCTTATATATTTAGCTTTTTTACTAGAAAATATTGGAGGTTGTTTTAGTAAAGGATAAAGCAAACGCATTATTGAGCACTACGCTGCCCACACACGTGCTCAACAAATTCCTCGTCTGGCGTTAGTTTGATGTGTTTATTTCAGCCCCTATTAACTGCGCTCCAGCAATCAGCAGAAAAGGTGGATGAGGGCGTTTGCCGGTAAAACTGCGTTTTCGCATGCAAGAAGAGCTTTTTTTATGTTCTAATTCATAACGCATATGAGCCGACCACCTGTGTGGCTCGGCTGCGTGTTGGCTCGGAAAAAACAGAAAAAACACATCTTTATGCGTGATTACATATTACGGTGGCGAATTTCCTATGCAGCTGAAAAGCGCAGCAAAGGCGGCCGCGTGAACGATAACACGTCCTGACAATTTTGGTGCCAGTACTCTAGAGCTCTCTCAGGGGAATATAAGAGTGCCAGTTCAGGACGATCCACTGCTCAACATACAGCACTTGCCACAGTAGCACAGCACTGTGGTGGCAGGGCAACAAAGAAGAAGTCGTTTCTGTTTACAGGTCCGGCATTTTGACATGGCGTTATCCTCTGTGGTAAGACATTCAGCGAAATCTTCTTAACTTTGCGCCAGCTTTTGTGTTTTTATTCATTTTTATTCATTTTTCAGTTATTTTCACGTCGACAGTATCACAATCATGTCAAGAATGGTATATATGAAGGGACACCCGTGTTAAAAGACAAAGAACGATCAAAAGCAAACAAAGTTTAAAGATATGCAAGAATGGAGGCTACAATTACTCTTCAATAGCAATCAGCCAAGAAACAAAATCATACAAACTAGATACATATATAACAATAGTTACTGCAGTGCACCTTCGCAGGCGAACAAAGCACTTTGCGAAACAACTTCGTTAGTTAAGTTACTTAATTCACAATTCTACTAAAAACGAGTAGTTGAAACAATTCGTTCGTTTTTGTTGTGCTGCTATAGTCAGATGGTGTCTCTGTCGTGTCGCGTAAGCCGCAAATAATAAAAATATGTCATGTGTCAGCCACAGAGTGCTCTTCCATCAACTAGAAGAGAAATGCGGGGTGCATTATTTGATTTCAGTCTGTATTTGGTGGCAATTTGCTTTTAAAAAAGGTTTGTAAAGGAAGGAGGACTGCTTGGCATATAAATGAACCGAAGGCCTTTTTTGCAAGAGGGTTTGTAAACGAAAGAGGACTGCTTGGCATATAAATGAACCGAAGGACTTTTTTGCATCTTTTCAAGTTTTTAAATATCTATCTCATTGAACGGGCACCATTTTATCACATCATACCTAAATATCGCACGAAGAGTTGGTGTATATCATCGTAAACAACACCTTAAAAAGAATTCGGAAAACGGATGTAGCCTCTACCGAATCTATGTGTTCTCATCAGGATAGCTTTTTGTAATACCAAGACCCTTGTATTTGTATTTGGGTCACTTCTTCTCAGAAATGTATTGTTGGTAGAGTACTACAACACCAGAGGGTTTTATGCGTAATTCTCATGAATATTGTTTTAGTTACGTTAACAGGCATCTGCCATTGATCATACGATGAAATTATTTCAGAAAGTCCTGATTTCGTGGAATGTCATCATTAACTAAGGTGCGATATCAGACACCGTCTTCGGCTTACCATCTAATATGAACACAGAGTTTAACGGCAATATCATTTCTTTACAACAAAAAAACGCTTCAGCACCGATGCCTGATAACGCCTGAGTATGCCAGTGGGTGTTGAGAAGAGATATTTCTTACCGTAACCATGTGACGCCGTTTTGTCAGGTAGACTAATATACGGGCTAGGCCGTTTCAATTTTGCACGTAAAGGTGTTGAGCAATTTGACATGCAAAACTTTGTCAAAGGGTTGAGGTTCTAAATATTTCAATGCATGCGCTCCACTCAAAGCAAGCTTTAGGATAAAACTACTAAGATAAATAAATTTTTTTCTTTAAATATGGTATAGGTAAAAAACAAAAGCTTTGATTATATTTCGCTTGGCTTTCAGGAACTGCGTTCCTTGTGGTTCGCAGTAATGTGCTTACGGAATAATAATTCATTACTCTGCAAGGGCAGCTTCTGTTAACTAACTCGACCATTGCTGGTTGCGTTCGCGAATACATATCGCGCAAAACCAATCTTGCCCCTGCTCACCCGAAAAAATAATGTTGATGAAGTTCAAGTGTTTTTTATAGTTTTTAGCTTCCGAACCTAAATTTGGCCTTTTACTATCCCGATCGTACGAAACCAGAGGCCCAAGTACCGATGTCAACCCATGCCTTTTGTCGGTGGCTTTATGTCAACAACTGCTATCGCAAAAACAAGATTTCATTACGTCATGAAACAATGCTGTAAAAGGGCTGGGACATGCCCAGTTGTGCACCCACTTTTGTAATATCTCTAAATATGTTTTTAAAGTTCAAGATAGAATTGGTATCTGAGGTATTGAAAAAGCAGTCATTTTATTGACGGAAAGTTTATTTTTTGAAACGGGTACTTTAACGAAACTGATCGGTTGGTACCAAGCACCAAAGTTCATTCATAGATGCTTGTGCATGGCTTAACAACCACACTACGCTACAAATAAATGGCCTAAACTGGCACAGCGGCCATAAACGGGTAAATTACCTTTTTGACATCGAATTGTCCTTGGTACTTACTGTTAGGGTATATTTCAGGGGTGGTGTGACGTATAATAAAAAGAAACAGGCATAGCCATGATCTGAGATAATATTGAATGATTCCCTTCCTTGAATTCCCCAAATATTTACCTACTTTACAAAAATCAGAGATACAGATAAAAATTCTTGCCGTCCGTAAAGGAAAATACAACACTGCGTAATGACCTTTACAAAGAATGGCCCATAACTTCTGGGAAACGTTAAATCCTGCCGGCCCGACATTATCCTAGCCCTTTGAGGATTACAAAAATCTGGGAAGCATTGATTGGTTATATCAGATCAATCTTCAGTGTCAATGAGGGTACCAGTCTTGCTTGTGGTCTCGACAGTGCACTGCCTGCCATCACAGAAGTACAGATTAGTTAGCCGAAATTGGTAATCTGGTACGCAATGTTGACACCAGTAAAGATGCTGGTGTTCATAGCATTCCAAACACGTTTTTTAAAATGCTATGCGGAATAAAATGCAACGTGCTTGACAGTAATTTTTTCCACTCTCTCAAACACTAAATCTTCGCTCCAGCGCATAATGAAAGCGTCATAACTCAAACCATAAAACTTCCAGAATGGTAGGCAAAACAGATGTGCGTTTTTCGACGCACAAGGCAACCCTTTCATCCCGCTCCGCTTTTCCAACATTCGCGCAAAATAAATAGCGCTTCCTCTTTTGCAAAGCGGAGTGGAACGAATGGGGTGCCCCTTCAGCCGAAGGAAGACGCTGTCTTCTGCATGCCTTCCTGCAAATGTTAAGAAACTGTCCTATGAATGAATCCACCATGCATTGATTGTGCCTAAGCACGAAGATTTCTGTTTTGACAAAATATTTTTCGTTGCGGCATGGATATCACTTATTATTCAGCGCCACATCTTGTGTTATATGCGCCTTTTCTGGAGTTTGTTCTACTGCGAAGGTATATGATGAATTGGAGATATCAGTATCTAGGAACGTTTACAGCTGCCGTGGACACCCGAATCCCAAGTTTGTAACAATGAAGCTGTTAACCTTGTATTTATTTGACAATTATGGTAACAGAATACTTGGCAATGCAAAGTGGAGACAAGGACGATGCTCGGCGAACAAGCATGAGGGAAAGTGGGATAGATGCAATGAGCCACTGAGCAGGTCCTGTGGAGTGTGCTTCTCAAGAAATAAACACTACACTTTGTTGGAACCGACCCTCGGTCCCTCGGGTTATAAAACCGGCGTGTCTTTGATTGGGCTGTCATTGCATTCAGGGCGCTGGGCATTTCCTCATGGTTTTGGCAAACAGCATAATAAAATAGTACCACAAAGAAAAGAACCAGACAGGATGACCGCTGACTATAAAGTGGGATAGCTAAGATGTGTTCTTGCAGAAATCTGGTTTTTGTATCGGTGCTAAGGTGGCCCCATATAAGTGCTATTTATTTAGAAAACGTGATCTTGCTTTGGATGAAGGCCTGTAGGTAATGGTTTGAAACGGTTTCAGGCACGTAGACTATTATTTATGGTTGCTGAAAAGCGCCTCTTTCTATGCTGTACAGTGCATGTCTTGAAGGTAATACAAAAGAAAAAGATGGGCCTGAAGTTCATATTTGAAGCCATGCAAAACTTGCGTATCCAATTTCTCGACCTTTCGTTAAAATTTGGTAACGACTATCTTTGCTTGCAATTCGCACCTAGATAAGTAAAGCATATGTTCAACATCAAATGCCACCACAGTGAACTTGTAAAAAACTCCATTGCCTTTTTCTAGCCTTCGTTCAGTGTTTCTAAATCATGCGTACACTCAATGAATGAAAGTTTTAGAGATCAGGTTAAAAAACTGAAAGAAACAGATTTTCCAACCACCGCTTTGTCATGAGCGTGAAAAACCTTGTCAAAATGATAAAAGGTCCCGATAAGACTTGCGCACAAAAGGAAGTTGAACAGAAAAAGTACGCCCTGACCCCTTATGTGCAACAGACCACTGATAGACTAAAAAGAAGTTTCTACCAGATAAGGGAGTGCAGGTTGCTATATCGGCACCAAATAACGTGGATAGAGTCTGTGCCTTAGTGTACAGTAGGAGCAAAATAAAGGAAGCCGGTAGAAGCGACAAGCGGTCTGATAATGACAAGACTTAGTATGTTCCATGTTGCTTTGGTGTTGTTTACGAAATTTTTTTGTCATGTGGTAAGCCTTATGTTCACCGTACAGGCCGGTGTTTAAAACAGGCGTGTAACAAAGCAATTTATTTCTTTGAAAGCACACCGGCATCTCATTTGTCGCATCACTGTGGTTCATGTTCACACGCTTCTGTGAGCCCCATTTAGAAAAAAACTGTTCTATTGTTCCGTCATCCAAATGAGCCAAAGCGACAAATTATACAGACGTCGGACATAACCAGGCGTGGTGAAAAATGTGTATATCAGGCCTCTGTTTGTTTACACGCGAAAGAAGTGGCTTCGCTTGAATGTATTTAAACGCAAGAGCAAGGGAAAGTCGTTCCCTTTATCTCTATTCGTCATTGGATGTGATTCTTATCGTAGCCCATGCAATGATTCAATAATATATGTTTAAATGTTTCTTCGTTTTGAATAAATTGAAGTTGATTGTCAGCGCTTCTCTTGTCTGGCTCTGTTCTTTCTGTTCCTCTTTTAACGCGCTGTTTCCAAAACCATGCCGCAATACCGGCTCGCCAAACTCTCCAGTTTGCTTCAGCATTTCCTTTGGGTTTGCAGCTTGCGTGTTGGCACTGAAATTTCGCTTCGTTGAAATGTACTTGGTCTCCTGACTTCGGCAGGTAAAGCTAGTAAACATCTCCAGCTCCACTGTTTCCTCAGTCTTGGAATCTTAAGGCGAAAGGCTTCGAACGTTTTGTAGAAACTTTTAAAGAAAATAACATGCAGTAACTAGTCAATTATTTGCCATTTCCATGGGCATCACTAATTCACAAAAAATAGCTTTTCAGATTCCTGGTGGTGATGGTGGTGGTGATGGTGATGGCAACGGCCATTCCTAAGGTGCCACGGGCCCGGCCTGATGTTGTTTCTCCGAAGTGCGCTATGCAATGGGTGAGAATGAACAAAATGCTTTTAATACGAACATGTATATTCACATGTAGAAACAACCACACACACACGCAAATATACATACATATATATATATTGTAAAAGTAGAGTCGGATGCGCAGCAAAAAAAATAACAAACAAGGTTTACTCACGTACCGGAAATGGGAATTGCCTTCATCAGAGTACCGTTACATAATTTTGCTGATTGATTGATTGATTGATTGATTGAGTGAGTGTTTGATTGATTGATTGATTGATTGATTGATTGATTGATTGATTGATTGATTGATTGATTGATTGATTGATTGATTGATGGATTGATTGATTGGATTGATTGTAGGGTTTAAGGTGACGACGCAACGCAGGCGATGAGCCGCGCCGTAGTGGAGGGCTCGGGATTAATTTTGCCCGAATGGGGATATTTAACGCACGCAGAAATCTCGTGCACACAGGCGTTTTTGCTTTTCGCCTTCATCAAAAAAGCGGGCGCTGCGGCCAGGAATCGAACCCACCACTTCTTGCTGAGCAGCACAACGCCAGAGCCACTCGCAACCGCGGCGGATTACATGATTTTGCTGCCACAAGCATTTGGAAGACATTTCTTATATAGCTCTGCGGAAAACTTTGAGAAGGAGACGAAGATGTTTCGGAAACGGCGAGTATGCTTACAGACGGGCTATTTCCGTGGAACAACAACAAAAGAGAGAGAGAGAGACCCAGGCAGCACTGTACTGTTTGGCCTAAAACAGGCAAGTGTACTTTGGCCGGTGATTTTCTGTCCGGCCGTTTTCCGACAGCCATGTTCGGGCCGTGTCCAAATGTGGTCCATGGCCGTCCAACGGCCAGTGTCCGTCGGCCAGTCACTGGCTTACGTTCATACGGCCAGATTCCAGCCGTAGGGCTCCGGCCATTCCAAAGCCACCCGTGAACGGCCGAAGTACGGCCGCCGGAGGACAGCCGAAATGCGGTCGTCGGACCCCAGCCGGACTAAAGCTGCCGGAAATACGGCCGTGCTACGGGCATTGGAGTTCAGCCACAGTACGTTAACTGTACTCAGGCCGGTCGCTGCATGTCGCGCAAGCAGATGACTCATTCGCGCAGTGCCGCAGCAGCACAGACCCAGCATTTTGGGTCCAATGCAGCCACATCATAGTGAGCTCGCGCGCAACCACCAGCCGTCAAGCTTTCAGCGCTGCCTTGCTTAATTAACAGCTTCAGTTGACAGCAAAATTGATTGATTAAACAGTGCTCACAAACTGTCGTTCCTTTATGGCTGTGCCTCTTTTACTGCCGAACACAGAAAATATTCAGTTCTTTGTAGAGCTTGAATAGATGTATTGTCCAGGTCCTGATATCCTCTGTGGGGCGGATTACCTGTAATAAACTGGGAAAGAGGAGGGGGGGGGGGCGGCGGTGGGCGCATACTTTACTGGGTTGAATTTTAGAGAGATAAATTGCGCCGCTTTTAGCCAATTTCTTTTAGGGCAATATTCCGGAACACTTTCTTGCTATGACTGTATAAACTATTTTTATAACAGTTGCTTGACCAATTTTGATGTATATAAAACCGGCGTGAATGCCCTTACGAAGCGTTCTCGTTCTCAACAAAACACTCAGGAGCATTTATTATAACTCCTTCACAAAAAAGTATGTCCAGTGTTTGCCCATTTTTCTTGCAAAGACATTTTCTACTCGATCAACTTTTTTGAAGATCTTGCGCAGGGCTGATCCTAAGAAGGAGCGAACAGGTACTTTCATTGTCAATCTATTTTAATGTTGTTTTCATGAGTGACGTCCACACCACGTAATAGTCCAAAACAACTTAATTTTCTTCTAATGTCATACAATGTTCAAAAAATTCTAGACACGTTGCGAATGACGCCCTGCTTCAGGTGGCTGCAGTTGTATCCCTCTGTGTTCACGCAAGGAAAGGCGTAAAATTAGAGTTACATAATTTGCTTCAAACCAATAACATAGCAATGGTAGTATGCATACAGGAAACCTTGCATACTGCAATGAATAGGGCAATAAATATTTTATTGGTCAAGGTTGAATGCGTAGGGTTCTCAACACGTCGGAGGCACACTTGCGCCTCTGGAAGTTTATTTATTTATTTATTTTTATTCATTTATTTATTCATTGTTTTATTTATTTATTGATTTATTTGATGCCTGCTTGCCTTTGCATGCATTACAGAAGGGAGATACATAACACTAAGCATTAAATATGAGACAAAATAACAAAATAATTCTACAAAGCGTGCTGAAAATTGTCAATGTAAAGAGTTAACGCAATCATACGTGGAAGATAATTACAGTGCAGTATTGATGTAAAATAAAATGAATCGCGCAGGCATCACCTTTGAAGGAAAGTTAATAATTTGCTTTAAGCTAGCGGTCCCACTTTGCGATATGTAGAATGGCGAATGGACATACTTCTCTCCTTCTACTTTAGTTTTCGAATGATAGATATTACGAAAAAAGTTAAACCTGTGGTTTCGTCTGTGATCTTTCACGTCCTGCCATTTCAGTTTACTTTTACTCTCTCTCATGCTAAGTTGAGCGTGCCAATTACCTAATACGAATGGCACTGACATATTCTGTATGTTTTCGAGCGTATCAACCAGCTCTTTGGTGTAGGGATCCAAAAAACACACGCGTACTCCAAGATTGAGCGCACATGAGTGAAATACGGTTGTTCTTTTCAGTTAGATGGAGGTTCACTGAAATTTCGCCTCAGAAAGCCAAATAAAAAAGAAACATCCCCCTCGCGAGGGGCACGATCAAAGGCAGAGCATTTCTGCGGGGGGGGGGGGGGGGGGCGCGCCTGCAAGTCGTATGGATTACGTATTGGTTGTTGTTGTTGTAATTGTTGTCTTCCAGCGTAGACATTGTCGATGAAGTCGATGGTGAAACGTGCCGTGAACCCCCTGCCGCGGCTACGACGCAACGTGGAGCGGCTATGACGCAACGTGGCGCGGCTATGACGCAACACAATCCAACACGATCCACTTTAATCCAATCCAAATCCAACCCAATCCAAGCCAATCCAATCGAATCCAAACCAATACCCTTCGCGAGAGAGTGTTATAGCGCCGAAATCGCCACCACGCGAACGCGTGATGCTGACGTCACGATCACGCCAAAGATGTTAGCGACCGCAGCGCGCGAACGACATATGTTTTAAGCGCGAACCGACCGCGGCGAGAGAGCGCGAAGCGAGCGCCCCACCTGTTCTTGCGCGCGAACCTAACGCGGCGAGAGAGGGTGTTGCGCACGTCCCCACCTGTTGTGCGCCCGAACCGAACGCGGCGAGAGAGGGCGTTGCGAGCGGAGAGAAGGCGAGGAGGACGCGGGGGAGAGGGCGCACCTCTGGCCGACGGTTGAATGAGTCAAGGATATAAGGCACTTTCGTAACCTTCCGTTCTGTGTCGGCTTTGTGGCTCAGTTGGTAGAGCACCGTGCACCTTGTGTTCCGCCCGCAGAGTCGTAGGATCGAAACCTGGCGCCGGCAAGTATTTATATAGTGTAGGGGGAGCGATGCGGACGCGGACTACGGACGCCAACGCGGGTGACATCGTGAGTTACTGAAATGCTCTGCATTTAAAAGACAAGCATTTCCCAAGTGAGAGGGAAGATAACAAAGTGCGAATGCCCGAGTTTGCCCGAAGTTACCCGAAGCGTCGGAATGTGGAGCCGACGAGCGAGCGCCCTCACGCGGACGGAACGCGAAGCGAACCGGCGCATTGGCGCGCCGACCGCAGCTACGCCGAGCAGGAGACCGTTGCTACGCACGCTCTCTCTCCTCCTCCGCGCCGTTGCTAGGGGAGAGGGGGAGCGCGGACGGCGGACGAGTGATTCAGGGAGCGGCGCGCCGCCCGCAGCTACGCCGAGCAGGAGACCGTTGCTACGCACGCTCTCTCTCCTCCTCCGCGCCGTTGCTAGGGGAAAGGGGGAGCGCGGACGGCGGACGAGTGATTCAGGGTCGCTTATAAAGTGCATTCGCACTTAAAACATATGCAGCCGTAGCTTTTATGGTGTGAACCTGCCTATTTAACCTCTAAGCACTCCCTAAATGAACTCCTAGGTATTTATATTCCTCGGCCGTTGTTACAGCAGCATAATTTAAGGTATACGTATTCAATTGGAAGGAAGGTTTTCTTGTAAAGCTGCCGTTAACACACTGTTTAACATCCAAAAACTTTTTTGAATCAGCACACCAGGATGTTATTAAATTCGAATAAAGCTGCAGGTATACGGAATCACGTTCATTCGCTATAGTCCGCTAAACTACACAGTACTTTTGAACAAAGCTGAAGGGCCAATAGTAATAACAATGCAAAAACCGATTCATTCAGTTCATAGGATGAAATGTACTACGCAGAAGGTGATATGGAACACCATCATTTGCTTTTTTGCAGTCCAAGAATATACAGTCAACCACTTTAAACTTATCTCTTGCAAGAGCCAAATCGTGCGTGAACTCAACAATCTGCGTTGAGAAAGAAAATCCTGACAAAATCCGTGTTTGCTAGGATGCTGGCGATTATGTTTAACCAAATGAGTCATATCCCAAGAGCAGCTAAGCTCACCTTCAAACATCGGAACTAAATTAACAGCTAGGCTTTGTCAGTGACAAGGCTCTGTTGTTAACGATAATTTAAAATATTTTTTTTTTCTAAATAGGCAGTCGTAAAATCCGTAACATAGTGCAGGGCATCAAGTTGATCCTACCAATGCACGAGCGAGTCTCTTCTACGTTTATCACCAACAACATAGTGCAACATTGCTTGTCGCAGTTTAATTGTAAGCAGAACAACTTGCGCTTTTGGTTGCACTTGCCTTTCTTGACATGGTGGCGGTTTAACTCCTGCGTGGTCCCCGCTTGCTCGACGCCCTTCCCGGCCAGTTATTTTGGTGAGCAATCTCCATCTCGGATCGGACATCTCTGCCGGGTGATGTCTCCAGTGCTCTCCATTTCTTGAGGGGGCGAATAGCCTCGAGCTGATCCGTCGACGAAGCCGGCGGCCGAGGCGTGGTAGCGGTGATGACTGGCGAGGCTTAGCTCACCCGTCGGTGTGGCACAGAATTCTTGTGGCAATAAATGACATTTCGGTGGCCTAAAAGGTTCCCTGCTAATGTCCAGTGAGTCCTTGCACCTAGCGCGTTCACCTAGAACACTCATTACTGTTTGACAAACGATTTGACTAAAGGCTTTTTCTCCCCCCAGGAAAAAAACCGGTCGGTCTCCTTCCAAACATGTCTGTGCATGAATTCTCGGCGCCCAGGCGCGTGCCGTTGTTCGGCTGTATGCCGTTTGCCTAAAAAATGACGTATAACCAGATACCTTACGTAGGCCGGTCTCCTCTTGAACACCGCTTGCCAAATATTCTGTGGCCATTCGCTTGCCTTAATTCGGCCGAGGACAGCTAACCGATTGAAAAACGTATATTCTGGGGCCGTACGTCGGCCGGTATCCTTCATAACACTGGTTGCCCAAAGAAAACGAATATTATACCACCGGACGCGCGGTTGACCGTTGAAACAACGAATGCACGGCAGCCGCGCTCCGGCCGGTCTCCTTTCGAAGACCAACCGCCGCAAGAATACGCATATTCTGTGGCCGGTCACTTGCCGTACTTCGGCCGATTACCGCTTCCCGAAGAAAAAACGGATTCCCTAAGGCCGTACTTCGGCCGTTCTCTTTCTCAACATCGGCAGCCGTAAGAGAACTGAATATCTGGCAGCCGGTTAGCTGCCGTTGTGCGTCCCGACGCGGGCGGACGGAAAAATACCGAAGCGCTGGTTGCCGAATGTTGGCCGTTCAACGCATGATCAGTGGCTGCCAGAACCTGGATGCTGGCCGGACATGCCAGAAAACGGCCAGAGACGGGCCCGTCTTGGGGCACACTTTCTGTGCCGCCTGGGGAGAGATTGATAGAAAGAGATTGAAAGAGGGGGAGAGAGAGAGAGGGTTGAACTTTCAAGGAAGCTCTAAAGATTGCACGCCGACATGGCAATGCACCTGGCGTAGGCTGGGAACAATCGAGCTTTCAAAAAGAAGGGAAAAGCATTGCAGGGTGAGCTAGCAACGGAACAGGAAATAAGTAGGGTTCTTAGATCACAAAGGGTTAAATTTTGCTAAATGGGTGGGGGACCGGACGTGGCCTCCTTCCCCAGGACACATCGCACTGTCGAGCCGCATAAGGTTATTGTGCGGTGAACCGTATTGGAAATGGCGTTTCAGTTTGCCAGATTTATTTTTCTACAAATAAAGCACTATAGAGCGTATACGAAATTAGCGGAGTCACAGTAAATTTACCTTTTATATTTACCCAATAGTCCGAAGCCGTGCTGGTGGCATGCTGTGTAGTGGTCATGTGTGGGCATACTTTACATAGAGGTTTATTACAGGGCACGTAACCAAGAGTTTGCGGTCGGCTGATACGAGAGTTAGTAGGAACGTCGCCCAAATTCTTTGTTACGCTGGTAGACAACACGTCGTAAATCGGGGAATAGGCTTTTTAGGCGTTCACTTTCAATTAGGAGATTTTGATGTTCTCTTAGTACGGTTGACACTCTTGGAGAGTAGGTGGAGTTGGCTAAAAGTAAGTTTGTTTCCGGATGGACGTTCCAAGGTTTTTTCTAAAAAGTTCCCAATGGTTTAATGGGCTGGCTCGCTGAGTAGCATCGTCGTTAACTTGTTCTGGGAATTTTTATTCAGGAGGGCAGTCATAAGTTCTTGGCAGTTTGAGTCAAAGTTGGCATGGACTGTGCAAATTCTCCTGAAATGGTGGGCTTGACTGAAAGGTATTGCTGTCTTGCAGTGTCTCACATGGCTACTTTGGAAGTGCACATACAGCAGCGTGTCTGTCGGTTTTCTATACGGTATAAATTGAAGTCAACGTTGGCAAGCAGTCACGGTAACGCCCAGAAAGGTTACACTGTGTTCTGTAAAAGAATAAGCAAGGGAAATACTAGGATACGCGAGGTTAAATGTCTCAATGAAGGTTAGAAGCTCCGCGTCACCCTGCTGCCAGATCACGATTACGTCATCAATATGCTTTTAATTTAACAGTGGCTTTAATATTGGGTGCAAAGAAAGTTTGATTCGAGGTGAACCCTAAAGATATTGGCGTAGTTGGGCTCGATTCTATTACCAATAACCTTCCGCTGAGTTACACGAAATGAACCCCGTCAAACTCAAAATAGTTAATTTCAACAATAGGTCTAAAGAAAGTTTGGAGAGTTGAAGAATCGATGGGTTTGTCGCACGACAGCTGCTGATATGCAAGTGATACAGCTCATGATGCCACCTCCAAGAAAGATTGTGGTGTACAGTGAGGCAACATCTAGGGTGAATAAGAGGCAGTTATTAGAATTTCAATTTTTGAGATGTCTGATAGAAAATTTTTGGCATTCTTATTGAAAGAGAGTAAGCTGGGCCGAATATCGCAAATGAGATAATCCGCATAATGGAGAATGTTTTCGGTAACACTGCCTGTGCTAGAAACAATGGGGTGCCCTGGGTTGTTCACCTTATGAGTCTTAGGAAGAAGGTAGAATTTACCGCCTACTGCACCTAACGGGATCAGGAAAGGAGGCGTGGTTTTTTTTATTGTTTTATTTTTAAAAGCTGAGGGAGTTTATCTTAGACGATATTCTGATAGTGTTGAGTGGGAACATTAGGGAGAGCTTTGCGGAACGTCGATACCGATAGTTGCTCATTGGCCTCGTTACATAGTCGGTTTTGTCATAGAATCCTGTGGCACCTCCCTTATCGGCAGGTTTAAGAATAACGTCAGGACAGCTTGCGAGTTCATATATTGTTTTCTTTCCTTTGGTAGTGTTGTTATGGGGGAAAGAAATTTGTTCATCGTATGCTCTTCGCATATCGCGTGGGAAATCTTTGATCTACATATCGAGGCAACTGTCGCTGTGTTGGAGGTGTCTAGTGCTTATAGCTAGGAAGGAAGCGGTGAGCTTCTTCCGCCGCAGGGTGATCGTAGAATGAATCCTCCTAGACTCGTGTTTCTGGAGAAATTTTCAAAGTACCTAAAAAATTGTATTTCATCAAAACCACCAGTAGTCCGGCAACAGTTCAGGTCCTTTTACAAGACGCTTATCTGAAATGGGGAGAGGGTTATAATTGAAATGCTCGTAACTTTCCCAGTGTAATTTTTTTTTGTCACGGCAGACGAGGGAAAAATATTACAACTTGTGTCTACCTGACCTGTTGAGGGCTCAATGGTGGAAGCATTTATTGCAGTCGCGGTGACATTGTCGGTTGTATTGCCAGTTGGGGGCAGTTAGCAGGGCCGGAGCTTGTTAGATTCTTACGCGTGTGGCCACTGTAAGAAATGTTGTCTCGTTAAAACGTCAGGACTTTTGTTCGGGGTATGAAGTAGGCCTTCTTGAATTCGTAGTTGCTTAAAAGGTTCAACTCTCTATTGCTTGGTTCCTGACTGAGTAGTTCCTCTTTCTTTCGGAGAGAATGGGCCGTAGATTTGTAGTGATCGATAATTGTTTCAGATAATTTCAAAGATGCTTTATCGAGTAACTGTTGCCACTTGTCTATGTTGGATGCGTAGAGTTCGGTAGTAGCAGGTTGTATTCTCATTCTGAGACCCCTGGGAGCCACCGCGGTAGTCAAAGATTGAGCGAGTGCGGAAACGTGCAATACGGAACGTATCCGCTTTTTAGTGATTTTTCTTAACTTTAAGACCTATCATTAAACGCCAAAGGAGGCTGCGTTACTTGTTTTTTTATGTGGTAGTCAGTTGTTGCTATGCTGATTCTTGGAAGTTTGTATGGGCATGGTGCATGGAGGGCTGGATTTTGGACCCCGGAGGGTGCGCGGACATGCTGCTTGTGGTGTCCGTGGGCTCGGCGGTGGCTGAAGATGGAGAGGTTGGCGTGCCTTGCTGTCGGTCCGACGCTAATGAGGAAGCTGCTTAGTGTCGCCATGAGCGTTCGCCCGCGGCATTAAGGCCATTGAGTGTTTTGCGGGTGTGTGCGGCATGCTGCTGACGCGATGCCCGTCCGTGCACTTCGGGGATGGTCTGCTTGCGTTTTCCCGGGGCGCCGTGGTTGCGGTCGATCTGGGGGACGGTGGCGGTCGCCTGCTGGCCCGATACAACTCCGGGTTCCCTACACTCAAAAGAAGTGGAGGCAGTGGTGCAACGTCACTGGCATTTCAAAAGATGACAGAGACTTTGTTGCCAATCAAACTTTCAAATCAAAATTTTTCGAGACTCAAAATTTGAAACCACTGTACTATAACAGGTATATTGACAACCGCTACATCATCTGGCTGCACGGTGACGCGGAGCTCCTCATCTTTATTTAGGCATTTAGCGTAGCCCATCCTAGTATTTCCCTTGCTTGTTTCTTCTGAACACAGGATAAACGTTCTGGACGCTGCCGTTAGTACTTCCCAATATCGGCTTCAAAATATACTTTGTAAAAACCGACAGACACGGGGCTGTATTTACACCTCTAAAGTAGCCATGTGAGTCACTGCAAGACAGCAATACCTTACCAAGCGATAATTTGCACAAACCTAACCGACTTTGGCTCAAACTGTCGAGAACTTAAGACCACCCTCCTGAAACAAAAATACACACAACAAGTTATGAACGACGCTATTTTGCGACGCTATTGTACTAAACCGTAACGAAATCTTTAGGAAAAACCCTCGAACGTTAATCCGCAAACGAACGTAGTTTTAACCCACTCAGCCTCTACTCCAAGAGTGTCAACCGTACTAAGAGAACATCACAATATTCTAATTCAATGTGAACGCTTAAAAAGCATATTCCCCGAACCAGCACGCGTTGTCTACCGGAGTAATAACGATTTGGGCGATGTTCTTACTAATTCCCATATGAGACGAACTACTGGTTGCATACCCTGTAATAAAACTCTATGTAAAATATGTCCACACATGACCACTACACGGCGTGCCACCAGCACGGCTTGAGACTATTAGGTAAGTATAAACGGTAGCATTAGCTGTGACTCCGCTAATGTCGTACACGTTCTAGAGTGCTTTACTTTAGGCAATTCTACAAATTTTTAGGTACTAAAACGCCAGGGTAAATAAGGTTCAGTAATCACTGCTCTCAAACAAAAAGTTGTCCTTATTGGCCCCTGTCGAGACATGTAACCGGTCCCTGTGAGGCAGGTTAACTTCTTAAAGAAACAATTTTAAAATCCGCTTTTCAAGGCTACTATGACCGCGAGGCTGGGGAATTATATCTCATTGATAAAGTTGGGTCAGCGACGTGTGTAGTAATGAAAATTAAGGCAAAATAACGTGCATATCTCTTGATTAAAATTCGCGACATCATAATTTTTATTACGTTGTTCATTATTCCTCCCCTTGACATTTCCATCGGGGTTCACACATACTCTCCAAATTCAGCAGCTTTATTAGGCTAATTCCGCTGGACAATGCGATTAGTCCTTGTGAAGAAGGTCGGGTTCCTCCACCACTTAGAAATATTTTCATCTTTGTGATCTATGAACCCTACCTATTCCCTCTTCGGTTGCTAGCTCACTCTGCAATGCCCTTTTGTGCACCGTATTCAGTGTTCCACGGGGCACACCCAAAATACAGTCTTCGTTCTTGCCAGTCTCTATCCGTCTGAACAAGTTCTTGACCCAGTTAGCACCTTATTCTGTACTTTTCCCTTCTTTTTGAAACCGCGAACATCCGCAGCCCATGCCGCGTGCGTTGCCACGTCGTCGGGCAATATTGAGGGCTGCCTTGACATTTCAACCATCTCTCTCTCTTTTTGTTGTTGTTGTACCACGGGCATAGCCCGAGTCTATGCATGTTCTCCGTTTCCAAAACATCTTCGTCTACTTCTCACAGTTTTCTGCAAAGCTGCTTAAGAAATATGGTGCAAACGATTGTGGCAGGAAAATTATGCAGCTGTACACTTAGAAAGGCAAGTCCCATTGCCGCGGTGTGAGTACACTCGTTGTTATTGTTCTTGCGATGTATCCTACTCTTTACTTATACTATTTCTGCGCGCTTTAGGTGTTTTCTCTTCCTCTAGAATTATGTACATACACATATATAGGTAGAGGCGTGTGTAGAATGCGTGACCTCTAATGTTTGGTTGTAAAAGCATCCGGTGGTTTTTTTACTCTATACAGTACACTGCCTGTGGTCAAACCATAGCCACCTTTCTGTAAACTTCCTTTTCACGTTTACCTCTTTTTCAGTGAAATGTATTCGAGTGTTTAGAAACTCAGCCCAATTTGTACCGTAGCTAGAAACAAAGGGGTAGGGGTTGAATATTAAGTGTAAGTAGATTATCCATAAAAGATTGAAAGTATTGAATGTGTGAAAATGGCCTATTGCTTGCCTTTCGAGAAAAAGCGATTGTGTTTGTGAAGTAAGGTCTACTCACCCAATGTTGAATAGCACTATGGAGGTGTGCAAATAAAAGTTTAATGGGACACCTAGTAGCAGTTTCGGTTCTTTTAAATGTATTTTGTTATTTTTACAGACTTCCAAAATGAAACTACCGGAGAACACCATGACCATAAAAACGTACTTGCCTTTTCCGTAAATTGTTTAAACTATACGGCAGCGCTGTCTGGTCTTCTCGCCGTCTCTGACTATGTGTAATGTGCCACCATGGTCTAGCCCCGCCTGATAGCCCTGATATTTTCAATGGAAACCAACGGAGCGAATATTTTTAAAGTGAAGGTGCTGAGTTGTGCAGGTTTTAAATACAGCCGTAATATGTGCATATAAATCATACGCGCAAAAACCATGTATAATATGTAAGCGTTCAAAAGCCAAGAACGGGAAGGGCACTCACCTTTTTTTTGTTGTTTGCATTGAACCGTATGCATGGAAGAAAGTCACACCCTAACTACAATACATTACCTTCACTGACACATACTTTAAAAGCCAATGCAACCACTCCATCGGCTGCGATTGCGCCGCATAGACACTATACACAAACACACACTGTTCGCGAACAATTGACATCGTTTCACGACGTTTCTCCGCACTGCGATCAATTCTGCCACGCGTCCCTAGGCTAAACAATCCAATCAGTACGTAAAGGTCGTAAGGGCCCAGAACAGTTCTTCATCACTGGCAGGAATCGTACACGGAATGGGGCGATGTATACGTCCTTTTTAGGGTCCGCTGCCGAACATTTCCAAAAAGCACATCGTCCCGACATGAACTAAAGCAGTGATCAATTGTCTCAGGCTGGTTGCACAAGCGGCAGTAAGCCGACTAACACACAAGTACACATGTACTATTGAGCCATGTTTTAACGAGCAACGCGGATAAGTGTAACCTGAACGAGCCAGGAAGACAAAATACAAGTTAGTTTTCTTCCAACGTCGTCTGAGACAACCCCAGAGCCCCGCAGTGCTGTGCAGGTAAACCAAGCCTAGTGCGCGCTGTTTCAACTGCGGTCCGCATTAGTACTTCTATGTTTTTATGAGCTTTCGCAACTTCCACTGTTTTTTCCGACCACTTTTATGGCTTTCAAAAGAAGGCGCCCTAATTTTAGCCACAAATACCTGGTTCTGCAAGCTTATAAGCACAGCCTAATTTGCGTTTGCTTTTGCCGCCCTCTGCAAATGGCAGAGCAGGCTGGTATGATATTATAGGTTCCGTTGCGGGAAGTGAGCGAGTAGGTCGCATGGCCATTCCCTTTTTTCGTAATTATATAGCTTGTTTAAGCGATGTTTACGTTAAAATATGACGACAGTATGATTCTAACGAGGCAATTTTTTGAATGAACCAAACTTTTTTTTTGTCTTCATGGCGCCTTTAAACAAGAAAGTTTTTGTAGCTTCCTAGATGTACATTCTTGACACGCTAAAAGACACCGTTATCTAAAATAATTAAATATGGTTGGCTGTAAATGGGCACAGGATATAAAATTTCAATAAAAAAATCCCGTCAATTCCTTTCTGGAGAGACCCTTCAGATACTCGAGAGAAAAACGCACAACAAGAAACTTGAGAAGGTGTCATCAACCTTTATAAGAAATCCCCAAGGCTGATTAGGATTCGCGGGGTGGGTTGGAGCACATAAAAAAATTCCCGCACCTTCCCGCGAGGGGAACACGAGTAAATTCAGAGCATTGGGGCCTCAGTACTGATTGAAGGCAGTGTTGCTTCCATCGCTTCTTCCGTGATGCTGGAGTAGCAGACACGAGTAAACGTGGGCACGAGCGTCAACCAAGGAAGGAAGAAGCAACGCAGTGACTGAAACACGAGCGACCGCTAGCCGCCATATTTGCAGCGCGCGCAGTAGAGGGAGAGCAGTACGGGGGGAGAGAGCGCGCATGCGCAAGCAGCGCGCGCCCTTCCACGCCCCGCCGCGCTGCTATCATGAACCTGTTACGCCGAGACCGCGACGGAGCGAACGGGCTGACTACGACGCATGCGCGCGCCAGCATCTGTTAAGAGAGAGGAGGGAAGGAGAGGCGCACCTGCTGCGGACGCGGAACTGTTTACACCGTCCGACGCAGGAACAGGCGAGGCTAAGAAATGCTCTGCATTTAAAAGCGAATGAGCACTCAATTTTTTTTAATTAAAACCTTAAAATGGATGATCAGCCCCATTGAAAAGGAAGAACCGCGAGACGAGCTGAGGTACAAACAAATGCCTCAATCTAACATCAACAGACCTTAACGGGAGAAAGATGTTATAGCGGCACTTGGGCTCCCACTTGTACCGCCACATGAAGGTAGCCATTTGATTGATTGATTTATTGTAGTGTTTAACGCGCCGACACAACGCATGCAATGAGGCGTGCTGTACTGGGGCTCCAGATTATTTTGACTACCTGGGGATCTTTAACGTCCGCCAAAAACTCGTACACACGGCATTTTTTGCTTTTCGCTTCCATCAGAAAATCCGGCACCGTGGCCAGTAATCGAACCCGCGACCTCATGCTCAGCAGCGCAACGCCTTAGCAACTGAGCCACCGTGGCGTGTACAAAAGTAGCCCACAAATTATGAACTGCTAGAAGCTTATTTCATGCCCAACTAATGACCCGCATAATATAAACAAGTTTCGACACGACAAATACATTACAAACTTCTGCACACGCAAATATAGACAGCTTACACCGCATCCACGCCTGAGTTTTACGATTCACTACAGTAAGCGCAGAACACCAATGAGTTTCACAGCTTCGAATTTGCTGTTGAGAAACCACAAGCTTATCTATTGTTTCTGAGTAACATGTCAAGCCTTCATATTACCGCGGCTGCGTATCTCACCAGCCCTACTAAAAACCTCTTGATTTTTGAAGGTTCAGCTTAGGAGCACCTAAATTGCGAAACCGCTGTGTCAGCGTGATTGCTTCCAAAATACATTTCTGGTGCGTACATAAAAAGGCAGGGTAACCTGCATAGGCTGAAACTTTGACTTCTTAGTTTGCCACGAGAAACCATGAATGACACAGCTTCGTAGAATAGCAATGCCAACTGGCCTAAAGTAAAAACGAATAAAACGGGCAATATCGGGCAGGCTTGCCGTACAGAGGATATAATTGGCAATAGTTTTAGAGAGTTTGTCGTTCATGATTACCCGTGTCGTACAGCTTTTGCAAGAAGAATATGCCTTCATATAAGGCTCCCTCAAGTCTTTCTGGCTCCATAACTACAAAAAGAAAAGGATGTTTAATCCTATCAAAAGCTTTAGCAAGATCAATCTGAAGGAGTGCAACCTGCCCCGCACCTTGGATCCGCAGTACAGAACAGAACTACAAATGTGGATGTTCGTCTGAATGCTCCGCCCCTGAATCCCGCACGTGTGGTGCGAACCTGTAGGACATTTGATTATATTCTATAGCCTGCGGGCCCACACGTTCGCCAATATCTTGTATTCTACTTTACACATGAATGCCGGCCTTTAGCCATCCACAGTTTTCAACTTTTCTGCATTGTCACTTTGGGGAATTAATATTGTAAAATCTTGGTAAAATGTTGGAGGCAGAATGTCAAGTTCATTTTCTTTTTGTAAAAACTTCACAATATTGAGAATACGTAACAATACTTCATGTATTTTAATGCCAAGGACACTCAACAATATATGTTTATATATATATATATATATATATATATACAGCGAATCAGAAAGTGGGAAATGAGGGGCTCGGTGAAATAAGACTGAAAATATGGTTTGGCAGTCCGAGCTTTTCTTGACTGCCAAACCATATTTTCTGTCTCTTATATATATATATATATATTTATATATATATATATATATATATATATATATATTTATATATATATATATATATATATATATATATATATATATATATATATATATATATATATATATATATATATATATATATATATATATATCTTATCTCATTTATAAGTTTGGGTCAGCCACACTTGGAATTAATGAAAGTTACGGAAAACTAACGTGCTTATCCCTCGAATTAAATTAGCCGCTTCATAATTTTTATAACTATGTTCATTATTCCTACCCTCGAGTTTGCAAACAGAATTCGCAGAAACTCTCGTAATACAGCAGCTTTCTTAGCCTAAAGCGGCTCAACAATGCCATTTGTCCTGGGGAAGGAGAATTCGTTCCCACCACCTTTTAAGAATGTTTAACTCTTTGTGATCTATTCATGTTTAACCTTTTGTGACCCTACCTATTTCCTGTTCAATTGCTAGCTTCTGTGAAATGCTCTTTTGTGCCCCCTATCTATTCTCTTCATCCGCGGGGGCACACCCATCTTCGCTTCCCCCCGAACCAGTCTCTCCAGCCACTGAATACCTTATTGTATACACTTCCCTTTCTTTTCAAACCGCAGCAGTCCAGTTTCCCCCATTGTCTGAACTTGCAGCCCGCGCGGCATACGTTGACCCGTCATGGTGCAACCTTGAACGCTGCATTGTTAACACGACCCCTTTTTCTCTCTCTCGCTCTCACCCACCCTTTTTTTTTGTTGATGTTGTAACACAGGCGTAGCCTGACTGTATGCACACTCTCCATTTCCGAAACATTTTCCGCTCCTCTTCACAGTTTTATGCAAACCTATATAAGAAACGTGTTCAAAATGTTTGCGACAGCAAAATCATGTAACTTTACTCTGATGAAGGCAAGTCCCGTTGCCGCTACGTAAGTAAACATTGTTTGTTATTGTTCTTGCTGTGTATCCGACTCAGTACTTACACTATTTCTGCGCGCTTTGTGAGTTTATCTTTCTCTTGATTTATATATATACATACATATATATATATATATATATATATATATAAATATATATATATATATATATATATATTAATATATATATATATATATATATATATATATATATATATATATATATATATATATATATATATATATATATATATATATATATATATATATATATATATATATGTGTGTGTGTGTGTGTGTAGTAACGTAGCCAAAGACGCCGCAGCCGTCTTGAAGAAAAAAGTTTATTGTAGCGAACTTGTGCTCCCCTAACAACTCATAGAATACGCAGGCGGCTAAACAGCAGTCAAAAAATTATCCGCCACCGCTTCCGGGTCAGAAGCCTGAGCGCAGGCGAGCAAGCACGCGGCGGCGAGAACACATACCGACACCGAAGGGTCGGGGAGAAACAAAGAGACGCCAGCGCCATCTCTCGCCCCCGCCGCGGATCCTCCCGCGGCGAAGTGCGAGGAAGTGGCGCCGCTCGTCGGCACCCCAGCAAAGAAAGAACTGAAACTAAAGCGTGGCAAACTGTTCGCATGGCGACGCAGTGAAACATTCCACTCGCGAGGAGCAGGATCAAATGCAGAGCATTTCCGGGGGCGCACGGCGTTAAGTAGTTTGCGTTACGTTAATGTTGCTGCACTTGTGGCAACTGCTGACGAGAGAGCGCTCGTCACCAGTAATTTGAATGAGTCAACGATATAAGGCGCGTTCCTAGCGTCCCATTCTGTGTCGGCTTTGTGGCGCAGTGGGTAGAGCACCATGTACATTGCGTTCCCCCCGCAGGGGTCGAGGGATCGAAACCGGGCGCTGGATAGTATTTTCTTTTATATAGTGTAGGGGGAGGGGTGCGGACAACGACGGTGCGGACTACGACGGGACAATGCTGGTGACATCGTGAGTTACTGAAATGCTCTGCATTTAAAAAGTGACGTGTGTAGACTGGTGTCGACGCTTCTAATGCTGCGACATCTGCTCAGCGGCAATTTATCACTCTGCGCGAGGATTTCTCGTATAGTCGAATTGTATCCAGAGCACTGCAGATCAATGAAGATTATTTTAGGCTGTTCGCGTTAGTTCGGAACGCTCTCCCTATCAGAAGAGATAACACATGCGGCACAGAAAGAAAGAACGGAACACGCGTTTCTCGTGGCACACACAACACCGATAACACATGCCGGCGTAGCATCGAACCAATGTTAACGCAAGTACAGTACGAACAAACAAAACAATAGAAGTGCGTCATCGTGCGTAGGAAGGTTTTATGCAAACCATGTCGACGACCTCGGGCCACGTGCGTCGTCGTGATGTTCCATAATCACCATCGGGGATCACCTCGTTGGTAAGATGGCCAACAGGTTGTAGAATCCGGTAGGGTCCGAAATCCCGTCGTAGAAGTTTCTCACTGAGTCCACGGCGTCGGATGGGAGTCCAAGCCACACACGATCCCCTGGGTGGTGCTTGGCGTCTAGGCGTCCGAGGTTGTAGCGTCTCGCATCTTCCAGCTGCTGGTCCGTTGTTCGAACACGAGCGAGCTGTCAGGCCTCCTCCGCACGCTGAAGGTATCCTTGGACGTCGGCATTGAGGTCGTCTTCTTCCACGTGGGACGCAAGGCGTCAAGCATTGTAGTCGGCCTTCTTCCGTAGACAGGTTCGAACGGTGTCTTCTGTGTGGTTTCTTGGATGTACGCAAAGGACTTATGCACAAACGTGACATACGGAAGGACTTCATCCCAAGTCCTACGTTCAAACGTCGATGAACAAAGACAGCATATCAGCGATTTTCTTGTTCAGGGGTTCCGTTAGTCCGTTCGTTTGGAGGTGGTACGCCGTAGTTCTTCGGTGATCCGTGTTGCATTAGCGTAAGAGTTCTTGCAGAAGCCCTGCAGTGAAGGCCGTTCCGCGCTCCGTGATAAGGACTTCATATGCTCCATGTGGCAGCACAACTTGGTTTATGAGGAACTTCTTGCACAGTCCCCCTCGGAAGAGAAGCCCTCTCTGCGTAGCGCGTCATGTAGTCTGTCGCTATGACAATCCACTTGTTATGTAATCGTGGCGTAGACAACGGGTCTAGAAGGTCCATTCCAATTTTTTGAAATGGCCTCGACGGGACGGAGATCGGTTGCTGTAGTCCGGCGGGTTTTGTTCATGGCGTTTTTTGTCGCTGGCAGTCACGGCAACTCCGAACGTAGTGTGTAACGTCGGAAGCAAGGCGGGGCCACAAGTAATTCACCTTGATTTATGCTATAGTGCGATCTGTGCCGAGATGTCCGGAATACGGGTCGTCGTGGAACGCTTCCAAATTTCGTCACGAAGGTCTGCGGGGATGATAAGTAGATAATTCGTTCTCGTTCCGGGACTGAAATTCTTCTTCACGAGGACGGAGGTTTTGAGGCTGAATGCTGGTAAGTTTCGCTTGAACACACTAGGCACGGCGACATTCCGTTCGTTGATGTAGTCAATCATGAGGAGCAGTTTGGGGTCGGCACGCTGCTGGGCTGCGGTCGCTCTCTGTCACGACTCTGAAGAACGTGCTGTCTTTATCGAAATCTTGTGGTGGTGGGTCGACGGCGGTGCGAGACAGGCAATCGGCGTCAGATGGTTTCCTTGCGGATTTGTACACTATTGTAACGTCGAACTCTTCAGGCGCAAGCTCCACCGCCCAATACGGCCAGAAGGCTCCTTTAAATTGGCGAGCCAACACAGCGCATGGTGGTGTGTCAAAACCTTAAACAGTCTATCATACAACTATGGGCGAAATTTCGAAATGGACCATATGATACCCAGGCACTCTTTCTAAGAGTTAGAGTAATTTTTCTCCACCTTCGACAGACCACGGCTTGCATAGGCGATTGCATTTTCGCAACCGCTTTGCTTTTGGTCGAAGACCGCACCCAAACGTATATCGCTGGCGTCCGTGTGCATTTCCCTTTCGGCGGTTTCATCGAAATGAGCGAGAGCGGGCGGGTTTTGCAGGCGTTGTTGCAGCTCGCAGAATGCTTTTTCTTGGGCGTTTTGAAGACGAAAGGGGTGCTATCTTTTTGCGGGCATTTGCGTGACTCCGCAATGCGTGCGAAACTTGCGACGAGAAATGTTTGCACGCTCTTTTTGTCGTTCGGTCTTGGGAAGTTCGCTATGGCTGACGTTTTCGCTGGGTAAGGAAGGACTCCCGCGGAGTTGACGACGTGTCCCAAAATCTTCAGTTCCTCGTAAGCGATACGGCACTTTTCGGGCTTCAGCGTTAACCCCGACGAGCGAATATCTTCGAGTATAGACTTCATTCTTGAAAGCTGTTCATTAAAAGCCCGGGAGAATACCACAACGTCGTCAAGGTATACGAGGCAGGTGTGCCACTTCAGGCCAGCTAGCACAGTGTCAATGACTCTTTGAAACGTTGCGGGTGCCGGGCACAGTCCAAACTGCATCACCTTGAACTCGTATAGACTGTCCGGGGTTAGAAATGCAGTCTCCTCTTGATCTCTCTCGTCCACTTCAATTTGCCAGTAGCCGGTCTTCAGATAGATTCATGAGAAATACTTTGCCTGGAAGAGGTGGTCGAGGGCGTCGCGGAATAATGGCAGGTTGTACACGTCCTTTTTAGTGATTTTGTTCAGTCTCTGGCAGTCAACGCAGAATAATGAAGTGCCGTCTTTTTTGTTCACGAGAACAACCGGTGCAGCCAATGGACTTTTCGATGGCCGTATTATGTCGTCGCTGCGCATGTCGTCTACTTTAGTCCGGATAGCTTCGCGCTCGTGTGAAGAGATGTGGTACAGTGACGGTCGGATAGGTGGGGCTGCTTCTTCGGTTACTATACGGTGCTTCACGTGAGGTGTCTGATGTAACTTTCAGTTCTACGAAAAACACTCGCTCTAGCGATGAAGCAAAGCCAATAACTTGTTCCAAAGCCAATAACTGATGAAACTGTGTTTTTTTTTGTTGCGCTACCCAACTACTGCTAATTAAGAAAGCTGCGGCTTCATCAAGCTGCTTTAGACAGCTTTTTTCTGCAGTTTCCCGCTGTCTGTATCTACAAGGCGGAAATAAACATTCTTATTTTTATTTTTATTCTTTATTCTTGCGGTAGCGCCGAATTCACATCAAAAGGATGCGGAAGCTTGAAGGTATCTTTGGGTTTGCGTTCAAAGTCGGCGACTGCGATCACACCACTTGCTTGTTGCGTTTGTTCGAGGAACGGAATTACAGTGCCCTTGTTTATATGCTGGTACTCCTCGCTGAAATTGTTGAACAAAACGTGGAAATTGCGTTGCTTAAACTGCGCAACGCCTTTTGCTAAAAACACACCGCGGTCGAGAAGCAATCTTTGGTCACTCTGCACTATAGCGTCGACGTCAGGAGCAGTGCCGTCACAGTAGACAGCGATCATCAAGCTTGCGCGGGGTGGCAGGGTGGCATGATCATCGGCAATCCTTATAACAGCACGGTGTTCGGGGTTCGACTGCGGCGTCGCGGAGTGACCGGAGGCAACATTTTTTGACTTGGTATGCAGATCAAATATTGCGTCGTTGTCTTTAAAAAAACACTCCGAGAATTACGTCACGGGAGCAGTTAGGCAAAATGAGGTACGCAGCAGGAACGTGGTGCTGTCTATAGTGATGCGGGATGTGCACGTTCCATTTGGCGTCACGAGGTGACCTCCTGCTGTGTGCGGACCGTCCTATCTGGTCATAACTTTCTTCAGATTAGACGCAAATGGTCCGCTCATTACTGAGTAGTCGGCTCCCGTGTCTACCACGGCGATACGTCAAAGCCGTCGATGGACACCTTGACGTGGATGGCGCCTTTGTCGAGTTCCGGGTGCGCCGGGGCGTCGCATCTCGGCTTTGGAGTGTTGACAGTAGATCACTGTGCGTCGTCGTCTTCTCAGCGGCAGTCTCGGTCATATCGGGTACGCTTGGTGTGGTGTATCTGTCGCCGTGTTCGGGATTCTTGTCAGGGTTAGGTTGGGTCTTAGGGCTGAGGGCATGTCGTGAATCACTATCTTCGGCACGGCCTTGCGTCGTTGGAGGGTTTCTTATTTTTATCCGTAGAGCAACTTCACCTCCAGAGTTTGCTGCTTTTAGTTTCCCCCGCGTGGGCTGGGGGACCTTCCACGGGCGAAGT
The DNA here is from genome assembly GCF_048455015.1 of Haemaphysalis longicornis. Taxonomy (NCBI): domain Eukaryota; kingdom Metazoa; phylum Arthropoda; class Arachnida; order Ixodida; family Ixodidae; genus Haemaphysalis; species Haemaphysalis longicornis. Next base: position 27,077,326 of record NW_027526204.1, on the reverse strand, counting down.
CAGCATTGCTACGGCGGTTCGGCGATTGGTACGGGTAGGGTGACGGCGAGAGGTTGAAACGGGCTGGGCATGACTTGTTTGAGAGAGATACTCGTCGATCTGACTTGGTCGTTCACCAGGGAGAGGGCGTGGTGCGTCAACAGAGTATCCTCACAAACCTAGCCTCCTGTAAGGGCAGCGACGGTGGATGTCGGCCTCTCTGCCGTTGTAGCACAGCAGGCGATTATCGGGTGTTCACCACACGCCGGTCTTCCTCAGCCTCTGGTTTTGGGCTGCAGGTGGTCGTGCGGGTGACAGTGGACGGCTGTACGGCGGGGCCTCTTGACGACGGGTTTGAGATGGTCGGGGTCGACGAACAGCGGTGGAGTAGGTCATCGCTTGTGGTTCTTGGGGTGCTTCTGACGACGTAGAAGCCCCATTGCGAGCTGGACTTCTCGGATCACGTCGGTCATGGAGGCAATCTGGGGTAGCAGCGTGGTTGGGAAAAGCCTTCATAGTTCTTCGCGAATGACGCCGCGGATCGTTTCCCGAAAGTCTTCCTTCACTAATTCAGGAGTGTTGACGGGGTTCGCCAAAAACGCGTTCAGTGGTCGATCGTATTGCCTCGAACGCGGGTCTAGGGTTCCCTCGATTATCAAAGCCCCGGTCACGAACTCAGCGACAGTTTTGGGCGGGTTGCGATTGAGTCAGGCGAAGAGCTCTTGTTTTACTCCCCGCATCAGAAAGCGCACCTTCTACTCTTCTGCCATTTTGTGCTCGGATCGTCGGAATAGCATTTTCATCTCCTCAATGAACACCACAACACCTTGGTTAGTGTGTTGGACTCGCGTATGCAACAGCACCTCAGTCGTTTTTTTTGTACGACAGTTGTGAATGTTTTCGCAACATACGCTTTAAATATGCTCTAAGATGTTAGCGATCTCTTGTGATTTTCAAACCAGACTTGACCCGAGTTTCTGATGTGGAAAAGCACTTCCCTCAGCGTTTCTTCATCATCCCATTGGATAAAACGTCGGACGCGCTTTAACTTCTCCAGCCACTCTTCCGGGTCTTCACCAGGGATTCCTCAGAATAGGGGCGGGGGGCTCCCGAGGTTGCTGAAGAACGACTCTAGGATTGGCATGTTTGACCATGGTGCTGGTTGCTACGTCTTCTTTGCTTTCTCCGGTACTAGACCGAGCTCGGGTGGTAAATCTTCTAGGCGGACGCTGGCTCTTGTTGGACTGGCTTGGCGGCTTCCAGACGTTGTACGGAGCATGAAGGGTACATAACCAGCACCTTCACGAGATGTCACGTAGATAAAGACGACGCAGCTGTCTTGAAGAAACAAAACGTTTATTGCAGCGAACTTGTGCTCACATAACAATTCAAAGAATACACAGGGGGCGAGACAGCAGTCAAAACAGTTACGTGCGTAGGCAAGCGCCGAGAGTCGAATACCGCGATGTCTGCTCTGCAGGCTTTTATCTTTCGGGGCGAGTGTTTATGGAACCGTGGATTTGCATTCAGAACATTGTAGATCGAAGAAGATTATTCTGGACAGTGAAGTTAGTGTGAAATGGTCTGCTTATATGAATGAGATAGCCCGTTCGGCATAAAAATAACCATTGGAAGACGCGCTTAGCTCGGGACACAGATAAAAGAACTGAGCGTGGCACGGCAGTAAAACAAACAATAACTAAACAAACCCAATGCACGGTTTGCGGCAATATAAATATATGTAAAAGATCGCTCCGTTGGTCGCTTATTTTCTTTGTCAATCAGAAGTTTTCTTTAGGAATATTAGGGCTATGACATGGTGCAAGAGCGGAGCGGCAAATTGTACATAGGCGGAGACGGAGAGAAGACCAGACAGTGTTGTTATAATATTGTTAATACGATTGCCGGGAAAGGAAAAGACTGATTTTTTACAGCATGTTCTGTTATATTTCCATCTGTTATTTTGCAATCTGCCCATAAAGAGAAAATACATTTAAAATGAACAAAAAACGTATACAAGTTATTCCATTAAAAGTATTATTGGAACACCTTTATTGTGCTCTTCAACCTTGGGTGAGGAGAGCTTGATTCGAAAACACAATTACTTTTTCTGAAAAGACAAGCGATGAATAATTTCTAACAAATATATTTCTTTCAATCTTTTTAAGCGAAGGTACTTACACTCAATATTCAACCACTTGTCTAATGTTTCTAGAAACGACACAAATTTGCCCTAGCTGCAGAACACGTGAATGCATTTCACTGAAAAAAAGAAAATATGCCAATAGATGGTGATTAAACTTTAACCTAAGGCACTGTTTGTATTCAGAGAAATCAACAAGCAGATGCTTTTTAAAATGGAAAGCTGGAGATTTTATATTTAATTCTGCTACTGCACTCGGAAACATGCGATCCCGAGTGTTACGAAACAAGGAAGACTACACGAATTCTTGCAGGGTAACCCAAAATCTTTATATTCAAGTATTTATGTTTTCCTCTCATAAACAACTTGTGTCCTCTACCGCCGGTATTTAAGGGAAGCGTTCCTGGCATGCAGTGTTGATTTATGTTTTGCCCCTATCATGCAGCAGTTTAAAAGAATGCAGATGAAATTGATTTAAGCTTTACACTTTGCAAAATCGATGCAACCATGTAGTTTTTGTGTTAGAATACCAAAGAAAAATAATAGAAATAACCTATATTTATAAATACCCCGGTCACATCGAAATTTAAATCCGATTGAACGGATACGGTGGCTGAGTTTTCGATCGCGCTCGGAGCAGTGCCGCCGCAACAAGGGACATCCCGATACCGATTCACAATTTGTACCGGTTGCCTTGAAGTACACCAGAGGGTGCAAGAAATATATATCGCTTCATCCCCCTAGTACCTTAGCGCAGACCCTGAGTACATAAAAATGGGCATTATTGATTACCCATTCCTGGATAGTCTGCAGGGAGGCCTCGGATTGCCCTCAGGCAGTACGCTATGTAGGAATACATTAGGAAATCGAGTGGCGGATGAAGTCCTTGGTACGGCCCCGGACGTGAGGCGGCACTCGATGAATGTTATCCCGCATTTATCCGAGGTGAATATTTTGCTGCAATTTGTGGCTTTACGTGAAGTTATCTTATTTTAAGGTATTACTGAGCGGGGAACGGAGTATAATAAATTTCGTCCGATTGCGTTTGGGAAGGAAACAACAATTCAGTCTTAGCGGGATCGGCGTCGATTGCGATTGAAAGTGGCAGCAGCAGAGCCCGTTCCGGAGTGATCTCGATCCAGATAGACTCAATAGCAATTACAAGTAGTCGTGTGAGCGTGGTATTAGGTAACAGTAATGAATAATTTAGAATATAGGTTTGATTAGGAATAGGATACATTGATTAAAGGGTGATAAGCAATTTTCATTTTTAATGGAGCATGATGGGCAATAGCACATTTTGCTTCAACGTTGCGTCGATTGTTTTTCAACTTACGTTCACGATTGCCTTAAAATACACTCCGTTCTTTTCTTTCAGTGCTGGTCTTGGAGTCGGAGCTGCTGCCACGGCACTAGGTGCTTGCCACTTGCCCTTTTGGGGGGCTGGTGCTACCCGTACTAAGAAAGTACCGATATTGTGGACGGTAAAAACGTCGCGCAACAATAAAGATGTGACGAAAACAGTGGCCAATACGAACAGCTCCAGTAAAATGGCGTAATTTACACGAACTCTTATTATAGAAGATCTGCCACTAGTACAAACAGAAGACCAGGCGTTTTGAGGTAAGCAACGGAGGTGGAGGCAGGATGACCCCCTGTCGTCAGTTGTGGTGGTTCACGCGCCGCGCGGACGAACTGCAGAAGCCACAGGAAACCGTGGTTCTAACCGCTCTGAAAGTGGCATTCCAGCCACTATACCCGTCTACCAGCGAAGCGTCTGCAGGGTTGTGCTGCTCGAACCCTAATATCGCCTTCTCAGTTTTTTGCTGCCACTTTAGTGGAGATTTCTATTGCACGTAATGGCAGCCATTATGTTCGCTCATTGGCCGTCGAACTTTACTAAAATCTCACCAGAATAAGCACAACAAACGGCTATATTTCTGCGTACCAGCACTCTGGCATTCTGACGAAGACGTGTTGTTTCTGCGGTGAAAATACTTGTTATCTGACAATGAAAAAAACAAACACGCTTGTGCGACCACTTCGATCTGTTTATGTTTGCTTGTTCCTTTAGGTGAATGCTTAACCATAGAGTACTCGACACGTCATAGCTAAAATTGTTCTCCCTCAAAAAAATAAAAATTTATTGCATTTCGCCATGTTATCGCTCCTCAGAAAGAGCATCTGGTTTAAATAAAATGTAGTTTTGCGGTTTCGGCAAGAGGTCCCGGAGACAATTCAGCTTTTTTTCATTGTCAGCCCCTCAATCAGCACAGGACTGTTCGGCCTAAATCAAGCCCGTGTACTTTGGCCGCTCATTTTCTGTCCGGCCTTTTTCGGGCAGCCATGTTCGCCCGCGTCGAAATGTGGGCCTTCTGGCAGCATACGGCCGTCCTTCCATAGCTGTCCAACGGCCAGTTTCCGTCGGTCAATCGACCGGCTTACGTTCATACGGCTAGATTCCATCTGTAGGGCCCCGGCCATTCCAAAGCCACTCGTGTACGGCCGAAGTACGGCCATTGGAGGTTAGCCGAGGTGCGGTCGTCGGACTCCAGCCGGAATAAAGCTGCCGGAAATACGGCCGTGCTACGGGCATTGGAGTTAAGCCACAGTACGTTAACTGTACTGAGGCCAGTCACTGTATGTCGCGCAAGCAGATGACTCAGGCGCGCTGTGCAGCAGCACAAACCCAGCATTTTGGTTTCTATGTAGCCACATCAAAGTGAGCCCCGGCGCAACCACCAGCCTTCAGTGCAGCCTTGCCTAATTATCAGGGTCAGTTTACACCAAAATTCATTTATTAAATAGTGCTCACAAATAGGCGTTCCTTTTTTCGGTGTGCCTCTTTTACTTTCGAATGCAAAAAAAATTGAGTTGTTTGTAGAGCTGGAATAGATGTATTGTCCATGTACTTATATCTTCTGTAGGGCGGCTCACCTCCAATAAACGGGGAAGGAAGGTGGAGCGAGAGGCTGTTGAATTTTAGAAAGGTGAAATTGCCGCTTTTTGCCGGTTTCATTTAGGACAATCTTCCTGAGCACTTTCATGCTCTGACTAAATCAATTGTTTCTACAACATTTGCTTGACCAGTTTGGTTGTATATAAAACCGGTGCGAATGCCTTTACGAAGCGTTTTGTACTCCACAAAAACTTACGAGCATTCAATATGATTTCCTTCAGTCAAAAAGTATGTCCAGTAATTTCCATGTTTTTTGCAAAGAAATTTTCTACTCGATCAAGTTTTCTGGTGATCTTTCACAGAGATCGAACAAGTGTTTTCGTTTTCAATCCATTTTTGTGTTGATTTTATGAGTTACGTGCACACTAGTTATAGCCCAAAAGAACTTAATTTTCCTGTAATGTCGTACTGCGGTGAAAAAAATTCTAGACGCGTTGAGAATAACGTCTTCCTTCAGGTGGCTGCATATGTATCCCTCTGGGCTTGTTTCATTTGTTTAAAACCAGTAACATAGCAATGGTAGTATTCGTGCAGCCAACCTTGCATACTGCAACGAATAAAACAATAAATATTTCGTTGGTCAAGTTTGAATGAGTAAGGTTCTCAACCCGTCCGAGGCGAACTTGCGGCTACGCACGTTTATTTTTATTTATTTATTTATCTATTTATTTATTTATTTATTTATTTGTTTATTTATTTATTTAATAAAGTTTCATTCATTCATTCATTTATTTATGTAGTTTTTATTTATGATTTTATTATTTATTTATCTATTCATTTATTTGTTTGATACCTGCTTGCCTTTGAATGCATTACAGGAGGCAGATACACAACACTAAGCATCAAATATGAGACCAAATAAAATATTTCCACAAAGCACGGTGAAACTCGTCATTCTAAAGATATGGTACAGTGATGTGTGGAAGATAATTAGACTCTCGTATTTGTCTAAGATAAAATGATTCGCTCAAGGCGTCACCTTTCAAGAAAAATTAATAATTTTCTTTAATCTAGTGGTCCCATTTTGGGAGAAGTTGAATGGCGCTTGGATATACTTCTCCCTTATATTCCAGGTTTCGAATGATAGATATTACGTAAAAAGTTCAACCTGAGGTTTCGTCTCTGATATTTCTGGTCTTACCATTCAAGTTTATTTTTACTTTCCCTCACGGTAAGTTGACCGTGCCAATTGCCTAATACGACTCGCACTTCCCTATTCTGCATGTTTTCGAGCGTATCAACCAGATCTTTGTGTAGGAATTCCAGAAAAGACATGCGTACTCAAACATCGAGCGCACATGAGCAAAATACGGTTGTTCTTTTAAGGTAGATGGATGTTCCCTGAAATTTTATCTCAGACAGTCAAAATACGTGCAGCCGTAACTTTTGTGTTGTGAACGAGCCTTTTAGCCTGTAACCTCTCATAAATAAACTCCTAATTATTTACATTCCCCGGCCGTTCCTAAAGCAGTGTAATTTACGGTCTATGTATTCAATTGGAATGAAGGTTTTTTGGTAAAGGTGACGTTAACACACTTTCTAAAAATCAACGACTTTTCTGAATAAGCACACCAGGATGATATTAAGTTAGAATCATGCGGCAGGTATTTGGATCACTTTCATTCGCTATAGTCCTGAAAACTACACAGGTATTCGCGAATGTTTTGAGAAAGGATTCGAGGCCAATTGTAATAACATTTATATATAACAGACACAAAAGAGGGCCCGCAACTTACCCTTGGAGAATACCTGAGGTCACAGGAACATATCAGGACGGACCACCATTCAGAGTGACCGGCTGTAGATAATGCATAATTACTATAGAAAGAGATGGAGAGAAACTCAAGACAGAAAACGTGATACTGGGGCTCACAATTACTACTCTGCCAAAGATAACGGTTCCAGTGTTTATGAGGTCGTTCGTACTAAAAAAACAAAAGATAAGTGAAAAGCATTTCCGAGCATTAAGTGAAACCTAAACATTATGGCCATTGCTGAGAGTTTGGCTTGTCAAGGTATCCTGTGCGAAAAGCAGTGATAGTGATCACACTCAAGCCAACTGGTAAACCAGAACACAATGGCACAGACTTTTTTCGCCCATATGCCCCATACTCACTCCCGGTTCCCCATTCAAGTAAAACAATCATAGACCAATAAACTCGATAAAAGTAGGTGGGACGCAAGGCAAACGCCACCATGGAATTTAAATATACGCATAAATTGAAGGAGAATATCATGTTCGCTGCCAATCGAGGTACATCAGTAAAACGGCCTTGCCCCCTCTTCCCCTTACGACTGTAAATTATGGCCACCCCCCCCCCATGCCAACGACACTTCGCAGTTGTGAGTGGCCGTCTCAAGAGCAGAAACCTTTGGCCGAGTTGGCCGCCATTTCGGGCGGCCGCGGTTGCCCCCTTTGCGCCTGCGGCCGGTGGGCCAGCAGGCACGCAAAAAAGTAAACGCAGGGCAGCGACGCACATGCTATCGAAGACATTGTAGGGTGTCAAGTTTGCGGGACACTAATAACTAGAAGAATAAGCTTTGTGAACGAGACTCGTTTTTATAACACTCGAAACGCAAACAATATACAACCAATGAAGGAAAGGGCAATGCGGAACTAGTAAAAAACGTAGAGCAACTGAGAAACTATCTTAAAAGCGGTATAGGAAACCAACACGGGTTAAAAGAGGAAAAAGGCACCATCCGGGAATTAAGGTGAAGGACGTCGTAAGAGGTGATTACGTGCACAGGGCCGTGGCAGCATTGAAAGGTTCACATTGCGTGTACATGCCGTTGCAGGGAAGAGCGGTCCGAGCTTCCGTCCCCGTCGTGGCAAACGCAGCTCTCTTGAAGTGGCGCTGTGTTTCACTGATGCATGGCGAGAAGACTTGCCTGTGGAGAAGATATCTCGGAGGTTGCGCTCCTGGAGTACCTCTTGGGGCACGGAAAAGGTCCGGTCACCCGATCGCCACGCATCCCGCTCACGCTCCAATCTTCACAGTCTGTGTTATTTCTCGGTGTTCTTTTACGGACTCTCTTCCCGGCCACTGGCAGCTGCAGCTGGAAGCTTCTCATTCGCCGGTGGCTGGCGCGAGATCTTGCCGTGGTCGCTAGCACTTGACACCGTAGCAGGTGTCAATGCACTTGGTGGAGCATCTCTACGTGTCAGCTGCTAAGTAGTTGCTTTTCGTTTTCTTTTAATGGCGCTTAGCTTATGTCGTTGCGATTTCTTCGCAAGACAAGGGACACGGAGTTTTAAGATTATTCTTCAGTGAAGACCCCTAGCGCTATCTTCTCCAAGACAAAGAGGACGAGCTATGCACCTGCCTTGCATCGCATACAAAGGCAGAACGACTTGTAATTTTCTTGATGCAAGCCCCGAAACTCACAGATACAAAACCAGATACACAAACGTAACGCGTAACACAGCACTCTCAGCGAAACTGACTGGGAGCCACTCTACTGTTCGTCTAGGGCAGGTGCAGCAGTGCAGCAGCTCGACAAAATTCTGCAAAAGCAATGGCTGAGAACATAACAAAAAAGGCCAGGCACCCTCGCCAATTCACTTCTGGTTTAAAATAGAACAACCAGAGCATTGTGTAGAAAACGTCAACTCCGCATGCTAATGAGAGCTACTAACAATGCGTTCACGTAGATGAGATTCGAAGAATAGCTCTCGATACTGAAACAACGCCTCTGTCGCGACAAACAATCTTTCGCGGCATTTACGGCGTCTTCGCTTACCCAATACCGGGGGACAGCTGGCGCAATGTAGAAGCATCCACAAGACACGCCCCTGAGTAGATTATTCTGCAGGCTAATGACACCACCGTTTCTGAACCGAGCCGAACGTACGAACTATTCAAAAACACTTCACGTCTGTGGATTCTTCCTTAAGCGTTAGCGGCTCCCCGCTCGAATTTGATGTCATACATACGCCCTAAATAACTGCTGGGGATGTTACATCTGTAATCCGTAGTCTGCCCTGAAAGAAGTCCCCCCAGTCACTGTAATGACACATTCTTCATTCAAGAATAAGGCTCTGATGTTCCCTAGCCGTAGCTCTGCCACATTTCTTGTCTCTCGCCTGCAGAGTGGCAAGTTCCGACGTATTCGAAACCTGGCATTGCTTCTTCTTTCATAAGCCCGTAAACGCCTCGGTGCCTGGGAACTATCAACAAATTTCCACTGTTTCTTTATTTCCAAAAGCCTGAAAAATCAGTACATCATAACCTCTTTGCCAAAATCCACCATTCGGTGCACAGCCACCTGTACGGATTCATGACTGCCCGGTCTTTCAAGTTGAACCTTGCCTGATTTCTGCATGATGCAAAGAAATGCGTACTTTCACGTCAACAAGCTCACGCTGTCTACTTTGATTACAGCACGGCCTTCGACCGCGTAAACCATGACCATATCCTTCGAAAGCTCTCTCTGCATAGACGGTCTCCTCCGTTTTGTGAATGGTTCGCCGCATACATAAAAAAAAACACCACTCCCTATTCAGTCTGCCGGTGGCAAGACTCGCAGCTCGGGTGTAAATTCCGAAGGTCCGCCGGGCTCCATTCTGTACCCTGTGGTGCTTAGCCTAATTAGGAGTGACATACAGTATTTATAAAACTCATCTGACTTGCAGTTTTCCCACGATATTTGACTTTATCGTGCATTGGTATCGCAAACAGATTGCGAAAGAGCTTCCAAGCGACGTAAACGCGATTTCCCTCTAGAGTAAAACTACTTTACTAGACATAAACCCTTTGATGACCGTTGCTATTACATACAATTGAAAAATTTCTCTTCTAGCCATTTCGTACGCCCTCGACTCACAGTTGATAAAAACAGTGAACACAACACCTGATCCAGATGTTTTGATGGATTCCAAGCTTCGTTTAACGCCTCGTATTACCTGCCCAGCGCGATCACCTGTTCCCTCTCTGGGTGTGATCTCTCATGCAACTAGGGACTTTGCAGGGGGTTCGTTCTTTCTAGCCCTCAATAAAGCCCTTATTATTTCCAACGGTGGCATTTGCCTCGACAGTTTGACATTGCTTCAGTGCGTTGTACTCTTGGCCAATAGAGAGTGGGCAAAACGTTTTCCTCGCATTTTTTGTCACCGTGGCACCCCGCATGATAAATGCGAGTATAAGGGCGCCCGCAAGTGCCATTACCTGAAAGAATCTTAATTTAGACGCACGATGCGCCATTTACGTTTCTATTTACAATTTTATCGAGTTCGAGTTCGACATCCCCGTATTGGTGAGGTCTGTTCGGCTTCGGGTGCCATTGCGAGGACCAACTCTCTACATCTGTTTTCATGTACCAGCCTCAGAGACGCTATCTTCGTCGTTCCGAGTACAGCGACTGTAAACTGAAGATTTTGTGTCCCCTCGGACCTTCTTTCTAAAAATATTAGATCTTTTCAAGTGTGTTCTTAAAAATGCAACTTTATGAAGCCCTTCATGCATCCTGTGTACCATGTGTACGTATCCGTAGTCCACAAGTTTCTCCCTTGCAGCATTCGCAGCTGTACCTTTTGCTTTTCACATAGTCACACGTGCATGTACCTACATATGTGCATGTGATGTCTCTGTATATGTGTGTGTTTGGGTACGTGTTGGTATGTACAAATTTTGCTGTATGGGTGTCTGTGCATATAAGCATGCATGCGCGTATGTATGTGCCTCTGCTTGAGCATGGGCTTATGTGCTCTGCATGTGAGGGGTTTATTTTAAATGATCCAAATCCACAAACCACCCCAAGGTCTCATAAAACCGCAATGACAACAAAAACTCCACACCTTACCTATAGAAAAGAGGTGGCATTAAAATAGGCAAGATAACGCCCAGCAAACGTGTACGCAGATCGAAACTGAGCCATTCGTATTGAAAATTAGCCACATTCTACTCTGGTAGGTATCAACATGACTCAAATTCCTTCGCCAATGTATCAAAATAAGTAACCTCCATAAGCCACTAGGCGTTTGGTTTTGACGGCACTGTTGGGACTGTTTTATAGGTGTTGGCAGATGTTTTTGTTGCGTTTCGGTGCTGGTTTAATATGACATCTGACGCAATTAGAGAGCAGGTAAAGATCTATTTCCAGACGTTGACCTCAAAGTAAACAAGGAAGTGCATGAAATTAAACTTGCATTTGTAAGACTACCATTTCAACTTGTCTCCCTCGCGCATACGGGGTAAATTTATTACTCTCATTTTTACCATTTCAGTACTTACCTAAATATGTGGCACTTACAACGCATGGCAATTGACCCCCCCCCCCTCTGTGGGTACGAGCCACTTTCTTACGGTAAAGAATAAGACATGTGCTGCCTTCTCATGAAAACTTTTGGAAATTCATGTAGCTTGCTTACTTCGTCAGTGTCTCAGGGGTTCCCAGGGAATGTATTATACCAATACACTCCAAAAAAGCTGCCAAGGCTACCAAGATACCTTACATGCTATCATGTATAGTACTAGTGTCATTAAACTCTTGTTGGGTATATTTCTTGCCTTTTCCGCAAACTCAATCGTACCTATACTTGGAAATCAATTTAAATAAAGTTGTCATTAGAATACCACACCAAATTAACTTGTCTAATTCAATGGGAGTAAATGGAATCAATCATCCTAATATTACTCAAATTCATGGCACAACTTTTCATTACTTGTAGCCACAATCTTCCCCTCGATGACATGTAAAACATTACATAATAGCTTTGACAACATTGCATTTAGGTTTGGTAGAAACTCACTTTTTTCTAACATTTCGAAGGTGGATTTGGCTGATTTTGAAAAAACTGCTAGTAAATACTATGGTTACTATATGCTGTGTTTCGTGTTATCGGTCTCCCTTTGTACAATACGGTGTCCTAAGAATCTCCATTTGACTTTCTTTTTATTATTCGAAAGTTTGCCCTCCTGCATAACGTTGCATGATTCACAGGTAGACGAACAAATTTGCTTCGTGTACAAAGTCAGAAGTTGCCGAAATAATGGTCCATGAACCCAGCGCTTCAATTCTGGACGACCGCCAGGGCGGAAGCCGATTGCATGAAATTGCCTTAATCTGATCTGATGCAGTCCTGGGCCGGTCCACAGCAGATGCTGCAAATTCACATTCTGTACTGGGGAGGGGCAAAATTGGCAGGTGGAGTCGTTTGGGCCGCGCTACGGGGCTGGCTAAGAGGCAGTCACAGACGGCCTTCCTGCTGTTTACTTCTGTTGTAGCAGGTTTCCACTTGAATTTTCGGGGAAAAGTGGTAGTAGCCGCATAAAAGTATTCGGCCGGCTAGCCGTGTCTGCCTCCCTACTGCCGGGTACAGTTGAACGGGGTACCCATTCTATGCGGATCTGCAGTACAGTGCTTAGTGCTAAGTGTTGAAGGCCATCAGCGAATGATGTAGCTTGCGTTACGCGGAGATGTCGTGGACGGCTTTCCTAGAGTCGGTGCGTAATATTAGTCGAAAGTATGGCGTTGCCTCAAGAATAGGCAGTATTACGGCCATCCCAACGTGTGTCGCTTCTAGTTCAGCACAATACGCTGGTGGCAACGCATTTGCCTCAAAAGAGCAAGATTGGTGGCAAGATTTTCGCACCATAAAATATTTCAGTGCTTTCACGTTTTGTACTTACGGTTTTCTCACCCACATATCTGCTTTGTTTATGACGCTTCTTTGAACTATTCAATATATTTGCACGAAGGACGGAGATTCGTCTCCGACTGTGAACGTATCGGTGACTATACCTGGTTAAGCGATTATGTTTATACAAAGCGATATTGCATTGAAGAAATGAAGCGAAACGCGAATTTTCTCTCTCGCAAACAATAGGTTGATTTACCTTCCTTAATTTATGAGGAAATGATTGTCTAAATGTCAGAGAAATTAAAAATGATCTACACTGGTAAGACACACTGCAGCCTCCATCATCACAAGAGTAATCATTGAAGGATAGAGAAAAATGACTTACATTAGGTGGAGACCTCGTTTGCGTGTTCGCCCTTAATCGAGGATAGGCTTCCCCAAAAGACAGGGGCGTCTCTGTAATTGCGGAATATTGCCGTTGTTTTGGCTAAAACCTCTCCATATACGCTGGTATTGCCGGCCGCCGCCGAGGAGAAAAGGTGCATCGGATGGATTCACCCGACTTTAGCTGTGACAGAGACTGATGATAGCCATCGGGTACATCAAAACAAATCTGTCCGATTGGGAGGGAACAAGGGGGGGGGGGGGGGGGGGGGGGAGTGCGACAGTGACTCCGTCTGCAGCGCCGCTTGCAGAAGGGGAAACGCCACGCGCGCACGTTCAGACCATACCCCACTCAAAATACTCCCTTTGCTCTAGTCAGTAACGTGAGATAGAAGGGATATAAAAAGGTGTAGCGGGACAGCGGGGTCGCCTTTCTCTGACACAAAGTTCATCTCCCTACGCACGGCCGTCATTCACATAAACCACATTTTTCCCTACAAGTAGTCCTCGTTTTCTTGGCGACGGGCGACCTTTCCTTCGTCTTGGACGTCTGCTGCCGCCGCTGTGCCGCACTTTTCCAGGCGCGTATTACGGCAGACCACCCCTTGCTTCACCTGCCCCACCATGACGAGTCAATCTGCTATTCTGCATTGAAGTCGCGCGTGGGTTTTACTCGGTTGGAGAATAAACATCTTTATTGTTGTTTTCAGGAGGGGAACCCCGCTGACCCAGCCGAAGGTGATCGGGAGGCATAAGCTGGACAGGGCCCGCCTCCAGAACTCCGGAGGTTTGAGTGGATTCGTTGTGGGGAAATGATGCTTTTCCGTCCAATCGTTACCCGCGTGACACCATCGGCGACATGTCGCAACGCACTCAAGTGTAGTGCAAGACTATGCTGGCTAGCGCGATAACAAAAGGACAACGCACCCCTTTGTCGCCCCACGCTGAGCTTACCCGAGAAGCATTGGCGTAGGCAGGGCGATGCAAACTGGACACGTCCCCCTCTTAAGCCTTTCCAGCACGTTTGCCGCTCCCACACCTTCTCCCCAGAGGATAAAATAGCGCCGCTCCCCCCCTCCAGGGGGCCAAAATTCGGCTGACACTCATTCCAAGGCGGCCATCGCTTCAGGAGCTCCACTCCAGTGCAGTCATCCCGACTGAGGCGCATCGTTCTTTGAAAGCACCGACATGGTGAACAAGCATTGATGTGTGCACGTTTGTAATAGCGATACTTTGGAAGGTTATGCGCTTTTATCTACATACAACGTACGGCGCATAAAAGGAAGCACGGCGCCGACGGGAAACATTTTTGGGAGGCTTGAGCCCAGTCAGGCCCCCGCCTCCACTTCCCGATAAGGGCGTCGCCCCATCTGGTTAATCCCGGTTGAGGCACGCGCCCCGTTGCCCCCACGTAGTTCACTCTTATGTCTCAAGAAACCTCAATTTTGCAACGGCAATACGTATGAACGCACCTGCGGCTAGGAAACCGTGGCAAAAGTACGTTTTGAGAGCGAACCACTGCTGCAAACTTTGGAGCATCATCGGCGCGACCGCCTCTTGTCCGCATCGGTACTCTTATCTTGACGTGTACACTGCAACTCAACCTACCAAATAAGGTGTTGGCGGTGAGATATTTAAATGGCGCTGCCTGGTTCTGACGTCGGCTTAGGGATTTGCGCCGCTGTCGTATGCTACAGTCCGCTTGTGAGGGGCAACAGGGCCTGTGGGAGAAATCGTCCGCTTTACTGCTTTAGTGCATTTTTTTGTAATAATTTTGCGTGCTCCTTACAACTCCGAATAACTTCAATATGTATCCCACAAAAGCTTGCCAGACGAGGAGAGAGAGAACAACTTTCTTGAGAGCATCGCTCAAATGATGATTAAATTGACCTTTCTTGCTTCTTTTCGAGGTTTAGTGCTCAGACCTCCAAGATAAGTATTCGATTGCGTAAGCTTCCATAAATTATTTTGCTCTTGTGAAGTTTCTACAGCCTAATTTTACACACCAAGCGGGCCCATACATACGCATCGCACAGGGGAAATAAAAAGGTTGTCTTCTATTTTTTGCTGCTGTCGACTTGTATCAGGTGAATGCTTTATTCTCTACCCAATGCATTTTTTGTCTTCAACGTGGCAAACGTCTGATTACCAAGTTTCGGGGGGTGTTTGGGAGCCTACAATAATCACGTGTATATTTTTTTTCAGGCTGTAATGCATACAGCACCTACTACACAAATATGGTTTCGTTATGGCTGCGTGAAAATGCTGCATATCCGTCGCGTGCCTAGTTTATTCACATGCAGTTGGAATGAATAGGTTTTTTTATTATTGCACCAATTTAACACAGGGCAAAAGGTTTATGATACGCCTCTGCAAAACGGCGCAGACCACGTTGTCCGGAGTACTCGAAGGCGGCTTTCGTGCCCGCAATTTCAATCGTAACCATCGTTATCAAACGAACTGACTCTCAACCCACACAGTTATGATTTCATTGCTGCATTAAAGGCTTGTGTGCCGTTTTACTCTAACGCATATCTGAATGTGGGGAGATATGGCTTTGGGGAATGTATCGAAATATGCCTCCAGGTCTGAGCAAAGAATATGTTACTGTATTTTTACCGTATACAAGACTCGTTTTGCTAAATAAGGCTCCGTACTGTTTAGAAGCCTGTTGTAAACCTAGCACGTGCCTATACAAACAGTAGGGTATTTGGAACTCAACTTACACTTGTTTTTTGTAGTCCATGTCGGCATGTTTCATGCCATGACAAGGTAAAGTGATGTGATATAATACCTTTGAGCGTTCGGCAAGGTTGCAAAAACTGTTTCACTTTATGTACGATTACCGGGAGTCATATTGCCGTCTGCCAAAGTCGACCGCGCGAAAGGCCCGGGAATTTGTTTCCGTCGTGCATTTTTTTGTGGTTATTAGCAGCTGACTGTTCCCTTTCATAAAAAGATTATTTGCTGGATATACGAACTGGCGTATAGGTTCACTCTCAGTACAGAACTGGCTTCTCAAGGAAGGGGGTGACACTGGCAATGTTTCTTCCGGAGCGCGATCAAAGCCTACATTCATTCTGTCAGTCATCCTTTATGTGGTATGAGGTTTTCAACTATAGTTAATCCCTCCCTGAGCAAGTGTGTGTGGTTTTAAGTGTTTTATTGTGATAAAAAGTTTCGCACAAAATAGATCGGGCTCGGACAAGCATCAAAAGTCCACCGAGCGCTAAGAAACTGCAAAGAGAGCGAGCTCTTGTAAACCAGACGACAGATGCAGAATCCCTAAGCTGACGTCACGGAGACACACTTCGCGGCGCCAGCCGTGGTCCCGCTCACCGCAAATTATCCAGGAATCCCCTGGAGAAGTTACCAGCATTATTGCAGCTTTCAACCAACCGGTGATTTCAAAGACATTTTTCGTCTGTACAACTACACCATGGTAGAGGGGCCCCACAGCTCACACACAAATAAAAATCAAAACAATCAGCGCAGTTCTTTCTAATTGTAAGTGGGAGAGAATATGTACGTAAGAGTTCTGATAATCTTAGTGCAAAACACACTATAAACTTTTACAAGGTCAGAAAACATGTTATTGATTTTGTTGAGCCATTAGAAACGCAGACAATAACAATCGAACGCCATTACAGCATAACGGATGATAATTTAGAAGCATAAAACACTTTACCAAAAACTCTACTTCACACACGGAAAATTTTTCGTTGCCCTCGTTGCAAACGTCTTTCAATGGGAATGGCACTACAATTTGCGTGCACACTGCTTGTTGTTACATACACAAAATGCTACAATGAAAAGAAAAATTGTGCGAAATGTAGCGTAAAAGTTTTTCGTTACATTATGCACACATAAACAAGCATTAGAGAGTGCCGCTGCCGGCATAAGTTACATGTAAAATACAACTCTTTATTTACGGGCACAGATAGATAAGAAACATTGACAACGCCTTAAAACAACACAACAGCTTTCGTCTTACCTTTCACCAACCTGAATGTTCACATAAATATCCAAATATTCTATCAACATATCAGTCCAGCATTACCCGTCACGGGGAGGCTGTTATGTTTTTATATTATTATTATTAATATATATTATATTATTATATTATTATATATTATATAATTATATTATATATTATATAATTATAATATAATATTATATTATATTTTCGCTTATTTATCTATGTATCAAAGAAACGTTACAAGCACACGTCATTCGGGCCTATTAAATTTTTCGAAAAAAGCCGAATAGCAATGGCAATGACGACTGCAACCTTGATATGTATCTTTACCGAGTCCCTCGTCCCGTATCTTTCTGTTCTGCTACATGCATTACGCGGCACTGGCTCCAGCAGTTCGGATATGCCAATTGCTAACCCCTACAGCCGACCACGGTCTTCGAGGCGGCCGCTGTGAAAGAAGACGTTCTACGTCTCCCGCGGTAGTCGATGGGCGGCGCTAGTTTTCCCGCCTCAGAGCTCTTGTAAATATAAACCTCCGCTTTAAAGTCGAGAGAGAAGCAGCTGCGGGATAGCGTACTGGCGAACGCACCGCACCGGTGTTGCGGAGATGTGGGTTCGAGTCCCGCTCCCGCAAAGACGGCGGACTTTTTCTCGACTTATACTTTTGCTTATTTATCAATGTATCAAAGAAACGTGACAAGCACACGTCATCCGGCCCTATTAAATTTTTCGAAAAAAGCCGAATAGCACTGGCAATGACGACTGCAACCTTGATATGTATATTTACCGAGTCCCTCCTCCCGTATCTTTCTGTTCTGCTACATGCATTACGAGGCACTGGCTCCAGCAGTTCGGATATGCCAATTGCTAACCCCCACCTCCGACCACGGTATACGTGGCGGCCGCTGGGAAAGAAGACGTTCTACGTCTCCCGCGGTAGTCGAGGGGTGGCGCTAGTTGACCGGCCTCAGAGCTCTTGTAAATATAAACCCCCGCTTTAAAGTCGAGAGAGAAGCGCTGCGGGATAGCGTAATGACGAACGCACCGCACCGGTTATGCGGAGATGTGAGTTCGAGTCCCGCTCCTGGAAAAACGGCGGATTTTTTCTCGACTTATATTTTCGCTTATTTATCAATGTATCAAAGAAACGTGACAAGCACACGTCATTCGGCCCTACTAAATATTTCGAAAAAAGCCGAATAGCACTGGCAATGACGACCGCAACCTTGATATGTGTCTTTACCCAGTCCCTCGTCCCGTATCAATATCCCGTACCCCTTCTCCCCGTGTATTCTGAGTGGCGCTGGCTACCACCCTCAAGCGTCAGATACAGTTGTAGTAAATATAAATACCCCGGAAAGTGAAGGAGGACACAGTCGCCCAGATAGCCGAATTGGTAAGGCATTCGAGATCTAATCGAAAGGCGTTGGTTCGGTCCCCACTCTGGGCGCGTGTTTTTCTTTCTTTCTCACGTAATTATAACAGTAAAAAAAATGTAACGTCACTAACAGTAAAAAAAACAAAAAAAATAATCTTACCATTCCCCTATGCCTTCTTTAGCGTTGTAGACTGCCGGCATTTCTTTCTGTATTTCCTAACGAGCCCCTCATTTCCTAACCCTATTATCATGCGAAAGCTTAGCGAGGGCCTCGGTTCTGGCAGCCTTGATGCCAAGGTAGCACAAGAGGGTTTCCCGCCGGTTACCCACTTATGACAGGCTGTAGACGTTCGCGTCACGCCCCGGGGGTTGAAAAGAAGGTCTCCTTCTCCCCGTGTATTCTGAGTGGCGCTGGCTACCACCCTCAAGCGTCAGATACAGTTGTAGTAAATATAAATATCCCGGAAAGTGAAGGAGGACACAGTCGCCCAGATAGCCGAATTGGTAAGGCATTCGAGATTTAATCGAAAGGCGTGGGTTCGGTCCCCTCTCTGGGCGCGTGTTTTTCTTTCTTTCTCACGTAATTAATAACAGTAAAAAAATGTAACGTCACTAACGGTAAAAAAAAATATTCTTACCATTCCCCTATGCCTTCTTTAGCGTTGTAGACTGCCGGCATTTCTTTCTGTATTTCCTAACGAGCCCCTCATTTCCTAACGCTATTATTATGCGAAAGCTTAGCGAGGGCCTCGGTTCTGGCAGCCTTGATGCCAAGGTAGCACAAGAGGGTTTCCCGCCGGTTACCCACTTATGAGAGGCTGTAGACGTTCGCGTCACGTCCCCGGGGGTTGATAAGAAGGTCCCCTTCTCCCCGTGTATTCTGAGTGGCGCTGGCTACCACCCTCAAGCGTCAGATACAGTTGTAGTAAATATAAATACCCCGGAAAGTGAAGGAGGACACAGTCGCCCAGATAGCCGAATTGGTAAGGCATTCGAGATCTAATCGAAAGGCGTGGGTTCGGTCCCCACTCTCGGGCGCGTGTTTTTCTTTCTTTCTCACGTAATTAATAACAGTAAAAAAAGTAACGTCACTAACGGTAAAAAAAAACAAAAAAAATATTCTTACCATTCCCCTATGCCTTCTTTAGCGTTGTAGACTGCCGGCATTTCTTTCTGTATTTCCTAACGAGCCCCTCATTTCCTAACCCTATCATCATGCGAAAGCTTAGCGAGGACCTCGGTTCTGGCAGCCTTGATGCCAAGGTAGCACAAGAGGGTTTCCCGCCGGTTACCCACTTATGACAGGCTGTAGAGGTTCGCGTCACGCCCCGGGGGTTGAAAAGAAGGTCCCCTTCTCCCCGTGTATTCTGAGTGGCGCTGGCTACCACCCTCCAGCGTCAGATACAGTTGTAGTAAATATAAATACCCCGGAAAGTGAAGGAGGACACAGTCGCCAAGATAGCCGAATTGGTAAGGCATTCGAGATCTAATCGAAAGGCCTGTGTTCGGTCCCCACTCTGGGCGCGTGTTTTTCTTTCTTTCTCACGTAATTAATAACAGTAAAAAAAATGTAACGTCACTAACGGTAAAAAAAAACAAAAAGAATATTCTTACCATTCCCCTATGCCTTCTTTAGCGTTGTAGACTGCCGGCATTTCTTTCTATATATATATATATATATAAAAGATAACTTTGAACAAGGCAAAAGCAGGATTGTTGACAACGTTTCAGCAGAGACTTGCTCTTATCAGGGCAATCTCTCGCCTGGCTGGCAGGCTTTATATAGGGGTAGGTCCCCAGGAGAGAGGGGAGAATGAAAGAAGGAAGTGAAAGTGAGAAAGAGGATTGGTTTGGGAGATATTGAGGGGCAAAGAATGTTGTATAGTATGAGCCACGAAGTAGGTCACAGGAAAGTCAGCCGGGGGTTGATGTTCGGAGAATTTTTGGAGAGGAAAGATGAGAGGGTGTTTGTTGACCCGTCGCGGGGCATACCGAAAGGTTCTAAGAATCGCCGAAGCAGACCAGGCGGTGAGATTGGGGTCCTTTTTAGAAACTATCAGCACGCCTCAGGCCAAAAGAGAAGGTAGAGAAGGGGGGAAATACTAGGTCAAGGAAACAGAAAGAAAGAGACAAAACAGGGAGGGAAACCACACAAACCCACACACAAAAGAAAAAGCAAAAACCCGGCAACTGAAATGGCACAAGTCACCCACGGCCCCATTCCTGGAACAAGCCTGTCCTATAACTCCAAAACGAAAATATAAAGTTGGAGTGACGTACGGGGAACAAGACAAACCGGAGTAAAAAAAGAGAAATAAAATAAATAAAATGAAATTCAAAAAGCAAAGGTTGGAGGGATGCGGGCGATTATTATGCTGGAAGTTAAGGAATGAAAATAAAAGAAATTAGATGAGGAGAATAAGACCGGACGGAGGGGTCATATTCTTTGGATGAGGTATATTCAAGACAGTGCCAAATTCTATATTCCTGGAGAATATCGCAAGGATTCCAAGTTGTCCCTAGACGCATTATTTACAGTAGGTTCAATGGAGTTGAATTTGGGAATTAAATAGGATTCTTTGTATTTCCTGTACCTAGGAGAATTAAAGTTTGACTGAAGTATGCACAACCAAAGGTAAACAAAATTGTGGCCTGGTTGGTTGAAATGCCGCGCTACAGCTATGGAGGATTTGCTAAGAGGATGTGCCCGGTGACCATTAAGATGTAGCTTCATAGGTTGACTCGTTTCGCCTATATACTGTTTGTGGCACATTGAGCATTCCAACATATACACAATGTTGAAGGAAGTGCACGTGAATCTTGAAATATTCTTGTCGACATAATTACTGGCTGTGCTTTTTACAATGCAGTCGGTCTGCAGGTTCCCACAAGTGTTGCATCTGGGGCGGGAGCAGCTGGCTATCACTGGTTTCTTTGAAATCCTGTTTTAGCATGCACTAAAGTATATTTTATATTCCTGTTTCTCCGGTAGGTAACCCTTTGGGCTTGCGGGAACGTCTCCCCGCTTACTTCCCTGTGACCCACTTCGCCACTAAAACTATACAACCTTCTTTGCCCCTCAATATCTCCCCCGACATGCTCCCGAACCAATCTACTTTCTCACTTGCACATCCTTTTTTCTTTCTCCCCTGTCACCTGGGGACCTACCCCTATATAAAGCGCGCCAGCCAGGCGACACATTGCCCTGACGATAGCAAGTCTCTTTACTGAAACGTTGGAAATAATCGTGCTTTTACCTTGTTCAAAGTTTTCTTTTCTTGTGTTCTCTACCATCTTCAAAAGTTCTGCTGTTCCCTATATATACATACATATATAGATATGTATATATATCTGACAGAAATAAGAATTAGCAGTCAAGAAGACCTCGGAAAGCAAAGGGGATGATATAGTATCTCAAGATAAAGAATTTGGAAAATAAGAAAATGGAGAAAAAATGCCGCCAGGTGGGAGGCGAACCCACGACCTCCAGAATACCGGTGTGGTGCGATAACCACTACGCTACCGGCGGGGCTACTTTAGCCTCCACTATCTGGGGTATTTATGTTCAGGAGTTTTTTGTTTCCTCGCTTGGGGGTGGTAGCCCGCGCCACTCCGACTACTCGGGGTGAAGGGGACCTTCGTTTTAATCCCCGGGCCGTGACTCGAGCGTCAACGTCATGTCGAGAGTGGTCGACGAGCGTTGAACCATCTTAAGCTCTCTACGGCACCAAGACTGCCAGAACAGGGGCCCTCGCTATGCATGTAGCGAATCAGAACTGGAAATGAGGGGCTCGTTGAAAATAAGACAAATAAGAATTGGCAGTGAAGAAGACATCGGAAAGCAAAGGGGGGGATGTAGTAGCTCAAGATAAAGAATTTAGAAAATAAGTGTGATGACTGGCGTCCCACGAGTGGGGGAAAACCCGGACGACGGCGCAGAGCAAGTACCTCGAGAAGAAGAAGAAGATGGTGACAGGGCCAATTTCCCTTAGAGGGTGTGTGCCAGGAGGGGAGTAGCATCATCATGGGGGGCTGGCCTAGGAAGCGGAGCGAGCGGCGGAGGTTCCACAGGGCAGCTGGACCAAAACGACCGGCAGGCGGTTCGAGCCTTTCGTGGCTTTCGAGGTTCAAGGTTCGTGGTCGCTCGAGCGGGGTGACGTCCACGGGCCTGTGACACCGAAGACCGACGTCGCCGTTCGGGAAGCTGTCAGATCGCCGAGACGTCCCTGGGAGCCGCAGTTCCGAGGCAAGGCCTAGCGAGCGGAGCCAGCGGCGCGTGACTCAGCGGAACCGCGACTGGTCCGTCGTCTTCCGAAACCCTGCGGCGAGGGCGTCAATGCCGTGGCGACTGAGCGCCATCACTGTGGGACAGAGCCGTGAGCGTGGCATTGTTTTTTTCCCCCCCGCTTCTCTCCCGAACTCTAGTGGGTCGGACCTGTTTGTATTTTTTTATTTCGCTTGTGTGCGCATTCCGTTTCTAATTTATTCAGTGTTGTTGAAGACCATGGCGTCAACTTTCTTGTGATCTTCCTCCGCGAGTCACACACCCGTCTGCTTAACCCCAACGTCCTCACAATTTTTGGCGTCCGCGACAGGACCTTGCTCTACTTCCATCTGAAGAGCTTAAGCAGGCAAGTGGGTGTGACGAACGAGGATGGATCTCGAGAAGTTGATGCTCATCGGCAAAAAATTAGGGCTGTCAGGTCAGGACCTCAGAGAATGGATCGACGCTGAACGCGCAAAAGAAAGAGAGAAGCGTGCGACCGAAGGCGAGGCGGGTAAAGAAGCCGCATGGCTAGCACAGCAGACGGAGACCGAGACCCGAGCTCGAATTGAGGCTGAACGTGCCATGTTAGAACTGAGGCTACAACTTCAGGAACGGTCGCAGGGTTCCAACGCGAGTTCGGACGCCATGGGAAGTGACACTGCGACTAATGCGGGACAAAGCTTCCACAGCCCTCACAAGTTGATTCCCGCTTTTAATGAGGAACGAGACGAGCTCGACGCTTATATACAGCGGTTCGAGAGAGTGGCAACAAGCCAAGGTTGGCCTTCGGACAAGTGGGCGCTCTCATTACACTTGTGCCTTACAGGTGAGGCGCTCAGTGCCGTTGGCCGCATGTCGTCCGACGATGCCCTGGACTACGCTAAACTGAAGAAGACCCTTTTAAAGAGGTTGAGGTACACCGAAGAAGGGTACCGGTGCAAGTTTAGAGAATCCAGGCCGCTGAACTCAGAAACAGGTCGTCAGTTTGTTGGTCGTCTTCTCGGTTACTTCAACAGCTGGCAGGAAATGGCGAAAACGGAGCAGTCGTACTCTGCGTTCCGGGACAAAATGGTGTCCGAGCAATTCCTAAGCCAGTGCGACGAGAACCTTGCCATTTTCCTCAAAGAAAGGGGCTGCAAGATCCTGGACCAGCTTGCTAAGACGGCTGATCAATGCCTCGAAGCTCAAGGCTTAGTCAACCTGGGCAGAGGAATGGAAGAAAAGAAAGACAGTGGCAAGCCCCCTGGACTCCCTCGCGCTCCTGATTATCATGATCACAAGACGACCAAGCCACATTGCTTCTTATGCAATAAGCTAGGGCACCGCGCGTCAGACTGTTGGGCGAAGTCACAGGTTTCCAGCCAGCCCAACAAGAAGAACGCCTTCTGCCTGAGGGGCCGCAAGCACGGACACCGATACCAGGCTGAAGCTTGCTGCAACCTGCCAGAGAACGTGAGACAGGTTCCCTCCGCAATGACCGGACCCAAAAACTCTCCAGTAGAGGCATGCAGCAAGTCTCGACGACGCCAAGCTGTGCGAGTGTCTCCAGGAAGCAGCACGCCGACAACCGAGCTGGAGAGAATGCCAACGTCGGGAGGACTTCTGGAAGGCCAACCCGTGGTCGTCCTGCGAGACACTGGCTGTAATACAGTCATCGTGAACCGCTCTCTCGTTGCTGACACCAAGCTTACAGGAGGCATGAGCACCATCCAACTGTTAAATCGAACGTGTCTGTCCCTGCCGGAGGCAGACGTGGAAATCGATTCCCCGTTCTTCTCAGGCCGCGTACTAGCGTCCTGCATGGACGACCCCTTGTGCGACGTCATTATAAGGAACATTGAGGGGACTGGTGATGCCCATACGAAAGACAATCGGAACATCAGACGAGAGGAGCCTCACGAAAAGGAACCAGTCATTGCAAGCACGGTGCTTGGACAAGGCAGCGGCCGCGTCCCAGAAGACCGGCGTGGTCGGAACCTGCCATCGTTTTCGCTAGCTGCAGCAGGGTTGAAGACCCACGTGCGCACCAACGCAGCAAAAAGCGAGGCTCCGACAACAATGCCGCAGGTACCTGCCGTTGCTGACAGCCCCTGCAAAATCACCTCTGCTGACTTATGTGCGCTTCAGCAGCAAGACCCTTCTCTCCGAAAGTTTTTCGGCGAGGTCGGCAGAAAGGTGACATTCAACGCAGCGGCGATCGAGTTCATGAAGAATGCTGGTATTCTTTATCGACGGCATCAGTTGCCCTCCGGAAAAGGAAGAAGGCAACTCGTCGTCCCCAAGGAGCTACGAGGAATCGTCTTGGACAAGGCCCATCAAGGAACCCTCGGCAATCACAGGGGTATCAGGCGAACCATGGAGCGCGTCTGCAAGGACTTCTACTGGCCGGGGATGCAAGCTGACACTGCACGCTTCGTAAAGTTGTGTCGCATGTGTCAGACGGCTGCGCCTAAGCACCGAGTAGCCACGGGAGATCATGGCGGAGATCGAGGGATTTCGGCGTGTTGCCATCGATCCGGTCGTCCACCTCTCGCCCAGCGCCTAGAAGAGAAACCACTCCACAGAGTTCAAGATGCCACACGCACCCAACGACGAAGTTGCGGGTGTGTCATTCCCTCTAACCCCTGCTTTATTACCGACTGCTCGTGCCGATTAACCTTTCCAAGCCACAGACAGACGTAGGCACGGAAGAGGGCACCTTTGTCCGACTTTTTTTAAGTAGGCAATTTATTCTATAGAGTGAATTTAAGAGTGGCAAATGCTGTTTCTTTTGTGGTTTCCCTTCCATTGGGTTAGAGACTGTTTTGTACTGTTTCGGACTGTACTCTTGTGCTGGTGCTAGTGGTGCTTGAACGTCTGACACGACAGAACGTGCTTCAGCGCCATACGTCTCGTCGCGGCCATGAGCGAACATTTTTGTGTGCCGAGTTTTGTTTCCCCAAACAAACCTCTCGAGCAGGGGGGTGAATGTGATGACTGGCGTCCCACGAGTGGGGAAAAACCCGGACGATGGCGCAGAGCAAGTACCTCGAGAAGAAGAAGAAGATGGTGACCGGGCCAATTTCCCTTATAGGGTGTGTGCCAGGAGAGGAGTAGCATCATCATGGGGGGCTGGCCTAGGAAGCGGAGCGAGCGGCGGAGGTTCCGCATGGCAGCTGGACCAAAACGACTGGCAGGCGGTTCGAGCCTTTCGTGGCTTTCGAGGTTCAAGGTTCGTGGTCGCTCGAGCGGGGTGACGTCCACGGGCCTGTGACACCGAAGACCGACGTCGCCATTCGGGAAGCTGTCAGATCGCCGAGACGTCCCTGGGAGCCGCAGTTCCGAGGCAAGGCCTAGCGAGCGGAGCCAGCGGCGCGTGACTCAGCGGAACCGCGACTGGTCCGTCGTCTTCCGAAACCCTGCGGCGAGGGCGTCAACGCCGTGGCGACTGAGCGCCATCACTGTGGGACAGAGCCGTGAGCGTGGCATTGTTTCCCCCCCCCCCCCCCCCCGCTTCTCTCCCGAACTCTAGTGGGTCGAACCTGTTTGTATTTTTTTATTTCGCTTGTGTGCGCGTTCCGTTTCCAATATATTCAGTGTTGTTCAAGACCATGGCGTCAACTTTCTTGTGATCTTCCTCCGCGAGTCACACACCCGTCTGCTTAACCCCAACGTCCTCACACTAAGAAAGTGGAGAAAAAATGCCCGCCAGGTGGGATCCGAACCCACGACCTCCAGAACACTGGTGTGGTGCGATTACCACAACGCTACCAGCAGGGCTACTTTAGCCACCACTTTCTGGAGTATTTATGTTCAGGTGTTTTTTGTTGTGTTCGGATCCCACCTGGCGGGCATTTTGGTGCTGTACCCACTGCGCCACCAAGCCGACAGAGAATGGGACGCTACGAACGCGCCTTATATCATTGACTCATTTAAATTACTGCTGACGAGCGCTCTATCGGCAGCAGTTGTCACAAGTGCAACAACAATAACGTAACGCAAAATACTTAACGCCGTCCGCCCCGGAAATGCTCTTCATTTGATCATGCCCCTCGCGAGGGGGATGTTTCACTGCGTCTTCTCTCGGTCGCGGGACCCGTGGCGCCATCTGGCGGAGGCGGGGCACAACTCGTAGCACTTTGAAAAGATGCGGCGCCAGCCAGCTGTGTGTGTGCGTGCTGCACTTGTACAAATGGCGAGTGCATTGGCTGTCCACATAGCAAAGTATTCGTGCAAGTAAGCCGTTGCAGTCAGTCAGTCAGTCCGTCAGTCACTCAGTAAGTCAGTCAGTCAGTTAGTTAGTTTTTTAGTTAACAACTCCACAAGCATTTGGGTTTCTTGCGTTATAACAAAGCGAAACACGCAAGAATGACTAAATGTTTTCTATAATGGATGCTCTGCCACCGCGTTAAAGTTCTGCAACCTGATTCTAAAGATTACAGCACGCCCAACATAGAAGACAGAGAGAGTAGTAACATTATAGAATAAAAAACAAGCAATACGGCCTGTTCAACGATCCCCTCATTTCCTATTCGGATTCTGTGTATATATATATATATAACCCTTATTTTATGTATATGTATATATATCCCAGTCGAAAAATACAACAGGAATTTCTGTCGCACAACAGAAATTTCTGTCGCACGACAGGGATTTCTGTTGGGACTACAGGATGGTCTGTCGTGCGACAGGAAGTTCTGTAGTACAACTACAGAAAATCTGTCGTACGACAGGCATTTCTGTTGGGACTACAGGATGGTCTGTCGTGCGACAGGAAGTTCTGTAGTACAACTACAGATAATCTGTCGTACGAAAGGCATTTCTGTCGCACGACAGGAATTTCTGTTGGGACTACAGGGTGGCCTGTCGTTCGACAGAAATTTCAGTAGTACAACTACAGAAAATCTGCCGTACGACAGGCATTTCTGTCGCAAATCAGGAATTTCTGTTGGGAATGCAGGATGGTCTGTTGTGAGACAGGAATTTCTGCAGAATGATGACAGAATGTCTGTCGTACGACAGAAATTTATGTAGTACAACAGACATATCTATCATGCG
The DNA here is from genome assembly GCF_048455015.1 of Haemaphysalis longicornis. Classification (NCBI taxonomy): domain Eukaryota; kingdom Metazoa; phylum Arthropoda; class Arachnida; order Ixodida; family Ixodidae; genus Haemaphysalis; species Haemaphysalis longicornis. Next base: position 27,049,618 of record NW_027526204.1, on the reverse strand, counting down.
ACCGACATTCTGCACTCCCCACTACAAAAACCTTTGTAATAGAACTACAAAATTTCTGTCGCATGAGACATTTCTGTTGTACTAGTTATTGTGCAACACCCTGTAGGCGCTACACAAACTTCTGTTGGCCCACAGACTGTCCTTCAGCCACTACATTCAGCATTCCGTAATTACCATTATTATCTACCATGCGACAGATCATTTTGTAGTCCCTGCAGATTTTTTATAGTGTGAAAGAGAATGTTAGATCCATTGCGAAAGTGTCACATGACAAACCGTTCAGTATTGCTACAAAATCTCTTGCTTACCCTGTCGGAAAACCCCGCGTTTTCCGGCATTAGGAGAGCGATGGAATAGCCCGGAAAGAACGGAATACACGGAAAACGCCGCGCTGAACGACAGCAACGCGGGGAGGTTGCTGGAGAGCATCGAATAACATGGGGACATTGCCTTTGGGGACAGGGCTTCAGCCAATGCGAAGGGGATAGCACGAACGGGATAGTACGGGATGGTATGGTGCCGCTGCTTGGCTGGACACGGGAATGCCGCGCGCCGCGATCGACGCAGATGCTCCGAAACTTGGTGTTTGCGGCCCGTGCGGTGCCGCAAAATCCCACTTTTTTAGCGTGCGCTGCACGGAAACAATGCTGCGTGCGAGTGACGGTCATCTCGTTCAATTGCATTGCAAGCGCCTGTTGTAATGAACGTTTGTTGCATTGCGGCCATTAGCATTCCGGCCGTGTTGGAAAAAACCTTCGCTACAAATTTGCAATTAACAACACAACTTAGCACAAATCACACTAATGTTGGAGCATCTAAGCGTAGCCCCATAATAAAAAAAAATGGATACATAGAGAACTTCGGAAATTCCTTGGGTTCTTTGAGTGAATTGCAATTGCATATATTGTACTGTGGACAATGTTTGATAAAAGAATCAGGAAACAAGGGTAGCCGCTCGGCAAAACGGACGCATAAAAAACAAGCAAGATGTGCTTTTTGAAGACGTGGTGTAATAATTGCAGTGCACATTCTGACATGTATTTCTGGGTGTCTTTGAGAGCCCCATTGTTTCAATCTGCGTGCTGTTGTTTTATTTTTTTTTTGCGAGCAATTTTTATATTTGAACACGAAACATGTGTCCAATCAAGCCGAAATAGTTAAAATAAGATTTTAAAAACAGCGAACCAGTTGCCGCTACCTGTGTGAAAAAAAAAAAGAAACGGCGCCAGTGAACTCGCTGCATTACCGGGATGTGCTAAAAAAAATAAATGTAGAAAGAAAGAAAACGCGCGCCTTCCCTCTAGCCCGGCCCTTCGGAAGAAGTTCGGGGAAGCATCGTCACCACTGCAGGCATGTCGCGTCGCGGCAGAACTCGCGGGACGGGGAGACCACAATACGAAGAATCGAGAGGGGTCAGGAGGGGTCGCGAAACAACTTCTCGTGATCGGCCGGTTCCCTCCTTACCCTTCCTTTGTTCCCTCCTGCTTTTCGTCTCCCGGTCAAAATTTGCGGTGGCTGCGTTGCCCAGTGGCTCGTTCACATTTCACATCGGCGCTTTGCTCAGTTGAAGTTAGGCTTAACTTTTTTGTAAAAACGTGCATCTTATGTCTCCGCGGAGTGTCAGCAGCAACATTTGAAGCTTCGGAAGCTGTGGTAAAAGCAAGATCAGTGGTCCGGATTTCAAGCATCTCGATGTGAGGACTCCTCCAGCGACGACTAACCGGGGTGCTTGGGATAATTGGCACTTTAATGTGAGTGAATGCGACGAATCTCGCAGGCAGCGTGATTTGGAATACGTGAGATGTGCTTCGACAATCGACTGAACTTGCCACGATCCCTGCGTGACTTCGGCAGGTATCGTGCGTGCATACTCTTCAAGATAGTGCAGCACCACAGAGACGTGCGCTTTTCGCCACAGGATACCCTTCCACGCCTTGCTGTGCGAATGCAACGGAGCAAGGTTCACAAAGGCAAGCATTCCAGCTAAAGATTGACTTTCCATTTTAATTTTCTCACGTTCTCTCACGTTTTGCAGTGTAAAAAAAATATTTGTTCACTTGTGTTTTAATGGCCCTAACTAATATAAGGAACGAATTTTCGAACGGTTATTGTCGATGATCGTTTAATATTTTTTTCTATAGAATAAATTTGCTTTTATGAACAGGTTGAGCGTCATTGACGGAACGCGATGATGGGACGCGATTTGGCCCTGCTTCCGAAGCACGGCCAAATCAGCTGAAAAGTGCCCAAATGACTCTGGCTAAATTTTGTAGCGCTACTGAGGTTTCCCTGAAGGAATGACTTCTGTATTTCTTGTTAACAGCTACGCGGGTTTGCAATTACACGGCTATTAAAGAAAAAAAGGCCGGGCGTGTTCCAGCGTTACGTTCCAGCGGCTGCTAGATCCACGAGTTTGCGCGTCCGGCGTGTACCAGCGTCCAGGTTCCCGTGAATTTGCAGCAGGCGCAGTTTCGCATGACGTGCGGATGAAAGCTGTTTTGTACTAAAAGAAATTATAGTTCTGACCGTTTCCAAGTCAGCACGATCATGGAGCATACAAATAACGCGCCATATTTTGTTTTTATATTTGGCAATGAAATAAAAATTATTTGTTTTGGTGTAACAGCAGCATAAGAGGGCAGTAAAAGCCTCTCCATGACAAAAAGTGAAGCCACAGTAGTGCCCAGGAACAGTGTTGTAAAAAGAGGAAAATAAAATGGATAAACACCGCAAACTGCTTTTTTTTTCGGACTGTCATCAGGCATGTGCAGTCTGCGTAACATCAAACTTTTGTGTTGCATGCATGAATGTACCACTAGTTGCATTGCTTAAATGCCTTTTGGTACAGCTTTCTGAAATCAGTTATTCACTGAAAACAATTTCAAGCTTGTACCAGAAAGGCAAGAATGACCCCAAATGCTTATGTTTGTTGGTCATATTTTTATTGAAATTGTTATTGAAATTTTGAAATTGAAATTGAAATGAAATTTTATTGAAATCCTGCATACTTCGTGTACCTAATAGAAAAAAACATAACGGGAAGTAAATTTCTTATGCCAAACAAGTTGAAATTGGAGACATGACAGGATTTACTACGAAAACAGACATGACAGGATTTACTACAGACTACAGGGCAGGATTTACTACAGACTACAGGACAGGATTTACGACAGACTACAGGACACGATTAACTACAGACTACAGGACAGGATTTACTACAGAATACAGGACAGGATTTACTACAGACTACAGGACAGGATTTACTACAGACTACAGGATAGGGTTTACTACAGACTACAGGATGTCCCATTCCCTCACAGGATCATTCTGTCGTATTTTTCTGTTGTGTTTTTCGACTGGGATATATATATATATATATATATATATATATATATATATATATATATATACATATATATACATATATATATATATATATATATATATATATATATATATATATATATATATATATATATATATATTTATATATGTGTGTGTGTGTGTGTGTGTATATCAGCACTGGACCCCTCCCACACAGCGTGAGAGTTGACCCGAGATGTACATGAAAGCTGTCTAACACGATATGCACAACGTATACCAAACACAAATTTTCTTCCGCCATAACACGCCTACCAACGAAAAGAAAGCCCTAGATGAACTCGCAAGCTGTCACGAAGTAATTATTACACCTGCCGATAAGGAAGACGCCATCGTAATCTATGACAAAACCGACTATCTTAACGAGGCCAATTAGCAACTATCGGTATCTACGTTCTAAAAAGCCCTACCCAATGATCCCACTCAAGACGATAAGCAAATCTTCAAAGATAAAATAGCTTAGCTTGTTAAAAAACAATTAATGAATCCACGGCTCGTTCCTTGATCCCTTTCAGCCCTGTAGCCGGTAAATTCTATCTTCTGTTTAAAATTAACAAGGTGAACAACCCAGGGCGCTCCATTGTTTCTGGCATTGGCACTGTTACCGAAGACCTCTCGCGCTACGTCGATAATCTCATTTGCGACATTCCGCCCAGCTTTCCCTCCTTCATTAAGGATACCAATGACTTTCAACTTAATCGTAACATTTGCGCACTCGATACGAGGACACAGAAAAAGATGACATGAAAACACGCGCAGTCTTAAGAAGCGCACTGTTAAGATGTCAAACCAACTAGCCCGCCTTTCCATGTTATTAGACTTTCTCTCAGATACCTCAAAAATTGAAATTCCTGACAACTGCCTCCTAGTCACCCTCGATGTTGCGTACCTGTGTAATAACATCCCCAACATCCTCAATGAAGATGGCATCACCGCTGTATCGCTTGCGTATGAGCAGTTATCGCGCGACAAACCTGTCTATTCTTCTACTCTCCAAACGTTCCTTGGGCTTATTCTTTAACTTAAAAATTTCGAGTTTGATGGAGTTCATTACGTGCAAGTCAGCGGAACGTCAATGGGAACTCAAATTGGACCTAGCTACGCCAATACCTTTATGGCTCACCTGGGGCCCAATTCTCTAGGAAAACGGCGCGCGCCACTTGCCGGTCGCTTTGAAACGGCGACCTTGGGGGCGCACGCGATTGGCCGCGTGCAAAATGTCGTCAGGCCTTGCGTCACCCAGAAAAGTACCGCGGAGCGACGTCACGACAGTCGCTTATGGCCCGTGACCTACTTTTTATGCCGTTGGATGTGGTTTGATCGGGGACGGGCATGCTTGAAGAGAGAGGGACAAAAGTAGCGGCTTGAGGCGGCAGGCGAACGTGCTCATGAGAGCGTAAGTGGAGAGAAAGTTGGGCGTGGTCGTCGGAGGAATGTGGGAGCTCAAGTCGAAGCAGACCCGTCGAACAGTCGGTTAGTCAACATTTGCCAAGTGTTAACCTCCCTCTGCTTTCCCCCTCACCTTTCACTTTGTTGTTCTTGCGTCGCACTCTTCCCAAGGTAAACACGCTGAAGGTTTGCTTAAGTGAATTTAAATTTACCGCGTTCCACTGCAGCAGCACAGGTGCCTCGATGTCGGCGCTGCGGTATGGCGGAGACACGCCTTAATCGAAGCGCCCTGCCTCAACGCCTATATAACCGCGTTGACCTAGCCCATGTGAGTTCCAAGCAGACCGTGGAACCTATCTAGCAGAACATTTCGTAACTGTTGCTGCTGCACTTTTTAAAATGCAGCCAGGAGCTATAATGGCACGGGCGACAAACAGCAGCCAACAGCGTGAATTTTTTCTGCAGTAAATGCAGTTGTTGTTTTCGCGAATATCAATCACCTATGAATTTTTATAACGGGGCAATAAATATCCGTTGTGTATTAGTTCTCTGTCGTATATTTGCGTAAAGTCCTGTTCTTTTTCAACTATTTTGACAACTGTAAACCTATAAACCAGACTGAGACGTTTAGATTTGGCTGTGAGTATATAAAACTACTGCTCAGGGGCCCGAAAGTTTGTTCGAATTAAAAGAGGTTCGAACAAGTGAAAGCTATTTCAATACTCATAACTGGAGACCGGATTTTAGGCAACGGCTATTTTTTTCCTTCCATTCCTATCGCCCCATTTCGATATAGGAGCACGAATTGGAGGTCAAGGATTGCTTTTATGGTGGTTTTATAGTGCCTATAAATGCCTATTTTGGGTGTTGGTGCCTAAACTACGATAAATGCCTATAAATGCCTTTTTTCTCAAATTGGCGCATAAATCAGCACTATGTAGCTTCAAGTTTCGCTTTCGAGTGCAATTTGATACCTTTATCCATTCTACCTGGAAATATTTACTGTTCTGAATTCTATGGGTTTGAACCTGGTCTTCTTTTTAACATCCCCCCCCCTCCCTTTGCGCCGGTGCAACCGGAGCGGCGGCTTCTGCATGCTTTACGGGTGGCTTTCTCGCTGGACGTGGCGGTGGACGCACAACTCTACTCCCTATGGGAACTATGATACCGTCCGGGGCAAAGAAAGTGATGGAGAAAAATTACGCCCACCTCCCTTCGCGGGAACCCTGGTGTGATGGAACGCATCTGGGTGGTTCCATTGGTGTTTCCGTTGGGTTGATTCTCTAAAGGAACCATCGCATCAAGCAATCGTCGAGTACTGCGAGAGAGTGCAAACGGAGCACGGACGACCGTCGACTGAGACCGCGCTCGCTATCGGAGAGAGGAGAGGAGGAGAGTGGAGGAGAGACGCACCTGTGCCGCCGCAGCCGCAGCCGCCGCCGCCGCCGACGCTGTTAGGCGAGAGCGTTCGCTATCGGATAGAGGAGAGGACGATAGTGGAGGAGAGACGAACGCCGCTATGAACAGACATTAGCAAAAATCAGAGAAGAGCTTGGCGACTCCTGAACAGACCTGAACTATGAACAGACATTAGCAAAAATCAGAGAGGAGCTTGGCGACTCCTGCATTTGGATTTCCGTAGACGAAACAACAGACGTCAAAGGGCGCTTTGTCGCTCACTTTCTTGCTGAGAAGCTTGCGGCTCACGAGAACACAAGGGCTTTCCTCGTGTGTTCGAAACCTTTGGAGAGAACAAATGGAGAGTCTGTAGCATTCTTTGTAAACGAATCCCTAAAGGTTCTTTACCCTACAGGAGTCGAGGCCACCAAGGTTCTGTTGCTCTACACAGACGCTGCAGCCTACATGCACAAGGCCGCTCATCTCCTGAAGGCCTTCTACCCGCAGATGCTCCATGTCACCTGCCTAGCGCATGCGCTTTATCGTGTTTGTGAGGAACTGAGGAAGCACTTCACTGATGTAAACGAGCTTATTTGTTCAGCCAAGGCTGTGTTCCTGAAGGCACCCTCTCGCGTGCGCGGCTTCAAGGAGATGCTGTTTGATGTGCCCCTTCCGCCAGAACCCGTCGTCACACGATGGGGAACGTGGCTAGAAGCTGTTGAGCACTACAACTGCTACTTTTCGGACATCAAGGCCGTGATCAACGGCCTTCCAATTGACGAAAGTGTTGCAGTCACAAAGGCTGAAGCTCTCCTCTCCGTGAATAGCCTACCAGGAGACCTCGCGTGCCTCTGCGACAACTTCACGTTCTTAGCGGATTCTATCAAAAAACTTGAAAGTGCGGGAGAAACTCTTGTTACGAACGTTGCGCTAATTCTCCCCGCCCAGGAAAGAATCGCCACCGTTCCCGAAGGACCCGTCGCCGAAAAGGCACGTGCGAAGCTGCAATCGGTCTTGGACAAAAACAAGGGGTTTTCTGTCCTTAAAGAAGCTTCAGAAGTCCTTGCTAGTGAGCACTGTAGGATCCCAGTGTCAATTAACCCATCGAATCTTCCCAAGTATAAGTACTCACCAATCACATCTGTCGACGTCGAGCGTTCGTTCTCCGCGTACAAACTCATTCTCAGCGACAAGAGGCACAATTTTGAATCCGGAAATCTGGAGATGCTGGTAGTTACCTATTCTTTCTATAATTTTCATAGTGATTCTTAAACTAGGTTCTGCGTTCTGTCCAAACACAATTTTTATTATTTATATTTCGAATGAGCGTATGTGTATTTGGTAGTGTTGAAAGGTCTTGCCTGTATAATTAAGGTACCTGTAGAAAATTGCTAAAGTTTGTACGCACGTTCTCACGTAACAAACCTTGTCTATCTTGCATTTATTATTTTCTTGCTTTATTGTAATTTAATTGCGTCAGGCAGACATAACTTTGCGCTTTTATAAATCAGTATTACCATATTTCAAGTATTGTTTCTCCTGCCTGTTTCACAATATGCGACGCTTGAGTGACTTTCGCATCTGAACATGTATGTAAGCAATGCGCTTGCGAAGTTAAGCCAATTGATCGCCATTCACCCAGAGGTATTACGGGGCAATTCCACGTCTAAGGGCAATGTATAGAACTTGTTATTAGAGAAAAATAAAGAATTCAATTAAATTGAATTGAACTGTTACTGCCATTGTGACCTCATAGCAATGACATTTTTGGATTTCCTGTCGTGCTTACAGTTCGCTCACGTCTTCACTTGAAATTATTAGCATTTATCTAAAACTTTATTGCGCCTATTTTATTCTTTTTAGTGCCTATACCGTTGTTTTTGCCGTCTATTTTTGGCGCCTAAAACGTGCTTTTTTACTGCCTAAAAATCCGGCCTCTACTCATAACTTTGCCGGGACCATAGTGTCTGCTCCCATAAGCCGAAATTTCGAATTAGGCGAGTTCGAAATATTGAGATTCGGCTGTAGTAATTTACTCTCTCGTTCAGCAATTTGTTGAAACCAATTCGCTTTCAGTGCCCCACAGCATGCTTTCTGAAAAAAAAAATTAGTATAACATAAGAGATTTTGTTTTCATGCTACCGCTACGTACGCGTTTCTTGGCAACCCACTGCACTGCCTTTTTATCGAATTTTGATAAAGTTTTCGTCCTGTTTATTCAGCGTTTACTTGTAATGGAGCAACAACATTCTCTCAACATTACACTATTAAGCTGGATTGAGTTATTGCCTATCAGAACAAGACAGACGTCGGCGGCGGGTGTTTAGAAATATATTTTAAGTGCAATGCACTTCTTAAGCGACCCTGAACCTGCGTCCACCGGCGATGTCCGCGCACGTGGAGATGGGCGCGCGCAGCCTGGCCGCTGACATGGCACATACCCACGTGGGGGATTGGCCAGGAATCTGCTCGTCTTCCTTGGCAACGGGGGGAGATGGGCGCGCGCTGCCTGGCCGCTGACATGGCACATACCCACGTGGGGGATTGGCCAAGAATCGAGCGTGAGAAGGGCTAATGCACCTGCTTAAAGGAGTACTGACACGAAATTTCAAAGCTGAGATCCGCTCTAGCAAACAAGTTCAACGACAACACAAATAGGTGTCTGTGAATAAATGCATCTTTCTTTCTTTGTAGTTGTGTGTGTGTGTGTGATCTCTCTTTCGCGAACATTACCGAACCGCGCAAATTCAACTCGTGCATTCGCACTTTCAAATTCTTCCCCTCGGGGAAATGCGGGGAAATTTACATCACGTGCTCGGCTACATAGCGAAGAGACAACGCGTCGGTATAGCTTTCGGTCTGGCCACAGCTGATTCCAAAATAAACTACACGCGCTCGCCCTTCGGGCTAAAACGACTTCGTTGTCGCCTTCTGTCGGCTTCCTTTGACTGCCTGGGTCACGCGACAGAACATGCGGCACCGCTGTTTAATGGTCAATCGCCGCCAGGGTATGTGCCACAGAATCCGAACTAAAGGGGCAAGAAGTAGACGATCTAGGTTGGCGTTCGGCAATTTTAGATTCCGCCGGTTTCTCCTCACTTTGTGCGGCATTGTACGCTTAAGTCACTGTTTCTTCTCGTTGTATAGGTGACATTTTTGAGTGAGGTGCTGAATACAACACCACATGCCCTTTGTCAGGTGAACTCACTTTGTCGACTCACGAGCGACGCGAGCGTTCGCTGACGCGCTTTTAGGTGTGACTGCGACGCCTGCTCGACACTTACCGTAGCAGTGACTGCAAAAAAAGCCGAACTAACTCTCCAGTCCAGGGTACAGCGACCTATCGAGAGCGTCCCTCGGTTCGTGGAAGACATGTCACGTTTGTTAAGGTGTGTTGACACCATTATCAATGAAGCGAAGGTGCGCCATCTTAGAAGGGGAGTAAAAGAACAGCTTTTTGCTGGGCTTGTGCGGGGCCCCCCAATGAGCCTATTTCGTCTCAGAAGCGTCTGTTATAGAAAGTGCATTGCAGCAGTGCGCTATGCAATACGGACGGCACGCAATCTGGGACCTTTGCACCTCTCCTTTAAAAGCGATAGGGCACTGCGGGAGCTCGTACTCAGGCTTCTCCGCGAGGAGAAGCAAGTGCGTCAAGGCAGCAACTTCCCTGCTGCAGCTTTCTTGGGAACTGGCGCCGATTATTTCGTGAAGAGTGAATCACTTGCTGCACAGCTGCAAAAAGTACGATACAGTGGATCGCACCGCAAATCTGTACAGCGGCTAGCCACATGGTTGCACTGACTGGCATGTGCACAGCCAAGATGGAAATACGTGGTGTGACGTTCCCTGAAAGCTTCGTTGTGCTGCAGGAGTGCTTGAAGCAATTCTCGGACTGGACGTCCTTCGGGAATACGGGGCGGTAATAGGCTTAGAAGAGATTTTGGACGCGTTTTCGACTCCCCAGGCGCTGGACAAGAACAGTCTACAATCCAGGCAGGCAATACGTGTCTGCGAGGAGAATGTAAGATTGCCACCCCGAGCCAGTGTGTTTAGTACAGTCGAATGTCGTCGATCACCTGCCAAGGGTGGGAAGGCCTAGCAACACATGCCGCTTTTACTATCCGCACATGTCATTGCTGCACGTGGTCTCGTTGACATCTGGAACGAACGAACAAAGTTGCTTCCTTCAAATGTCAGCGGAGAACATTAGAATTTACCATGCAAGACGGCGTTCGCGCAATTACACGGGGTCCTGGATGATCAAAACCTAAGCACCCTAATGACGCTATCATCCCAAAGGTAACATGGCAAAGCTGTCAAAATAGACGTGACCCCTCCCCTCTCCTCACTATGTCTGAGCGGGAGAAGCTTGGTCACATTATAAACTCTTTCAGCGACAGGTTTGGTCTGCCGTCTAAGGTGTGGTAGACCACTACCGCTCTAAATCGCATAATCAGCGAGGATAATGAGCCACCAATAAACCAACGCTATTACAGAGTTTGGTACACCGAAGATGAAGCTATTCGCGTCCAAGTGTAAGAAATGCTCGAGGACGAAATCCTACAGCCGTCAAGAAGCCCATGGGCGTCGCCAGTGGTTCTCATCGAGAAGACGGTACAATTTGCTTTTCCGTGAAGCGTGCCAAAAACTGAACAAAGTGACGAAAAATAAAGTCTAGCCTTTGGCATGCATTGACGACTCCTTGGATCGTCTGCGCAATAGTCGTTATTTCCCTTCACTGGACTTGCGGAGCGGATATTGGCAAATTGAGGGACGAACAGGATCGTGAAAAAAGCGCATTTATGACTCCATACTGTCTTGATGAGCGTATGTTTCCATCATTTGAATTGTGCCGCATTCCGGCCGCTTTCCAAATGATGATGGACAGTTGTATGTGGCCTGGAATGGCAATCGGGTCTGGTGTACGTGGCCGGCGTAGTGGCAGTCGAAGAAACGTTGGCAGAACTCTTTGTGTGCCTTCCTGAATTTTTCGAAGTCATTCCCTGAGCCCAACTGTCGCTTAAGGGGGAAACGTGCCCCTTTGTCTACGAAGAGCTCAAATTCTTATGCCACGTGGTCAGCGGCGAAGGCGTCCACCCCGACGCTCACAAAACAGCCGACGTCCCCATATTTCCAATGCTACCGGACAAAAAAAAGCTGTTTCGCCGCTTCTTGGTTCTCTGTGCTTACTACAGAAGTTTTGTGGGTGATTTTTCCAAAACAGTCAAAGCCGATTATAACGAACCCGGATAGATCAAATTATGCTATATATCGAACAAAAAAGCTCAGTTAAAAAACATATGCGAAACATATTTCTTATAACGAAGTTCTCATCTGGTATTGCCGCAAACCATGTACGGGTTTGTTTATTTATTTTTTGTTTTTACTACCCGGCCGCGCCGGCTCTGTTATCATTGTCTCATGCGAAGCGCATGTTCCATTCTTTATTTTTATGCCGCATGGGCTATCTCATTCAGATAAGCCGAGTGTTTTGCCCTAACGCCGCTAGCCCACAATAATCATCTGTGATCTACAATGTTCTGGATGTGAATCGACGGTTCCAGAAACTCTCGCGCCGAAAGATAAAAGCCTGCACAGCAGACGCCGCGGCTTTCGATTCTGCGACGCTCGCCGACGCAAGTCACTTGGTTGACCGCTGCTTCGCCGCCTCTGTATTCTTATGAGTTGTTAGGGGAGCACAAATTCGCTCCAATAAACTTGTTTCTCCTTCAAGACAACTGCGTCATCCTTGTCTTCGTGACATCTGGTAGAGATGCTGGGTACTCACCCTTTATGCTCCCTACGACATCTGGAAGCCGCCGAGCCAGTCCAACCAGAGAAAGCCGCCAACTGCAAGGATTGCCACCCGAGTTCGGTCTCATGCCAGAAGGGCCCAAGAGAAGCAACGCTGCAACCAACACAATGGTGCACGATACAACGTCGCCAATCGTCCTGCAGCAGCCCTGGGAACCGCCATCGTTCCGGGCAGCCCCCGCTGAAGACCCCGAGGAATGGTTAGAGAAGCTGGAGCGCGTGCGGACCTTCAACAGGTGGGGCAATGAAGAAACCTTGCAGCATGTTTTATTTTACTTGGAGGATGCAGCTCGAACTTTGTTCGAGAACCAGGAGAGCGTCTTGACCGACTTGACGCAATTCAAAAGCGAGTTCCTTAGGACCTTCACGACCATGGTGAGAAAAGAACGAGCTGCACTTTTACTGGAAACTCAAACGAAACATCCGAACGAAGGAGTCGTAATCTTCGTTGAGGAAATGAAGAGACTATTTCGTCGCGCGCACCCGGATAAACTGAGGTTTCTGATGCGAGGAGTAAAGCAAGAACTTTTTGTTTGCCTTGTCCGCAACCCCCCCAAATCCATGGGCGAATTCGCATCCGAGGAGGCCGCCATGGAGAAGACGTTGGAAATGCGCACGAGGCAGTACGACCGTCCCATCAATGCGCTAGTTACGGACACGATCGATGCCGGGGCTCTTAGCTCTGACACACTACGTGATACAATCCGCGCTATCGTCAGGGAAGAACTGCGGAAACTCTTCCCAACAACGCCGCAACCCCAGGTCACCTCTATGAGCGACGTGATTTGGGAAGAAATTAAACTCGCTTTGGGGACTTCTACGCCTCCCGAAGTACCACTTGAGCCTCAAGCTATGACCTACTCCGCAGCTCTTCGACGACCTCGCCCTGCTCCAACCTGTCTTCAAGAAGTCCCGCCGTAGCGCCGTCCACTGTCGCCCGCCCGACCCACTACACGCCAACACCAGGCACAGAGGAAGACGGACGTATGGTGAACCACCGATAATCGTCCGCTGTGCTACCACCGTGGAGAGGCCGATCACACCTAACGGCGCTGCCCGTACAGGAGACTCGGAATGCGTGGTTTCTCCGTCGACGCCCCATGCTCCCGACCCGGCCAGCGCTCTACTGAGATCGACAAATACCTGTCCAACACTAACCGAGGCCCAGCCCGCTTCAACCGATCGCCGTCGCCCTACCCATACCAGTCGCACAACCGCCGTAGCAGTGCTGAATTCGCACGTGGAAGGTCCCCAAGCCCATGCGGGGAAACTAAAAGCAGCAACGTCTGGAGGTAAAGTTCCACGATCGCGGAAAAATGAAAACCCTCCAACGACGCAACGACGTGCGGAAGACAGTGATTCACAACATGCCAACATCCCGACCACCCGACCTAACCCTGGCGAGACTCCCGAACACGACGACAGCTACACGGCGTAACGCGTTCCCGACCTGACCGAGACGTCCACTGAAAAGACGACGACAACGACGACGCACAGTGCCCTACCGTCAGCACACACAAGCCGAGATTCGACGCCCCGACGAACCCGGAACTCGAGGAGGGCGGCATCCGACGTCAAGGTGTCCATCGACAGCTTTGACATAGTCGCCCTCGTAGACACGGGAGCGGACTACTCACTAATGAGCGGACCATTTGCGTCTAAGCTGAAGAAAGTTATGACCAGATGGGACGGTCCGCACATCCGCCCAGCGGGAGGACACCTCGTGACGCCAAGTGGAACGTGCACATCCCGCGTCATCATAGATAACACGACGTACCCTGCCGCGTTCGTCATCTTGCCTAACTGCTCCACGACGTAATTCTCGGAATGGACTTTTTGACGGACAACGGTGCAATAATTGATCTGCAGACCAAGTCGATAACGTTTTCCTCCGATCCCTCTATGATGCCGGAACCGAACCCCGAACACCGTGCAGCTTTAAGGATCACTGATGATCATGTAACCCTGCCACCCCACGCAAGTTTGATGATCACCGTCTACTGTGAAGGTGCTGCTCCAGACGTTGACGCTATCGTGGAGAGTGACCAAAGGTTGCTTCTTGACCGCGGTGTGTCTGTCGCAAGAGGTATTGCGCGGTTTAAGCAGCGAAAATCTCACGTTTTCGTCACCAATTTCACTGAGGAGTACCAGCATTTAAACAAGGACACTTCAATTGCGTTCATAGAAGCAACAAGCAAGGGAGATGATCGCGGAGGCCGAATTTCAACGCGCACCCGAAGATACCTTCAAGCTTCTGAATCGCTCCGACGTGAATCCGACGTTACCGCAAGCAGAACGAAACAAATTATTGGCTTTGCTGCGTCGCTCAAGGGAGTGTTTTTCGTCGAACTCAAAACTACGTCAGACACCTCTAGCGAAGCACCGAATAATAACCGAAGGTGGAGCCCGACCTACCCGACAGTGACCGTACCGCGTCTCTTCCCAGGAGCGGGAAGCCATCGCGACTCAAGTCGACGACATGCTCAGCGACGACATTATACAGCAATCGAAAAGCCCCTGGGCTGCGCCAGTTGTACTGGTGAAGTAAAAAGACGGCACATTAAGGTTTTGCGTTGACTACCGGCGACAGAACAAAGTCACCAAAAAGGACGTATACCCCCTGCCACGAATCGACGACGCCCTCGACCACCTACGCCATGAGAAGTACTTCTCACCGATGGATCTGAAAACCGGCTACTGGAAATTTGCGGTGGACGAGAGAGACCGAGAGAAGACCGCATTTATAACCCCGGACGGCCTATACTAGTTCAAGGTGATGCCGTTTGGGCTTGCACGGCGCCAGCAACGTTTCAGAGTCATGGACACTGTGCTAGCTGGCCTGAAGTGGCGCACCTGCCTCGTATACCTCGACGACGTTGTGGTATTCGCCCGGACTTTCGACGAACACCTTGCAAGGTTGGAATCTGTACTGTACTCAAAGCCATCCGTACGTCGGGGTTAACGCTGAAGCCTGAAAAGTGCCGCTTCGCTTACCAGGACCTTAAGTTTTTGGGACACGTCGTCAACACCGCGGGAGTCCTGCCTTACCCGGCGAAAACATCAGCCATAGCGAACTTCCCAAGACCGAAAGACAAAAAGAGCGTGCGAAGATTTCTCGGACTGTGCGCATACTACCGGCACTTGTCGCAAGCTTCGCACACATCGCAGAGTCTCTCACGCGTCTGACAGAAGATAGCACCTCTTTCGCCGGGGAAAACGCACAAGAAAAAGCATTCTGCGAGCTGAAACAACGCCTGCAAAACCCGCCCATGCTCGCTCATTTCGACGAAAACGCCGAAACAGAAATGCACACGGACGCCAGCGATATAGGTTTGGGGGCCGTCCTCGTCCAAAAGCAAACGGGGTGCGAAAAGCTAATCGCCTATGCAAGCCGTGGTCTGTCGAAGGAGGAGAAAAACTACTCTGCCTCCGAAAAAGAGCGCCTGGCAATCATATGGGCCATTCCAAAATTTCTCCCATACGTGCATGGTAGACCATTCAAGGTTGTGACAGACCACCATGCGCTGTATTCGCTCGCCAATTTCAAAAACCCCTCTGGCCGTCTTGGGCGGTGGAGTTTGCGCCTGCAAGAGTTCGACGTTACAATCGTTTAAAGATCCGGCAGAAAACACTCCGACGCCGACTGCTTGTCCCGCGCCCCTGTCGACCCACCACCACTAGACTCCGATGAAGACAGCGCGTTCTTCGGAGTTATTACGGAGAACGACCTTGCCTCCCAGCAGCGCGCCGACCCCGACTTGCGCGTAATGATCGACTACCTCGAAGGACGAAACGTCGCGTGCCTAGAGCGTTCAAGCGGAACTTACGAGCATTCAGTCTCAAAACCTTAGTCCTCGTGAAGAAGAATTTCAACCTCGGAACGAGAACAAATTATCTACTTGTCATCCCCGCAGACCTTCGTGACGAAATTTTGGAAGCGTCCCACGACGACCCGTCTTCATGACATTTCGGCACAGCTCCCATTAAAGCAAAAATCAAGGCGAATTACTTCTGGCCCAGCCTTACTTCCGACGTTACACACTACGTTCGGAGTTGCCGTGACTGCCAGCAACAAAAACGCCTTCGACAAGACCCGCTGGACTACTGCAACCGATCTCCATCCCGTCGAGGCCATTTCAACAGATTAGAATGGACCTTCTAGGCCTTTTCCCTACGCCACGATCAGAGAACAAGTGGATTGTCGTACCGATAGACTACATGACGCGCTACGCAGAGACCGCGCTCTTCCGAGGGGACAGCACAAGAAGTCGCCAAGTTGTTTATAAACCAGGTTGTGCTGCGACATGGAGCCCCTGAAGTCCTATTCACGGACCGCGGCACGGCCTTTACCGCGGGGCTGATGCAAGGAATCTTACGCTACATCAACAGGAATCACGGAAGAACGACGGCGTACCACCCCCAAACGAACGGACTAACGGAACGTCTGAATAATACGATTACGGATACGCTGTCTATGTACGTCGACGTTGAACATAAGACTTGGGACGAAGTCCTCCCGTATGTCACGTTTGCGCACAATACAGCGACGCAGGAAACTATGCAGATGACACCGTTCGAGCTTGTCTACGAAAGACGGCCGACTACGACGCTGGACGCCATGCTTCCGCATGTAGAAGACGACGACCTCAACGCCGACATCCAAGGATACCTTCAACGTGCGGAGGTGGCCCGCCAGCTCGCTCGAGTTCGTATAACGGACCAGCAGCTGGTGGATGCCGACGGCTACAACCTCCGACGCCGAGACGCCGAGTACCAGCCGAGGGGATCGTGTGTGGGTTTGGATTCCCATTCGACGACGCGGACTCAGTGCGAAGCTTCTGCGACGGTATTTCGGACCCTACCAGATTCTACGACGTGCTCGCCAATTAACCTACGAAGTGATCCCCAGTGGTGATTCCGGCACATCACGACGACGCACGCTACCCGAAGTCGTCCACGTGGTTCGCCTCAAACAGTACTTCGCAAGATGACTAACTGTTTTTGTTGTTGTTCTTTATGGCTGTTTGTTCGCACTGTCGTTTTATTTTAGCATCGTGTCGATGCACTCTTAGAGGGGGGGGGGTAATGCCGCGAGCCATGTACGGGTTTGTTTTATTTATTGTTTGTTTTTAATGCCCGGCCGCACCCGGCTCTGTTATCTGTGTCCCATGCGAAGCGCATGCTCCATTCTTTATTTTTATGCTGCACGGGCTATCTCATTCACATAAGCAGAGTGTTTCGCCCTAACGCCGCTAGCCCAGAATAATCTTCTGTGATCTACATTGTTCTGGATGTGAATCGACGGTTCCAGAAACTCTCGCGCCGAAAGATAAAAGCCTGCACAGCAGACGCCGCGGCATTCGATTCTGCCACGCTCGCCGACGCAAGTCGCTTTGTTGACCGCTGCTTCGCCGCCTCTGTATTCTTTTGAGTTGTTAGGGGAGCACAAGTTCGCTCCAATAAACTTGTTTCTCCTTCAAGACAATTGCGTCGTCCTTGTCTTCGTGACAGTATATCGAACTCGGCTCGCCTGAAATTGCCACCAAAATGCATGGTGTAGGAGCGTCGATTAGTATTTTGACTGCCTGCCAGGGAGATGTATTTAATAAATAAATTTCGCACATAAATCCTATGTATAAATCTGGAGGTCCGGTGCTTTGGACTCAAGCCATCCAGACCGCAGGACGCCCAGCAGTGATCCGTAACGGACTACCCTCTAACATTGCATCCATGACGTGTACAGTCGTCAAAACTGTTAACAACAACAAAACACGAGGTGGCTGCCTACGCACAGAGTGGCAGCTCACGATAGCTACAGCCGCATCTTTGGCCCCTGGTTATCGGCACTCGCGATGCTGCCCTACTGCACTCGGGTGCTTCAGCGCATGCGCACAGCCTGGCTTAGCAGCCCGAGCGCTATCGTAAGCTGCCGCTCTGTGCATACGCTGGCACCTCGTTCTTTGTTGTTATTAACAGTTTTGATGACTGTACATCAATCTTTGCAGAGGATATCACAGTGTTTTATTTGAAGACCTTCACGGTTAACTCCTGCCTGGTAGCCTACACTTTATAAAAAACCCTGCACATCTGGCAGGCTATCCATATATAAATACCCAGCTGCTGGTAGAGATTCTGCACGCAAACGGAGGCGAATGGGGACGCAATTGTGTAAGCGAGCTGCCGGCAGGCCGCTTGGTCACCAGTTGCAAGGGTACTTCATCGGGAGTACGTGCTCCCTTAATTGCAATTCGAAAATCACCATTTTTTTTCGTTCGTTTGTAGGGACTTTACAGGCGAATTCTCTCCCGACCCAAGCCCTTGCTATTTAGAAGGAATCTCTGAGGCCCTGTGGATGCCCAAATAGGCCGCGTTCGGAGTAGTTTACTTACACCCCCGCTGACATTTTCTGCATCCTCCTCAGCGCCTCATTAGCGCTTGTCGTCGACATCCGCGCTGCCCTGATGTTAGCATCCACACCCTCCTCAGTGCAGAGTTTTGCTTTCCCCATACACTTCTAGTGCCATCCCTTTGTCGTCTGCATCAACTCTCCGACTGCACTCCATCGTCCCTCCTGGGTCCGTTTCTCTGGCCAAGCTGTGTCCCTTTTCGGACGCGCGCTCCGTTTTTGCTTCCCTCACAACGTGATAATAAAACACAGATGCAGAACTTTCTCATAAAACGTTTTAGAGGCGCTTGTAAATTTGTAGGAATGTGAACGCAAAAGCATCGCTCAACCGTCCGCTGAACTTTTTGTCGAATCTTGATTCCGTGCGTGCCAACAAGTGGCTGGTATTCTGGACACCACCCTACGGAGCGCGTTCCCCGTCTCCCGCCATCGTTTCTTCGCCCCATTGGTGTGCACCCTTCCGGCAATAGGCTCCGTCGCCCTAGCTCAGAGCCCTCACCCGACCACCCGCTGGCGCTGCTGCTTCGCTTTGGCGGAGTGTGACCTGAGCTCGCTCTCCAATTTCTCATACCTCAAAATTCGCTGTGCCCCCTAAAGCCCTTGCTTGAAACATAGAGATTTAAGAACTTCCCTTGAAATACCCTCTCCGCTCAAATGGGGCTATATCACTCCTGTTGGCTGTAACCGACACAGTGAAAATGCGGACGGGGCGCAGTCAACGTGACACAACCACTACTGCTCCTGGTTCCTTCGCGTCAGTCGCGCAAAAAAAAAAGCATTGCGGAGAAACCCAACATAATGTTATTGAGGTCATGTTCGCCAGCATGCATTTTTTAAACTTTTGCTGTTCTGAAGTTTTTCAAACTCTTTTCGTCTGGATGTAGTGTAAGGATTCTGTTAGAACTTGTTTGTTGTAACTTGTTAACCAACAATGTAACGCGTATCCTAAGCGATGTGTAAGTTGCGGATGCTTTTACTGCGTGTTTTTCTGCGCCCTTCAAGAGAAAATGGCGACAATGAATTGGCAGTTTTTTTTAATAAATACGTCAATCAGTCAATCAATATGTCCTGGTATACGCAAATTCGATCATACTCTGCTCTGCTCCACCGAAGAGCTGATGTAGCCGGAAAAAGGTGGAGGTTTTTTGGCCACTGTAAACAAATTTCCTTTGGAATTTTTCATTGGGTCGAAATGGCGAATAACGATAAAAGAAAGAGCTTCAAAACATCACTAAGGCAACTTGTTGCAATGAACGTGTTTACGTCTGCTTTGAGCTAATGGTTATGAGCACAGAACTTCCAACGTTTAGGATTCTTCAGTGGGGACTTGTTTAGTACAGTCGGTTTTGTTTGTCTTACGAACTTCATGAGTCGTTGCGAATGCTGAGTTGTTCTCAAAAAGATAACTAAAAAAACGAACCTCGAAATGCCAAATCGAAATGCCAAAGGCCGTGCAAAATAAACTTTGAGTTGCTCCAGGTATTTCAGGGACTTTTTTGTATTACCACTCAACGTGACAAATACACGGAGAGGTGAGCGAGGTAGGGTTGGGCGATGCGCGGAGTACATATCCTGATAACATTTTCACTCTTCAAGGCCAGGCTAGCGGTCGTGCGGGCCGGCTCGTCCTCTTTTCTGGTATAGGTGAGAAGCGAAATCTTCCTTGTGATGGCAACTTCGGCGAAAGTTAAAGATCCCCCGGTGCGGAAAATAATCCGGAGCCCTCCACTACGGCTTGTGTCATCGCCTGGGTGGCGACGGCGCATTATACTTAATATTCAGTCAATTGGTAAGGCGGCACTCCTTTATAGCCACGCACTAAATGAGTGTTACTTGCGATCTCGTGACTTGAAAGCTAGCTTTTCAGAGACTCTTTATCAGAGAAAATATGATGTGTGTGGAGCGAATATGACAGGGGTCGTTCTGGATGGTTTTCTTTGCTTTATGCTTCGAACAGTGGCGGAGAGTGAAGTAAAATTAGAAGATTGAATAATATATTCCGTCAACGTCTTCTAAAAACGAATTCTCTAAGCGTGACACCAATTGATTAGTTGCAGTACAATGCATACTGAGCTTTCGCTGATATTGTTTTAGGTGGCGTAGGAAAAAATGTTTGGCATTCCACATTTCCCTAGCAAAAGGAACCCCAAAAATAAAACAATTTTTTAAGATAGCTTGTGCCATAGAGGCAAGCCCTCCGGCAAGTTCATATTGGCTACTTAAAAGGTATCCGAGTGAAATTATTTGCCTAGCAGTGTTTGTTGAGCTACATTTTGAGCCATCTTGATAGGTCGCATCACAAAATAAAGGGAATACGTTTCTTTTAATTACGTGCGAGAAGAAACAACTTACTCTTGGACTGCGGCCAGCACTTGCAGACAATCTAAACGGGCAATTTCCTTTTAATTAACTCCTTGGTGCTCGTTTCGGCATTACAAAAAAGCAACACTGGTGGATTTTTTAGAGAAAAGCATTACTACTTTCATTCAGTTATTTCGTGGACAATGCGCAAAACCTCTTTTGACCGGAGACACACCCTCGGCGATACACCCTTCGAAGCGCAACGCGTGAGCAGCCGGGGCCGCTCTTGGCGCCTCCTGGGCTCAACAGTGCTCGCCACCGCCGCTGCGGCCGATGCTGCCACCCCCCCTCCTCGCAGCTTCTCGTGCATGCGGCGCTGGATCGTTTCGGGCAACTTGACTGGTCTCGCACCTTCCAAAAAGGAATGGTGCGTTTGCTGTGAATGAATGCCGCGTTCGCCGTCTTCGCCCCGGCTAACAGCGCGTTTGCCCGGCTTCCTTCTGTGAGCGTTAGACGTAACAGAACGGCTTTGAGACGCGGTGTGCAATACGGCTAAATCAAAGATTAACCAAGCTAAACCACGACTCAACCAGGGTAAGCCAAAATTTTGCATTCCATATCCAAGGTTATCTGAGCTAAGCCACAGCCATTTTTTTGTTCCTATTGGACGCGAGTGGGAGTGAATGAAACCTTCTTATAGCTTCTTGTTACTATTTCCGCTGGACAATTTCCGCCAAACCAACGCGGCTCAATAGAGCATTGCATAAATTAGAAACCTACAGAGTCTCGATATGCTGGCCTAATGTCGTTCGATCGGAATGCGCTCAGGTTTTGGCGCCTGTGCTCAATGAGATATACTTTAAAAGTGTTTCAAACACTTGTCATACATTTACCTGACACACGGGCAGGGGTACCCTATGCTGTCAGGTTTTCATGAAGGAGTCTCGTGATTAGAGTTAGTAGCAAATCGCAATAAATGGTCTGGTATCGTACGCGGTACCCATTACTGGACCGTACCGGGGAGGCATGTTCTAAGAGTTATACCAGACTGTAACTACACCGGACATTCTCTCAGACCGTATAGCTAACTGTGACTGGGAGCACCATCTGGCGCCGAATTGGGTTAACGCGCCGGATTAAGCAGGAAAATATATGTTTTCACAATAATTCCAGATATTGAAATTCAAGAAGTGGATATTTTTAAACTTAAAAACTTTTAAACTCCCCTAAGGCATTACGTTCGTACTACATGCTTATTTGGGCGGCTAAAACGAACGCACTAAGCAGGGCCCGTCCAAGATCTCGTGACGTCTCGTTGCCGGAAAGGCCAGAATACATGGAGCGGACCTTCACGACGAAGTTCGCGCGGTGCCACATCTGGGGCAGCAGGTCGCCGTATGTTCTTGGGCTGAACTGCAAAGAGCAAATACATGGCGCCCGCCGCCGCGTCACGGCTGGGTTCCTTTCACTGTAGCCATCGCCTTCATATACACGAGGCAATGCTGTGACTAACTGAACCTCCGTGCTCAGGATCGATGGTGACGTTCAGTAAATCGACCCAGTAAAAGAGCTTCCCACCTGAGTTTTACGTTGTTTGGCAATTCTTCTCGAGTCGGGGGAGTTTCTTGCACTGAATTATTGGCTTTGAGTTCTCGAAAGTGCTAAAGGCAGTAGAAAAAAAAACAAGCGGCCCTGGGGAGATTCCAACTTATGACTCCGATAACATGAAGTTCACATTTTGCCTCTCGTCCACATCAACAGATGGCGCTAGTGTGCTGAATATTGCATGCCAAGCTGGGATCTCGTCACCTACGGCTGGCTGCTTCTAGTTTTTTGTTTGTATTTGTGAGGCCTTCGCAGAAATAGCGCCTGTTCCTCACTCCATGATGTTGCAGACGGGCCCCATGTTGCTGCTAATGCCACTTATGCTGTCGATCCTCTTTATGTAACCCAAAAAGGGATATCGTACATGCCTTCCTCGGTGACACAAGCCACGGAAGTTGGGTCGGGACCACGGAGTGGTCGGGATCATATTTTGTTTGCGGTTTGAGCTGTCAGAATCGCGCAAACTTCACTTGTTGCAACTTCATTTTCTTCAAACGATCTCAGATTTACTATAAATTTTTTCCGCTCGAGTAGGCACGAGCCAAATGTACGTCTGTCAAACTCTTCCAAAGAGGCCATCTGCTTTGTTACGACTAACACGGTACGTCTCGGTGCCATCCTGCCAAGTCCCTCCTGTTTAAGGTACGGTTCTGCGCATTCGTGGTGGCACCCAAACGGTAGACGGTATCGTACCAGAACCGTTTTTCCTATCTGCTATACCTCTCTCATTCCCCTGCTACACTAGCGCCCGAATGCCATTTGTACCAAATATACACTAGGTTTTGAAATGTCATTCGGCTCAAAAGGCATTCGAGCCAAATGTGCACCGAGAGAGACATTTGGGATTCAATATTCCATTTCTGGCACTCTAGCATGTAGCGTATTCGATCGGCAATAAAAATATCATACTTCCGGAAGTAAAGAAATAAATTTTGTTTGTAGAACTTTGTTTCCTTTTCATTTACTTAAAATATGAAATCAACATAATAAATTTTCATACTTTCAAAACCAGTTTGGTAAATATTCTTAGAATTTGATATCTTCTTTCATCGTGTTTCTTCTATTTTATATAATTTTACTGCCTTATACTGCATGTAAATTTGATTGTTGTAATATTGTACGAGAACTGAACGGGGTTACAAGATCGCTAGTACAGCACGGTGAGCAATTGTGAAAGCTTTCAAATGCCATCAAAATTGTTGTGCAGCTCGGCGGATTGTGAATGGAATTCCAAGCACGCTATTTGAGATTTCAGTCAAATGACATTTGGTTCAAATTACATTCGGACCCTAGTGTAGCCGGGGTATAATGATGGCTTTTCAACCCCTAATATGATGTTCGGTGGTGGGTCCGAAGCCACATGCACTGATTGACTATGTGGCTCGCCATGCTCTAACTGGACTAATCAGCGCCCAGGTGTGTGGAGTTCGTGAATGGAAGTTGTTAAAGAAGTATTTATTCTTCAACGAGTTTGCCTTCCCAAACGTCGTTTAAACGAACGAATTTCGGCAGCGCAAGAAAGTATCGCATCGGAAATTACTGCTGTTTTCGCTTATTTTGTCCATTTATAAAAGAGGCTGAGGTGTGGGAGGTTACTGCCAGGTGCTGGGATCTGGCGTCTACCGAGGCATTGCGTCATTTTACTGCTGGAATGGGGAAGGTGTCCTTTCACACGAGCAAAAAACGAAGGAGAAATGTCGGAAATCTTAACACCAAGCGGAAAAAAACAGATGGGCAATTCTAGAGCGGAAGACGAAAGAAACGGCCAAACTTCGATTAGCTGAACATGCGGCCAGTTGCCTGTTCTTTATCATAAATGAAGTGCGTACTTTTGCTAACCCAGAAATGCGGTCAGAGGTACACTCAGTGCTACGAGGTACGCCCATTTCAACACCAGAACAGGTTCCCAGCCATTTAGCATAAAGAGTTATTGTACGTACCTTTATTAATGCCAAGAAGTGCTCGACCTGTCAGTTCTCACAAAAAAGACATGGTGGAAGCTTTGAAAGTGTATGAAAGTGCCCAGGTTTCTAGAGTTAATGTCTTAGGTCCCAAGGAGGCACAACATGCGTAGCGACGCCTTTTTTCTTGCATTGCTTTAGATGGAAGACGTGCTGGGCGTGCATATTTCTGTTGCGGCTGACGCAACCATGTCTTATTATAGCAGTCACCACGCCTAAACGCTTTTTTCTTAGTTTTCGGTGTGGATTAAGCAAATGGAAGCGTCACACAATGGGGTTTTGCTACGAGGGGGAGCGCTTAATGGGACTTCTGCCAGCTATCCCGCCTATACGGTTGTCTCTTGAAAATTATAAACCCACCTCAAATGTTTCGCATGCACAAAAAATGGGAATAAAGAGTCCTTACCTAGTAAAATGGAAGTGCGCAATAAAATACGAATAACTGTGAGAATCAAGATTCCGCTTTCCTGTAGATGCAAGGCCGTCACTTGGTGTACGAACCAAGCGCCATCTACTGCTTTGCTTAGAACACTCCTTCCGTTCTTTTACGAAACTGCTAAAATGCTCTGCTGAATGGGCCTAAATATTCTAATGGTAAATTACTGGGTTGCGGAAAGAACGCCGGGAGTTCGAGCGTAGGAAACAGACAAATTTTTGCGAGACCCGTGATTGTTTGACTTTATGATATTCTCTTACTTTATTCCTGCCCGTTCATTTATAATATAAACGTGGCTTAATATAACGGTTAACGAGCCGTACTTCGGCGGTTCTATTTCTTAAAATCGGCCACCAAAAGTGACCTGAATATCTGGCAGCTGGGTACCTGCCGTTGTGTGTCTGAACACGGGCGGCCGTAGAAATACCGAAGTGCTGGTTGCCAAATTTTGGCTTTTTAACGTATGACCAGTGGCTGCCAGAAACAAGATCCTGGCGGGACTTTGGCGACTTCGGCAGGCGAAAACGAGACATCCTGCAGCTTCCCGTGGTTGTGCCACCGAGGAAATGCGCTGACTCGTGCGTAGCTATTGAGCCACCCAAGGGGACCAGCGAGCGATGGTAGGTCGCGCTGGAGGGTCGTAACAATAGATTGTGGCGGCACAGGGGTGGCCGCAGTGCTCCCGGAATCTTGTGTCATGGCAATGTATTCGCCAGATGAATACAGAGCAGAACGCAGCTTTAAGAGCCCAGCAAACCCATAACATCGCTGCGACGTTCCAAAAACATCCGAACGTCTATGTCCCAGCAGTATCTCAATTAGACATCCGTACAACGTTCAATATTTTCATGAAAATGACTGGTTGTTGAGATAACATTGCTAGTACCTTAATGTCGGACGTTCTTTGAACTTTGCCAAAGACGTACTCTCGATGTTGCTGCTGCTTCATTTGGGGACAGTATTTAGACATATTTTGCTGACGTTGTTCAGATGTTGCTGGTATGTCCGTTTTTTTCTTCGAACATGGCTATCGCAGTTACATTTATTTTAGCTATATCTGCTATACTTTATTTTCAAACTCTCCGCAAGCATACTGCATTGAAGTTACCGAGGGGTTTTGTATGTGTTTTGTAGGGGTTTTGTACCGAGGGGTTTTGTGCAAGTATTGTAATCCACCACTATTGCTTTGAACCTTTGACCTTCAAAACAGTAGCCCAATACCGAACCTCACGGAAAGAGGCAGGGACTTAGTGCAGAATTTGTTTACAAGCGACGTTGAAAAACGACCCTTTTAAGGTGTTTTTTTTGGGGGGGTCATTGCCGTCAAATCTGAACAAAATAAAATAGGTAGATGAACGAAGACGCTATTAGCATAACTTTACTTGCTACGTGATTTAGCCTTGATGTTACGTACGGACTGCAGCTTCATGAATTCAAAGTGTGAGCAAAACAAATTTCGGGGCTACCTTGATAATCAGCTTACCATCAAACGTCACTTGTAGGTTAAACGGCAAGGTACTCTGCCTTTTTTGCCTTGAAAAAAATTTCGATGACACCCTGTCATATGTATTTAACGTAGCAGAGTTGCTCCCGAACGCGTAAGCGGTTCGGTACGCGTAAGCCATAAGCCCTAACGATTTGAGGTACTCGCTTTGTGCGTTGCGGAGATTTGTCGGTAGACATTTGTACCTGGCTGCTGCGTTTGTAAACGGAATCAATTCTCGCGCAATTTCTAGCCCTGTGTTTGGTGAAGTGTTTGTGTTCTGTCCTGTTTTGCTAGGCGAATGTTTTTATATGAAATGAAATAAGGGAAGCTGAAGAGTGCGAATATAAGTGATTGTGCGAATATAAGCGCGTGTGCGAATATAGGCGTGTATAGGTTACACGCACATTGTGTACTTTTAGCTTGATATTGGTTTTTGTCTCGTTTCTGCCGATGCCGTTTTTTTTTCGTCATAATACTTTTCGGGTAAAAAACGTGCCCAATAACTTGAATGATTGCCGTGCGTGGAGCATTAAAATAAAATAATAAATCGAGTGAATTCCGAGAGTACAGCATTAGATTAAAATGCCATCTGGACGCCTTTTTCGCGTTTCGATTGAGTGTTCAATATTTTCGAACGTTCCGTTTGGTCGTGAAATGTTGTAATGAACAACGTGTATGCAACCCGAATTTATTTGTAACGTCAGAAATACACGCATGTCGTAACTGGTACAGAAGTATGAGCAGCGCTGGTTGTGCTTCGTACTCTTAGTGCAGCATCGCAAACGTAAATTAACCTTTCAGAACGTATTAAAAATATTCAAAAATGGCTGTTAAATTTTTGTCCCTTATGGAATTTTCAGCCTAATGAATTTAGTGTGGAACAAACCTTGATGATCAGAGTAACACAGCATTTGGGATTTCGCAGGTTTAGGGCAGAGTATGATTCTGGTGTGTGGCCTGTCGTTAGCGAATAACTTACATGTTGCAGGCTGCTGACTGGTGCAACTTACACTATCTGTTAATGTGATTATGCTGTAAAAATGGCTTGCACTACTTTGATGCCTCACGCTGTACAACGTATACTTCAACTAAAAACGTAGGCCTAGAAGGACAAGCGAACAGTACAACATGACGAGTGTTTCAGTGATGTGCTTTTTGAAGGTTTAGTTATGCATATATACCAGCTAGCCCACCTCGCCATTCTGCTGCAGCAAGTATACGTCCATGGCAGTGACGCTGTCCTGGTTTGTGCATATTTTTCTTTTGCCACATTTTGTGGACATGGCTTCATAGGTGTATATATTGTCACTTCAATCCACCAAGCGGTTAGGATACACACAGAAAAATATTTTGCAAGTTCAGATGGGACCTGTAGCTGGCTAAAAAGTCCTCAGAGTCTCCATTCACGAAATATAGTTCTTATATTTAGTGGTACCTCACATTAGCTGTCAATGTTAGTGTTAAGGTTGCCTTAGTAGTGCCAGTGCTGACAATAAAGTATATCCACTCCGCTCTCTTCCTGTCCCTTAATGTTACACCTATCTTCTAGCCTTCTATTGCCTGCTAAGTCGTCCTTAATTTAAGTTAGACCCTTTTAGTTAGCCTGGAAATTTCTGCCTCGTAGGCGAGTACCGGTAGGATGCAGCTGTCATACACTCTTTTTCAGGGACAATGTATGCGGCCATTCTGTAGTATACCAGTATTAAAAATCTGCATTAACAACATAGATTTTCCTGTACCCATGCCTACATTGATGAACTGGCTTACAAGAGAGGTGCTACTTGAACAGCCTGCACAAGGCGCCTGCTCAAGCTGCTGTTGACGGTCAACTTGGCGCAGGACTTCTGGTTTGGGAAACAGGGAACAAGCTTTTTTCCACCTGCGAGTGGCATCCTGCATTGTGTGTAACTAGATATCTTCGAGTTGTTACAGACATCAAATTCTTTCCCCAGACAATGTATGGGGCCCAGATTTTTATTGTCAGTCACATCCTGCGCAAATATCAGCTTTGTAGACAACCTGCGGCTTCTTAGTTTTTATTGCTAGAACCGGTATTAAATTTCTTTCAGCCTTTGCACCAAGAAATTTTTACTGCCTTTCCAACCAATCCGGTCTGCAACTATTTTGGCAGTTTCTGGCACCACAACGAAGAACGCAAACTGTTCAAGAATCCCTACCATAACCGATGCTGGAGGCATGCACCATTGAACCATTATTGAATCATTTCCGTGCTTCCATGCGTTTTTTTTTTGTGTGATTGTTCTTTGAGTGTATCACTTGGTGTGAATCACGTAGTCAAGTAAATCTGTCTTCTTGTAACCAATATTCAATCATTTCCGTGTTCCCCGTTTTTTCGTTTGTTCCCAAATTGTATCACTTTGTGTGAAATATTGAAATAGTGTAACCTTTTGTTTTCCTAACCAGAATTCAATAAGTTGTTTCTAAAGTTTTTTGTTTTTTTATTTTTTTTGGCCATTTCACTAAGTGGGAATCATTTCATCACGTAAATATATACTGCTCTTGTAACCGCCGTAGTCATTTCTTCTTACACCCCTTTTCTATAGATCATAACCATTTCCATAGATATTGGTTTGTTTAAAGTAGCCTAAATTTGTATGGCACTCACAACCACCACTCAACACCACTTCTGTGTTTCCTAGGTGCTTTTGGTTTATTGTTCCACAAACTTTTCACTACATGTGAACTATTTAGTTCCATAAATTTGCTGTGTTTTCTTAACCACCATTCAATCATTTCTTTGTTTTCACACTTTTCTGGCGTTGTTTTCCACCCAATCATCTTAATGTGCGATATTTCAAGTTGGATAACTTTCTTGTGCTTGTACCCTGGGTTTACATGTTTGCTTTTCTTCCTATTTTTTGTCAACCTTTCTGCTGTTTGTAACTTATTTATAGTCATAAATATTTGTACGATTCTTGTAATTGTACAATGTGTACCATGTGGACCAGGGCAGATAGGAATGAAAATTAAAGTGGTTGTGTTGCGAAAGCATATTACATAATTTGGAAGTCAATATAAACTGTTTTACCTGAACTATCTTGTGTTTTATGTGTACTTTGAAAGCGTTCTTACTACGCAGCTGCAGGCACTTACAGATAGGATGGGAGACTGTCACTTTAAATTATTTATTTTCTGAATTGCTTCTGTGATAGTTTATTTGCAGGAGGCCTGTACAGCCATGCTGTATGGTACAATTCCATGACGCTACTGTGGTTGCCCTAGTGTCCAGGGCGCTTGTGCTGATCAGGACTGGTTTGCTGTTACTTACTGCCTCTTGTTTTCGATGCGACATTTCTTGTTTAGAGCTGTGCTTCGTGTGCTTCTGCGAGAGTGTGGTCAGCTTGGCACATCACATATGAGAGGTCATGCAGTATGCAGCACTTCAAAGGTGGAAACACATTCATCTAGAAACCAGGTGACAAGTAACAGCAAACAGTGCTGAATAGCTAGTAAGACATGTATTTGAGGTATAAATGCCCATAACACGCAGGCAACCTTGGAAAAGAGGCTGGCCAAACTTCCAAATAATATATAAAGAATGTGAATTTCAGGCATACAGGTTCATCTCAACAATATCATACTAACGTACACAAGTCATGAATATAAAAAAACTAATGCTTGTTCCAAAGACAGAAAACGAATGTAGAACAGACATCTATATACGTCTTGCATGCGTACCACGACAATATCCATAAGACGTACCACTAAGGTAACGTCCCGTAAACAGCGTATAAATGTACTATGAGACGTCTATTGGACGTTATCCTTTGTGTGATTTAGACGGGTTTTTTGCCGTTGTAGCAACGTTGAATATATATAACTTTGATCCCAACAGTACCCCAGGTAGCACAAAAGAGCTTAATGAAGTCCACTATCAGGGTTTTTCAGCACGAAAGAAACAGCTTGTAAACATCCCAGACAATCCGATAATGCTTTTGCAGCGTTTTAGAGAGGTCTTAAATTACGTACAATGTCCAGTGGGTATTACTATTTCTAGACAACTTATTTTCCCGCTTTAAAACGTCTTTAAAAATCTGTCTAAAAGTGGGATTTTGCAAGAGCTGTCCGTCAATGTGGCTTTTCCATCGGCATTTTAGATGGTCTAAAGACGTCACGATAATTACGGCCTAGAAAAGGGCTTTGGAACGACGGTAAGAATCCGTTTCTTGGGATATTTAGAGCCGCATTTTATGCGTAAAAAATACGGCTGCATTAACCCGCTCCTCTACTAACCCACCCCTCCACCCTCCCCCGGAGGTGATGCTAGGCGTGAATGCGGCTATTTTGCTGCACGCATTCTCAATAAAAAGGCCTTTGGTTTTAGAAAACCTTTTTATCTGAGACCAAGCAACGGGGGAAAGTACTGAGCACAAAAATACCATTACCATTCAAAACACACAATTCAATGGAAAAATTTTCCTTGCACGTGCCAGAAGCTTAATTATACAAAAACACTACATTGGTTATTTTAACGGGAGAATTCAGTGGAAATAAAACATTGAACAAAAAAGATCAATTCAAGAAACTTGTACCAGCAGGTCCACAAATTTCCACACTTTCTTATTTTTAAAGCAAGAATGGAGCGTTCACAAAACATTGAAAACAAAACGAAGAGAAATAATGCAAGAAACTTGTACAATCAGGTCTTCAACTCTGCGCATTTTCTTATGAATATTTGTAGGCAAGACTGCGGCACAAATAAAACATTGTACAAGAAAGGGTACATGCAAAAAACTTGCACTATCACATCCACAACTTTGTAGGTTTGCGTATGGTTATTTGAAAGCAAGAATGCAGCACAAATAAAGCACTGACAAAAACGGTCAATCCCAGAAAATGTTACCATCAAGTTCACAACTTTATACATTTGCTTTTCACGCTTAAACAATAAAATGCAAGGACAACTGGTTCTGTAAAACATGAAAGCCACTTAGGAAAGTGAAACAATTATACTGAGATTATTTAAAAGATCTCATTGTAAAGAGTGTACAAGAAAATGACTAGGCAGAATGCTAGTGCTCACCTGGCGCCAGTAACATTAAAAGTTTTTTTCTAAACAAATAAAAAGCCATGTGTAGCATGAAGACACTTTTCTCTTTGGAATAGGCACTTTAAGCACTAGTTAAATTTCCTTCTAAAAATGACTACTGCAAATAGCACTTGCTAACACAGCATAAAACGAACATTTACTGGTCTGGACAACACAAACTGAAACAGTGCCGAAACGCGCACGCAATGAAAAGGTAATTGAGTAACTGGACAAGTCAAATACGGATGACAGCCACTGCAGCTAAACAAATGAGCTTCACTCATGTGCACTCGCTACCACCTTGGGTTACCCCGAATAATAAGGGCATGAAAAAGGACTGCCCACTTGTGTTAGAGCTAACAGCAGTGTAGTCAGTTTTCCCTGCCCCGTAATTTAACGTTACACTGTCCACGGGGTTGGTACAAGCACTTACTTGCTGTGTCAAACACCCGTACGTCATGCTTTTTGGAGGAAGGGTCCGGTCGGTCAAATTGAGCTATTGCCTTTTTTAGCCGTGTTGTACTGTAGGCGACCAGCCAAAACAAATCTCGTCCCATACCCATGAAGAAGGTCCCTCCTTCTCTTCATCAGTCTTCAGGAACCGCACAACTGTAAAGGCTGCAAACGGGCACGTTGTATTAGTACACTTGCAGCACGGAAGCCTTACATTTTTGCACAATTAGGTAAACTGGCGTTTACTGAAATTTCAGCACGAAGTAACCTCCAGTTGTGAAATTAAAGAAGTCAAATGCGCACACATGAGAACAATGATGAAAGCTTTTTAGCAGCTGTAAACGGACAAAACGGAAATAAAAAATTCAACGCTCGCATTCATGGAAGAAATAATGTTTCGAGCGGATATATTTTATAAATCGCTTAGAATATTCAAAAATACCAATCGCACGATATTTTCGCACTACTTTAATTTAATGCTGCCCAACGATCGAGCCTTGTCGCGAACCGGGTTTTGACGTAATTACAACGCTTACCACGTCAATCATCGGGCTGGGACTGCATGTCGCCATGTCGACATCGGGTTCTCAGTTCTGAGACAAAGCAGTTCGTTGTTGGAACCTGCGTACGCAACACCAGGCAAGGCGTGGATTTGAATTGTTGCAAAAAAAAAGAATAAACAGGGGCAAATAAAAGCGCAGTTCCGCTTAGAGCAGAGAGACACGCACGTTGTAGACGGTTTGCTGAGCATTATCGGCATCAGAACACGGACACCTGAAGCGCTTCGGCGCGCTAAAGGCCACGTGCGTTCACCCACGATGCCCACGACGCCTTGTCATGCACGCACTGCGTCACGTGGTACGACATAATTCTCTCATAAGGAGTGAAACGATCCCGCTTGCTTACGTATGAGTCGACCCTCCAGCTGGGATACTAAGGGTGAATGCAGGCTTACGAAGGAAATCGCATAAGTTTGAAGCCAGCTTTCGCAAACACTATGGTGGAAGCGCAGCTGAGCGCTGCCGACCAATGATTCCAAGATAGAGCACAAGTTGTCGCTCAAGTAAACCAAAGCACTTAACAAATGTTACAATGCGAGCAGTACATTCGAGGTGCATGCAGTTGGTTACCCAAACGCTTCCTGCTTATAACTGGCCACGGTATTACGCATACAACATTTTAATACTTCACAACTGCGAAAGTGCACACGTCAAAACAAAGTAACGGCACTTGTGGAGAGAAATAAAAGAAAGCTCTCTTTCGCAATCGCTATCACAAATATATCAGGAACATGTACGGTTCATAGTACGGCGGTCACATCGGGAGGAACAGATTCCGAAGTATGGACCCGGCACAGTGTAAATACTTACAAAAATCCTCCCTGTTCTCTACGTGTACTATGACAGCGATGCACAAAGAGGCTCCACCCCAGCGTCGGCGTCGCAGAACAGCGCTGCCGCCAACTCTATGCCACTGGCCTTTGGCGCCAAAACTGAGTACTCTCTAACCAGAGCGCGCCCAGACTATAGCCTCCATGCGCATGCGGACGCTGCCAACGCTGCGGAGGAGGCGGAGGCGGAGAGCAAGGCTTTTACGTGAATTCTCTCCCACCACCTTCTCAGTCACACGAGGCTACGAAAAATGGCGCATTAAGGCACTATACCCTCGACAAAAGTATTGACATGGGATTTTACGGACGGCTACAAGAAAGCCAGAGGAATATCTGCTTAAAGCACTTGTAAAAATACGCTTTAAAGACGAAGTTTTCTGAGGGATTTCATCGTTGCAATTATTGACTTCTAGAAGCCGTCTTCTCCTGTCTAAAATCCCTTTCTGACGTTTATTCCATGAATACGACGTTTTCTAGACATTCTGTGCTGCGTGGGACGTCTCCTGGACATCTGCAATGTCGATTGCTGACGTCTCCGAGATATCTGCACGACGTAACGTGGTTTGCTGGGTAACTCGCAAAAAGCTCTCCCAAACCAGCGATCTCCCCGATTCAAGTCAAGCTAGCCATGGAGGAATGCGAACTTTCGAACAGAAATAGCTTGTAGTTTGCCTCAAGGCACTAAATTACCGCACCTTAAAAAAATGATTGTTATTCTGTGAACGTAATGACCACAAACCAGGAGCTGGACATCGAATCCGTACGATGTCGCCTGCTTTCGAATGCTTTCTGGCGCTGCCTCTACGCTGATATCTGGCGAGCAGCATATATATCGGCGTAGCTGCATACGAGCAGTGGGAGAGTGAACTTGCCAGCTCGGACCTAAGTAAGCAGCTTTTGCTCGCTGAAATGGCGAAGACGGCAGGCGCACCAACGGAGTACTGGACTGAGGACCCCGCCCACTTCGAAGCTCGGTCTACCTGTTCAATAAAGTTTTCTCCTCCTGCCGCTCCTCCTCCCGCGTCAGCTCACGTCGCCGTGCATTTTGCCGACGCTGTCAATGCGGGCGATCTCGACGCGCGAAAGCGCGGAAAATACGCTGCTAGGGGTTGCGGCCACAGAACAAATGGTAAAAAACGGCGCCCACAACCCCATGGCAGCTGTATTTCCACCGAAGACCCTGAAATTTCCTTAAATGCCGCAATCTAGATTGTCGGTACAATTACTGTTTTCTTTAAAAATACACATGCTCAAGCTTTTCTTGTATATAATTCGGAACTAATATCTGTATTTACCAATAACGTGTGCATCTATTTCGCAACGTGTTTTTATCAAGATGGGTGCCTTTCAGGAACTAGTTTTTCCCTCGGACGAAGACGAGACAAGAAGTCACTGCGCGGGGAGTCCGATCGTCCGACAGTTGATTAACTGCACTCCGTATCGATACGCGTGCTACAGGCCGGTGACGGCACGGGCGGGCACCCCTTCAACTTTCGTTATTTCGGTGATTTGACTACCATGGATTTATCTACCGGACGAAGAAATACTGCCAAGTAGTGAAGGTAAGTGAGTACTAGTGAACCTTGTTTTCTGGTTATATGTATTGAACGTAGCAGAGTTGCTGTCGAAATTCGGTACCCGTAAGCGGTTAGCCCTAACCATTTGATGTACTCGCTTTGTGCGTTGCGAAGATTTGTCGGTAGACCTTTGTACCTGGCTGCTGCGTTTGTAAACAGAATCGATTCTCGCGGAATGTCTAGCCCTGTGTTTGGTTAAGTGTTTGTGTTCTGTCCTGTTCTGCTAGGCGAATGTTTTGATATGAAATGAAATAAGGGAAGCGGGAAACTGCGAATATAAGTACGTGTGCTATATAGGCGTGTATGCGTTACACGCACATTGTTTACTTTTAGCGTGATATTAGTTTTTGTTTCGTTTCTGCAGATGCCGTTTTTTTTTTCGCCATAATAGTTTTTTCGTTAAAAACTTGCACAATATATGGAATGGTTGACGTGCGTGTAGAATAAAAATAAAATAATAAATCGAGTGGATTCCGAGAGTACAGCATTTGATTAAAATTTCATTTGGATTCTTTTTTCGCGTTTCGATTGAGTGTTCAATCTTTTCGAACGCTCAGTTTGGTTGTGAAATGTTGGAATAAACAACGTGTATGCAACCCGAAGTTATTTGTAACGTCAGAACTACACGCATGTCGTAACTGGTACAGTAGTATGAGCAGCTGGTTGTGCTTCGTACTCTTACTGCAGCATCGCAAACGTAAATTAACCTCTCAGACCCTAGTAAAAATATTCCAAAATGGCTGTTACATTTCTGTCACTTATGGAATTTTCAGCCTAATGAATTTAATGTGTAGCATACCTTGGTGATCAGAGTAACACAGCATTTAGGATTTCGCAGATTTAATGCAGAGTATGATTCTGGCGTCTGGCCTGTTGTTTGCTAATAACTTGCATGTTGCAGGCCGCTGACTTGTGCAACTTAGACTATGTGTGAATGTGATTGTGTTGTAAAAATTTCTTGCACTACTTTGATGCTTCCTGCTGTACAAATGTATACTTCAACTAAAATGTAGGCCTAACAGGACAAGCGAAAAGGACAACATGACGAGTTTTTCAGTGATGGGCATTTTGAAGGTTTAGTTATGCATATACAGGGTGTCCCATCTATCATGCACCAAGATTTAAAAAAAAGAGAAATCGCGTAACTCCAAGAAAACCTAGTGCATAATGTTTGCAGTACTGTGAAGAAGCGAAGAGTATTTTTTCGTTAATTAGACCTAATTAATTATTTGTAATTAATTATCTAACTCGAGAAACACAGTCCGAATCACTAAAGTGTCAATGAGGCACTTGTAGGTAACCACGAGGGGCATCCAACTGCGGTATTTTCAGCGATGAACTAATGGCGTACTCATTTATACTGACTGATAAAGGAAACCTGCGAAATATTAAAAATACCACGTGACGACGCTTACGCGCGCATTGTAAAGCAGCGTCCCCAAACAAAGCTGATTGCTTGCAACTGCTTCGCGTGTCACCCGCCCTGAGAGACAGCGCATCACCTTGATAATAGAATTCATTGAAGGAGCAGCAGCAGCAAGATTCGCGGGACGCGTGTGCAGATAAGGAACAAACTAGGTCACGATTTCTTTCTTTCTTTTGTCTATTTGATTTTGGCTAACTCAGAGGCAGCCTGTTTGAGGGCGTTGCTTTACGGTGCGCACGGAGGCGCCGTCACGTGGTATTTTTCATATTTCGCGGGTTTCCTTTATCAGTCAGAATATATGTGTACGCAATTAGTTCATCGCTGGAAATGCCTCAGTTAGATGCATCCTCGTGGTTTTACCTACACGTGCCTCATTGACACTTTAGTGACTAGGACTGTATTTCTCGAGTTAGATAATTAGTTACAATTGGTTAATTAGGTCTCATTAAACAAAAATACTGCCTGCTTCTTCACAGTACTGCAAACATTATGCACCTTGTTTCCTTCGAGTTACGCCTTGACTCTTCTGTTCAATCTTGGTGCATGATAGCTCGAACACCCTGTATACCAACTAGCCCACCTCGCTATTCTGCTGCAGGAAGTATACGTCCATGGTAGTGACGCTGTCCGGGTTTGTGCATGTTTCCTTTTTTCACATTTTGTGGACATGGCTTCATCCGTGTATATATTGTCACTTCAATCCACCAGGCGGTTAGGATAGACACAGAAAATTATTTTGCAAGTTCAGATGGGACCTGTAGCTCAGCTAAAATGTCCTAAAACTAAAAAAATATAGCTCTTATATATATTGGTACCTCACATTAGCTGCCATAGTTAGTGTTAAGGTTGCCTTAGTAGTGCCAATGCTGACATTAAATTATATCCACTCCACTCTCTTCCTGTCCCTTAATGTTACATCCATCTTCCAGCATTCTATTGCCGACTAAGTCGTCCTTAATTTAAGTTAAACCCTTTTAGTTAGGCTGGAAGTTTCTGCCTCGTAGGCGAGTACCAATGCGGATGCAGCTGTCATAGACTCTTTTTCAGGGACAATGGTAGGCGGCCATTCTGTAATATACCAGTCTTAAAAAGCTGTATTAACAACACAGATTTTCCTGTACCCATGCCTAGATTGATGAACTGGCCTGCAAGGGAGGTGCTACTTCAACAGTGCACAAGGCGCCTGCTCAAGCTACTGTTGACGGTCAACTTGGCGCAGGACTTCTCCTGGTTTGGGAAACAGGGAACACGCTTTTATCCACCTGCGCGTGGCGTCCTCCACTGTGTGTAACTAGATATGTTCGTGTAGTTACAGACATCAAATTCTTTCACCAGGCAACGTATGGGGCCCAAATTTTTATTGTCAGTCACATCCTGCGCAAATATCAGCTTTGTCGGCAACCTGCGGCTTCTTAGTTTTTATTGCTAGAAGCGGTATTTAATTTGTTTCAGCCTTTGGACCATGTTTTTTACTCACTTTCCAACCAATACGGTCTGCATATATTTTGGCAGTTTCTGGCACCACAACGAAGAACGCAAACTGTTCAAGAATCCCTAGCATAACTGATGATGGAGGCCTGCACCATTGAACCACCATTGAATCATTTCCGTGCTTGCATGCGTTTACATTTTCGGTTAATATTCTTTCAGCGTATCACTTGGTGTGAATCCCGTCGTCAGGTAAATCTGTCTTCTTGTAACTAATATTCAATCATATCCGTGTTCCCCGTTTTTTTGTTTGTTTCCAAATCATATCACTTTGTGTGAAATATTGAAATAGTGTAACTTTTTGTTTTCCTAACCAGAATTCAATAAGTTGTTTCTAAAGTTTTTTGTTGTTTTATTGTTGTCCTGCCATTTCACTAAGTGTGAATCATTTCATCACGTAAATGTCTACGGCGCTTGTAACCGCCGTACAGTCATTTCTTTATACACACCTTTTCTATAGATCATAACCATTTCCCTAGATGTTGGTTTGTTTAAAATACCTTAAATTTTTATGGCACTCACAACCACCACTCAAAACAACTCTGTTTCCTAGGTGCTGTGTTTTTGTTGTTCCACAAACTTTGCACTACATGTGAACTATTTAGTTTCGTAAATTTGCTGTTTTTATAACCACCATTCAATCATTTCTTTGTTTTCACACTTTTCTTGCGTTGTTTTTCACCCAATTATGTTAATGTGCGATATTTCAAGTTGCATAGCTTTCTTGTGCTTGTACCCTGGGTTTACATGTTTGCTTTTCTTCCTATTTTTTGTCAACCTTTCTGCTGTTTGTGACTTATTTATAGTCATGAATATTTGTACGATTCTTGTAATTGTACAATGTGTACAATGTGGGCCAGGGCAGATAGGAAAGAAAATTAAGTGGTTGTGTTGCGAAAGCATATTACACAATTTAGAAGTGAATATAAACTGTTTTACCTTAACTCTTTTGTGTTTTATTTGTACTTTGAAAACATTCTTACTACCCAGCGGCAGGTACTTACAGATATGATGGGAGACTGTCATTTTAATTAGTTTAATTTTTGAATTGTTTCTGTGGTAGTTTGTTTGCAGAATGCCTCTAGAGCCGTGCTGTATGGTACAATTCGATGATGCTACTGTGGTTGTCTTAGTGTCCAGGGCGCTTGCGCTGATCAGGACTGGTCTGCTTTGACTTACGACCTCTTGTTTTTGATGCCACATTTCTTGTTTAGAGCTGTGCGTCGTGTGCTTCTGCGAGAGTGTGGTCAGCTTGGCACTTCACATATGAGACTTCATGCTGTATGCAGCACTTCAAAAGTGTAAACACATTAATCTAGAAACCACGTGACAAGTAACAGAAAACAGTGCTGAATAGCTAGTAAGACGTGTATTTGAAGTATATATGCCCACAACACGTAGGCAACCTTGGAAAGGTGGCTGGCCAAACTTCCAAATAATGTATAAAGAATAACGTACACAAGTAATGAATATAACAAACATGCTTGTACCAAAAAAAACCAATGTAGAACAGTCAT
This sequence comes from Haemaphysalis longicornis, assembly GCF_048455015.1. NCBI lineage: Eukaryota > Metazoa > Arthropoda > Arachnida > Ixodida > Ixodidae > Haemaphysalis > Haemaphysalis longicornis. The sequence continues at coordinate 27,010,540 of NW_027526204.1, read as the reverse complement.
CTATATACCTCTTGCATGCGTATCACTACAATATGCATAAGACGTACCACTAATGTTACGTCCCGTAAACAGCATATAAAAGTACTATGAGACGTCTATTTTACGTTCTCCTTCGTGTGATTTAGAGAGGTGTTTTGCAGTTGTAGCAACGTTGAATATATGTAACTTTGACCCCAACGGTACGTCTCCTGGACATCTGCAATGTCGATTGCTGACGTCTCCGGGATATCTGCTTGACGTAACGTAGTTTGCTTGGAGGGGACCTAACCGGCACAAAGCGGGACCAAGACGCCCCTTACCACTAGAAAAGACAAGGTTTACTGGAGAGGTCGATGTTCAGGGCGACCTTTTGTTCGGTAGCTCCAGCGAGGAACCCGCCCGCACACCCCACAGTGATGAGTATCTACAGTGGTTGGTTGGTTGGTTGGTTGGATGCTTAAGGCATGGCACGTACCCACGCGATGGATTGGCCAAGAAGCTGACTGTAATAATTAGGCTGTGACCCGGTTTATTTTAGAGAGAGATAGAAAAAAAGTTAAGTACGAAAAAATATTGAGAGAAGGAAAAGCAAATCATTGGATAGATCGGGGTAGCCAGGAAAAAATGGCGAATGAAGATATAGTGTTCTAGCAGAGCATCCGGCCAGTGGATGAGGACGAAACGCTAGCCGTCATCTAGGGATGATAATAATGTACAGAGGAAGAGAGCGCATTGTAATAGGTCCACAGTCCTCGTACCAAGGGTGGACCATTCCTGCTTGAATGGCCACGCGCCCTAAAAATATATTGAAATGTCGAGAACACGCAAGGTTATCTGAAATAGGAATGCCAAGGTATTTATAACTGGGACCCGAAGAAACAGAAAAGCCGTTCATGGAACACACACTTATAATGGTGTGGCTCGTCATTCGTGTTTTCCTGATACACTTACACTTGCCGACGAGTAGTTTAAGTAACCAGGACTGCACGATACGGAAAGTTTCTTAAGGTCGATTGCAATTTTTCTGTGATCGGATGGTTCAGATATACTTCCGCACATTACACAATCATCAGCAAAAAGACGTATCCGTGAGGCTATCTGTTTGGGACGATGGTTAATGTCAATAAGGAGACAAGGGACAACAATACGGATTCCAGAGAGACGCCACATGTAATTGTAAAGTGAGCATATTTGCCATTGACAGTTTCATATTGCAAGTGATATCGCAAGAAATATTACATAGATCTTAAAACATTAGGGGCAACGCTAAGTTTGCTGCTTTAAGGCAGCATACATCAAGATGCAGTTTATATTGCGGAGTTCAAAATTCGTGGTTATTGGTCCACCCTGCCTCTGCTTCCTGACAGGGCCCGGGCATTTAAAATGCAGTTGAAGTCACCCCAAAAAAACACGTTTCTGGGGGATGGCAGAAGAGGGCAGAGTACATCAAACGACTCAGCCTGCACGAGAGAATATTTGGGGGCGTAAGTGCACAGCAAAGGGGTGCGCTCCATCCCCATGATCGCATCCACCATGCAAAAGCAGCCATCTCTCGCCACCTCGCAGGCGAAAATATTGACAAGTTGCTGCTTCTTCATGGGAATGGCTGAACACCCCTCCCCCCCCTCAGATGCCCGCCACAGTACAAAAACACCATTATTCTTTCCGAAACTCCGAACGAAGTTCTTTGCGTTAGCCGAATTTGTGATTTTTGTTTGCTGTAGAAAGGCGAATTCGATAATATGGTCTTCAAGTAAATTGAGTGTCAGACATCTGCGCTTTGCGGAGATGAGACACAATATTATTCTTGCCAAGCTTAAGTGAATTCTGGACAGTGGCCATTGTGGTTTAAGTGGGTTGGGGGAGAAGGCTCGCCTGATCGTTTAACTAGGCGCGCCTGGAATTGCTGACGTACGCTACTTTTTATTAAGGTTTTTCGCGGCCGTTCGCTGCGCCGCTCTGGTAGCGTAAGACTGCGTGCAGTTTTCCTGGTCGTGCTTGTATGCCTGACACGTACGATACCACGGTGTATTGTAGCTCTTCCGGTAGTGTCCAATGTGGTAACAGCAGAGGCACTGACCGGGAACTTCAATTAGGATGGGGTCGCCGTTTAGAGCGGCCTGGTGAGGGAACGCTTCAAGTGATGTTGCAGTCGACGGGATCACATGGAAAACCCTCGTGGTTCCGGTAATTAGCGTGAGTCGAGGTTTTCGACCTCCTTTGTGAACCACCCTCTGGACCCGGCGGAAACGTTAGAACTGACGTAAAAGGAGCTCGTCCGGGATTTATGGTACTACGTAGGAAACCTTCGCCGCTATTTCCCGGACGTTGGGGTTAGTCACTAGGCACGACCGCCCTTTCACAACGATCTTCGAGTGAGCGGCCAACTGTAGCTTGTTTTGTTCCGACATAAATTCCGCCATCCAAAGGTGATTGAATTGGGACGTTGCGGGGCGCTCGATATTTCAGAGGTCTGTAATGAGGGCGATCGCTGAGGCGACAACTTGAACTCTGTATGGCCGCGTGGAAGTTTGAGCCTTTGATCGGCGTGGATCAATTTACAGCCCTTTTCTTTAGCGAGCATACGTGTCCAGGTGTAGCCTAAGTGCATCAAATCCACAAAATTTTATTTCTTTGCCCAGTCACTTAATGGAACCATGTTGTTGTTAAGCGGATAATGTCGGATGGCTGGTTCCCCTTTTTGTTCTTTTCATCAATCAAACCCAGCTGCTCCACTAGTAGTGGGTGCCCACAGAAATTGTAATATATTTAAGATGAACCCCTCTTAATTAAACAATATACACAAGCATTTAGTGCTACACCAGGTGATTCATTGGTTCAAAAACACATGTCACGTCTCGCTACTCGCTGAAAGTCTAGGTTGCGCAGTTTAGTAATGTCGAATGAAGATTATCCTTGCTTTTTGTATCATCATCATCATCAGCCGCCTGTCTGCCAACTTTAGGGCTACAGCCTCGGAAATAAATCTTTATTTATCCCTGTACTGTTCTAACGGCTACCCATTCGTAACTGCAAACTTTTTGATCTCATCTGGTGATCGAACTTGCTGCCGCCTCCTGCCCCAGTTGCCATCTCTACAGATCCATTTTGTTACTCTCAATGACCAACGGTTATCTCGCTTTCGCATACATGCCCGGTTCGCACCCACTTCTTCTTGGTAATTTTTACTAATACGTCCTTAACACGCGTTTGTTCCCTGGCCCACTCCGCCCTCTTCCTGTCCCTTAATGGTCCACTCACCATCTTCTGTTTCATTTCCCGCTGATTCCTCCTTAACTTAAGTTATTCCCTTTTAGTGAGCCTTCAAATTTCTACCCCGTACGTGAGTACCGTTAAATTGCAGCTGTCATACACTTTCCTTTTCAGGGACAATTGTAGGGTGCCATTCTTCATTACACCAGTGTTAAAAGCGGTATTAACAACACATATTTTCCTGTACCCATGCCTAGGTAAAAGAAATGGCTGGAAAGGGAGGTGCTACTGCAACAGTCTGCACAAGGAGCCTGCTCAAGCTACAGCTGATGGTCAACTGGGCATAGGAGTCCTCGTGGTTTCGAAAAAAAAGGGAGCATGCTTTTTCTACCTGCGAGTGGTATCTTGCATTTTGTGTAACTAGATACCTTTGTGTTACAGGCATCAAATTCTTCCACCAGATGATGTATTTTAAATAAATTGAAATAAATGTATACGACCCAGATTTCTATTGTCAGTCACGCCGTTTTCAAATATCAGCTTTGTCGGCGACCTCAAGCTTCTTCTTAGTATTTATTGCCAGAAGAGGTATAAATTTCTGTTTTTCTTCGTGCCACACAATGCTTACTAACTTTATGACCATACCGGTCTTCAACCATTTTGGCTGTTTTTGGCCCCGCAGTTTGAATGCAAACTGTACAGAAATTTCTGTCGTCACTGACTGATGGAGGCACGCACCTTCGAACCACTGTTCAATTATTACTGTTCTTCCAAGCATTAATATTTTCTGTTATTGTTCTTTGTTCGTATCATTTGTTGTTAATTATGTGGTCACGTAAATCGGTCTGTTGTAACTATTATTCAGTCATTTCGGTGTTTCTCCGTTCTTTATTTTCTTCCCAAAGCAAACCAATTTGTGTGAAATATTCAAATGGCGTAACTTTCTATTTCTTCCTAACCACCATTCAGTAACTTCGGTTTCTAGTTTTTTTGGTTTGTTTTGTTATTTGCCTGCCATTCCACTATCTGTGAATCAGTTCGTCACGTAAATTTGTATGGCCTATAAACACTGCACAATCATTTCTGTATAGAAGCTTTTTTTCTAGAGTTCATAACCATTTGCCTAGATGTGGATTAAAGATTTATAGATTTGCCTTGTTCATTGTCACCCCATTGAAACAATTCTTTGTTTCCACAATTTTGTGGCGTTGTTTTTCACACATTTTACTTACTGTGAGATATTTTCAAGTTGCATACTCTGTGTGTACATCTTTCCTATATTTCCTATTTCTCGCCAATGTTTCTGATGTGTGTGAATTGGTCATAGTCATGAAAATTTCTTTAACTATCTATTTTTTGCCAATCTGTCTTGTTGATAGTCATGCAAATTTGTACTATTCTTTTAAATATGTGATCTGTACCCTTTAGGGCACGGCAGACAGGCATCAAAATTAGGCTGTGTTGCAAAAGCGTGTTACATAACATTGAAAACAATATAGACTGTTTTACCTGAACTCTGTTGTGTTTTATCTGTTTTTTAAAAGCTTTTTTTCTGTCCAGCTGCACTTGCAGCTAGGTTAGCAAGATGTCATTTTATTTCGTTTAATTTTTGAATTGTGTGTGTGATAGTTTATTTTCAGAAGGCTGTACAGCCATGCGGTGTGGGACAATTTGATGACACTAGTGCGGTTGCCTTAGTGTCAAGGGCACTTGTGCGGTTCAGGGCTGGTTTGCTATTACTGCTACTTGTTTTCGGTGCGACATATCTTGTTTGGAGTTGTGCTCTGTGTGCTTCTGAAAGAGTGTGTTGTCAGCTTGACACTTCAACTTCACATATGAGACTTCATGCAGTATGCAGCTTTGCAAACATGGATACACATTACTATAGAAACCAGCGCCAAGAACCTCTGAAGAGTGCTGAATAGCTACCAAGACATTTATTTGAAGTTTAGGTACCCACAACACGTAGGCAACCTTACAAAGGGGGCTGGCCAAGATTCCAATTATGTATAAACAATATAAATTTCATACACACAGGTTCCTCTCAACAATATGGTACTAGCGTTCACTAGACATGGATTTAACAAAGTAATGTTTGGGCCGAATGCAGCAAACAGTGTATAATAAATTGACATATATGTGTTACATGCTTAACACTGCAATATCTATAGGCTGTACCACTATGGTAATATCTCATAAACAGCCTATAGGAAAGCCTTGGGAGATGTCTTCTATGTTATACTTCGCGTCATATGCAAGGGTTTTTGTGGTTGTTGGGACGTTTATTATACGTAAGTTTGACCCCAACTGCAAGTCTCCAGGACATCAGCAATGTCGATTGCTGACATTTTCTAATTATCTGCAGCACGTAACGCGGTTTGCTGGAATGCTGTTTCCCTTTTGGTATGATTAGGCTACATGACCGGGGCGCAATCTCACTTTAGCACCAATGCAGCGCACAATAAAATGTTTCAAAAAACGTTTTTCTTATTGCGATTGCGAAATGCAATCACCTTCATAACGGCCGTGTTGTGTACCGTCTATTGCTGCATCCTGTCTATGTTCCGTATAAAATTCGCCCCGCTCTGTCGCTTTTCTATGTCTCGTCACGTTCCTTTAGCACTGTTCAAAGGATGTTGTAACAACACCCCATGTTTTCTATCTTAGTTAACCTAAATAACGACGTACATTGTCTGTTTGTGACGGTTCACTACAGTTATCCTTGCTATACAAGGTAGAACTGATTTTCTGTTCATTGTTGAGTGTCTGCTAATATAAAATAGCGGCAGTAACGATTGCTACATATACTTGCAGTTTGTTTGCTTTTGAATATTGTTCACCACGTACAACTAGCCTTTATTTATTGGTACAATCCCTGCCGCAAACTGGTAAAATTATCAGTATTAGTAAATAAAATAAAAAAAACGAATTTGGCTCTAATCTACGCTGTTGAGATGGTTGTAAAGCAAACCATTAAACGGCACCCACTACAATTGCCCACTCCAGGTCACTTGAATTCACACACGTGGTTCTCCAAAGTGTGAAAAAGGCTCTTCAAGCCGTTACATGAAATTCCCGGGGCGGTGTCCCAAACGCACCAGCAGCCTCGGCCACGGCCGGGCTAGAGCGGTGGCCGCCGCCTGTGTGGCCCGGCCGTGAGTAGGAGAAAGGACGCGGAACACAACCATCCGGATGTGCTAACTTAGAGCTACACCACCACGCGATACAAGCGCAGACCCCGAAACAATCCGGCTTGTGACATGAGAGATTTTATTATATACCCATTTAAACTAGGTAGTTAAGAAAGATTGAGAATTATGAGAATGTGAGGGAACTTTTAAACTCGCTATTTATCAGAACCAGTTGCTACTTTGAGTTTTGTACTACCTCCTAAAACAACCCAATCGGTAGTGACCAATTTAGAACATCAAGTTTCATTTGTGGTTGTCACTGCGCAAAAGGTAGCGTTTCTCTTGCGGTCAGATGTCTGTACGTGGTTCGTACATTTTTTCCCACCCTGCGAAACAATAGTTAACATATACCTGCCGTACAACCACTTTATTCCGTCGCGAGCGAGTAACCCTGAGGTGACGTCAAACAGCTTAATCAAGCCGTCCCAAGGCAGCACGCAATGAACGCGAGGCTGCACGAAAGCATGCCCAAAACAACCGTTGCTAAAGCACACTACAATGGCGTACCTTCAGCGCCGCCGGTAGCGAGCAGGCTCTCCCGCGCGGGGGACGCTAGGAAACATCACCGCGCCATCTACAATGGGCTCCGTAAGAGAAACCCTCGTTTCCACCCCCCCCCCCCACCCGCCGCCGCTGCGCCGCGTTGGGTGTGTGTTGTCCCGCACACCACGAAAGAACTGTTGGCTAGTAGAGGTAGAAAAATTTTCTTTAAAAGAACAGGTGAAAACAAAGACCCTTGCGGGGCACCATTCCTAAGTCTGATACTGTCACTCAGCAGCGATTTATATGATACCACTTGAGAACGATCCCAAAGGTAATATTGAAGCAGAGATAAAAACGGTCCCCGGAAGCTATTACTGTATAATGTAGTACGAAGTATAGCATGGTTCAGAGTATTAAGGGTTTTGTTAACATTAGGAAAAACCCCAAGCGAAAACTGATTCTGATCTAAGCTTTTATGAAGGGTATCAGCCAACTTTTTAAGTGAATAAGCGAGAACACAAAGGTTGGAAAGCCTTGAAGAAGGCCTCAAAATTTACAAATGATGACATTTGTTCTGCCCGAAAGCTTGCCTGGTTTCAGATGGGTGCACATGATGATCGTGTACGGTTCCCTCGAACGGTTTGAATAGACATTCTTTGGGCCATAGGTTGCGGTACTGAAGCCGCTGGAGCTGCTCGTGGTCCAAAGCAATGTGGAAAACAATGAGGCATAGTGCATCTTCAGTCGACGGCAGAGCAGAGGCTATACTCCAACGCTGGGAAAGTGTTCGTAGAGTTAGGCCGGTGTGGTATCCGGAGACAGCTTCTAAAGAAGAGAAAGCCTTCCGCTTAGGTCTTGGGGCGACCACGTACCACTCACTGGTCACAGCAAAACCAAAACACGTGGGCCGCCGGCTGTTTGCTGCCATTTCGGAAGCAACGCGTGGCTCCAGGGGCCCCCCTTGGCTACAGACGAGACACGATCTCCGTCCTTATTGCTAGCTTGAAGAGTGGGCGACGAATCGGTAAAGCGTGGCAACGCAGCATTCTGGCAAGTGATTGGCCTCTGCGGGGCAGCGGGTTTTGTTTCCGCGACAGTCCTGGTTGGGAGCGGCTGGAATTGAGAAATGGGCGAGGCGTGGTGCCCCCTAAGCCGACCCAAATTGCTGCTCATAGAATAAACCTCCTGGCGCAGTCACTTCACCGCGACCGCATGGGCCCCGGCTTTTGTTGCACTCTCCCGTCGAGCCTCTCATTATCCCACAATAGGTGAGCGACTTGGTCGGACAAGAACAAAATGCCCTCCAAGGCGTCTATGAAAAGGGCAAGGAGGGATACCTGGTCGGCGCCAAGGTCAACGGTCTGGATGGCTGCGCTGCGTGGAGAGAGGTGGACGGAAGAACATGCGTAGATGCCGCTGCCGAAGTAGTGCCGATGTCAGAGTTAGGCGGTGACAGTGCAGTTTTGCAAGTATTACAAATGAAGTGCTCCGCGTCTGACTTGATTAGGTGCAGGTCATCATCGGTCAAAGTCACGAATGTCGCGTGTGCGCGTTTGTTGCATTCCCCACAGCGAGAGAATTTCAGTTTTGTGTAAAAAACGCAAGAGCACAAAACGCACACATCATTACTGGGCGCCATCTTGTTCGGATCCCCACAACTTGAGGAAAGCATCATTTAAAAATGCTCCACTGCTCAGCATATTGCTTTTGCGGGACTAGTACCGCACTGTAGTCAGCTGGCAACAAAGTGTCACTTTCGTTTTAGCCTTTTAGATATCCATGCGCAGCTTCGTGAAAAATAAAATATCGTATCACCTAACACTGTATCAGTTAAATTGGAAGACCAGATAAAAAGCTTTACATGGCGGGCACCATCTTCCCTTTCCAAATAAAAGCTCTTGCAGAAAAAATGCAGAAATACGTTTTCTCCATTTTAAAGGAATCGTACACACTTTTAAAAGTCGTTTGTTCTGTTAAACGGTTTAAAATATGGAAATTTGTGACCACATCTGCCCGGAATTATTAGCGGGCGGAAGGTCAAAGCGTGTGATAAAACATACATGTGAGTTGTTGTTTCATTACCCCAAAATAAAACGAGAAAATATCTGTACTTCACACTGCCACTGTTTGTATTACAAATGGTGCATTATCAAAGTTTATGCTCCGAGGTTTACGAGGTGGGCTGTCTAGTTGTAGGTCATACATTTAGACATGCTGTTTTTCTCTCTAGTAAGCCATTGTTTGAAAGCCATAAAATAATATGCAAATTTTTATATTTCCTATTTATTGATGTATTGCAACCGGGTTCTTTTAAATTATCAGGGCGGATGGTACTAGCAAAAAATACCAGTGATAACTGGCAAACAACAATCACATGCAAACAAAGTTCAAAAATAGATAACAAAAGTAAGGGCAGTAAACCTTCAAAAGCCGACAATGTAACTTTCTTACAAAGTCCTCGCCTACGTTATTTCCTTTCGCTATTGCAGTAGAAAAAAAATGTTTAAAATATTTAGGTTTTACTTAGTGTTGCTATAGCCAGATGAAGTATCTGTCCTGGCGCTTAATCAGGCAAAACAGGAAAAATATGTTATGAATCGTATACTAGCCTTTAATTCATTGGGCAAGAAATTTTAGGCGCGCTATTCAATTTCGGGTTGAAATAGTTTGAAATTTGCTTTTAAAAGAAAGTATGCATTGGAAGCCGGACCGTGAAGCTATAAATGTACCTAGCTACCTTTTTTGCGGTTATTCAAGTTTTTAATATCAGTCCGAATGAATGGGCCCGTATGACCCAGGCACACTCCAGTATGGGACGGATAATAGCACTACAAGGGGGGAGACGAACTGTTGCTGTAGTCGATGTTAACGAACTTCATAGGACCGAACTTTTAAAAGGCATTTTATACTATACCTTTTATGTGTAGGCAAGATATAATTTTCGAAATATACATACTACAAAATTTAATTCAGTTACTTCTGTCGGAATCGGATTATCGGCAGACTATTGGAACTAAAAAGGTTTTCTTAGTTTAATTCTCATTAAGTCTCTGCCAGCAGGGTAAGAGGATTCTGTTATTAGTCCCAAGTAGAAATAGGTTTTAGTATTTCCGGATTTAGTTTAATTTGATGTTCAACTGAAGTGATTTTTTTATCGATGACACCGTCAGCGCACACAAACTACCGTGAACATAAAGGTGAGCGACAATATTGTGCCAAAGCCCTCATGAAAATGAAATTAACATTTCTGTTTACTTTGTGTCTCCTGCATGTTGACTGTGTGGCCTTTTTGTTGACTTTTCTTTTGTGTTCCCTAAAGGACATAAGCATTCTGTGTACTTTTTATGGACTGCCAGACAAACAGCATTGATGTTTTACCTCTATATGTACTATGGTAAAAATGAAGCTTAACTTCCTATACGAAGGTTTTATTTCGGACGAGAAGTATAAAATTTTAAAACTGTCTTGCTTTCTTCTCTTTCTGAGTTCCGCAATTCTATTGCCCATGTGTGTACTCAAGGCAAAATGAAGTCAAAAGACTTTGGCCTATTGGTGTTGCCTCTAGGACATTGGGTGGAAAATAGAACTTGAATTTGGTGTCTTTATTCTTTTTCTGTGTGCCGTAATGCTGTTGCGTATGTATGTACTGAAGGCAAAATGAAGTCAAAAGACTGACTTCTGTCCTTTGTGTTGCCTCTAGGACATTGGGTGGAAGATATAACTATTTGTTGCCTTAAATTGTTTTTGAAGTGCCCTCTTGAAAACAAAACAATCCTGCTGTGCTTCCTCAAGTAAACATGAAGTCGAGCATGTAAACCTTAATTATACTCAAAAGGTTAAGTTTTTTGGCGTGACTAGAGATGGTAAAAAACAATGCCAATGGTGGGTGGAAATTCTGAAGCACTGTATACGTTGTTTCGGGCTACTGAGGTGTGATAAATTCGCAGAATTGATCTAAGGAACTGGTACGTTTGTATGAAACCGTGGCGTAAGAAGGATACATATTCAACGAGACTATTTGGAGTGCCTCCTCTCTCCCCTTACGAAAAAAAGTGGGAGAGAGAACAATATATAGACCAGAAAAAGTAAAAAGAACACAAAAACCCAAATAGAAAACAACGCAATGAAAACAAAAACAACCTGAAAAGTGGCTTCCGATTGTCCTAGTGTGTGTTTTCCTTCAGGGGCATTGTAAAATGGCTTATCCTTGCAACAAAATGCTTCAAAATGCAACAAAATGCTTACTGGCAACGAAATGTAATGAAATGCTTCCTTGCAACAAAATGTTCTAGAGACATGTTCGTTTAAACCCCTTCATATGCGATCAATGCGTTTGTCATTTCAGGTTCAAAGGTGGCAGTGGCTATCCTGTCCTGTGAGGGGTAAAGATAAAGAGACACCTGGTGTTTACAAATATATAGCGCAGAAGACGAGAGACACAGACAAGTAGACACACACGGCGAGACACACACAGACACACACGACACATATTGCACCGTGTGTGTCTACTTGTCTGTGTCTCTCGTCTTCTGCGCTATATATTTGTAAGTTATGAACCAACAAGCCCAAATTTCCACACCTGGTGTGGCAGGCGGCAGTAGTACTTGTGGATTCAACCTGAAGAAAACAGGGAGGTTTGCAAGAGTCATATGTGATTCATGTGATTTTCGTCAGCTTGCTCATACAGAAACATCTGCAGCATGAGCGAGTGACTGTTGAGCTGGCTGACATATTCCACACGCAGCTGGCTGTTGGGCGTAGTGTTTTGACAGCATGCAAAGGGCACTCAAAAGGTGGAAGCTTGTGGGGCGCGTAGAGGACGGAAGGATAAAGGATTCTAAACGACGCAGAAAGTCGGTGGCGATATTTCAATACAGGGGACACACAAGGGAAGCATGCGATCTGTTGCAACCGAGACATACAGGGGACACACAAAGGCAGTGTGATGTCTGTTGCCTTTGGGAGATAGACTGGACGAATTGAGGACAGAAACACACAGGACACTTGGAGGACGCAGAAAGTCGCTGGCGAAATTCCCACAGAGAGGAAACACACAGGACGCACACAGTCTGTTTCTTTCGGGACGTAGACTGTCTTTTGAATGGACATAGAAATTTTCATAAGGGAGTGTAGGCAGAGTTTTCTTTCGTTTGTGTTTGATAGCGTGTGGACGGTCACAGCTATGTAATTTAGGTTAGAAGGGAAGAGCACGCTTCCGTCTCTTTATTTTGTATGCCGCGCCACCTATCTAATTTGGTAGAAAGATGGAGCCTGTCTTGACTAAAATACACTGTCCTTCTTGTATCGCCAACGTTCTAGATCTCATTAGCCGGTTCTTGTACGAGTAACTATGAAGTATACAGGCTGGCAAGGCAAACGTTGAGGCATTCGAGTTACGACACGTCTTTGATGGTTATTCATTGTAGGGTCGAACGCGCTGATTCTCTGCAGGCGATACAGTCAAACCCGGCTATAACGAACCCGGATAGAGCGAAATATGCTATATATCGAACAAAAATAATTCAGTTACGGAAATACATGGGAAATATATTCCTTATACGAAGTTCACATCCGATATATCGAACTGTGGGCGCCTAGAATGGCCGCCAAAATGCATGATCTCGGAGCGGCGATTGAGATGTGGATTGGCCGCGACAACGCAGCAAGAGCCGCGACTGAGACTTTGCGCCTCGCAGGGAGCGACGTGACACTCAATACTTTCCGTAACTATTTCTGATTCGCGGGACTCGCGATGGAACCCGCCCAGTCAGCGAGTCCAGACCAAGACATCAGCATCGGTGAACTGTGGGAAGAGCTCGCCAACGTTCCCGATGATGTCGCGAGTGAAATTCGTCCGACGCCTATAATGAAGCGCTTTCGGCAGTCGATGTGCTCCGCCAATGCTTCTTAGATTTTTGTGGACGCGGACTCGAACTGGTGAAAACAATGTTTAGTGTAGAGAATGCTATGCTAGTTGAAGCAGCCAAAACGAAAGGGAAAACAAAAATCACCGTTTTTTTTGCAACGTGGGCAGTTAAGGCGGAAAGTAGCTTTGATACATGCAATAAATGGAATATTTTGGTATGGTAATGGCTACTGTACAGTGGTCGTTTCTGCATACGCGTATGGCGGAGTTGGGGAGGGTGCGGGGGGCTCCCGCGGATTGCGAACTCGTAAGAATAAGCTTGTTATAGGCGGGTTCGGCTATATTGAACTACTGGATATATCGAACTAATCGCGGTGCATATTGCAGTTCGGTATAAACGGGTTTGACTGTAATGCGCGCCGTAGGGGAGTGCTCCGGAGTAACTTTGACCACCTGGAAATTTTAACATGCCCGAAATCTTGCACACCCGGGTGTTTTTGCCTTTTGCCTCCATCATAAAAGTGGTAGCAGTGGCCGCGAATGGAACCCACGTCCTAGTGTTCAGAAGCGCCACGACGCCAGTCTGTGCGCGTGACTCCGTTTACTGCTTCTACGTCGCTTATATTTTCTTCGAGCTTCACCGGAGCACACACTCGCTACAATAAACGTTGGTCCTTGAACAATGCTGAATCTTGTCTGCATACTTGACATCTGATGTGCGTATTTGGTACGTGCACCAAAACCCTCTAAAGTCGCAAACCAAGCCAAATTTATTGCAGCTGCTGACACCAATTTCTCCAACCTGAGGTCGGACTACTATCGAAGAAGAAAAGAGGGAGGACCTTGTGACTGCCACTATGGACGACGCAGCCACAGAAAAACGCTAACGGATCCCCTGTAGTTCTGCAGCAACCCCAGTAGCCACAATTATTTGCGTTCGGAAGATCCTTAATAAGTGCTGGAAGATGTCGAGCCGGTACGCGCAAAAACGCGATGCGAAACCGGCGAAACACTCTCGCAAGTGTTTTTTTGTCTTTAATGGCCTGACACAGTTCGTTCGAGAGCTACAGGCGCATCCTGACGACATGGGAGTCTTTCAATACTCTGTTTTGGAAACGTTCACGACTCTTGTAATTCTTGCAGACTCGCACGCAAGTCCCTAGTGGAAGCGTGCTTGTATTCGTTGAAAAATGAAACCACTTTGTTGGCATGCAGACTGGAAAATTACGGGTGAGATGAAGCTCCGCTTCTTATTTGAGGCGAAATGCTGGAGTTTTTTTATTCCCTTGTTCGCAATCCTCAAAATCCCAACAATGAGACGGCAGGATCACTCACGAGTGCACTCACGCATGCCACACGCACCACTGACGAGTTAGTGGGGAGTAATCTTCCCCGTCGTTCTGGGCCTACCAGTGCCAGTGCGAGTGCGGGAGAGTGCCAGTCGCTGTGAGCACCGCTCACCACTTCGGAGTACGAGTGCACTCAAAACTCGCCCTTGCTGAGTCCGCCTCACGAGTCACGATGTTGACTCGAGCTTCTTGCGTGATGTGCCGGGTTTACCGCGATTAGCACCACTCGCTGCTGGCATTGGTAGAAGGAGCCACTGGCTGTGGGGGTGGCTCCTGGCAATATGTACTCATGTGCACCGCCACTAGTCAAAAGCCCGTTTGCATTTACCTTCGGCAATATGTCGTCACGATGCTCCTGTTATGGGGCTATGTGAGCGTAACTATTCCCGTGGAGGGTTGATATGGGAAGACTATATAGATGGGCCTTTGACGCCATATTCCACTGATATTTCTCAGTGTCATGAATCACGGAGGGACTGTGGTGCACACCAATGCAGAATGATGCTTCAGGCTTGTAGAGCCCAATCAGTACAGAAAAGGTTTACCAAGACTACTGTGCCTACGGCCGCTTTCTGACATAACTGCCCAGCATCCAGGTTCTGGTTGCCACTAATCAAACGTTGAATAGCCGTCATTCGGCCACCAGCACATCGGTATTTCTCCTGCACCCGTCTTCAGACACACAACAGCAGGTACCCGGCTGCCAGATATTCAGTTTACTTTCGGCGGCCGATGTTCTGAAAAAGTACAGCGGACGGACACGATGGTTCATCCGTCTTTCTCTCGGGAAGCCAAAGCACCGCAAGTGACTGGCCACATAATATTTGTATTCTTGTGGAAGTTGGTGTTAGGAAGGAGACCAGGCGGAGTGCGGCTCCTGTGCAGTCGCTCTCTCTACGGTGAACCGCGCGTCCGGGGGCATAATAATCATTTTCATGGGGCAACCAGTGTTATAAAAGGGTCCGCCCGACGTACGGCCTCAGAATGTGCGGTTTTCAGTCTGTTTGCGGGATTCACCCCAATTATGGCAACCAAATGGCTGCAGCATATTTTTCAACCGGTGTTCCTGCGGAGACCAGCTGACCTGATGTCTCAGGTTATTCATACTACCTCCAGTAAGCGGTGTTCAGCTAAACAGCCGTTCGTAATGGCCGCCGAGGACCCATGCACTTCTAGCCTTCTAGCAACATGTTTTTGTAAGAAGACTGGCAGGTGTACATTTGGTTTTTTCTTCGCTGCAGAAAAAGCCGTAAGGGAGCTTTGAGATGCCCACGCGTTTTTATCCGCTCGGTGTTTGTACGCTTTAAAAGAGCAAACTTCGCTAGTTTCGCTAGTCAACCAGTTCTGACGGGTGCTATCAAAGCAGCAAGGTTCAATAAGAAACTGGTTATTACTAGATATTTTTTTAGGCCATAGGAATACCATTTATTGCACGAAGAAGACTGTGCCAAACCGACGTATGAGCTAGGTCTTGCCAGTCAAAACGCTGTAACACCTTGGCCGCCGGAATCGTCGACCCATCAGGTCGGGGCTATTCGCGCTCTCGAGAAATGGTGAGAATTGCAGACTTCGACCCACCATAGCTTTCCGACCGGAGATCGGCCGGCTTCACTGAACGTAACATGCCTACATGAGCGTCGAGCAAGCGGCCACCACACAGGAGCTCGACCGGCGCCATATCAAGGACTCCCCAGCAAACGAAGGCAAGACCTCGCAAAAGTGCAAGATTACGCCGATTTGTCTGGCGATAATACGGCGAAAAACAGTGCTGCTATATTTCGTTCCTACTAAACATAGAAGTGGCTAACCTCTTGCAATTGAACGCTCATCTTCATGCACTGCACTATGGTAATACTTCTGATATTATGACTGCCTGTTTAAAAACAAGTGCTTTTTTAGCAACAGAGCCTTGGTAATGTTTGAGCCTGTATTTTAATTTAGTTGAGGTCTTTGAAGGTGAGCTCAGACACACTTTGGATATGACACATCTGGTTAAACATGATCTTTAGCATCTTGGTCAACACGGATTTATTGAAGGTATTTCTTGCTGAAGGCTGCTTGTTGATTTCACGGATGACTTGGCTCTCGCAAGACGTAAGCGTAAAGTAGTTGATTCTTTTTTCTTAGATTTCAAAAAAGCATTCGACGTTGTTCCATGTGAGCTTCGTGTTGGTAAAGAGCGGGGCTATAAATTGAAATAATTGCTTCTTCACGGATAGCCCAGTATCTCTCTCTAAAACAGCAGTCAGTCGTTCTCAGCAGTTATTCTTCCGGATGTGTTGCCGTGACCTCAGAAATTCTGCAGGGCTCTCTTGTGGGCCCTCTTTTTTTTCTCTTACATAAATACTATATTACTATGGAGTCCAAATCTTTGGTGAAAATGTTCTCGAGTTACGATATAGGGTACGGGACTATAGAAAATGAACGTGAATATATATATATATATATATATATATATATATATATATATATATATATATATATATATATATATATATATATATATATATATATATATATATACCTGAAGCATACTTTGAATGTAATAGCATCTTGGTACGCTAATTCATAAATGTCACTCAATCTAAAACCGAAATTAACATCTCTTTCATAAGTAAACCTTCATGCCATTTGAATACGTATAGCGTAAATGGTGCTGCTTTAGGAACAGCCATGGAATATAAATAACAAGGAG
The DNA here is from genome assembly GCF_048455015.1 of Haemaphysalis longicornis. Taxonomy (NCBI): domain Eukaryota; kingdom Metazoa; phylum Arthropoda; class Arachnida; order Ixodida; family Ixodidae; genus Haemaphysalis; species Haemaphysalis longicornis. The sequence goes on along the minus strand of NW_027526204.1, from coordinate 26,993,764 downwards.
TTGATTTAAATAGTGGTTTGAGGAACACTATATATATTTAGAGAGAGGTCTTTAAAGATACTGGTGAGGTTACCCTAGCCAAGGCGCCCAGATGACTACACCAGATGTATGAAAAAACGAAATCGAAGAAGATTTGATGATAATGATTGTGATGAAGATGATGCGCTCGTTATTAGAGTCCTCTTTAAAAAGTCTGAACAAGTCCTGTGCTTCGCAGGAAAGACAATAGAGCTTTTCTTCGCTCGAAATGCTCGTATAGAGTTCGACCAAGGGCCTAGCACGTCACTTAGAGTTAGCCCTCTAGAAAGCGGAAGACCCAAGACACTTAAAGGGAGGTTCTAGCTGCTCTATACCGCGTACACTCACATAGTACTTGGTTCAAGTCCTCTTGCACTTCACAAAAGTGCAGAAGGGGAAACCGGCCTGTTTTGTCTTGAATCGAAAATAACTTGTGTAAGCGACTTTTAGCCGCACGTGGTGAAGAAGCGCTGCGTCATGCTTTGAAAGTCCGTAAGCCATGCTAAAGGTCCCGTGCGGGTCCAAGGAGTAAAGCAGCGCTTAATTTTGCGGCGCAACAGCCCACATAGATCGCTCAAATTTCCAGGCAGCCTTGGACGCCAGGGCAAAAGCATCTTTTTGGTGAACGGTATCGCTATCACTGTCCCGTGCAGATCATAGACTATCGATGCCGCAGTGTCCGCCTTGACGTTCCCAATCATACAGCAGTGGTCAGCAATCCACTGAAGCTCTATATGATGGTGTGCGTTTAGAGCGTGTAAGTGCAATGCATGGATGTTGAAAACTCGTTGATCTTTTGGGTACGATTTTAAGCAGTGAAGGGCCGCCCAAGAATCTTTGAAGCTTGCCCACTGACGTGCTGCTTGCTCGATGATGTATACGAAAGCAGCACGCAGAGTGGCAAGTTCGGTGACCATGCATGTCGTCCTGTGGCTACGCGTTGCGCTGATGCCCGTACGGGAGGACGGAAACCATATTCCTATAGCCGATGAGCTAGCTGTCACATATCCATCCGTGCATAGATGGGTGTGGCCCTGTATGTTTGGGAGCAGGCGAAGAACATTAAGGGAGGGTTGGCGATATCCTGTTCGCGGGTAATTCCGGGCCCTCCAGTTGTACTTTGCAGACGCGTGTACATCCATGGCGGTGGTAGCGTCGGAGAAGGGTGCTGGTAATGCAGAGGCAGAAGGTCTCGCACTTCAGTGGCAAATCTTACTGCTAATGGGCGCCCTCGCTGCCGTCCTACAATTCGCAGTTGAGCGCGAAGGAGCTCGTCCGCGCCAAGAGAAAGTGGCGCCAGTCGTTGACACTCCACCGTAGTTCCAACCGTGGATCTAATTTTTGAAACTACAATGCGCACCCACAGGACCGGCGCTTGCATACTTTCCAGGACTCTCGCGTGTCATTTTGAGAGGGGGAGAAGAACCGGAGAGATGTAGCGCAACAATCTTACGCAGATGAGGTCATAAAGGCGAAAAAGAGACGGTATGTTGCATCCGCCGGCGTTACTAAATATCACGGGGAAAATGTTGGCGAAGGACACAAGCTTGTCTTTTATGTAGCGGACATCTTGTGACCAAGTCAGAGACCTGTCAAATATCACACCCAAAAACTTCTTCTGCGGAACTTATGGGATAGTGCAGCCTGAAACGGTGAGTCCATAATTTGATATATCACGCTTCGTGAAAGCGATGGCAGCGCACTTGCCAGCTGACATGTTTAGGCCTGGGGTTCCTAGAATCACCGCAATGGAATTGATTTACCTTGCAGTCTCGCAGGCAGTACCTGCCTGTTGCATCTAGTACTCCATAGGAAGATGTCATCCGCGTACAAGGATAGGTCCACTGTCAGCGGTTAGCACTGCTCTATGCATATCATAGCGATGTTGAAGAGCGTTAGACTTAGGACACTACCTTGAGGAACACCACGTGTAAATCTGGATAGCACTGTGTCACCGCTGTCCGCTGGCATGTAGATGCATCTATCGGTTAAATAGACCGCGATCCATGCGTACATCCTACCCCCGAGGCCCGAAGACCTCATGGCCGGGCATACAGCTTCATGGTACACGCAGTCGTATGCTGATTTCATATAAAAAAACCGAGCGACTGTAATGCAACGCTGTGTTTTGGCTTGTGTTGTGATGTTAAGAAGGGCTATGACTTTAACAATGCTACTACGTTCATTGCGGAAGCCAGACATCTGTGGGGGGTATGCGTTTCGAATGGTCAGGTCACAGTCCAGGCGATCGAGCCCCATTTTTTCCATAAGCTTGCTGACGCAGCTCAGGGGGCAAGAAGACGATAGGACTCGATGGAAGTCGGTATTTTACCTGTCTTTAGTACAGCCACTGTACGTAATGCTTCCATTTTTGCTCTAGGCGGTCAGTTTCCCAAGAACGGTTGAAGACGCCTAAAAGGCACTTCTTTTCCTTTTCGCCCAAATGGGAAAGGGCTGTGTATCTCATATTGTCCGGACCAGGCGACGTAGCTTTCTTGACAGAGGTCAGTGCAGCGATGAATTCTGCAATATAAAATGCCTCATCCATGGTTGATGTTATGGCTAGGCCAGGCGCACTTGTGGGTGACGAGGGTCTCATGTTTCATGCCTACGAAGAGGTAATTTTTCAGGAGAAGGCGTTAGCAGTGACAAGGCAAACTGATGTTCATGTTTAGTGAAACAGAGTTAAAGGGATGAAGTTGTGTCGGTGGTGCCGAGAGACATCAAAGCAGGCGCCATATTCCCGAGATTGGCTTCCTGGGGTCCAACATAGAGCAAACAGAAGTCCACTCGCGCTAGGCCAACTTGTTCGTGTGCCTCTGGTTGGCCTTCTCTGCTCTTGTAGGATATTGGATATCATTCGTTGATTGCGTCCGGCGCGCTCTTCTTTCGGCTCTCCGGCGCCCTCTACGAATTCTTTCAAACTCTGCATCGGTGGTAGTATACCTTTTCTGTAATGTCAGATACTTATTGGAGGCAGTCCTGGCCGATAAAAGTGATTGTACTAAGTCCACTTATTTCTCTACGGTGGATTGGAAAGACGTGTATTTAGAGCAACGCAGTGTCCGTTGTGAACGACGTCCCTGTAAGCTATCCACAATGACGTAAACCGGAACGTGATCGCTGCCTTGCGTTTCAATGTCTGATATCCAACTTGTTCTAGGTAGCAGTTGCTATGAAACCATTATGACGTCATGGGCGCTTGACACAGTTTCACGGAAAAATGATATTTATCCAGTGTTGAGTAAAACATGTCATACCGTGAAGCACAGTCAAAAAGCCGCCGGCCTTTAGCTGTCACTTTTCTTCCTCTCATTACGGTGGTGTGCGTTAAAATCACCCCTCAGAATGTGGGGTGCTGGGGTAGCATAATATTCCCTTCAAGTCTATGTACGTTCAGTGCGACACGAGGGGGTATATAGGCAGCAATAATAGTGAAGGACGAGCCACCGCCTCGCACTGTAGCTGCGTCTTTTCGTTTGATGCATCGGGTGGAAAGCTATGTTGTATGATGCCCAGGTGGTTACGCAAAGCAAGGAGGACACTTGTTACCGCCACTCCAGTTAACGATCGTAAGACTGTGTAGCCCGACAGACAAATATATTTATATAATCGGGACCCTGAGATGGCGATCACCGGGAAGTGATGCTTTTGCTGACCATCTGCGTCAGTGACTCAAGATCACTAGGATACCTACGCCGTAAAATACATTCTACCTCTTCTAACATCTGCAAATAACCCACAAAACATTTCTCCGCCCCAACTTCAATTTGACTCAGCAGTCTTGTTACCTCACCCCACATACCTTATCAATATGGTCGAAGCAGTTCCAAAAAGGGCTCTGTGTTTCAGTTACCGCAATTGCGACTAACGTTCCAGTGTAACGCAACATAAAAAAAATATTTACTTCCACCAATATACACTCGACACAACAAGTATTTCTTTGCTTTTGCACACATACGTACACACCAGTAAAAAAACGAGGCTATCTAACCAATGGCCCCTCTACTTACCAACTAGATTGTACAACCGAGTTGGTTTCCAGTGAATCTACGGGAAAACAAAATTTTTAACGCATAGTCATTGCGCAGGGCAATCAGGTTTTCGAATGCTCTTCCGCAGAACATAGCATGCGACATTAACCTAAATTCGTTCCGTCGAAAGAGTCTTTGATATTTATCTTGATTGTTTCATATTGCAATAGTTCGTCCTTGTTTTTGGATATGTGCGACACGTGCAGCACACCGTGAATGTTTAAAAATCACTTTTCGAACTTTGGTTTTTGTACCATTGCACAGTCAAACACGGTTAAAGCAAACTGCAATATGTGTCATGATTATTTTGATATATCTAATAGTTCGATATACCCAAACTCGTCCCTAACAAGTTTATAGTTACGAGTTCCCAGTACGCGGAACCACACCTTCCATCCCCGCATGCAGAAAAGAACAAAATAAAACATGGCATTACCATTAACAAAACAACATATTTATGGCCAATAATAAAAATACTTTCCTGGCTCACTGCCTACATCCCAAAATGCGGTGATTTATGTTTTTCTTTTAGCTTTCACGGCGTCCACTGGCACATCTATCTTTACACGAGATATTGTTTGCACCAGTTCGAGTCCGTGTACTTCAATAACGAAGAAATATTGGCCGAGGACATCGAATGCTGGAAGCACTTCTATCAGTGTCAGACGGCTTTCACTTGCGACATCCTCGGCTTCCTGGCTGCTTTTCGGCAGCATTACGACGGTGCTGCTGGTGGTGTCCGCGTTCAAAGGGCTTAGAGGAACGGCCTCGTCGTCGTCAACACTCAGAATACCTTCGAAGGACACTTCTTCGCCAACGCATCTGGAACGTTGGGGAGGTCTTCCCACAATTCAGCGATGCTGCCGTCTTGGTCCGGACTCACTGACTGGGTGGGTTCCGCCGTGTGTCCCGCGCGTCGGAAAAAGTTACGGAAAGTGTCGGGCGTCCTGTCGCTTCATACAAGGCGCAATATCTCAGTCACGACCGCATCTCAGTGGTCGCGGATATTCAACATCAAAATCGCCTCTCCGAGACCGTGCATTTTGACGACCGCAACTGATTTATTTATTTCGATATATAGTATCCTGGTTTGTTATATTCTGGTTTGTCCGTATTATTTCTTGCTGTCACAAACTTGAGCGTATGACGTCTAAAAGTACCTTATAAATTTTTCATTTTTTGTACAGCGCCTAATTCTTCTTTCGGTCGTCCGATTCATTCCATTCGGTTCTATTCGCCCGAGACAAGGCTGGAAGTTTCTCGAACGAAGAGACGGTAACACGATCACTCGCCGGCTTGCCGGCGACAAAACAACAAAAATAAAAGTCTCCGCCGCTCAACTTACACCGAAGCTTCGAGCACTCTCGAGGAGGCACGGGTGGCCTTGCCAGTGTTAAAGAGCGTCGATGATTCTAGAAGGGAGAAGAGGGAAGTTATTCTGACGGCGGCGGGCGCGTTGTGTGTTGTGCTCTCCCTCTTCGCGCCGGCACGGTTATAAAAAGAGAAGCCGCGCCTAGGCAAGCCAGCTACGTTTGGAAGTCGTGATTGACAACGGCACCTGCCAGTTTGTGCATCACACCATCGGCGACCCGCGCCCTGGAGGACTCCAACGTGCTCCCGGGCCTCGAATCACCGTGATCGTCTCGGACGGTCTGGCCTACAGCGAAGCCACGCTTCCCAGGTAGCCGAATCGCCTCCGACAGCGGTGCATCGTCCGGCTCGGTCGGTGAATATGCTGGGACTCTGTCTCTCATATGCATCGAACTGTTCGTTTCTTTTTAGTTAACTGCTCCGATTCGTAATATTCATTTGTTAGCGCTCCTGTTTGTATCATTTTGTCTAATTGGACTGTTTCTTGTATTTGAATTCCATCTAAGTTGCCTGTCATTATCGATCCGTTACCTCGTGCTTGTGTTTGTAACTTGCCTGTCTGAATATAAGTCTTTGTGTTTTTTTTTTCGTTCAAGGCTCTTGCTCATTCTTGCCGCTCTAGTCGGCGAAAGCCGCACATCAGACGGCCACCCCCTTTGTCACCTGTGCCCTGTAGATTCGGTGGGGTTTGTTGGCTCTCTTGAGTCGACTCCCCATATCTTCAGGCATTGCCACCATGCCTTTGCTAAAAAATATGGCATCTCTCCACTTGATATTCTTACTCTTTTGTCCAATGGTTTAGCCAATCTTTATTACGCATCCTATATCGTTTGTAAACTGCATTTTACAATGTTTTTGATGCGATATTATAATTTATGTATTTCGTTTTCCTACAATGTTCTTGTTAGTAAATTTTACGCCTGACTTCTGTATCTTCGAGAAAATAGGGCAAGTTTCTTTTTCTGCCCCCTGGCTCATTGCGCTACACAATTGGCCGGTACGGTACTCTTAAATAAAAAAATAAAAAAAACTAAATAAACAAGTAGAGAATAAAAAAACTAAAAAACTAAATAAACTTAAAAACTAATACTAAATAAATAAATAAATAAAATACTCTAACAATGGACCATTCTAACAGCATTACCTGTCACGCGGAGGCTATTTGCACAGCAGCCTGCTCCACCTGCATAGCAGCGCATCACAACACTTGCTAAATGCGAAAATGTCTTCCGCAAAGAAATCGTCAGCTGAGGCTTCCTTCAGTCGGGTGATCTCGCCAGGAGATACGTGTTTGCAAAACAATGTTTGCGTTCAAGTACTGGTTGAAGGCAACGCTGAATAAGCATTGTAACTCCTAACACCACAATAAAAGCGGAAACGCGCATGGTAAATCAACACCATACAAAAACTTTATTCTATTTGGTAACAGCGAGTGGCCGCTCTAGAAGCCGCCCCATTCAGGTCTGTGAGCTACATTTGCAGGTGCAGCAGCGCGTGCCCTGAACTTTGTTATGAACTCTTCCTTGGATTACAAAGACAACCAAAAACGCAGCCTCATTCCCCAGAATAAATGGTTGGTCGGTTTGGTACTGTTAGCTGAAGAGAGAGGGGGGAGCAAGGGGAGCGAGTGACGGCGTCTTCGTCCTTTACTTTCTTTATTATTTTTATATCACGCCGTTAGCAAAAGCCCGGTTGGTCACTGCTACGGAGGGAGGTAAAATGAACACCCACATTTTTGTTCTCGCGCGTGCCAAGGAAGCGCCGACTCAATGGTACTGCCTCTGAGCTGTGGTCTGTTGGCGCCGATCGCTTGTGTAATGCACTGAGCAAACGCCGTACGACGGCCGTTCCATTGCGAATAAAAGCAACATATGAACAATTTGGATGGTTTAAAACACTGAAACGGCCACTATAAAGCAGGGATTGCGCAGACAATACAGGCACTCAGAGCCACTGGCCTGCAGGCACACCAATTAGAGTTGACGGTGAGCCGACAACAAGACGGCAACAAAAACCGAAACGACAGAAGTCGGATGGTGAAGAATATATTGAGCACTGCCACAGCCGTGGTCATGTTGAAAGGGTAAATCTGTAGGGCATGCGGAGCGTTTGCTGAATACGTAACAGTCGCGACTATCAACAAAATTGGGTGGTGACGTGAATATTGTTTAGGTTAGTCGGGGCCTAGTGAGCGCTGACTTTCGTAAGTCTTCATTGAGTAGTCGGGGCTAGTAACCTTTGTCAGCCCTTATTTAGTGACTTGCCCTGAATACGGGCCTATATGCTTATACGTTCTATGTGATGAGGCTTACAGCAAAAACAAACCACCACTGGCGTAACCAGTGAAGTTATTGAAGAATTCACTTCCGCAACTAACACAAATTATTAACTTCAGAACAATACTAAGCTAAGGTAAAATAAAGGTTTCCTTTACATTCTCCTATGAAACTTCGTAATGATCTCTATGATGAACGGCCGGTGTAATTTGTGAGAAACACTTGAGCCTGCAGGGCCGGCCTCATGTTTGCTAATTGTTAATATAGAGAACCCTTCGTATACCGGCTGTATCTGAAGCACCCACTCCTCACTTCAGATCAGTCTTCATTGACAATGATGCTAACAGGCCGGCTTTGGCCTGCAGAGTGCCTTCCCAGCCTGCCTTCCCAGAACTACTGATTACATGGCCAGAGTGTTTAAACTACAGCACTATACTGACACCAATGTAAGTGCAAGCGCTGCTAGCATTTCAAACACGTGTTTAGGTTTCTATGCTGAGTACAATTCACCATATTTGAATGTTGTTCCAGAACTGCTTTGAAAGTTATTGTCAAGAAGTTCCTGAAAGACCAAAACTTTCTGGCAGCGGAAATAGAATGCACACCCAAATGATAAACGCTAGAGAATGGTCGGTACGAAACAACTGTCGTGCCTCGACAAACAAGTCAGGCCTTTGATTCTTCTTTGTTTATTCATAGTCCTCTAAAATGAAACAGCTCTTCTTTTTTGGGGGTAGCGGAGAGATATATAAAAGCTGTTATTATGTCGAAACACGACAGTGGTCGTGTACCTGCCGTTCTGCAACTCATGCAATTTGTACAGATGTATGTCCGAGGGGCTGATTGTGTGCAAGCGGGATAATTTGTCCTTCCACATAAATTCCTTGTTTTCTGCATAGAAATTTGTTGGTCTTCGGGGCATCATCAGGTATTTCTGTATTTTGCTTGTGTTGCTTTATTGAGGAGTTACATGATGAATTTATAGGTCAGTACTTACGATCGCTTAAACCTCCGGCCGACGCAATATTTACAACGTTTTTGTAGCGTAGCTATTTAGGCTTCCGTTCAATCAGTGATTAGCGTCGCTCAAAGCTCGCCGCTGTATAGTGGAGAGGAGTAAAGTGTAACACAAAGAAATGTAAGAAAAGTCCGGCCCAGGCACGGATTCCGCCTGCCGGGGGGGGGGGGGGGTGCGCACCTAAAGGAAAAAAATGCATCTGGTGGTCGTAAATGCACCAGAGTTCTTCGCGTTGTATAACCAGAATATCAGATTGCGCTATGATCTCATTCGGGGCCCCAGCATATTTTTGGGTTGGCAGCACGGGCGTTGGCAATAGGATTTGGCTGAGTTGAAGCGGGCTGTGGCTTCAGCCTTAGGCCGTTAAAGCTAGTGGAGACCTCCACCTCGTCTGTTGTTATCTTTCCGCCTATTAATTATGAAGGTGGCGACTTTTTGTGTGTTGGGTGCTTCTTAAAACAAAAACAAAATGTGGTTCCTGCTCATCAATTTGCGTTTAGCGCGGCTATCAATATTTTACAAAAAAAATAGGTATTTCAGCTACGTGGTGGCACACCATGTTTCATTTGTCAGCAATGGTCGACACACTGGACGGATACTATTAGGCAATGTTCGAAGGAATGTGGGTGAGATTTTAAAACGTACCAATATATGCGCACACTTATATCCACCATAAAGCTGCTGTAAGGCTCAGCGTTGATCACATCACCCCGCCACACCGATCAAGCTTGCGGATCACCGTCAACGAAGAAGTTGCTATGTCTGATGTCGACGATATTGTTGACATTGACCAATGTTTGCTTTTCGACCGGGGTGTCTCTGCCGCAAGAGGCACTGCGCGCTTTAGGCGACGGAAATCCCACGTTTTGGTCCTTTATTTCATTTAGGACAACCAACATTTAAACAGGGGCGCTCACGTCACGTCTAAAGCAAGTGACGTTTCCGCGTTAACCGATTTTAAAGGTGCATCCGAAGTGGTCTTTATGTTTCTGGATTCCTTCGACGTGAGCGCAGGGATGCCGCATGACAAACGGACAGAATTACTGGCTTTGCTGTGCCGCTATAGCGAGTTTTTTCCACGAACTCAAAACTGCGCCAGACAGCTCATGCGAAGCCGGTATTATAAACGAAGAAAGGAGCCCGATCTACACAACAGTCACCGTACGGCGTGTGTTCGTTCAAGCATTAAGTCATCCGGACGCACATGAAAGACATCCTCAGTGACGAAAATAAAGAGCCATAAAGAAGCCCCTTGTTTACGCCATTCGCACTCGTGAAAAAAAAAGACGGCGCATTGAGGTGCTGCGGTAAGTACCGGTGACAGAATCACATCACTTTAAAGGATCTGAATCTTCGCCATAATTCGACAAAACCCTTGACCACCTCGGCCACGTTAAGTACTTCTCGTCGGTGGACCTGAAGACAAGGTAATGTAAATTGAAGTGGACGAGGGAGACCGATAGACGACTGCTTTATTACTACGGAGAGCCTCTACGAGTTCAGAGTGATGCCGTTTCACCTGTGCACGTGACCAGCAACGTTTCAAAGAGTCATGACACAGTAATATGTGGCCTGAACTGGAACATCTGCCGTGTGTACCTCGATGACCTTATGGTATTCGCCCCGACTTTCGGTGAACACCTTACAAGGTCGGAGTCTGCCGTATAGGCCAATCGTACGTGGGGGTTAAAGCTGAAGCCTGAAAATTGCCGCTTTGCGTACGAGGATATCAAGTTTTATTGGCCTACTGTCAATTACCCTCTAGTCCTGGCAAACCCGGCGAAGGCTTTATTCATAGGAATTTTTCCAATAAAAGAGGGTTCCAACAAAAAGGCTTTACAAGAGCGTACGAGGGAGGCCGTAACGACATTAAAAAAACTCGATTTCGTTTATTGTGGGTGGACGCACTTAAAGGGCAACATGGCATCGTAAGAGGAGAGCTGTGGAGAGAGAAGCAAGTACGAATGTGTGTCGAAGACGATGGTCTTCGACACACATTCGTGACGAAGCAAGGAGAGGCGCGGGTACTTTTTCTTGACGTGCTTCATTTGTGACCCCATGGTTCCAGCGCACATTTTTGTAATGTGCTCGGAAAAATATTAGCGCCCGCTGCACCCAACAAATTTTTTTTGAGGGGCGTATGAGGCTTGCTGAATGATAAATGTAAAAATTCTTTATTGGGCTCCAGATGCTCAGCTGAATAAACATTTTTGTGGATTCAGGTGATACATTTTATTTACCCTTGATGTACTCTTTACCCTCAGCAACATCAGCTGTTACAAAGAGGAAGAGAGAAATAAAGAACTTTAAAAACAGCAGGACGGCTACACAATCTGAGCACTGGGTGTGAAATTTAATTGCGCCGCGTAACTAATGGAGACCTTGAAGATGATTTCGCTTCAAAGTGATCATCGCTGCAGAGGAGTCGAGCTGAATGTTAGCCCGCAAGTTTGGCATACACATTTAGCGAGTGATGAATGCGCGAGGGCTATTGACTGGGTCTGTGCCCCCGAAATATCGAGGGTTTAGGCATATATATATACATATATATATATATATATATATCTATATATATATATATATATATATATATATATATATATATATATATATATATATATATATATATATATATATATATATATATATATATAAATCTAGAGAAAGATAAACTCACAAAGCGCGCAGAAATAGTATAAGTAAAGAGTCGGATATACACCAAGAACAATAACAAACAATGTTTACTTACGTAGCGGCAACGGGACTTGCCTTCATCAGAGTAAAATCATGTAACTTTACTCTGATGAAGGCAAGTCCCGTTGCCGCTACATAAGTAAACATTGTTTGTTATTGTTCTTGCTGTGTATCTGACTCTTTACTTATACTATATATATATATATATATATGTATATATATATATATACGTTTATATATATATGTAGATATATTTAGATTTGTATATATATCTGTAGGGCAGTTGAACTTTTTAAGATGGTGCAGAAACCAAGCAAAGAAAACTTTGAACAAGGTAAAAGCATGATTGTTGCCAACGTTTCAGCAAAGAGACTTGCTTTCGTTAGGGCAATCTCTCGCCTGGCTGGCAGCCTTTATATAGGCTAGGTCACCAGGTGAGAAGGGAGAAAGAAAGGAGGAAGTGAAATTCAGAAAGCGGATTGGTTTAGGAGTATGTCGGGGGAGATATTGGGGAGCAAAGAAGGTTGTATAGTTTGAGCAGCGAAGTAGGTCACAGGGAGTCAGCCGGGGGTTGATATTCGGTGAGATTTTGGAGAGAAAGGATGAGAGGGTGTTTGTTGACCCGCCGTGGGGCATACGAAAATGTTCTCAGAACCGCCGGAACCAGGCCAGGCGGTGATAGTGGGGCCCTTATCAGAAACTATCTGCAAGCCTCAGGTGAAAAGAAAAGGTAGAGAAGGGGGGAAATAACAGGTCAAGGAAAAAAGAAAAAAAGAGAAAAAAAAAGAAGGAAGGAAACCACACAAACCCACACACAAAAGAAAAAGCAACGACGCGGCAACTGAAATGGCACGTGTCACCCACGGCAACATTTCTGGAACAGGCCTGTCCTGAAACTCAAAAACGAAAAGATAAAGTTAGAGTGACGTACGGGGCACAAGACCACGCGGAGTAAAAAAAGTGAGAAATATAAATTATAAAATAGAATTCCAAAAGCAAAGGTTGGAGGGATGCGGGAGAGTATTAGGCTAGAAGCTATGGAATGAAAAAAAAAGAAATTAGGCGACCAGGTAAAGATCAGAGGGAAGGGTAAAAGTCTTTGGATAAGGTATGTGCAAGACAGTGCCTATTTCTGTATTCCTGGTGAATATCGCAAGGATTCCAAGTTGTCCCTAGACGCATAATCCCAGTAGGTTCCATGGAGTTGAATTTGTGAATGGAATAGGATTCTCGGTATTTTCTGTCCCTAGGAGACCTGAATTTCGACTGAAGTATATGCAACTTAAGGTCATCAAAACTGTGGCCTGGTTGGTTGAAATGCTGCGCTACAGCTATGGAGGATTTGCTAAGAGTATCTGCCCGGGGATCATTACGGCGTAGGCTCATAGGTTGACTCGTTTCGCCTATATACTGTTTGTGGCACATTGAGCATTCCAACATATACACAATGTTGCATGAAGTGCAGGTAAAACTTGAATTAATCTTGTGCACATAATTACTGGCTGGGCTTTCCTTCTCCCCTCTCTCCTGGGGACCTACCCCTATATAAAGCGTGCCAGCCAGGCGAGGGATTGCCCTGACGAAAGCAAGTTTCTTCGCCGAAACGTTGGCAACAATCGTGCTTTTACCTTGTTCAAAGTTTTCTTTTCTTATATATCTATATATATAGATATATTTGTGTGTGTATCAATCAGTATATGCTTAATCAGCGTGTGTTAGGAAAAAGTTTTAACTTGCGATAAAAATAGCGGGGAAATCTTGTTCTGTGAGACCGAAATTTTATTTTCCATGTGAAGATAGGGCTGCTTAGGCTCGAGGGTGATTTGACTCGAAACGAAAGATTTAACACCTATTACAAACCAACCACATCTGAACGTTTTAATGGTTTGTAGTTTGCAGGTAGTCCTGCCTACGGAGTAGGTAGTTCAGGCAACACCCATGTCAAAACATCTGCACAAAGCAAGTTTGGACTCTATTACGGGCTTTATTCAACTATTGGAAACAAAATATACATGGCACAGGAGACACATTCTCAACAGCACTTCGATGTCAGGAGGCTTACGGCACGACGGGACGGGCGGCCCACCGCTTGCTGTCGTGCGGACTCCGTGAAGGTACCTCGCGGCGCCTGGTCTCTCCTGACTGGAGGCTCCCCTCCTGGCAAGCGCCGCTGCGATTATCTAGTGTGGCCCCCTTTCATCGCAGAGCACTACTCAAGTTTGCTCCTAGACGACAGAAGAGGTAGGGTGCGGGAATTCGAACGTGAGAACGCGAGATTCCTGAATGGAGAATACCTATAGGTTGCACCTGATGTAACAAGATGATTCTGTGCGCCACAGAACGCTCACGGTTTCCCTGAATTTGGCGGAACGCGCTTGTATTCGGAAAGCTCCATTATGTTTTCCATCGTGAATGTCCGAAAGTTTGCAGCTAAGAAATGTTATATCTTGAGGCTCAGGAAATCCATGAATTTCTGTCGCGCAGCGAAGCAAGGCCGTCGTCAGCCACCGCCACGGTTCAGGGCGTCGTAGCCAAGGCCCTGGACATCGTCGACAGCACGGATTAGGTCTGCGCTACCATCTACGGGGCTCCAGCGGGCCGAAGGGCACGTGACCGTGAGCGAGCCATGGTCGTGCCGTTTGACTGACCCGGCTGAGGTCTCCATCGCATCGTAACCTGTGGTCGTAAGGGAACGCTGACGGCGCAAGCGCAGCTACGAGGGCGACGTGGCGGCCCGCGTCCACCTACGACAGACCGTGAGCGCGTTCCGTTATCTGGAAGTTTATACGGGGATGTTCGCGGACCTGTTCGTCGCGGGCATTGGAGCGGACCACTTGGGGTTTCCCTTTAGCCTCATTCTCGTCTACGTTTAGTGTGTAACCTTTTGTTGTTGATTAAAACCTCTGTCCTGTGACGTCTGTAAATATGTCTTCTCCTCGTTCGCCCTAAGAGCATTCCCTTTCTGTCGCGTGATCTGGGCCAACCATTACACATGACTCGGGAACCTGCTAAAGATAACGACATCCAGTATTGTGCCCATATACACATTAGGCAACCCTAATCAGGAAACCCTAAAAGCTAGGTTGCAAACACCCTTGAAAGATACGGGCACGGCAGACGACAGCTTTTCGGGACCGGACTATTCTAGAAGTGTCGAGATGCTCTTTCTCTAACCTTCAGCCCTCGTCCCTTCTGTGCGGTTTACGTGCTGCACCTTGCCGACCGGTGGTGTGCCCTGATCGATAGCTGGTTTTGCACGTCTTCGTGCAGTCACAACAAAACGTTTGTGTGTGGAATGTTGACGCGGCTACCTACCAACAGGCATATTTGAATAGCCACGGTACATGCGCGGCTGTATCGCGTTCAGCGTCTTCTTTGGTTGTTTTTAGTAAAGCAAAGCTTTCTACCTCTACCGGCCGACGGTTTCGTTACATGCGCCACAAGAAACTCCAACCAGGCTAAATAAAACTTCTCGCACCGCTAGCGATCAATCTTGAGCCCGAAGAGCAGCAGAGCGAGAGCCCACCGTCGCAGCCACGCAGCTACGCCCACCCGGGAAGACGGCGACACAGACGCTGGTTTTGATTCAGGGGCTTAGAAAGGGGAGGGCGATTTGAACGCGACACAAGAAACAAGAGAGTCGGGGAAGCGGTAAAAGTCATGACGCAGTAGCCGCGCGTGCTGCCCTCCTCACCATTCGGAAAACAATCGTCTCCGTTTGAGTTTTGCCGGGGCACGGCTGGGGTACAGTGGTGGCGTCCGCCGCGGGAGCACGGCCATGGCCTACGCTGCTGCGTTCGGAATGCCGCCCGAGCGAATCTCAGGTGACAGCTAAAGCAGAACCCCTCCAGCGACGCCTTCAATTCATCACAGGCAGCGATGGGCAGACCATGCAATGTGAACAATGCAGAAGAGCGGGGATGCAAAGGTCAGAGAAAAGAACAGTCCGACTCATCCGACTCATGCTGCTAGAGGCACTTTAGTGAATTCAAGTCACATCGCATCGCCGATTCTTGTTGGTGTCGTCTACAGCTTTGCTTTCCAACCACCTTTACAGCGTCCATTGGAGCCAATTTTTGCGTTAGCAATGGAGAGAGAACGCCGGCAAATTTTTCCTTATTGATTCCTAAACCCAGCCCAACACAAGAACATGAAGGAAAAGAGCTGGCGCGGACATGGGTAACGTCAAGCTCAACCACCGGCCAGGTTGCTTGGGGTGTCGCTGTGTAGGGTCCTTGAGCGGCCTAGTTTCTCGTGACATCAGATAGATGTGGCGGCTAATTGATCACGATTTCCGAGTACCGGCGTGTTAGGCACCGCGCATGGATTCGGGTCGCAAAATACGTCCGACGAACGCCGAATGGCTGGGTTCTGAATTGATAGCTCTCCTAGCATAACATGGGCTAAGCTACACAAACAGCATATATAACATCAAAAAGTAATTTTATGCGCCACAAACCCCATATAGGTACTCACCTTGAAATGGGCACTAAAAGGTGCAATTATATTGCGAGATTGAACGGACGACGGCCATGACCGTGAGATGAGCAACAAAACCGGACGATGCCGCTTGGCGCGACGGTCCCCTCAACACTAAGGCTAAAACACCCGGAAAAACAAAACGTCCGATGCGGCTGGGTATTGCCGACAGGGCGGCGTAGCATCGTAGGTCGTAGGGCTGTCTCTCGTCATCGCCCTCACTTGCGGTAGTTGTGCGGGCCCGTCCCTGGTTGCTGTCCCCGAGCGGAGGACCACTGGGCGCCAGGCACTTCGAACAGACGGTCACGCCCACACGGTACGTCGAGCGGGATGCCGTGCCTGTCGTGCCGTGATGTAGAAACGGGTCGTCTCTCCCAGCCCCGGCTTCTTCACTGATGGGACTGCTTCACCCGTTCCAGCAGAGCTTCCGCCAGCCGCCCATGCCAGACTCTTTCTCGCTCGAGCATACTCCGGCACGCACCCTGTTTGCAATTGTCCAGGGGTCTTGCATCTGGGGGGTGGCGCTGTTCACCTTTCGGCCACATCACAACAATGACCCCTGGTTTTTGAAAGTTTTGTCCTGCAAAACTTTTCAGGCACACGCCTCCTCACTCAGGAGGGTCGGTTAGTTCGAAGAGGATGGATCACCAAGCCAAAAAACAATGTCATGCTCAGAAGTCTCTGAATAGGGTAAAAATCACAGGTCTCGCACTTTGGGCACGCAAAGGTAATGCAAACACACAAGCAAACGAAGATCGGAAGCTGCTAACCATGCATGTAAGGACGACCGCCTGCGTAAACATCTCAAGCAAAACGATTTACATCCGTTGCAATGGTAGATACTCTTATGGGTGCAATTTAAACTGCATGGGGAAGTTCGAATTTTGTGGATAGACAACCTAGCACCTAACTCGAGAATCTCGAGTGCTTTCCATGTGGTGTCTTTAGGAAGCTCTGGCTAGTATAATAGACTGTACGGAGGATGTCGCTGTCCCTTATCTGGTGAACATATCCCAGCCTTGTGCTCGTCGGTAGGGGTTGATCTACATACCGCGCAAGACCTAATGTAGCGTTTGGTGTCCCGTCGCACGCCCGACATATACAAGTTCTCCTCAACGTGGTACATCGTTCTACGGAAACTCTGATGACCACCTCTGCCATTGTCGTGGGCCGCTCGGAGAATACGGCTCCAAAAGGTTGTCGAAACACAACTTGTGTGCTTGTTCCGCTGGTTGCGAGGTCGTATCGCCGGTACCGAACGTGCCCGTGATGAACGACGGCATAACGGTTGCCTTTTCGATGAGAAAGCATTGCCCATTTTGCGGAAGCAACCTTACAATGTAAAGTCTTTGCACTGTTCCTCAATGAGTTGACCATGGGGAGCTTGTAACATGGCGTCAATTGGTGATTCCTCCCAGGGCAGCAGGTCGTCTGCAGTTCCGGCAACGGCGGAAACAAAAACTGAAGTTTTGCTGCTTGAGGGTGTATCGAAAATGTTCATCTGTGCTGGCGCTTTTGATGGTGGGAGTCTACGCTTCCAGTTCAGATCTGGATCTTGTAAGTTTCGTACACGAGGGAGATTGCCCACTTTGAGATCGCAAATGGGGTTCTCCAAGCAAGCAGCGCTTACTATCCCGGTAAAGTAAGGCGTCTCAAACTGAATAACTGCCTCTTGCCAGAGATTGCCGGATCTGTCTAGAAGACGCACGTGTCTGGTCGTTCCGCACAGACACTTTCCAGGAACCAGGGCTATGCGTAAAATCCCCGTATTACTTATTGGATACCTTAGCACCGTTGCTATTTTTCTAGTAGACGTCCTTCCACGACAAAATGCCTTCCACGACAAAGTTGGGGTTTTCATGCCTCGTGTAAAGGCCCCTGTTCATGGTCTGGCCGCCGGACTCCTGGGCTAGGTGGGTTTCGAGCAGCTATAAGGCTCCGTGAAACACTTGGCAATCGCGCAAGCCACGACCATCATCACGCCCTGCCTACAGTTCTGTGCCTCGTGACGGAGATTTTCACATGTGTTGCACTTCGGAAAAGTCGTTAGGTGTGTTTCGACAGTCCGCAGCACGGTGCCCGACACGGTCGCCAAAGACTCTCCCTGAAGGCGATCTCATCGGTCCGCCAGGTGGCTCTTGTCTTGACTCTCGTGCATTACCCGCAGCTTCTCCGAGCTTGTGCAAACACTGATCTTCCAGGAAGCTGTCCGTGTACGTGGCAAGCGTAGCAGGAGACTGGCGCTCCCGCTTCTTCAGGAAAATGCCGAGGTTCGAACTGCAACAGCGAAGGTACTGCTCGGTGATCATATGATCCGGAGACCGTCGTTGGTCTTCAGAACTTCGGCCATCTCCACCCAGTGGTAGAAATGACCAGGCAGCCGAGTGGCCAGCTGCTTTCCGTTCTTCCCGTATTGAGGCCGTACCATCCTTAACTTCTCCTGGTCGCCTTGCGCCGTGAACCAGAAGCGCTGTATGAGGGTCGTCTTGATGTTCGTGCGGTCGAGGGCATCGTGCGTGGTCATCCGACAAATGATCGTCAGCGCCTCTACGGTGAGGCACATGCTCACCGGTGAGGCTCTGATGGGACTGCTTGACCCGTTCCAGCAAATCTTCCTCCAGCCGCACACCTCGCTCGGATACTGCCGCACACACCCCGTTGGGAATTGCCCAGGTGTCTTGCTGCTGGGGTTTGCACTCTTCGCCTTTTCGCCACATCATCATAAACACAAACATCGGCGAAAAGGCCTGTGGATGATGCTAGGGTGGTAGACGACGATTGATATAAATTGGGAAGTGCAGGGCCCCTAAACTGATCCCTGATGGAAGCGACAAGTAACGTTACAGTGAGACGGCACGTTAGCGTTGTCATTTACAATATGGAATCTGTTCTGCAGAAAACATTCAATACATCGTAAACATTAGGATGAATGCTAACTTGACAATGTTTATGTTCTACCAGTGCAGTACTATAAAAGTGCAATCAAGTGCGATCGCAAAATCAATCACGGTTTTCTCGACTAATGACCAATGACACAGCAAAGAACAGAGATCATTAGTAAAGGTGAGCAACTAATTTTCACTAGCCTAAGTTTTGCGAACACCGTGTTCCTAGAGTGTAAAATAAATTAAATTTGAGAAAACTCTTCTAGTTTGAATGAATTTCCTGTATGAGTAGCTGGCATGGTATTGATATCAGAGAGATAGGTAGGTAGTCATAAGGAGAGAAAACCTCACCGGACGTGTGTACCGGAATCACCATTCCACACTTGCTGTTTTTAAAAACAAAGGAACATTGAGGTGGCTGAGAAAATCCTTAAGAAAGGATCAATTAAAAGTTGAAATTTTTTTCGTAAAATTTTCTTTATCTAACCAATTGCTAAAGATGACACAATTCTAGCTCTTTATATCAGCTTAAAAATTCCTGCAAATTCAAGGAAATTTAGTGCTATTGCTTAAATATGTAGCTTTCTACGAGAAAAATAGTGGAGGTTCTTTTAAAGATAAAGCAAACGCATTATTGAGCACTACGCTGCCCACATACGCGCTCAACAAATTCCTCGTCTGGCGTTAGTTTGATGTGTTTATGTCAGCACCTATTAACTGCGCTCCAGCAATCAGCCGAAAATGGGGATTGGGGCATTTGCTGGTAAAAATGCGTTTTCGCATGCAAGAAGAGCTTTTTTATTTTGTAATTTATAACCCATATGAGCCGACCACCTGTGTGGCTCGGCTGCGTTCTGGCTCGCAAAAAACAGAAAAAAACACATCTTTACGCGTGATTACATAATTCGGGGGTGAATTTCCTACGCAGCTGTACGGCGCAGCAAAGGCAGCTGCGTGAACGAGAACATGTCCTGACCATTTTACTGCCAGTACTCCAGAGCTCTCTCGGGCGAATATAAGAGCGTCAGTTCAGGACGATCCACTGCTCAACATTAAGTGCTTCCAGCAGTAGCACAGCACTGTGGTTGCCGGGCAACAAAGAAGAAGTCGTCTCTGGGCTCAGATCTCGAATTTTGACATGGCGTTATCCTCTGTGGTAAGACATTCAGTGAAATCTTCGTAACTTTGCGCCAGCTTCTGTATTTTTTCTTTATTTTTTAGTATTTTTTTAGTTTTTGTTACATCCACTGTTTCAAGATTATGCCAGGGGTGGCATATATCAAGGGACACCCGTGGTAAGTGCCAAAGAACGATCAGAAGCAAACAAAGTTTAAACATATAGAAGAATGAATGCTACCATGTATCTTCAATAGCAATGAGTCAACAAGCAAAATCAGACAAAATAGATACATATATAACGATAATTACTGCAGTGCACCGTCGCAGGCGAACAACGCACTTTGCGGAACAACTTCATTAGTTAAGTTACTCAATTCACAATTCTACTAAAAACGAGCAGTTGAAAGAATTCGTTCGGTTCTGTTGCGCTGCTAGATGGTGTCTCTGTCTTGTCGCGTAAGCCGCAAATAAAAAAAATATGTCACGTGTCAACCGCAGAGTGTTCTTCCATCAACTAGAAGAGAAATGCGAGGTTCAATATTCGATTTCAGTCTGTATTTGGTGGCACTTTGCTTTTAAACGGAGGTTTGTAAAGGGAAAGAGGACCTGTTGGCATATAAATGAACCGAAGAACTTTTCTGCAAGAATGTTTGTAAAGAAAAGAGGACTGCTTGCCATATAAAAGAACCGGAGGACTTTTTTGCATCTTTTAATTGTCGAATATCTGTCTCATTGAACGGGCCGCATTGTATCACAGCATACTGCAATATCGCACCAAGAGTTGGGGAAAATCAATGTAAAGAACACCTTAAAAAAATTCGGAGAACGGATGTAGCCTCTTCAGAATCTATGTGTTCTTACCAGGATAGCTTTTTGTAATACCAAGACCCATGTATTTGTATTTGGGTCACTTCTTCTCATAATTGTATTGTTCGTAGAGTAGTAGAACTCCAGAGGTTTTTTATGCGTAATTCTCATGAGTATTGTTTTAGTAAAGTTAACAGGGATCTGCCATTGATCACCCCATTAAATTATTTTAGAAAGTCATGATTTCGTTGAATTTCATCATTAACTTAGGTGCGATATCAGACACCGCCGTCGGCTTACAACCTAATGTGAACACAAAGTTTATTAGAAATATAATTTCTATACAACACAAAATAGGATTGAGCACCGATGCCTAATGACGCCTGAGTATGCAAAGGGGTGTTGAGAAGAGATATTGCTTAGCGGAACCATGCGACGCTGTTTTGTGAGGTATACTATTATACAGGCTAGACCAATTCAGTTTTTCACGTGTAGGTTTTGAACAATTTGACATGCAAAATTTTGTCAAAGGCTTAAGGTCTTCAATGTTTCAATCCATGCGCTCCAATCAAAGTAAGCTTTAGGTTAAAACTACTATGATAAATAAAATTTTGTCTTTAAGTATGGTATAGGTAAAAAAACAAAAGCTTTATTTATATTTCGGGTGGCTTTCAGGAACTGCGTGCGTTGTGGTTCTCAGTAATGTGCTCATGGATAAATTATTGATTACTCTTCAAGGGAAGCTTCTGTCAACTCGACCATTGCTGGTTGCGTTCGCGAACACATGTCGCCCAAAATGAATCTTGCCCATACTTACCCGAAAAAATGATGATGATGAAGTTCAAGTGTTTTGTAGGGTTTTTAGCTTCCGAACCTAACGTTGGCCTTTTAATATTCCGATCGTACGAAACCAGAGGCCCCACTACCGATGCCAACGCATGTTTTTGTCGGTGGCTTTAGGTCAACAACTGCTATCGCAAAAACAAGATTTTGTTACGTCATGAAACAATGCTGTAAAAGGGCTTGGAAGTGCCCAGTTGTGCACCCAGTTTTCTAATATCTCGAAATATGTTTTTAAAGTTCAAGATAGAATTGCTGTCTGAGGTAATTGAAAAAACAGTCACTTTAGTGACGGAAAGTTTATTTCTGGAAACGGGTAATTTAACGGAACTGATCGGTTGGTACCAAGAACCAAAGTTCATTCAGAGATTTTGTGCATGGCTTAACAACCACACTACGCTACTAATAAACGACCAAAAGTGGCATAGCGGCCATAAACGGGTAAATTACCTTTTTGACATCGAACTGTCCTTGGTACTTACTGTTAGGGTATATTTCAGGGGTGGTGTGACGTATAATAAAAAAAAACAGTCATAGCCGTTACCTGCGATAATATTGAATGATTCCCTCCCTTGAATTCCCCAAATATTTACCTACCTCACAAAAATCAGGGATACAGAAAAAAGTTATTTCTCTCGGTAAATTATAATACTAAACTGCGTAAGACCTTTACAAAGAATGACCCATAACTTCTGGGAAACGTTAAATCCGGCCGGCCGGAGATTATCCTAGCCCTTTCAGGATTTCAAAAATCTGGGAAGCATTGATTGGTTATATGAGATCAGTCTTCAGTGTCAATGAGGGTACCAGTCTTGCTTGTGGTCTCGACAGTGCACTGCTTGCCATCACAGAAGTACGGATTAGTTAGCCGAAATTGGTAATCTGGTACGCAATATTGACACCAATAAAGATGCTGGTGTTCATAGCATTCCAAACACGTTTTTAAAATTCTATGCGGAATAAAATGCAACGTGCTTGACAGTAATTTTTTGCACTCTCCAAACAATAAATCTTCGCGCCAGCGCATAATGAAGGCGTCATAACTCAAACCATAAAACTTCCAGAATGGTAGGCAAAACAGAATGGCGTTCTTCGACGGACAAGGCAACCCTTTCATCCCGCTTCGCTTTTCCAACATTCGCGCCAACTAAATAGCGCTTCCTATTTTGCAAAGCGGAGTGGAACGGATGGGGTGCCTCTTCAGCCGAAGGAAGACGCTGTCTTCTGCATGCCTTCCTGTAAATGTTAAGAAACTGTCTTATGAATGAATCTACCGTGCGTTGATTGTGCCCAAGCGCGAAGATATCTGCTTTGACATAATATTTTTCGTTGCGGTATGGATATCACTTGTTATTCTGCGCCGCATCCTGTGTTAAATGTGCCTTTGCTGGTGTTTGTTCTACTGCGAAGGTATATGATGAATTGAAGATATCAGTACCAAGAAAAGTTTAGAGCTGCCATGGACACCCGGATCCCAAGTTTTTAACAATGGAGCTGTTAACCTTGTGTTTAAGTGAAAATCAGCGTAGCTCCAAACTTAGCAATGCAAAGTGGAGAGAACGACGATGCTCGGCGAAGAAGTGTGAGGGAAAGTGGGATAGATGCAATGGGCCTATAAGCAGGTCCTGGGAGTGTGCGCCTTAAGAAATAAACGCTACATTTTGTTGGAACCAACCCTCAGTCCCTCGGGTTATAAAAACGGCGTGTCTTTGATTGGGCTGTCATCGCATTCAGGGCGCTCAGCATTTCCTCATGGTTTTGGCAAACAGCCTATAAAATAGTACCACAAGGAAAAGAACCAGACAGGATGACCACTGACTACAAAGTACGATAGCTAAGATCTAAGAAATCTGGTTTTTGTATCGGTTCTAAGGTGGCCCCATATAAGTGGTATTTAATTTACGAACGTGATCTTGCTTTGGATGGAGGCCTGTAGGTAATGGTTAGAAACGGTTTCAGGCACGTATACTATTATTTATGGTTGCTGAAAAGCGCCTCTTTCTGTGCTGTATTTTGCATGTCTTGAAGGTAATACAAAAGAAAAAGATGGGCCTGAAGTTCACTGTTGAAGCCATGCAAAACTTGTGTATCCAATTTCTCGACCTTTCGTTAAAATTTCGTAACAACTCTCTTTGCTTGCAATTCGCGCCTAGATAAGTAAAGCCTATGTTCAACATCAAATGCCACCACAGTGAACTTGTAAAAACTCTATTGCCTTTTCTAGCCTTCGTTCAGTGTTTCTAAATCATGCGTACACTCAATGAATGAACGTTTTAGTGATCAGGTAAAAAAAGTGAAAGAAACAACTTTTTCAAGCAGTGCTTTGGCATGAGCATGTAATAAGCTTGTATATAATAAAATGTCACAATAAGATTTGCGCACAAAATGGAGTTGAACAACAGAAAATGTACTCCATGATCCCTTATGCTCAACAGACCACTGATAGACTAAAAAGAAGTAGCTGTCAGATGAGGTAGTGCAGGTTGCTATAATGGCACCAAACAAAGTTGATAGAGTCTGTGCCTTAGTGTAGAGTAGGAAGCAAATAAAGGAAGCCGGTAGATATGAAAAGTGCTGTGATAATGACAAGAATTAGTATGTACCATGTTGCTTTGGTGTTGTTTACCAAATTCCTGTGTCATGTGGTAAGCCCTATGTTCGCCGGACGGGCTGTTGTTTACACATGCGTTTATTTAAGCAATTTAATTCCTTAAAAGGCACAACGGCATCTTATTTGTCGGATCACTGTCGTTCATATTCTCACACTCCTGTGAACGCCATTTGAAAAAAAACTGCTGTATTCTTCCGTCATCCCAATGAGCTTAAGCGACAAATTATACAGACTTCCGACGTAACCAGGCATGCTGAAAAATGCGTTTATCAGGCCTCCGTTTGTTTACACAAGAAAGAGGTGGCTTTTCTTGATTGTAATTAAACTCAGAGCAAGGGAAAGTACTTCTCTTTATCTCCATCGGTGATTGGATGTGATTCTTACCGTAGCCCATGCGATGATTCAATGTTTTATGTATAAATGTTT
Source organism: Haemaphysalis longicornis (assembly GCF_048455015.1). Lineage (NCBI taxonomy): Eukaryota > Metazoa > Arthropoda > Arachnida > Ixodida > Ixodidae > Haemaphysalis > Haemaphysalis longicornis. Next base: position 26,969,186 of record NW_027526204.1, on the reverse strand, counting down.
CTTGGTTTTGAATAAATCTCAGCCGATAATCAGCGCTTCTCCTGTCTGGCTCTTTTCTTTGGGTTCCTCTTTAACGCCCTGTTTCGAAAAGAAAACCATGTCGCAATACCGGCTCGCCCAACTCTCCATTTTGATTCAGCATTTCCTTTGGGTTTGCAGCTTGCGTGTTTGCACTGCACTTTCGCTTCGTTGAAGTGTACTTGTTCTCCTGACTTCGGCAGGTAAAGCTAGTAAACATCACCAGCTCCACTGTTTCCTCAGTCTTGGAATCTTAGGGCGAAAGCGGTCGAATGTTTTGTAGGGTGCTTTTAAAGAGAATAACATGCAGTAACTAGTCAATTATTGTTCGTTTGCATGGGCATCACTAATTCACAAAAAATAGCTTTTCAGATTCCTTGTGGTGATGGCTATCCAGGTGGCAACCGCCGCACCTCGATATGAATTTCGGCAGTGCTTACATCACTGGGTGAGAATGATCAAAATCCTAATAATAAGAACATGTATGCTAGTTCGCATGCTAGAACACGTGCTGTGACGTATCAATTTTGGTATGATGCTCTCAGAACTACTTTTTTTTCCTTCCTTTGAGAATGTTCCTTTTACTACGCGATGCAGTGTTCTTTTCTTTGCTCTTTTTGTTCTTGTGTTTTGTTGTAATAAAATTTTGATTTGCCGTTTCACTATTGTGTTTAGATGTATACCTTATGTAATACCCTCCGTCAGAGGGCTTGTAGGGTTGTTTTGAAATAAATAAATAAATAAATAAATATATTCACCTATATGAACACGCACACACACACGCAAATATATATACATATATATATAGTATAAGTAGAGTCGGATACGCCGCAAGAAAAATAACAAAGAAAGTTTGCTCATGCAGCGGAAATGGAACTTGCCTTTATCAGAGTACGGTTGCATGATTTTGCCAATTGTTTGACTGATTGATTACATGATTGATTGATTGATTGATGGATTGATTGTAGGGTTTAAGGCGATGACGCAACGCAGGTTATGAGCTGCGCCGTAGAGGAGGGCCCCGGAATAATCTTGGCCACCTGGGAATATTTACGCACCCGAAATCTGGCGCAATTTGGCATTTTTGCTTTTTGCCTCCATCAAAAAAGCGGGCGCCGCGGCCAAGAATTGAACCCGAAACCTCGTGCTCAGCAGCACAACGCCTTAGCCACTCAGCCACTACGGCAGGTTACATGATTTTGCTGCCGCAAGCATTTTGAACACATTTCTTATATAGCTTTGTCGAAAACTATGAGAAGGACACGAAGATGTTTCGGAAACGACAGGTATGATTACAGTCGGGCTATTCCCATGGTACAACAACAAAAGAGCGAGAGGGAGATGGAGAGAGAAAGAAAAAGAGAGAGAGGAAGAGGAATAAAGAGTGAAGGTTAACTTTTAAGGCAGCTCTCAAGATTGCATGACGACGTGGCAACGCACCTGGCGTGGGCTGCGAACAATCGCGGTTTCAAAAAGAAGGGAAAAGTACACAAGGTAATAAGTGGGTGGGAAACTGGTTCGGGCGGATCAAGACTGGCAAGACAAGACAGTGTTTAGGGTGTGCACCCCGCGGAAGAATAGATCCGGTGAACAAAAGAGCAATGCTGAGTGAGCTAGCAACCGAACAGGAAATAAGTAGGGTTCATAGATCACAAAGGGTTAAATGTTCCTAAGTGAAGGGGGGGGGGGCGGAAGCGGCCTCCCTCCCAAGGACAAATCGCATGGTCGAGCCGCATTAGGTTTATAAAGCTGGTGTATTTGTAATTTTGTGCAAATTTTGGCGGGAATCTTAAGGGTAGGATTTTTGAACAACATAATAAAAATTTAGAGGTCGCCATTTCTATTCGAGGGTAATGCATGTTAGTTGCCCTTTTACCCCTTTATAACCAGTGCTGCTGACCCAACTGTTCAATGAGATAAGATGCGCGAACCTCGTGGTTGTGATCGGTTTTAAAACGAATTACGAAATTGTTGCTTTAAGTTGCTCAACTACAATACCGGGACCATTGACAAGTTGTGACAGGAGCTGATAAGGACAACTTGTTGCATGAGTGCGGTGAATATTGAACCGTATTTGAAAGGGCGCTCCAGTTTGCCAAATTTGTTGTTACCTACAACGAAATCACTCTAGAACGTATACGACATTAGCAGAGTCACAGTAAATTTACCTTTTATATTTACGCAATAGTCCGAAGCCGTGCTAGTGGCACGCTGTGTAGTGGTCATCGAGGTTTCCTACAGGGCATGTAACCAATAGTTTCCGTTTGGCTGATACGAGAGGTAGTGAGAAAGTCACCCAACATCCTTATTACGCTTGTAGACAATGCGTGCTGGTTCGGGGAATATGCTTTTTAAGCGTTCAATTTGTAGTGGGATATTTTGATGTTCTCTTAGTACGGTTGACACTCTTGAGAGGAGGCGGAGTGGGTTGAAACTAATTTTTTTTCCCGATGAACGTTCGGGGTTTTTTTCTTAATGTTTATGGGCTGGCTCGCAGAGTAGCCTCGTCGATAACTTGTTGCGGGTATTTTTTTTTCAGGAGGGCAGTCGTAAGGTCTTGACAGTTTTCAATGTTGCCTTGGATTGTGCAAAGTCCCCTGAAAAGGTGGGCTTGACTGCAAGGTATTGCTGTCTTGCAGTGTCTGACATGGCTACTTTAAAAGTGCACATACAGCAGCGTGTCTGTCGGTTTGCTATACGGTTTAAATTGAAGCCAACGTTCAGAAGTAGTAACGGTAACGAGCAGAAAGTTTACAATGTGTTCCGAGTAGGAATGAGCAAGGGAAATAATAGGATGGGCTAGGTTAAACGCCACAATGAAGGTTAGAAGCTCCACGTCACCGTACTTCCAGATCATGATTACGTCATCAATATGCTTTTTATTTAACAGTTGCTTTAAAGATTGGGTGTAAAGCAAGTTTCATTCGAAGTAAACCCTAAATATATTGGCGTAGTTGGCTCTGATTCTGTTACCATTGAGATACCGCTGACTTACACGAAAAGAACCCCGTCAAACGCAAAATTGTTAAGTTCCAGAATAATCCTAAAGGAAGTTAGTTTGGACAGTACAAAAATCGATGGGTTTGTCGAACGACGACTGCTGATATGCCACCTTGATGCGACGCCACAGCGATGATGCCACCTTCATGAAGGATTACAATGAACAGTGACGCAACATCCAGGGTGACTAAAAGGTAGTTTTGAGATGTCGGAGAGAAAATCGTTGGTATCATTAATGAAGTAGAGAAAGCTGGGTCGAATGTCGCGAAAGAGATAATCCATATACGCAGAATGTTTTCGGTAACACTGCCTGTGCCAGAAATAACGGTGCGCCCTCGGTTGTTCACCTTATGAATCTTAGGAAGGAGGTAGACTTAACCGGCTACTGCACTTAAAGGAATCAGGAAAGGAGGCGTTGTTTCATTGATTGTTTTATTTTGAACAAGCTAAGTTTATCTTCGACGATTTTCTGATAGTCTTGAGTGAGACCATTAGAGAGCTTTGCAGAACGTCGATAGCAATAGTTGCTGTTGGACCTCTGGGTCCTCCAGCTGCGGCGCGATGCTCAGGAAGGAGAGCGACACGTCGTGATCCGATGAAGCTTTTAATGGAACTAGAAGAAGAAGTGGAGCGAGCCGGCGCAGCCACGAGAGCATGCGGCAGCTCGTGAAAAGCAGCATGAAATGATGATGATAAGTGTCTTCTGCTAGGAGCGAGGAAGTCACAACAGTCTCCCCCGCCGACAGATGACGCTAGGAGGCTTCCAAAGGGTGGAGTAGCTGTACGGGGCGCTTGACGGTAGTGCCGCAGGGCAAACGGAGATAGCAGGATCTGACAATGCCGTCTCGTCCGGCGATCAACTCTTCGATTCGCGCCAAAGTCCACAGTTGTCTTGGACGCTGTCGTTCACCTAGTAGAACAATACGGTCCTTCTTCAATAAATCTGTCCTTTTAGCTTTGTTGGATGAGAAATTCCGAAGCTCATTAAGGTACTCTTTTAACCAACGTGACCAGAAGGCTTGCAAATCTTCTTCTCTTTTGCGCCAAAGATTCTTTAGTTGATCGGTGGTCGAGTCGGTGTTGATTGTTGGATCGTACGGTGGTAATGCTGTCAGTCGCCTTCCGACGAGAAAGTCTGCTGGAGACAGAGGATATGGTTCCTGAACGTCATTGAAAACGTAAGTTAAAGGCCGCGAATTCACGACGGCCTCCACTTCTGTTAGTAGCGTGGACAACTCTGTCTCATTTACAAGCCGCCGTCCAAGCATCTTCTTTAAACAGGTTTTTACAGACCGTACGAGCCTCTCGTAAAACCCACCCCACCAGGGAGCGCTCGGGCATATGAATTTCCATTCAATTGCTGAGGATGAGAAGAAGGCAAGCACGTCGGGGTTTCTAATCGTTCTCCAAAGCTTCTGAAGTTCCTTGGAGGTCTTGACAAATGTTCGTGCATTATCACTATACACAGTTTGACAGAGACCACGTCTGGATATGAACCTCCGCAGGGCGCACAGGAAACTTTCCGTCGTCATGTCTGCCACTAATTCCAAGTGAACAGCCCTTGTTGCTGCGCACGTAAAAAGGGCGACATAGGAGCGCTTCTGGCAATGCGATTTGATGTACAGGGGTCCCGCAAAGTCGACTCCGGTCACCAGAAATGGAGAAGCTTGCTTAAAGCGGTCTTTGGGCAGCGAAGGTGACACTTGCTCGACTGGTTTAGCTTGGAGGCGTTGACAGACGACACACCACCGTATTGCCTTCTTCACCGACTGCCTCGCATTCAGAATCCAGAATCGTTCCCGGACTTGTGTCAGAGTATCTCGGACTCCTCCATGGAAGACTTTTGCATGAGCATGATGGATTATCAATTTCCCGAGGTGAGAGTCCTTCGGCAGTAGGATAGGATGTCGAGAGCAGTAAGAGTCGTCAGCATTCTCTGCTCTTCCTTGGACTCGAAGTAACCCGTCGTCGTCGAAAAACAGTCTCAACTGCCCGATGGGACTTTGTGCGGGAAACGGTTTCAAGGTAGCGACGCAATCTGCTTCAGCACTGAAGTGAGTTCTTTGCTCGATGCGAAGCAAGTAGCGCTCTGCTTGCTGAACTTCTTCCGCAGACAGGTCCCCACTTCTATCACTTTCTTTCTTTAGTTTCTTTACATATCGTAGGATCCATGCCGTCACACGTAGAAGTTTTGTGAGGCTGCTGAACCGTTCACATTCAATAAGCGATGGCACCGACGGTCTGGTATTAACAGCGTAAGCATTAACTTCTGGTGGTCGCGTCTCAATTTCATCCAAGCTTGAGTCTTCGATGTCCATCTTCTCACCAAACTCCGGCCATAAATCTGAAGGACTGGCAAGCCATCTAGGTCCATGCCACCATAAATGTGACCGGCTCAGTCTGTGCGCTGACAAACCTCGTGTGAGCAAATCCGCCGGGTTCTCTTTACCAGGACAGAATCTCCACCGCGTTTTGTCCGTTAACGTGTGGATTTCTTGCGTGCGGTTTCGCACAAACGCCTTCCAGGAGGTGGGGTCTTTGCTTATCCAGCAGAGTGTAATCTGGGAATCTGACCAAAATGTTGTGTCGACAATGCCGAGGTCACAGTTCTTGACGAAGTAGTCGTACATGCGGGACGCAAGCAAAGCCGACATCAATTCCAACCTCGCTAGGGTGACCTTCTTTAACGGCGCAACTCTCGTCTTCGCGAACAGTAAGATTGTGGTGACGGCACCGCTGGCGTCGACTGTTCGGAGGTAGGCTACAGCCCCGTAAGCCGACTCACTTGCGTCCGAAAAAATGTGAAGGTCTGATTTCTGGTAAGGGCCTTCACCGCCGGCTGCTAGGAACCTGGGAATCCGAAGATCCTGAAGCATGGCGACCTCTTTGCTCCATTTCAGCCAGACAGAAGACAAGTTGGGTGGTAAGGGGTCATCCCAGTCGAGGTTTTCCTTCCATAGATCTTGTAGGAAGATTTTAGCCCGCACTAAAAAGGGCGACAAAAACCCCAGGGGATCGTAGATCCTTGCCACCGCCTGAAGCACGAACCGTTTGGTGCATTGATGCTCCTTGATGAAGTGAAGGATTCCTTCCGGTTTGAAAGAAAAGGTGTCCGACTGCTTGTTCCAATGTAGTCCCAACACTTTCAGAGTCCCAGAGGGCGAGCAAAGGGATTTTTCCGCCGAAGTCATTCCTTGTTCGAACTCTGCAGCTACAACAGGGTCGTTGCTGGCCCATTTTCGAATATTCATGGAAGCTTCACGGAAAATCTCCAATATTTCCCTATGCATCTGGATCGCGTTTTCAGTGGTATCGGCTCCAATCAGGAGGTCGTCCATGTACATCGAGTCTTGTAGGAGTCGAGCTGTCACTGGGAACCGATTCTCTACGGAGCGAAAATGGTGCTTCAATGTAGCTGCCAGTAGGAAAGGACTCGAAGTGGCTCCAAAGGGCACCCGAGTCATTCTCCAGACGTCTAGTTCTGGTAGTGGCTGACCTGCTTTCGGTGATGTCCTGAACCACAAGAAGCGAAGCGCATCTCTGTCTGATTCCCGGAGGCCAATCTGGAGGAACGCCTTTTCAATGTCGGCAATCATGGCAACTTTGTACCGTCGGAAACGGAGTAATAGCCTTGCTACGTCGGGAATTAGACTCGGGCCGGCTTCTAGGTTCTCGTTCAACGACTTCGCACCCGATTCGTGAGACGACGCGTCGAACACGATGCGCACTTTTGTTGTAGTTCGGTCCTCACGTATTACAGCTCGATGCGGCATGTAATATAGTCTTTCTGAAGACTGCCCTTTTGTTGGTGGTACTCTTTCCGCAGATCCCTCCTTGAGGTATTCTCGAATAGTGGAATCGTATCTTTCTAGGAGCTCAGGGTCTCTGTTGAGCTTGTTCATCAAACTGTGCAGACGCTTGTTTGCAACAGCGTAATTATCACACAGATCGACCCTCTCCTTCCATGGTAACGCGACTTCGTATCGCTGGCCTTTCTTCGAGATGTTGTCTTCGAAATTCGTCAGCACTGAATCATTGCTCATCGCTCGTTCTTCTTCGGCCTTGATTCCGATGCTTTCAAGGTCCCAGAACCGAGTCAAAAGTTTTGAGATCTCTTGATCTTCAACAGATGTTCGAAGAACAACAACGTTGGCACACTGAATGATGTCGGCTGCAGCAGGCAGTGGACCTTGAACAGTCCATCCTAGTTTGGTCTCTACGGCCTTCAACTTTCCATGCACAGGCCTCACTGCACCGGTCACTATCTCCCAATAATAATCTGACCCAATGAGGACCGCAATCTGTTTATCCTCCACTCCTTGTACCGAAAGAGCCTTCGTATCGATGTGCATATTATTCATCTCCCTTAGAACTCTTTCTTCTGGTACAGGGATGCTTTCGCTGCAAATCGTGTCCACTTCCAGGGCTTCGATGCTGACTGGACGTTTGTTGTCTGCAGCGAAAAGGATAACTCGCACCTTCTTCATCGTTTTCCGTGTGTGTTGACCTCCAAACACGCCAACGGTAAGCGTCTCCTCTTCAAGCGGTTCGCAACCCAGTCTCTGAGCAGCATTCGCAGTAATAAAGCTTCGCTGACTTCCTCCATCGAAGAGAACTCGGTAGCGCCCGGATGTTGTCGTGCCTGCTATTTTCGCTGTGAGAGTCTGCAGCAGCACGACTGAGCCCGCTTGCTTTGAGACCAAGTTGACAGGGGTCGAAGTAACGTTGCCATCGTCGTTCTTAGTGCTGTCTGAGGCACACACGGACGTTACATGCCTCCTCGAGCACTTGCCACATTTAGGCTGGCTTCTGCACTGTTTAGCCATGTGGCCCTTCTTGATGCAACGGAAACATCTTCCGGCTTTGGCGAGCATCTGCTTTTTGCGTGATAGGCTCAGTTCCTTGGAATCGCAGGCATCGGCAGAGTGCTTTCCAGAGTGGCAAAAAAAGCACCGCTGCGGGTCGGTCGCTGAGCCTTGCAGCGCAGAGGTTGTAGAGAGGTCACGCGGATGGTTGGCTTTACGTCCATCTTCTGGGGTGCGATGAATTTTCTGTGCGGTGTTTTCAGCAACGGCTTCTCGACACATGAGCTGATGTTGGAAGAATTCCAAGAGCAATTGAAGCTCCTGGTCGGGCTGGCCCGTTTGACCGGTCGAGTCGCCGAGTTCGTTTAACGAAGCATCAACTGTGGAACGTGACGTCTTTAGCCCCTCATGGAACCGCAGGACCATGTCTGTCGGTAGAACCCTTAGCAGGATTTCCCGAAGCATGGTGCAGTATGTCGTGGAGCTCGTGCCAAGTGCCTTGAGGCTGCGAATGTGCACCTGGACCCGATCGTAAAGTTGCCTCAGTTGTCGGACGTCGGATGACGATGACACCGGCTTCAAGTCCAGGAGGCCTCGCAGATGATCTTGCACGATGATGCGGTCATCTCCGAAGCGCTGTTTCAGGATCTCGATGGCGTCCTTGTAACAGCCATCGGTAGCTTGCAATCCGGCTATGGCTGATGCAGCTGCTCCGGTCACGAGGCTGCTCAAGTAGTTAAACTTGTCAGCCGTGCTGAGCTCGTCGTTGTTGTGGACGGCTGCCGAAAACTGTGTCCAGAATCGCTGCCACGACCTGCGGTTCCCGTCAAATTTGAGGAGCTCTAGCTGAGGAAGCTTGCATTTGCCAGTCGGTGGTGGGTGGACGGTCGTCGGACGTGGCGTTGAAGACCGGGACTCTTGCAGCTTGAGACGAAGGTTCGCGGTAGCGCTTACAACCTTGTCGCGGTATTGTCCCGCGTCTGTCGTCTCGCTGTCTACTAGGTCCTCCGGTGTCTCTTCAAAGATCGCCTCGTCCAACTTCTCTATCTGGCCATAGAATGCATTGATTCGTTCGAGCAGTACACTCACCGCTCCTGCCGTCGCCTCTCTGTTTCCACTTATGTGGCCTTCCGCTTCTGTTAGAAGGCCATCAAGTTGCGCCCGTAGGCTGCGGCGTCGTCGAAGCTGTCGTTCCATTCGGTCGCACGCAGCTGGGAACTCGCCAAGATCGCAGGCGCCGCGTCTTTTTCTGGGCTTTCGCGACTCCGTGCGTCGATGGGCTTGGCGTCGTCTAGAAGTCCCGGGTTCTCGGCACCATGTGTTGGACCTCTGGGTCCTCCAGCTGCGGCGCGATGCTCAGGAAGGAGAGCGACACGTCGTGATCCGATGAAGCTTTTAATGGAACTAGAAGAAGAAGTGGAGCGAGCCGACGCAGCCACGAGAGCATGCGGCAGCTCGTGAAAAGCAGCATGAAATGATGATGATAAGTGTCTTCTGCTAGGAGCGAGGAAGTCACAACAGTTGCTTATTGACCTCGTTAACAAAGTCGGTTTTCTCAAAGAATTTATGGCACCTCCCTTATCGGCAGGTTTAATAATAATGTGAGGACAGCTTGCAAGTTCCTCTATGGCTTTCTTTCCTTTGGTAGTCTTCTTTTTGGTAAAGAAATTTGTGCATCGTATGCTCTACGCACATCGCATGGGAAAGCTTTGATGTACAAATCGAGGCAACTATTGCTCTGTGTGGGTGGGGTACAGCGCTTATAGCTAGGAACATTTCGGCGAGTTCTTTCACCGCAGGCTGATCGTAGAAGATATTCTCGTAGCCTCGTGTTTCTAGAAAAATTTTCCAAGTCCTTAAAAATTCTAATTCATCAATACCACCAGTAGCCGGGCAAAACTTTAGGCCCTTTGACAAGACGCTTATGTGAAATGGGGAGAGGTTTAGCATTGAAGTGTTCATAAGAAGGTTAGATTTTTTTGTGACGGCAGCAGTTAGATTTTTTGTGACGGCAGCAAAGGTCGGCAAACTCACTCATGAGTTCACTCCCACAGACTCATTTGGACTCCCGCGTTAGTTTGAGTTTTAGTGAGCGCGAGGCTAGTGTGGCATGGTGAGTTTGAGCTTAAGTGAGCTTGAGCCGAGTGAGCCTGACTGAGTTTGAGTACGCCTGAGACCAAGTAAATTCTGAGTCCGTTTGGAGTTCTGAGTACATTTTGGGATTGAGTACATTTTGAGTACTGAGTACATTTTGAGTTTGAGTTCATTTTGAGTACTGAGTTCATTTTGAATTTGAGTTCATTTTGAGTTCTGAGTACATTTTGAGATTGATTCCATTTTGAGTTCTCAACACATTTTGAGTTTGAGTCCATTTTGAGTTCTGAGTACCTTTTGAGTTCCGGTATTCTTCGACTTTGAGTACATGTTGAGTTTTGTGTACATTTTTAGTTCCGAGTACATATGGGTTTTGAGTTCATCTCGAGTTTGAGTACATATGAGTAGCCTAGCAGGCAGCTATCGTTGGCTGTTAAGTTTCATGCGTCGCTGTGGGCTCGGAATTCAGGTTACCTGCGGGTACGGCACCATTGGCAATCCGCATTATCGGTTTGGAGGGAGGGGTGTCAGATTTTTTTTAATTTCTTGTTGATTTTTCATGACCCTGAGCACTCTCTGTATACCACGTTTTCGCGGCTGTGCGGGTGAGTTATAATTGAGGTCATAAAAATGGTTGTCTCAACTTTTCGTCCTGCTGGATCCACTAAGAGGGAGGGAAAGTGTGGTGGGAAAGCACATGGCGGTGCTTGCTTGCTGATTGTTCGCCTGCTACTGTTAACGGCTTGATATACTAGGGGTCACAGAGGAAGAGGCGAGAGCCGGGGGAAAGAGGGTGGAGGCTGTCCCTTCTGCTGTTTCAAACGAATTAGCTGAATTGACTGGGCAACGCCCCTTAAGACCGAAAAATGACCGCATTAGATTGGGTGAAAAGTCAAACTGATGACGCTATGGCGTGTATGGTGTCAAATGAAAGGTCCGTAATAACAGAATCACGCGGGGTAAATAAAAAAAATGTTTCCTGACTGTACTCATCGGGCGGTCGTAATGAGTCATAGATTGGGATAAAGTTCACAATGACGCTGCGAGGGCATGTAGGGAATCACATTCAAGGTCTGGATGAGGTGAATCATTGGGGACGAAAATGCTCTATGGTTATGTCAGGACGTAGTCGTGGTTAGTGATAAATAAGGTTAAAATTCAAGTTGATGACGCTAGGGCATGTGGCGTATCAAATTAAAGGTCTTGATGGTAATCACCTGCTTCCTGAATAATATTATGACATAGTCAAGGTTTGTCATAAATAATGTTAAAATTCACAATGACACCACTGGGTGTGCGGGGCATCCAATTGAAGGTTCTGATGAGGGAAATCACGTGGGACAAAAATGTGGTATCGCTAAATTATGAGATAGTCATGGTTAGTCATTGAGTGGCTTAACATTCAAATTGATTCCGCTAGGATGTGATGGGTATCAAATTAATGGTCTTGATGAAGGGAATCACGTGGGAGAAATACAAAAATGCTTCCTGGTTATAACCATGAGAAAGTCATGACGAGTCTTACATTGGGTAAACATTCGAAGTGACCCCGCTAGGGCGTGTAGGGTATCAAATGTACGGTTTTGACGAGAGAAATCACGTTGTATTATAAAAAAAGGCTTCGTGGTTCTGATCATAAGATAGTCATTTTGAGTCATATAGTGGGTTAAATTCAAGGTGAGGCCAAAAAAGCATGTGGGGTGTCAAATTGGAGGTTTCAGCTACAGGAATCACGTCGGACATTTAAATAATGCGTCCTGGTTAGTGTCATGAGAGTCGTGGATAGTTTGACTGGTATCAATTCTATATGATCCTGCTACGGTATGTGGAGTATCAAATTAAAGGTCTCGTCGAGGTGGATAACGACGGACAAATATAAAAATGCTTTCTGGTTCTTGTTATGAGGATATAGCAAAAGGTATCTTTCTTTATTTGCAGGGTCGGGTTTAACCAACATTCCTTGCAACCCCTAATGCAGTTGTGCTATACACATGCGAAGGTTTGTCCAGAGATGTCCATCAATTCGATATACAGTAATAAATATATTGGCGTCTAGTTGCTGAATCATCGAGGCAGGATGGCATAGGGTAAAACAAAAGTCAAGCCAAGCTCTCGAACATAAATCACCAGACTCAAAACTCGCTCTTAATAACTGCCATTGAAACGTTACTTCCTCCATTTCTCCGTGTCCCAACAAAGAAACAAATGCTTCGACACATATTGTTTTGTGGACATTGTGGACGACTATAGGTAACAGGAGACGTATGAGCTTATCAGAAAGTTGAATTTCAAATTTCTTTATGAATAAGCTTTGCGGCCGCGTTTCGCGTCCATAATGTTCTTCCCAGAGTGTACCAACGTGCACTCGAATCCAGAATTGGCCAATTTCATGCGAGGCACTAATTCCTTACTAGAGTGTGGGAGATAGAGTGGCAACAGAGCCAACCAAGACATAAACACACATTGCGACAAAAGGGAAGCACTTCAGAAAAATAATCAAGCGCAGTTTGTGTGTGCGCTCAAACTGATTTTATTACAATAAGAAATCAGCGCAAGATATCAATACTAGCACATGGTAACAATGTAAAGGAAAAAAATTAACTCGGGCTCTGCCGTTCTCCAACGACGTGTCAAACACAATAAAAGAGCAAATGACTGACACAACATACACACACACACACACACGCAAACGCCCGCGCACACGCACACGCACTCGCACCCACACACGCACACACGTGCATGCAGGAGGTTAACAGCTGGTACGGTGGCGGTAATTGCTTATAACGATAGCGTGGTGCTTTTCCGAGCTACCAGACCCCATCCCACCTAGCAAATGCTAATAGAAAATAATACAAGTGCCTCAGCAAACAAAGAGGCGCTTTTTTTTGTCTCACGTGATTTTCCTTCTCGAGATCCTCAATTTGATACCCCACATTCTTTAGCGTCACATCTCTCTGAATTTTAACCTAATCTGAGACTATCCATGACTCCCGTGTTACACGGTTGGCCATTTTTTGATATTTTGTCTTCTTATTTCTTTCTTTTATTTTTATCGTTTAGTTTGATCAATTCTCTGCATTTATGCTTTTATAATCATTACAGGTTTACTTCCGTGATATCTGCATTTTTGTTGAAATGCAGGCCGTTACATAATCCTGGAGGGGAAGGGCGAGAGGGGTACTTGGCAAAGAATGCTACGCATTAAAAGAGTAAAGGCATATTCATGAACGCAATGAAAGATTCGCGAATACAGTTCGCCTTCACAGAAGGCGTTTTTTCAGGATGCAGAGCAAGAATGCACGGAACCGAAACCCTAAACAGCTTCGACGTAAATGAACGGAGCTGTGAGTGCACGTCCCCTCGATCTATAATGCTTGTTTCAAAACAGTGACCCAGACGCCCTCAAGTCTGGACCGCCTGTGTCATGAACACAAACACAGGCCCTGCATCAAAACATTGGTATCCAATATATACGCAAAATTGCTTGCAACCAGCGCGAGTCATCATGGGCAGCAGGTATAGCTGTAACAAATCTGCAACAAAAATTGTTTCTGACCTCACAGGAGCTACGGTGTCATGTCGTGCCGAATGCAAGAGTTTGAGCTCACCAATTTGCACCCGTAACATTTTCACAAGCGCGAATTTCCAAACACTGAATGCTTATGAAATCAGAGTCCATCTGAGCCCGAGTAAATTCCTAGTACGAGAGAGTTGTGAGGCCAATGGAGTTCTAAATTCATTTTGAGTTTCAGCCCATTTTGAGTTCATTTTGAGTTTTGAGTACATTTTTAGTTTTGAGTCTATTTTGAGTTTTAGTACTATTTTAGTTTTAGTACATTTTGCGTTTTGGGTATATTTTGAGTTTGAGTACATTTTGAGTTCGGAGTACATTTTGAGTTTTAAGTACATTTTGAGTTTTCAGTCCATTTTGAGTTTGAGTACATTTGAGTTTGAGTGCAATTTGCGTTTTGAAGTGATTTTGAGTTATGAGTCTATTTTGAGTTTGAGTACACATTGAGTATGAGTACATTTTAAATTTTCAGTACCTTTTGAGATTTGAGTCCGTTTTGAGTTTGAGCACATTTTGAGTTCTGAGTACATTTTGAGTTTGAGTACATTTTGAGTTCGCAGTACATTTTGAGTTTTGAGTACATTTTCAGTTTGAGTACATTTAGAGTTCTGAGTACATTTGGAGTTTTCAGTCCGAGTGAGTTCTCAGTTTCGCGCTCAACGTGAGTTTGAGTTGGAGTTAGCCCAGATGTGCTGCTCCGCATTTAGTCTGAATTTGAGTGAGGGGTGTTTCGGAAAAAAAATTGTGAGTGAGTTTGTGTGAGCCGCGCCAACTTGACCGAGGTATGGACCGCAGACGAGGGAAAAGAGTTTGTACTGGTGTCTACCTGACCTGTTGAGGGCGCAATGGTCGAAGCATTTATTACAGTCGCGGTGACATAATCAGGTTCTATTGCCAGATGGGGGCAGTTAGCAGTGCCGGAGCTTGTTAGATTCTTACGCGTGTGGTCACTGTTAGAAGTTTCAACCTCGTTAATACGCCATGCGAAGTTTGCATGGCCATGGTGCACGGAGGGCTGGATTTTGGACCCCGGAGTGTGCGGCGGACTTACTGCTTGTGGTGTCCTTGGGCTCGGCGGTCGCTGAAGATGCAGAGGTTAGCGTGCCATGCTGTCGGTCCGACGCTTGTGGGGAAGCTGCGTAGTTTCGCCAGGACCGTTCCTTCGGGGCGTTAAGGCCATTGATGGTTTTGCGGATGTGGGCGGCGTGCCACTGAACAATGCCCATCCGTGCACTTCGGGGATGGTCTGCTGACGTTCTTCCGGGGCGCCGTGGATGCGGTGGACCTTGGGGCCAGTGGCCGGCGGCTGCTGGCCCTATACTACTCCGGGTGCCTTACACTGAAAAAACGTGGAGGCAGTGGCGGAACGTCTCGGTCATTTGAAAAGATGGCAGAGACTTTGTTGCGACTCAAACTTTGAAATCAAACTTTCTTGAGACTCAAAATTTAGAGCCACTGTACTATAACAGGTACATTGACAACCGCAACATCATCTGGTAGCACGGTGACGCGGAGCTCCTATCTTTCATTCAGGCATTTAACCTAGCCCATCCTAGTATTTCCCTTGCTTGTTCCTATTCTGAACACCGCATAAACTTTCTGGACGCCACCGTAACTAGTTCCCAAAATCGGCTTCAAAGTAAACTTTGTAGAAAACGGACGGACACATGGCTGTAGTTGCACTTCAAAGTAGCCATCTGACACACTGCAAGACAGCAATTCCTTAACAAGCCTACCGTTTTCCGAGAATTGGCACAAACCTAGCCGACTTTGGCTCAAACTGACGAGAACTTAAGACCGCCCTCCTGAATAAAAAATACCAAAAACAAGTTAAGGACGACCCTATACTGCGAGCAAACCTATTAAATAGTAACGAAATGTTAAGGAAAAGCCCTCGAACGTTATTCCGCAAACAAACGTAGTTTTAACACACTCAGCCTCCGCTCCATAAGTGTCAACCGTACTAAGAGAACAACACAATATCTTTATTGGCCTTCGAGATGACGCAAACGAAACTTGGTCCGATGCAGAGGCCACTGTTATTGCGTTCTGCTCAGAACAACTAAAAGTTTCAGTTGATCCTGCCTCTATAGAAAGGGCCCACCGACTTGGCCGTTTCACCCCTACAAAACAGAGGCCCCTAATTGTGAAGTTTCTCTCCTTCAAGGGCAAACAAAAAGTGCTTACGGAGGCCGCTAAACTAAAAGGAACTGATTATGCGATAGGTGAAGACTTTTCGGCTAAGGTTAGGCAGGAAAGGCAGAAGCTGCTTCACTTTGCACGAGAACAGGGTGGGGAATACAAACTACGGTTTAATAAACTGAAACTGGGTAAAGAAACTTTTGTTTATAACAACGTAACGGATGCTGTGGTCCCATGTAGTTCGTAGCCACGACAGACAATTCATTCTTTGGGTAGAGGGTCTTCAGGTAGCCATGACCTTGTATGCATTTTAGTTAACTGCCGCAGCCTAAAGAATAAAACGGCCGAATTCAACTCGCTAATAGAAATTTCGAAGCCGCATATAGTTATTGGTACGGAATCCTGGCTTGACGGCACCATAAATGACGGCGAAATGTTCCCTTCCTATTATTCCGTGTACAGGAAGGATCGCAATTCCCGTGGTGGTGGCGTATTCATCCTTGTTCATGATAGCATAATAAGCCAACCTATGCACTTCGAGACAGAGTCTTGCGAAGCTGTCTGGTGCAAGGTTCTACTGAAAAATGGTGTTTCCGTGGCCGTTGGTTCCTTCTACAGACCGCCTGGGTTACGAACTCCTGAGCCTCTGTTCCAGCTGAGTAACATGTTGTTAAGCTTGCAAACAAGTTATGTGGTTCTTGGTGGAGACTTTAACTTGCCTGACATTGAATGGCAGTCCAGCAAGCCGATACTGCGGAATACATCTCTCTTGTACTCAGCCTTCTACGAAATGATCAATGCACATTCATTATCCCAACTCGTAGAAACACCCACTCGAATCAGTGCTAGAAGCGCGACTTTGCTCGATTTATTCTTTTGCAATGACCCTTCCCTTGTATCGTCTGTACTCACAATTCCCGGTATTAGCGATCATGATATTGTTATCGCTAACGTAACCTGCACGGTCAAGAGCCACCGGCCTACAGAACCAAGAAAAGTGTTCTCCTATGATAAAGGCAACTACAGCTCGCTCTCGCGTGCGCTACATGCATTTTTGCCTGAATTCCAGCAGCATAGCTTATCTCTTGGCATGAACGAACAATGGAATCTTTTTAAAACAAAGATCTTGTCCCTAACACAAACTTTCATTCCTTCACGCATTATCTCAGCTAAGCGCCGCACTGATAAGCCTTGGCTCAATAAGGAACTTCGGTCTTTGATAAACAGAAAAAATCGGCTGTTTCGAAAGTATTGTAAATTGCCCCAGCCTGAGCTACGGTCCAAAATAAAAAAGATGACCAAAGCTGTGACGAAAGAAATGACCAAAGCGCATGAAACTTACCTAAACTCCCTGGGCGAAAAACTGAAAACCAACCCTAAATTGATGTGGAAATATGTCAAGAACAAAAATAATTCTAAGGCTAGTATTCCTGACGTCATGGACGGCATAGACTACACAGGAAATACAAGGGGCAAAGCCGAAAGCTTTAACGTGTACTTCCAATCAGTGTTTAATTGGCAAACTTACCCCAATACTATGCCGCAAATTTTGAACCCGCTTGCGCCTATGCAAGAAATAGTAATATCCGAAGCCGGCATTGTGTCTCTCTTGGAAAAATTGGATGTGCACTCAGCTTCCGGCCCAGACGGGATATCAAACTTTATCCTAAAGCACTGCGCTGCGTCCATAGCCCCCTTTTTGACCCTTTTGTTCCAAGCATCACTTCGGCTGGGTGTTTTACCGGCTGACTGGAAGAATGCCAATGTAAATCCGATATTTAAAAGTGGTGACAAAACCAATTTTTCTAACTACAGGCCTATCTCGCTGACAAGCGTTTGCTCTAAAATACTAGAACACATCATTTACACAAACCTAATGACTCATCTACAAAACAATAACTTCTTCTCCCCAATGCAACACGGTTTTAGGGCGGGCTTCTCGTGCGACACGCAGCTTATTGAATTTGGGCACGATATTGCAACTTCCATTAACGCAGGCACTCAGGTTGATTGTATATTTTTAAACTTTCGCAAGGCTTTTGATTCTGTTCCGCATCCCTTGTTACTGCGCAAGCTATCTGTTCTTAACATACCTACTGAACTGCTGAAGTGGCTGGATGCTTATCTTTTCGAGAGAAAACAGTGTGTGGTGCTTGAAGGCCTGAGTTTTTCAAGTATTTCTGTGTTATCCGGTGTCCCGCAGGGCTCAGTTTTAGGCCCACTTCTTTTTTTAATATTTATTAATGATCTCCTGAACTGCACTTCCAGTCGTACTAGATTGTACGCTGATGACTGCTGCATCTATCGTGATATAACCAGCGTAGCAGATGCGGACCTTTTGCAACGCGATCTTAACTCTGTTTTTTCTTGGTGCCAGTCGTGGGGGATGACGCTCAATCTAACAAAGTGTAATCTGGTAAGGTTCACCAACAAAAAGCACCCTCTACTTGTTGACTACTACATGGGCGGGGCATGTTTACCGGTAGCCACAGAGTTTAAATACCTCGGAATCTTTTTCTCTTCTAACCTGTCCTGGAACCATCACGTCAATTATATGATAGTAAAGGGGAGCCGTGTGCTAAATTTCTTAAGACGCAATTTCAGGCAAGCTCCGACTAAGGTCAGGGAGACTTTGTATCTGACGAATGTGCGCCCCATTTTGGAATATGGTTGCAGTGTCTGGGACCCCTACACAAAGACAAACGTTGATGCACTAGAAAGAATACAGGCTCGCGCCGCTCGCTTCGTAACAGGCGATTACGATTTTTCTAAAAGATCAGCTGACATTTGCAGAAGACTTGGATGGCCTCTACTCGCTGAAAGACGCAAATACCTGAGACTCTCGTTGTTCTATAATATATTCAACTCCAGAACTGGCATTAAGAAAGAAACTTATTTAAAACAACCAACATACGTATCCCCTCGCACCGATCACTGTTTAAAGATTCGCGAGCTTAACTCCAGGATTAACACATTTAAGTACAGTTTCTTTCCCAAAACAATACATGACTGGAATGCTCTACCGGAGGAAATTGTCTGCTCTCCCCCATCTTGTTTTGGAAAGCGTTTGCAGGATTATATGCGTCAGTAATATCCCGCCGCCTTGTTTGCCGGGCTTACGGCCGGGTTATCTGTGTTACGAAGTGCTTGTTGTCTGTACATCCTTTCTGTACATCTTCCTTTCTTGAAGTGCTCCTTTTCCAACGCCAATTCACCGCTTTGATGTATACTCATTATTTAAGGAAACGCAACCTGTTTGTTTGTTTGTTTATGCGACAATTGTATTTGTACTTTGTGTCTCTTTTTTTTATTCCCCCTCCCCCCTACACTAATGCCTGGAAAGGCGATGTAGGTATTTGAATAAATAAAAATATAAAATAAATAAATTCGTAAAAGGCATATTCCCCGAACCAGCACGCGTTTGTCTACCGGCGTAATCAGGATTTTGGGCGATGTTCTTACTAATTATATATCAGACTAACTAGTGTTTGCGTACCCTGTAATAAAACTAGATGTAAAGTATACCCGCACATAACCACTACACAGCGTGCCACCAGGACGGCTTGATACTATTAGGTAAACAAAAAAGGTAGCTTTAACTGTGACTCAACTAATGTCGTAAAGGTTCACAGTGCTTTATTTGTAAGCAACAATATACCGGCCATACTGAAATGCCCTTTTAAAAAGGGTTTAGTAATCACCACTCTCAAAGAAAACGTTGTCCTGTGAAGATATACAAACGCTCCCATTGAGGAACTTCTTAAAGCAACGATTTTAGAATCCGCTTTTTAAGGCGACTATGACCGCGATGCTCGGCAAGCATCTCTCATTTATAAACTTGGGTCATCGACGCGTGGTAATATTGAAAGTTAAGGCAAAATAACGTGCCTATCCCTTGAATAAAATTCGCAACATCATAATTTTTATCACTATGTTCAATAATCCTCCCCTTGAGATTACTTCGGGATTCGCACATACTCTCCAAATTCAGCAGCTTTGTTCGGGTAATGCCACTCGACAATGGAATTAGTCCTTGTGAAGGAGGCTGCGTTCCCCCACCACTTGAAATGTTTTAATCTTTGTAATCTATGAACCCTACCTCTTCCCTGTTCGGTTGCTAGCTAACTCTGCAATGCTCTTTTGTGCACCTTATCCAGTGCTCCACGGGGGCACACCCAAAATACAGCCTTCGTTCTTATCAGTCTCGATCCATCCGGACCAGTTCCCCACCCACTTAGTACCTTATTGTATACTTTTCTCTTCTTTTTGAAACCGCGATTGTTCGCAGCCCATGCCACGTGCACTGCCAGGTCGTCGTGCAATCTTGAGAGCTGCCTTAACCATTCATCCTCTCTCTCTCTCTCTCTCTCTCTCTCTCTCTCTATTAAATGCAGAGCATTTAAGTAACTCACGATGTCACCCGCGTTGGCGTCCGTAGTCCGCACGCTCACTGCGCATGCGCGTCGAGTCGAGGCGAAAGCGAACACTCACGCGAGGGGCATTGGATTGGATTCGAACACTCTCTCGCGAGGGGCATTGGATTGGATTCGATTGGATTGGCATGGATTGGATTGGCTTGGCTTGACTTGGATTGGATTGGATTGGATTGGATTCGGATTGGATAGGATTGGATTAAAGTGGATTGTGTTGGATTGTGTTGCGTCATAGCCGCGGCACGTTGCGTCATAGCCGCGGCAGACGCGCTGGGGCTGGCGCATGTGCAGTACTCTCTCTTCCGCGGTTTCCTCTCCTTCGGGCGCGCTGCGCATATAACCGGTGTGCCGTTCTCCGGCGAAGCAACATCCGCTCTTGGCTCAAACACCTAGAGTCCACGCCGCTTTACAAGTACGCCGACGTCGTCGACTGGGACCGGCTTACGCAGTCCCCTCAACGTATATAAGCGGCGGAGCGCGCGTTCGGAATTCAGTCAAGGGCGTCTTTGCTTGGCTTTCGCTTGACGTGACGCTTTGCTTGACTCGAGTAGATGCGACGCATTTACTCGAGTTCCCCCTGTGGGAAGATGCGGGCGGCTTTTTTCTCTCTCTCTCTCTCTTTGTTGTTGTACCACGGGCATAGCCCGACTCTATGCATGTTCTCCTTTTCCAAAACATATTCCTCTTCTTCTCACAGTTGCCTGCAAAGCTGGATAAAAAATGTGTTGAAAATTACTGTGGCAGCAAAATCATGTAACTGTACTCTGATGAAGGCAAGTCCCATTGCCGCTACCTGAGTACACTCTTTGTTATTGTTCTTGCGGTGCATCCTACTCTTTACTTATACTATTTCCGCGTGCTTTGTGGGTTTTCTCTTTCTCTAAAGGTGTGTACATACATATATATATATATATATATATATATATATATATATATATATATATATATATATATATATATATATATATATATATATAGATATATATATAAATATATATCGTCTGGAATCAAAAACTCACACAGAGCGCAAAAAATTAGGTTAGTCGAGACAGAGACCCACGAGAAGGACATTAAAAATAAAAGTAAAATGTTACAAACGTTTCAGGGAGAGGACTCCCTTTCTTCAGAGTAGTGTGTCTCTTTCTCTACTAACCTTATATATATATATATATATATATATATATATATAATTCTAGAGAAAGATAAACTCACAAAGCGCGCAGAAATAGTATAAGTAAACAGTCGGATACACAGCAAGAACAATCCCAAACAATGTGTACTTACGTAGCGGCAACGGGACTTGCCTTCATCAGAGTAAAATAAACATTGTTTGTTATTGTTCTTGCTGTGTATCCGACTCTTTACTTATACTATATATATATATATATATATATATATATATATATATATATATAGAGAGAGAGAGAGAGAGAGAGAGAGAGAGAAAGAGAGAGGGAGGCGTTTGCAGAATGCGGGACCTCTAATTTTTCGTTTTAACAGCGTCCGATGGTTTTTTGACCTATACAGTAAACTGCGTTTGGTCAAACCATAACCACCGTTCTGTGCACTTCCTTTGCAGGTTTACTTCTTTTTCAGTGAAATGTATTCGAGTATTTAGAAAATCAGCCCAGTTTGTGCCGTTGCCAGAAACAAAGGTACTGGTTTAATGTTCGGTGCAAGTACTTTAGCTTAAAAAGATAAAAAAAAGTACATGTTAAAATGGCCTATTGCTTGCCTTTCGACAAAAGGCGATTGTGTGTGTGGAGCAAGGTCTACTCACCCAATGTTGAATAGCACTATGCAGGTGTGCCAATAACAGTTTAATAGAATACCCAGTAGCAGTTTCTGGTCCTTTACATGTATATTTTGTGATTTGTACACACTTCTCAAATACATTTGAAACCACAGGAGAACACCATGATCATAAAAAGCGCACTTTCCTTTTCCATAGATTCCTTAAACGATACGGCAGCGCTGTCGGGTCTTCTCGCCGTCACTGCCTATGTGTAACGTGCCACAGCGGTCTAGCCTCGCCTGATAGCCATGATATTTTCAATGGAAACCAACGAAGCGATTATTTATAAAGTGAAGGTGCTCAGTTGAGAAGGTTGTAAACACAGGCGTACATGTGTGCATATAAACCATGCGTGTATAAACCATGTATGTTATGTAAGCGTATATAAACCATGAACGGGAAGGGCATTCGCCTTTCTTTCTTTTTGCCCGGAACTCTGGGCATGGAAGACAGTCACACCCTAACTACAATACATTACGTTCACTGGCACCTACTTTAAAAGCTAATGCAACCACTCCAACGGCTAGGATTGCGCTGCATAGACACTATACGCAAACACATATGGTTCGCGAACAATTAACATAGTTCCACGACGTTTCTCCGCACTGTGGTCAATGATGCCACACGTCCGTAGGCTAAACAATCTGATGAGTACGTAAGGGCCCAGAACAGTTCTTCATTACTGGCAGGAATCGTACACTGAAGGGGGCGATGTATACTGCAGGGACCGATGTATAGGTACGCCCTTTTTTATGGGTCCGCTGAAGAAAATTAAAAAACAAATCATCCCGACATAAAATAAAGCAGTGACCAATTGTCCAACGCTGTTTACACAAGCGAGAGTTAGCAAACTCACGCACACATATACATGTACTATTGAGCCATGTTTTAACGATAAACGTGCATAAGTGTAACTTGAAAGAGCCATTGAAATTAAACACAAGTTAGTTTTATTTCAAAGATTTTGTGTGTTATAGTGCACCGAGCACTTGTGCAGATGCAAACGATGCTTTATTCACTTAGAAATATTCAATTAATTTACACTTTTGATCTTACCGACAAATAATGTGTTTTCGTGGTCTGCAATGGCGTCACCGTAACCAACCGTTCTGCAGCCGATTGCACACGGCCGGGCTAGAGCGGCGGCGTTCGCGCGTTGGTTTACGTTGCCGAACCTAGATTGCACCGCCATACCATGGCCAGCCGTTTGCTACCTTTGGTTTGTTTTTGACCGTATTTAAACCTGGCTTGCTTTCTGTTCTTGGAGAAAAAAAATCGTTTTGAGAAACATAGTACTCGCTCGACAAATATGCTCACGTAATACACCGTTGCTTGCGTCAATTCCCACACGTCGTCTGAGACAATCCCAAAGCCCTGCATTGCAGAGCAGCTAAACCAAGCCAAGTGCGCGCTGTACCAACTGCAGTAGGCATTAGTACTTCTATGTTTACATGTGCTTTCGCAACTTCCACTGTTTTTCCCACCATTTGTATTGCTTTAAGAAGAATTAGCCCAAAATGCATTCAGAAATAGCTCGTTCTCCAAGCTTATAAGCTCAGCCTAATTTATAAGCTCAACCTAAGGTTATAAGCTCAGCCGGACTCCGCCAATGGCAGAGCAGGCTGGCATGACATTATAGGTTCCGTTGCGGGAAATGAGCGAGTGGGTCGCAAGGCGATTCCCTTTTTTTCGTAATAATATAGCTTGTTTACGCGAAGTTTATGTTAAAGTGGTGTCAGTGTAATTCTATCGAGGCAATTTTTTGAATTTTTTTGAATGAACCACAATTGTTGGGCTTCATGGCTTGTTTAAACAAGAAAGTTTTCGCAGCTTCCTAGACGTACATTTTTTGATACGCTTCAACACACTATTATCTAAAACCATCAGATATGGTGGGCGGCAACTGGGCACAGGATATAAAATTTCAATAAAAACTCTCGTAAATTCCTTTCTTGAGGGACCCTGCAGATACTCGAGGAAAAAACGCACAAGAAACTTGAGAAAGTGTCATCAACCTTTTTAAGAAGCCCCAAGGCGTATTAGGATTCGCGAGGTAGGTTGGAGCCAATAAAAAGGCAAATGAGCACCCAATTTCTGCTTAAGTAAAATGTTTAAAATGAATGATCAGCCCCAGTGAAAAGGAAGAACCGCGAGACGAGCTGATGTATAAACAAATGCACAAATCTAGCCCCACCAGACCTTAACGGGAGAAAGAGGTTATCGCGACACATAGGCTCCCACTTAGACCACCACACGAAGGTAGCCAATTGGATTGATTGATTGATTAATCGTACGGTTTACCGCGCCGACACAACGAAGGCAATGAGGCGCGCCGTACTGGGGGCTCCAGATTATTTTGACTACCTTGGGATCTTTAACGTCAGCCGAAATCACGTACACACGGCCGTTTTTGCTTTTTCCCCCATCAGAAAAGCAGCTGCCGCGGCCAGTTATCGAACCAGCGACCTCGTGCTAAGAAGCGCAACGCCTTAGCCACTGAGCCACCACGGCGTGTACGAAAGTAGCCCACACTTTATGAACTGCTAGAAGCTTATTTCGTGCCCAACTAATGACCCGCATAATATACACAAGTTTCGACACGAGAAATACATTACAAACTTCTGCACCCGCAAATATAGACAGCTTACGCCGCATCGACGCCTGCGTTTTACGTTTCGCTACAGTAAGCATAGAACACCAATGAGTTTCACAGCTTCGAGTTTGTTGTTGGGAAACCCCAAGCTTTGCTATTGTTTCTGAGCCCCATGTCATGCCTCCATATTAACGTGGCTGTGTTCCCCACCAGCCCTTCTGAAAACCTCTTGATTTTTGAAGGTTCACCTTAGGGGCACCTATTTTCAAAAAAATACATTTCTTGTCTGCACATAAACAAGAAAATACATTTCTTGTCCGCACATAAAAAGGCCAGGTCATCTGCATAGGCTTAAACTTTGACTTTATAGTTTGCCACGAGAAACCATGAATGACACTGATTTGGAGAATAGCAAAGCACACGGGCTGAAAGTAAAAACGAATAAAACTGGTGATACCGGGCAAGCTTGCCGTACAGAGAATTTAAAGCAATTGTTTTAGAGAGTTCGGGTTTCATGATAACCCGGGTCGTACAGATTTGTAAAAGATTGATATGCCTTCATAAAGGCTCCCTCAAGTCAAGCTGGCTCCAGAACTGACAAAAGGAAATGATGTCTAATCCTATCAAAAGCTTAAGCAAGATCAATCTGAGGGAGTGGAACCTGCCAAGCACTATTGGATCCACACTACAGTATTCAACTAATAATATGAATGTTCGTCTGAATGCTCCGCCCCTGAATCCCGCAAGTGGGGTGCGAAGCTGCAAGACTTATGAATATAATCTATAGCCTGAGGGCCGCCACGTTCGCCAATATCTTGTATTTTAATTTACACACTAATATCGGCCTTTAGCCATCCACACTTTTACACTTTTCTGCCTCATCACTTTGGGGGATTACTATCCTACAATCTTGCTAAAATGTCCGAGGCAGAATGTCAAGTTAATTGGCCTTTCTAAAAACTTCACAATTTTGAGAGTACTTAACAATACTTCGTGTATATTTAGTGCCAAGGGCACTCACAATAAATATGTGTGTGCATATATATGTAGCTAATCAGAAAATGGGAAAGAGGGGCTCTGTGAAATAAGACACAAATAAAGGGTTGACAATAAAGAAAACCTCCGAAAGCAAAGGGGAGGTTGTAGTGGGTCATAGAAATAGATGAGGAATTTTTGAAGTCAGAAAGAAAGTGGTGAAAAAATTCCCGCCGGGTGGAATCTGAACCCACGACCTCCAGAATACCGGTCTGGTGCGATAGCCACTACGCTATCGGCGGGGCTGTTTCCCCACCAGTTTCTCGCGTATTTATGTTAAGCTATTTTTTGTTTCCTGTACTTGGGGGTGGTAGCCAGCGCTACTAGGACTACACGAGGTGAAGGGGACCTTCTTTTTAACACCCGGGTCGTGACTCGTGTGCCTACGACATGTCGAGAGTGGTCGACCGGCGTTGAACCCTCTAAAGCTACCTTTGGCACCAAGACTGCCAGAACAGAGGTTCTCGCTAAGCATGTAGCGAATCAGAAAATGGGAAATGAGGGGCTCTGTGAAATAAGACACAAAAAAGGTTTGGCAGTCAAGAAAACTTTGGAAAGCAAAGGAGAAGTTGTGGTGGGTCACAGAAACAAATGAAGAAGTTTTTGAGCCAGAAAGAAAGTGGTGAACAAATGCCCTCCGGGTGGTATCCGAACCCACGACTTCCAAATACCGGTCTGGTATTCTCGATGACGTGTATTATCTGTATATATATATATATATATATATATATATAGATATATATATATATATATATATATATATATATATATATATATATATATATATATATATATATATATATATATATATATTTATATAGTAAAAAATGGGTATAGCTTCTAACAAAACTGTTTATTGGTCGACGTTTCGATCGGATGCCGATCTTTCTCAAGACAAAATTTCGCATTTCTGTGCACGTATTTATAAGCTCGTCGTCCAACGACGCCGAAAAAAGAGAGAGGGGGGATTTGGGGAGAAAGGTAGCAACAAACACGCTCTCGGCGAGGTGAGGTGAAGGTTTGCAAAAAAGAGAGAGAGAAAAAAAAAGAAAGAAAACGCAAAACAAAAACAAACCCAAACATGCAGAAAAGAGAGAGGAGTACACAACTCTTTCACAAACACTGTCCTCCGTCGTTCGTCAGCTTGTAGAACGAGTGACAGGCAGCGCCCGCTTCAAGGGGGGCCGCTCTGCTTAAGAAACGAAAGCGCAAAGCAGTAACAGGGACGCTCTCACACCATCACTGGTAGGCACAGAATTCTAATGGTCACTGACCTTACGAGAAGCGTTTACAGGAAGCGGGCGCAGCCGCACACATATCTCAGTGACGCCAACCCCACAAAACAAACAGGCAGGCTCGTTAAGAGTGTAGGTACGATCACCGCACTGTGGCTCAAAGCATGCACGATTCTGCCTACCGGCTGGACGGGCGAGCGCCATTCATCATTCTTAGCTCTATTCTTCTGCCCTGCCCGGGCAGCCGACAGGGTCGTCCCTGACCATGAACCAGGGAGAAGGAGCTTAACTAATCCTCTAACCGCACGCGGGAGTCACGCGGGTCCTTTGTTGGAGTAAACGGCGGTGGGCGCCTCGATGTTGTTTGTGGCATATGCCGCCTGTGCGGACACCCCAGGAAGGGAATAAATAAAATAAGAATAGCTTGATTATTTGTTTAAACGACACAGAGACTTACAATTTAGATAGGGGATTATTCTGCAGCCAGATTATAAACAGCATGTATAGACGACATAATGCCCGGGCTAACATTCATTCCTGCCTTTACGGTGTTGAATTTGTAAATAATGTAATATTCACGTTGTTCGCGTTCTCTTGTAGTAGAAAATCCACTCTGTAAAAGTGTTACCCTGATGGAGTCGAACGGGTGGTTTTCGGAGTTAATATGGCGTGATAAGGGTAGATCCAGGAGTGAACGAACATGTGCGCGATGGTTGTTGAAGCGCATGCGGAATGCCGTGTCCGTCTGGCCAATGTATTGGATGCCACAAACACCGCACTCCAGAAGGTACACCACATTAGAAGAGTCGCAGTCTAGTGTCGCGTGAATTAGATGCTTGAAATTTGAGTTGGTGCTTTCTGCCACCGTGGTTGTCTGCATGTGTTTACATACGCGGCACCGTGCCTTTCCGCATGGTCGACACCCACCCTTGGGTGCCCTCTCAGTTTTGGCGTGTACAAGGTAATCTTTATTATTTTTGGGGCGCCTGTATACGACCCGAGGAGGGGTGGGGAAGATTTTCGAAAGCCGTTCACTCTGTTGTAGCATGTTGAAGTGCTTTTTCAAGATTTTGTTTATGTTTGGGGAGTTATATATACATATATATTGTCACGTAGCCAAAGACGCCGCGGCTGTCTTGAAGAAAAAAGAGTTTATTAGAGCGAACTTGTGCTCCACTAACAACTCAAAGAATACACAGGCGGAGAAACAGCAGTCAACAAAGGGATGTGTTTAGACTGGTGTCGACGATTCGAATGCCGCGGCATCTGCTCAGCGGGAATTTATCACTCGGCGCGAGGCTTATTGAAATAGTCCAATTGTATCCACAAAAACTGCACATCAATGAACATTATTCTAGGCTCTTCGCGTTAGTTCGGATCGTTTTTGAGGCTGAATGCTCGTAAGCTCGGCTTGAATGCCCTACACACGGCGACGTTGCGTCCTTTGTGGTAGTCGATGATGTCGCGCAGGTTGGGGTCGGCACGCTGCTGGGCGGCTAGGTCGCTCTCTGTCACGGATCCGAAGAACGCGATGTCTTCATTGAAGTCTTGTGGGGTTGGATCGACAGGGCGCGGGAGAGGCTATCGGCGTCAGAGTGTTTCCTGCCAGATTTGTCGATTACTCTAGCGTCAAACCATTGCAGGCGCAAGCTCCACCGCCCAGGACACCAGAGGGGTCCTTTAAATTGGCGAGCCAACGCAGCGCACGGTTGTCTGTCACAGCCTTGAACGGTCTACCATAGACAGATGGGCGAAATTTTGAAATGGCCCATATGATAGCCAGGCACTCTTTCCCAGAGGCAATGTAATTTTTCTCATCCTTCGACAGACTACGGCTTGTATAGGCGATTACCTTTTCGCAACCGCTTTGCTTTTGGACGAAGACGGCACCCAAACCTATATCGCTGGCGTCCGTGTGCACTTCCGTTTCGGTGTTTTCGTCGAAATGAGCGAGCACGGGCGGGTTTTGCAGGCATTGTTGAAGCTCGCAGGATGCTTTTTCTTGGGCGTTTTTCCAGTCGAAAGGGGTGCTATTTTTGTGAGCTGCGTGCGTGGCTCTTGCGACGATGCACCGACGAAGCTTGCAACGAAGCGCCGGTAGTATCCGCATTGTTCGAGAAATCTTTGCACGCTCTTTTTACCCTTCGGTCTTGGGAAGTTCGCTATGGCTGATGTTTTCGCTGGGTCAGGCAGCACTCCCGCGGTGTTGAAGACGTGTCCCAAAAACGTGAGTTCCTCGTAAGCGATACGGCACTTTTCGGGCGTCAGCGTTAACCACGACGAGCGAATAGCCTAGAGTACAGGCTCCAACCTTGCAAGGAGTTCACCGAAAGGCCGGGCGAATACCACAACGTCGTCAAGGTATATGAGGCAGGTGTGCCACTTCAGGCCAGCTAGGACAGTGTCATTGACTCTTTGAAATGGTGCGGGGGCCGTGCACAGCCCAAACGGCAGCACCTTGAACTGGTATAGACCGTCCAGGGTTATCAATGCAGTCTTTACTCGGTCTCTCCCACGTTAATTTGCCAGTAGCCGGTCTTAAGATAGATCCATGAGAAGTACTTCACGTGGAGGAGGTGGTCGAGGGTGTCGTCGATTTTTGGGAGGGGTGCACGTCCTCTTTAGTAATTTTGATCTATCTCTGGTAGTCAGGTTGTCAACGCAGATCATTAAAGTGCCGTGTTTTTCCTTCACGAGTACAACCGGCGCAGTCCATGAAACACCAGAGCACAACCCGAGGGCCGTCATCCGAAACAACGACAAGAAGGTCAAGAAAAATAAACTCAGGGGGGAAAGAGCATCGAAATAGGATCAGGTGAGCTGGCCCAATGTAGCTGCCTCCCTTGCTGGTACCAATACCAAAGTCGACAGTATCGCTTCTAAACATAAAGGGATAATAAAAGAGCTGCAAAACCAAATAGCACACCAAATTGCTGAGATAGAAGAACTCAAGAAACAAGTACCGAACCATCCAAGGACGTTAGCAAGAAGTAAATCAAAAACTACGACGATCAGCGTAGGTAACATTTTATCCCATCCACCCCCATTGCCCCAGCCCCCTGTTCCAGAAGGGCTGCTGCAGGACCCAAGCGGTATAGGGCTCTACCTGATACAAATAATGGAGGTAATAAACAGCAGATTCCATGCTCTACAAAAACAGGTTGATGAAATCAAAACCAAAGGCTTCGAAATTAAGAGAAAGCTATCAATGCCGGAAAATATAAGAAAAAGACAACAAATACTAGAAATCAGAGACGATGAAGATAAAATGTCCAGCAAAGATGAATAAGAAAAAAAAACAGCACAGGAATATCTAGAGATGTGGCAGTGGAAATGTAGGAACTCCGAAAAGAAAAGACAGAGCCGAAGACAGTACATTGATCAATCCTATGTAAACCCAGACGTTATATGTCTTCAGGAGGCAGGCGGAAACGTAGCGCGTCTGACATACCAGGCCATCATCGATAAGCACAATCCTCACATAGCAACCCAGGTCAACAAAGACGTCACCGCAATTGAGCACAAGCTAAGCTCATCAGAGTTAGCGCAAGCATCTCTAATAGAAATAATCCCAAAAAAGAGGGGTAAAAGGAGCACGTGCATTCTAAACGTATACTGTCCTGCTCGCCACAAGAAGGAAACCTTCACCGAAACTTTAGGGTAGCACCGAAAGTTGGGCGAGTTGGTAAACCATCTTGAACGAAACACACACAGCGCGCAAAACAACAGGACGAAAGACGAAAGGGTGTACCACACAAGGGATGTACAACACAGCGCTTGTGTTGTACATCCCTCCGTCTTTCGTCCTGCTGTTTTGCGGGCTTTGTGTGTTACTTTAGGGTAGACCATGAAGATAGCAAACAAAAAACAACTCGTAATAATGGTAGACCTAATGCACCACATGGACAGTGGGGTTATAACTTTACCTCACGCAAAGGACAAAACCCGATACAAGCCGTGAATAATTAAGACTTCACCTTGATCACGAATTCAGAATCTAACACCAGGATAGGAGGCCAAACTAGCAGGGACATCTGCCCAGATCTCGCAATAATCAATAACGCCGATGGAGTACACTGATCCAATCTAGAGGAAACACTAGGTAGTGACCTAGTGTTCATCCATCCCCACGGCGATGATCAGGAGAACCTTAAAAGAAGTCAAAATCACCAATTGGAAGAAATACATGAAAAGGTCGTCTTCACTATTAAAATAACAAATATAAAAGAATGGCGCAAAAAAGTGACACAAATGTATCAGGACGCAACAATAGCAGTGAAACGCACAAATTTAGAACCAAACGTAGACAAACATTTACTACACATATGGGATGCAAGGCGTCTTCTGGTCAATAGGTGGAAAAGGCAAAAGCGGCACAAGAAGTTTAGGAGGAACAAAATTAAACAACTGACAACGAGAACCCGGGTATACGCAGATCAGCTCGGACAACAAAATTGGGCCCAGTTCTGCAACTCCTTCAAAGACACGTTAAGAACCTCAAAAACCTGGGCCATTCTCAGAAGCATGACCGACCCAGCCAAGACAAGGACCGAAAATAATAGAACCTTAAAAAAGCTAGCGCATCAGTTTCAAGGCATGAACAAATAATTACTGTAAGCCCCGAAAAACAAATTCCTGGGCACACAGAAGACGGCACCCTGCAAGCTACCATACGTGGGAAACCGGAATAAAGCCCTGGACGCAGAAATAACTCAGGAAGAAGTTAGGGCGGCACCCAGAGCGGCACAGAAAGACACCGCTGCGGGTGCGGACCGCATAATAAATGCAATGATTAGAACTTTAAGCGAAGACAATATAGAGGCACTAATAAAGTATATAAATGAAGAACTCTGGACAAGAGGAGAAGCCCCACAGGAATGAAAACATGCCGAAATAATAGGCATCCCCAAGCCAGTGAAGAAACCAGGAATCAAAACACTTGGACCAATCTCACTGGCACCGTGCTTGGGGATGGTCTAAGAAAGAATAATATTAAGAAAGCTACAGAACTACATGGAAGACAACGACAACTTACCGCACACCATGGTAGGCTTCACAGAAGGCCTTTCAACGCAAGACGCCTTTTTGCTCCTGAAAGAAGAGGTGCTCCCAAACATTCCAAAGGGAAGTGAACACATAATCATGGCCCTGGACTTAAAAGGGGCTTTTGATAATGTGTCACACTACGCAATTCTAAAAGAGCTCCATAACCTCCATTGCGGAGAGAGAATTTAAAACTATGTAAAAGCTTTTCTATCAGATAGAACTGCAAGCATATTACTAGAAGAAGTGAGATTCAAAAAGCTCAAAATGACCAACAAATACATACCTAAAGGTTCTCTAATGTCGTCCTTACTCATCAATGTAGCGATGATAAAGCTACCAAAAAAACTCCAGGAAATAACAAACATTAACCATACGCTTAATGCGAATGATATAACCATATGGATAACCAACGGCTCATTCATCCAAAAGGAAGAACTTCAATAGGCGGCGAACTGCGTGGAATCTCTCGCGAAGGACAGCGGCCTCCAGTGTGCTCCAGAGAAGTCAGAAATAATCAGGGTCTATAACAGCAAATACAAAAGCCCGGGACACCTAAATGTCATTCTTGAGATACAAAAAATCACAGAAGTCTTATTGATCAGGATACTCGGACTCTGGATACAGAGCAACAGAAAGGCCAAATACACTATACAGATGCTCGAGAAGACCACACCGCCAATAACATGAATAATCAGAAGAATAACAAGAAACAAAACAGGAATGACAGAAGAAGCCACTCTCCGTCTGGTACAAGCCCTGGTGGTCAGCAGAGTGGCGTAGAGCCTACCACATCACCGGCTAAACAAACAAAATAATGATAAAATAGAAACGATATTAAGGGGAGCTTATAAAACCGCCATCGGACTTTCCCAATAGACGGCCACGAGTAAGCAACAAAAAGTTGGCATAGTAAACACCTTGAGGAGATCAAAGAAGCCACGCTGATCGCTCAGAAACAAAGGCAGCAACTCACTGGAACAGGCCGAGCCATACTCGAAAGAGTACGCACGCCCCCTCTTAAATTCAACATCGCAAATTCAACATGGCAAGTAAAGTCGACCCCGACAAGGACATAAGCAGAAAATTATTTATATCACCAATTCCAAGAGACATGGACAGGACAGCCCACCAAGGAAGATGAAAAGTAAGGGTAGCATATCTAGCAAAAATATGATGGAGACCCTAACACACTCTACACTGACGCAGCAATGTACAAAAACAATAGAGATGCGGTGGTGGCTGTCAGATTCTGACCACAACTGAATAGAGTGCTGGACCATTAAAAATACGAATCCCGAGGAAGGGGAGGCCGCAGAACTTGCCCTTTGTTTTGCCCACGGATAGAGACAACAGAAGAGCCTGCACATAATTATGCACTCCAAGCAAGCATGCTACGACTTCGTTAAGGGAAGAATACCAAGCGTGGCAGCAAACATACTTCTTCATCATCCCATTGGCTGAAACTTCGGACGCGCTCCAGCTTCTCCAGCCACTGTTCCGGGTATTCACCAGGGGATCCTCGAAATGATGGGGGCTCACGAGGTTGCTGCAGAATGACGGATGATTGTCATGGTTGACCATGGTGCTGGTTGCGATGTCTTCTTCGCTTTCTCCGGTAGTAGACCGAGCTCGGGTGGTAAACCTTCAGGGCGGAGGCTGGTTCTTGTTGGACTCGCTCTGCGGCTTCCAGAGGTTGTACGTAGCATGAAGGGTGGGTGCACTGCACCTTCACCAGATGTCACGTACCCAAAGACGATGCAGCTGTCATGAAGAAACAACAAGTTTATTGGCGCGAACTTCTGCTCCCCTAACAAATCAAGGAATACACAGGCGGCGAGACAGCAGTCAAAAAAGTTAAGTGGGTAGGCGAGCGTCGAGAGTCGAATGCCGCGGCGTCTGCTCTGCAGGCTTTTATCTTTCGGCGCGAGTGTTTCTGGGACCGTCAAATTGCATCCACAATATTCTAGATCAAAGAAGATAATTCTGGGCAGTCACGTTAGGGCGAAACGGTCTGCTTATCTGATTGAGATAGCCCCTGCCGCATAAAAAAAACTATTAGAAGACGCGCTTCGCTTGGGACACAAATAGCAGAGGCGTGCGTGGCCGGGCGGTAAAAACAAACAATAATAAAACAAACCCAATGCACCCTTTGCGGTCAAATAAATATATATAAAAGATCGCCCCGTGGGTCGTTTATTTGATGTATCAAGCAGAAGATTTCTTTAGAAATGCAAGCCCAATGACACGTTGCAAGAGCGGAGCGACAAATTGTACATAGGCGGAGACGGGGAGAAGACCAGGCAGTGCTGTCGTAATATTGTTTATACAATTTACGGGACAAGGAAGGACTGTTTTTTGTTCGCCATGTTCTGTTATGTTTCCATCTGATTTTTGAAATCTACCCACAAAGAGAGAATAAATTTAAAATGAAACAAAAACGGATACAAGTTATCCCATTAAAACAGTGTTATTGGAACGCCTTCATAATAATTCTCTTCAACCTTGGGTGAGTAGAGCTTGCTTTAAAAACACAATTACTTTATCTAGAAAGACAAGCAATCATCCATTTTTAACAAATAAATGTCTTTCCATCTTTTAAGCGAAGGTACTTACAGCGAACATTCAACAACTACCGCAATGTTTCTAGCAACGGCACAAATTTGGTCTAGTTGCCGAAAACATGAACGCAGTTCACTGAAACAAGAAAACGAGCCAAGAAGGATGGTGGTTAAACTTCATCCTACGGCAGCTGTTTGTATTCAGAGAAATCAATACGCGGATGCCTTTCAAAATGAAAATCTGGAGGTTTCCTATTTATTTCTGCTACTGCACTCTAAAACACGCGAGCCCGAGTGTTACGAAACAGGGAAGACTGCCCGAACTCTTACAGGGTACCCCCTTTCCGTTTTCCTCTTATGAACAACATTTGTCCTGTGCCACCGGTATTTAAGGGAAGTATTCCTGGCGTGCGGTGTTGATGTATGTTATGCCCCTATCATGCAGCAATTTTAAAGAAAGCAAATTAGATTGATTTGAGCTTTAAACTTTGCAAAATCGCTCCCACCCGCGGTTTTTGCGTTAGAAGACCGGAGCAAAATAATTGAAATACTTATATTTAATAAATACCCCGGTCAAATCGCACTCTAAATCCGATTGAAGTGATAAGGTGGCTGAATTTTTGATCTCGCTCGAAGCAGTGCCTTAGCAACCAGGAACGTCCCAGTTCCGACTCACAATTTGTACCGGTTTCTTTCAAGTACGCGTGAGGGTGCAAGAAATATATATCGCTTCATCCCCCTAGTACCTTACCGCAGATCTAGCCTATTACATAAATATGGCTATAATTGAGTAACCATTCCTGGATAGTCTACAGGCAGTCCTCGGATTGCCCTCAGGCAAGACGCTATGTACGAATACATCAGATAATCGAGTGGCGGATTACGTTCTCGGTATCCCTCGGATGGCCCCGGAAGTGAGGCGGCACTCAATAAAGGTTATCCCGCATTTATCTGAGGTAGATGTATTGCTGCAATTTCTGGGTTTACCTGATGTTATCTCATTTTAATGTATTACTCAGCGGGGAACGGAGTATATTAAATTTCGTGCGATTGTGTTTAGGAAGGAAACCACGATTCAGTGTTAGCGGGGTAGGCGTTGATTGCGATTGAAAGTGGCCGTGTAGCCGCGCCTGGTCCTGAGTGAGCTCGATCAAGATCGACTCGTTCGCGGTATTACGTAACAGTAATAAATAATTTAGAATATAAGTTTGATTAAGCATAGGTAATCTTGTTTTATGGGAGATAAGCAATTTTCTTTCTAAAGGGAGCTTGTTGGGCCAATAGCAAATTTTGCAGGAAAGTTGCGTTGATTGTTATTCCCCCCCCCTTCACGATGACCTTCAAATAAACTCCGTTCTTTTCTTTCAGTGCTGGGTTCTCAGCGGGAGCTGCTGCGAAGGCACCAGGTGCTGGCCAGTTGCTATTTTGGGGGGCGTGTGCGAATTTGAATTGTGATTGCACCGATATGGCGGGCTGTAAAAACGTCGGGCAACAATAAAGCTGAGACAAAACCAGTTGCCAATACGAACGGTTCCAGTGAAATGGCGTAATTTACACAAACGCTTACTAATACAAGATCTGTCACTGGTACAAGCAGAAGACCAGGAGTTTTGAGGTAAGCAACCGATGTAGAGGCAGGATGACCCCTGTCGTCAGGTGGTGGCGGATTACGCACCGCGCAGACGAACTACAGAAGCCACAGGAAACCGTGGTTCTAACCACTCTGCAAGTGACCTTCCAACCACTATACCCGCCTATCAGCATAGAGTCCGCAGGGTAGTCCTGCTCAAATCCTAATATCACCTTCCTAGTTTTTTGCTGCCACTTTAGCGGGGATTTTATCACGTAATCACAGCCATTAAGTTCGCTCATTGGCCGTGGAACTTTACCAATATCTCACCAGAATCAGCGCAACAAAAAGCTATATTTCTGCGTACCACCGCTCTGGCATCTTGACGAAGACGTGTTGCTTCGTCGGACGGAAATACTGGTTTTCTGACCATAAAAAAACACGCTTGTGCGACCACTTCGCTCTTTTTATGTTTGCTCGTTGCTTTAGGTGAATGCTTAACGATAGACTACTCGACGCGTCATAGCTAAAATCATTCTTCCTCAAAAAAATGAAACTTTATTGCTTTCGCCATGTTATCGCTTCTCAGAAAGAGCATCTATTTAAATAAATTGTCGTTTTGTGTTTCCGCAAGAGGTCCCGGCCACAATTACAGCTGGTTTTCACGATCGGCCCCCCAAACAGCCTAGGACTGTTCGGCCTAAATCAAGCCCGTGTCCTTTGGCCGGTCCTTTTCTGTCTGGCCTTGTTCTGGCCGCCATGTTCGGCCCGTGTCCAAATGTGGACCTTTTGGCCGCATACGGCCGTACTCCCATGGCTGTCCAACGGCCAGTGTCCGTCAGCCCATCAACCGGCTTACGCTCATACGGCCAGATTCCAGCCGTACGGCTCCGGCCATTCCAAAGCCACCCGTGTGCGGCCCAAGTACGGCCACCGGAGGACAGCCGAGATGCGGTCGTCGGACTACAGCCGGACTAAAGCTGTCGGAAATACGGCCGTGCTACGGGAATTGGAGCTCAGCCGCAGTACGTTACCTGTACTGAGGCCGGTCATTGCATGTCGCGCAAGCAGATGACTCAGTCGCGCTGTGCAGCAGCACAAACCCAGGATTTCGGGTCTATTGCAGCCACATCAAAGTCAGCCGGTGCCCAACCACCAGCCGCCCAGTCTTCAGCGCAGCCTTGCCTAATTATGAGGGTCACTTGACACCAAAATTTATTTACTAAACAGTGCTCACAAATTGTCGTTACTTTTATTGTTGTGCCTCTTTAGTGTCGAATACGGAAAATATCCAGTTCTTTGTACAGCTGGAATAGATGTATTGTCCATGTCCTGATATCTTCCGTGGGGCGGGTTACCTCCAATAAACGGGGAAGGAGGGGGAGCCCGAGGCTGTTGAATTTCACAAAGATAAAACTGCCACTTTTAGCCAATTTATTAAGGGCAATCTTCCAGAGCAATTTCATGCTCTGAATAATTCAAATATTTTACAACAGTTGCTTGACCACTTCTGTTTATATAAAACCGGCGCGAATACCTTTACATAGCGCTTTGGTACTCCACAAAAACTTAGGAGCATTCAACATAATTTCCTTCATACAAAATGTATGTTTAGTATTTGCCCATTTTTCTTCAAACAAATTTTCTACTCGATCAACATTTCTGATGATCTTTCACAGGGCAGATCCTAGTAGAGATCGAACAAGTGATTTTGTTTTCAATCTAGTTTTTATATTGATTTCATGAGTTACGTGCACACAACTTAATAGCCCAAAAGAACTTAATTTTCTTTTATAGTTATACTACAGTAAAAAAATTCTACACGTGTTGCGAATGACGCCTTGCTTCAGGTGGCCGCAGATGTATCCCTTTGTATTTACGCAAGAAAAACTGTAAGGCTAGAGTTTATTAATTTGTTTAAAACCAATATCATAGCGATGGTACTATATATACAGCAAACCTTTCATACTGCAACAAATAAAACAATAAATATTTCATTGGTCAAGTTTGAATGCGTAAGGTTTCCAACACGTTTTATGTGAACTTGCGGCTCCAGAAGTTTATTTCATTTATTTATTTATTTAATTATTTATTTATTTATTTATTTATTTATTTATTTATTTATTTTTTTATTTATTTTGATACCTGCTTGCCTTTGCATGCATTAGAGCAGACAGATACATAAAACTAAGCATCAAATATCAGACCAAATAACAAAATATTTCCGCAAAGCGCGGTGAAAATCGTCATTATAAACAGTTGGTACAATCATACGTGAAAGATAATTACACTCTCGTATTGATCACAGATAAAATGAATCGCCAAGGCGTCACCATTAAAGAAGTTATTAATTTGCTTCAAGCTATTTGTACCACTTTGGGATATGTAGAATAGCGCTTCCATATACTTCTCCCCTTCTATTCCATTTTTATATTGACACATATTACGAAAAAATTTCAACCTCAGGTTTCGTCTCTGATACTTCCGGTCTTACCATTTAGGTTTACTTTTACTTTCTTTCATGCTAAGTTGACAGCGCCAATTACCTAATACGAATCAACTTGCCCTATTCTGCATGTTTTCGAGAGTGTCAACCAGCTCTTTGGGGTAGGAATCCCAGAAAACACGTGCGTACTCCAACATCGAGCGCAAATAAGTAAAATACGGTTGTTCTTTTAGGGTAGATGGATGTTCGGTGAATTTTTATCTCAGAAAGCAAAAAATACGTGCAGCCGTAACTCTTTTGTTTTGAGCGTGCCTATTTAACCTCTCCTGCCTATTTAACCTCTAACCTCTCGTTAAATAGACTCCTACTTATTTACATTCCCCTGCCGTTCTTAAAGCAGTGTAATTTATGATCTATGAATTCAATTAGAATGAAGGTCTTCTTGTAAAGGCGACGTTAACACACTTTTTAACAATCAACGATTTTTCTTAATCAGCACACCAGGATGTTAATATATTAGAATCATGCTGCAGGTATTCGGAATCAGGTTCATTCGCTATGGTCCTGTAAACTACAGTCATTCGCGAACATTTAAAACAAAGATTTGAGGCCAATAGTAATAACATTTATATATAACAAAAACAAAAGAGGGCCCGCAACTGACCCTTGGGGAATTCCTGAGGTCACGGGAACATATCAGGACGAACAACCATTCAGAGCGACCGACTGTTGTCTTAGAGAGATATACTCGGCTATCTATGAAATAACCGTTTCATTCAGTTGATAGCCCGCAATTTACCAACAAGAAGCTGACAGAGAACACCTCTAAATGCGTTTTTTGCCGTAGGAGAAAATACAGTGAAAAACTTTAAGCTTATCTCTTGCTATAGCCAAATCGTACGTGAACTCAACAAGCTGCGTTGAGCAAGAACAACACGACGAAATCCGTGTTTGCTAGGATGCTGGTGATTATATTGAAACAAAGGAGTCATTTCCGAAGAGTAGCTTATATCACCTTCAAGCACTGCAACTATGTTAACATCCAGGTTTCGTCATTAAAATAACATAAATTTAAAATAACTAAAATAAATTTAAAATAACTCGCGTTTCTAAATGGACAGTCATAAAATCCCACGAAGCAGGGCACAAAGTTGAGCCTACTAATATCCGAGCTTGGCATTTTCTACGTTTACCCCCAACAAAATGGTGCAACAATTTTTTCGCAGTAATATTGTAAGAAGAATAGCCGCAAACTTGTGCTTTTGGGCGCCCTTGCATTTATTTGGTGGGGAGTCCTTGACATGGCGTTGGTTGAGCTCCTGCGTGGCGGCCGCTTGCTAGACATCATTTAAAGCCACTTATTTTGGGGAACCACCGCCAGCTCGGGTCGAACATTTTTGCCAAATTGATGGTCTCCATTTATTGAGGGGGCGAATAGCATCGAGCTGATGCGTCGACGAAGCCGGCGGGCGAGGCCTGGTAGCGGCTACGACTAGCGAGGCTGAGCTCACCCGTCGGTCTGGCACAGTCTTCTTGTGGCAATAAATGGCATTCCGATGGCCTAAAAGGTTCCCCGGTAATGTTCATTGAGTCCTTGCTCCTTGCCCGTTCACCCAGAATACTCAATACTGTTTGAAAAACGAAGTTCATTCATTTAAACCGTAGAAACACCGAGCGGATAACAAACGCGTCCGTGTCATTCGGCTCCCTAACGGCTCTTTCTTCACCCAGAGAAAAACTGGCCTACACCGGCGGGTCTCCTTGAAACATGTCTGTGCATGATTCTCGGCGCCCAGACCCATGCCGTTGTTCGGCTATACGCCGCTTACCGAAAGAATGACGTATAATCTGATATCTTACGTAGGCTGGTCTCCTCTTGAACACCGGTTGCCAAAAATTCTGCGGCAGTTCGCTTGCTCTAATTCGGCCGAGGACCGCTAACCGAATTAAAAATGTACATTCTTGTGCCGTGCGTCGGCCGGTCTCCTGTATAACGCCGGTTGCCTGAAGAAAACGAATATTCTGTCGCCAGAAACGCGGTTCACCATTGAAAGAGCGAATGCGCGGCAGCCGCGCACCGGCTGGTCTCCTTTCGAACACCAACTGCCAAAAGAATAGAGATTCTGTGGCCTGTCGCATGCCGTGCTTCGGCTGAACACCGCTTTCCGAAGGAAAAAGGGATGCCTTTAAGCCGTACTTCGGCCGTTCTCTTTCTCGACATGGGCAGCCGAAAGTGAACTGAATATCTGGCAGCCGGCTAGCTGACGTTCTGCGTGTGAACACAGGCGGCCGGGGAAATACCGCAGCGCTTGTTGCCGAATGTTGGTCGCTCACTGTAGGATCAGTGGCGGTCGCTACCTGAATGCTGGCAGGACATGCGAGAAAGTATCATAGACGCGCCGGTCTTTGGACACACTTTCTGTGCCGCCTGGGTACATATGTGTATATCTTGTGTGTGTATGTGAGTGTAAGGGTACGTGTTGGTATGTGCATATATTTGTGTATGTGTGTCTGTGCATATAAGCATGCATGCGCGTATGTGTGTGCTTCTGCGTGAGCACGGGCCTATGTGCTCTGCATGTGAGGTTTTTTTTAAATGGTCCAAATCCACAAACCGCACAAAGGTCTCATAAAACTTCAACGACAAGAAAAACTCGACACCTTTCCCTTAGAAAAGAGGTGGCATTAAAATAGGGAAGATAACGGCCTGCAAACGTGTACGCAGATCCAAAATGAGCCATTTGTATCGAAACTAAGCCACATTCTACTCTGGTAGCGATCAAAATGTGTCAAATTCCTTCGCCGTTGAATCGAAATTAATCACCTCCATAGGCTACAAGAAGTTTGGTTTTGACGGCACTGTTCGGACTGTTTCATGGGTGTTTGCAGATGTCTTTCTTTTTACTTTTTTGTGCGGGTTTATCATGACATCAGACAGCAAATAAAAGAGCGGGTAAAGATCTGTTTCCAGACGTCCACCTCAAAGTAAACAGTGAAGTGAATGAAATGAAACTTACAGATGTAAGACAACCATTTCAAATTGTCTCCCTCGTCCTTACGGGGTAAATGTGTTACTCCCGTAATTACCATTTCAGTACATAACTAAATATATGCCGCTTACAACCTCAGGCAAATCCCCACACCCCTCTGTGGGTCCGAGCCACTTCCTTACGGTAAAGAATAAGAACTGTGCTGTTTTCTCATGAAACCTTTTGGAAATTTATGGCAAAGCAATGAAGAGCTTGCTTACTACGTGAGTTTCTCAGGGTTGCGAAAGGAATATATCCTGCCGAAGAATTCCAAAAGAGCTTCTAAGGCTACCACGATAATTTACAGGCTATTCTTGTATAGTACCAGTGTCATTAATGTCCTGTTGCGTATATTTATTAAGGAATTCATGGTACTAGTGGACATTAGGACAAGGCCACAGCTAAAGAGAAGACAAAACACACACTAGAACTTCAACTCAGTTTATGCGACATAAACAGGAAAACACCAATAAGTACATAAAAACGCAATGGGTTATCGAAAAAAAAACGTAATGAAACACTATCACTCATATCACAGGCCTCATTACAGCGCCGGTCTATATCACATTGGGCCAATTTAACAGACCCGTGCAAACAGCCTTCATCCTTCGCCCGCGCTCAACCACCTTCCCCTCTCCAAAAATATTGTCCTTTGCGGATAGTGCCAAAGAATGTGCGCTGGCGCATACATCCCCCTCTGTTCCTATCAAAGAAGCTTCCACAATTTC
Source organism: Haemaphysalis longicornis (assembly GCF_048455015.1). Lineage (NCBI taxonomy): Eukaryota > Metazoa > Arthropoda > Arachnida > Ixodida > Ixodidae > Haemaphysalis > Haemaphysalis longicornis. Next base: position 26,927,088 of record NW_027526204.1, on the reverse strand, counting down.
TCGGTTGGTTTGGGAGGATGATCTGTACATGATGCGCGGCCCGCAGAAATCTGGTGTGCACCCCTTACACCTACGGCAATGATCAGCCAGGTGGCCAGCCCCAGTCAGCGCATTGACAGCCGTCTGGTGCTCTCTCAGCCTCACATTGAGGCACCTGCCTGTTTGGCCAATGTAGCACTTTTTGAACGACAAGGGGATCCTGTAGACCACCCCCGTCACGAAATTCACAATGCTGCTTGTATGCCGTGCGGCACAGCTGAGCTTGGAGCCGGGGTTATTAACAGTACGCACCATTTTTGACAGCCTCTGAGGTGCCGAAAAAACCACCTGTACACCACATTTCTCACCAACCTTTTTCAGGTGGTAGGACACTTGGTGTACGTAAGGCAAGGCTACCACAGGAACTCTCTGCCCTTGGCATTGAGAACCAGCCGTGTGGTCTGTTTTGAGATCCTTCAGAAGGCTCTCTGCCACAGAGGCCAACATTTCAGGTGGAAAAGCGGTCACTTTCAGTCTTTCCGCTTGCTCCAGCAAGCTAGTCTGCATTCTATGCTGGCAAGATCTGGTAAGCGCCGCCCTCAGAATGTTCTTTGCAATGCCTGGCTTCAAAAGCTTTGAATAGGCTGACTGATAGAATAGGATGCCCTTTTTACTACGCGGGGCATACTGGAAACAAGGCTGATCACACCCAAGGTGCAGGCGCATGTCCAGAAACTGCAAGACACCCATCTCCGGCAACTCGTACGTAAACTTCAATCCACCTGCACACTCAGTGAAAACGCCTAGCACATGGGCAACAAAGCTATTTCTATCACCGGGCACAACTTCATTCAACACCACAAGATAATCGTCGACATACCGGCAGATCTTTACAATGGGGCTGCCCTCAAGGCGGCAAAAAAGCTGCCAGTCACAGTTTGCCAAGAACAAGTAACTCAGGACTGGGGCGATACACGAACCGATGCACACACCTTCCTTTTACACCACCAGCCTATCTTCAAACCTGAGCACAGTAGATGGCAGATAAAAGTCTAGTAAAGCTCTAAAGCTCCTGGCATGCATGCCCGCACCATTCTGGAACGATACCACACCCCTAGTATCAATGCTTTCCTGTACAGCGCTTAGCATTCCACCCTTCGGAATGGAACAAACCGTTCTTCCGCGTCAATGGAAAAGGCAAAAAGGCCTGCCCCCTCTCTTCGTGCTTCGATTAAAAACCAATTACTTCTTCCGAGTTGCGTACCAGAAACGGGTCCCCAAACTTTAAACCATTCAACTGCTTTTGCAAAAACTTTGAAAGCGCACCTTGCCAGGAGCCTTTTCCCGTAACAATCGCACGAAACAATCGCACAATTCCATGTCGATCTCCTGGTTTGCGGTCATTACTATCGCACAAAACAATCAATTTCTTTTTAGCCTGCGGTAATCGGGTGCATTGAGGGAAAATACAAGCTATTTCTGTTCGAAAAGGCGCATTCCTTCGTCGCTAGCTTGGCTTTCATCGGGGAGTTTGGGGGTTTGGCATAGCTTTTGGCAAATACTGGAGGTCTGGCAAATACTGGAGCTCTGGCTATATCGCTTGTAGTGTTCGCATGATGAGCTTGTCTGTAAGATGGGTGAGTAACGAACAAGGTTTATCAACGCCAGAAATCTAGCGGCGCACTCACTTTCATTCGCGGCTACCGTAGCTGGCCTAGGGGGAACGATGAATCGGGATAGCTTTTCTTCGCCGAAATAAGGGAGCTTTGGTTACATCAATCGCAGTATTAGTTTAACTTGCATCGCCACCAAGATCGGTGCGGAAAAAAACACGTGTTATCACTCCTGAATTTTGTCAAATACGACCAAAACGATTTACTCGACAATATTTGTTGGCAGCCTATGTTAGGGTAGCAAATTCTTAAATCCACGCATTTTGTTTAGGCCAACGGACGAAATGATCCCGGCGGGCCACTCATGGAGAGCTTTCTGGAGCGGGTTAGGAAATGCATATCAGTTGCAATAACTAGGTCTCTAACGAAGGGAGATAGAAAGAGATAGAAATCACTTTATTTTCCAAGCAAGTTGAGTAGGAACGCGTGGTGGCTGCTGCCCGAAAGCTGGCGGCGGCAGTGGCGGCTCGGTCAACCAGAAGTAGCTGCGCCCCCGGCTGCGAGCAGCCGAGCGCGTCCTCCCACTGCTCGACGCTGGAAATGGGCTGGAATAGGATAAGAGCACAGGCCCACATGCCCTGGCTTAGTGCGTTCAGGGAGTGACACAGGGGACAGTTGGCCGCAGGGAACTCATAGGAGTAGGCCTTGTGGAGGAGGGATCGATGGGCGAGGGAGTTTGTCTGAAGGAGTCGCCATAGGCGCTTCTGAGCGTTGGCGAGTGATGTTTGGGTAGTGGGGAAACGGCGGCGGGAGAGGCGATAATGCTCTGTGGCTTCTGTGCCTCGCATTTGATTCAAATGTCTCGTGTTAGAACTGTGAATGAATGAAGATTGTGCGCAGCCGTGCGAATTTTGTTGTGAGCTCAATTCGTCTGCAAGGGTTCAGCGAGTCGCCAGCGCGCGGAGAGTTGTGACCGGATGCAACGCTAATTAAACCGTTGCCGTTGTCACCTTCTTCGTCGCTTTTGCTTCGTGCGTATTGTGCATCTGAACCTGATTCCAAAGGAAATATCAGGCTTTATTTGTTTCGCCAGTATATCTGCGAAAAGGCATACACGTTTTGCTTTGTTGCTGGCGTTGTGTGGAACTTGCCTTCAAAAGAAAGCAGTAGCTTTGGAAATAGGACGGAGCGATAAGTAGACAAACATTTGCGCTTTGTTTCTTTAGCCTTCTCCTGAAGTTGTGTACCTACCAGCGCAATTTCAGAATCTTGTGAAGCGTACCTCAACAAAGACATCGTTGGTGAGGCGATATTTAAGGAATTATCAGCGCACGTAGACGAGGACACAACAAGAAGAGAAGTTAAAAGAGAGCGCTCACTTATAACTGAGTTTTATTAAGACAAGAAAGACACAAACCGGCAACATCCATTAGGAATGGCAACAGCGCCTAATGTAAACACCATCTCAAGCACGCTGATTTGCTGTAGTGGCATAGCTGTGTGGAAGTTTTGACAATATCCAGCGGAGTCTCCTTTCCTACTCATGCGTAAAGGCACAACGCCTTAGAGGTGTCTTCGGGATTGTTTGTGTTCTCAGCATAGAAGGCGCCTATTGTAGTAAAAAAAACATAAAAACCAGCGAGTGTTTCCCCACAACGGGGAAACCCTGGTGCGGATATTGATGTAATGAACATGAGTGGCAGGCGTTCCATTTTTACATCCTGCCTCTATACATTTTAGCGATTTGGGCGAAGAAACCATAGAATGACCAAATTTGTGCAATGGTACTCACTTTCAGTTCTTCAGCATCTTATCATAAGCAGCTTGAAAGAATGCAATCGCAACATTTGTATTTTCAGAACACCGTTCTGCCCAATATAGCAACCTTGTTTTCGCACAAGTTGGTGTCTCTAATGTCTATTCCTGGAGTGCAATCATAACACCTATCTCCTAACAAGACTCACTGCCAACTTTTATTTGGAGAACACCTATCCTGAATAGCATGCGATGCAGTCAAGTCACTCCACCTATGCAACAAACAAAGCCTGCTGCATGCCGTAAGTTTGAGCTTGTATCAAATGCAGATTGCGTGTATCAGTATTACTTAACGTGCTTCTTATTTGCGTCCTGGATATTCCATCTGCCAGTCATGTTTGTGGAGTAAATGCCACCCAAGCACACACGTCCTAATATTTTGCATGTGCTGCATTACAGAGATATAGATTTGTTAACGTGTTTCTCCCATGTAGCTCTTGTGCAAGCCAATGCAATCACAAGCCCCACCCTGCACTGTATTGTAGGAATTGTCCAGTAGGTTTTCTTATGTGGCCTCATTACTGTGCATCGATGCAAAGTGGAATTTCATGAATATTCAGCTTGCTTGGTATCAGATTATAGTAGGTGCAGTAGTAGCCGAAGTAAGTGGAGGGGATATACTATTTTAGTATCATTTCCACCAGGTTTTTGCGCAATGCCTCAGTTACCTCCATCACATGGCTGTTTGCTTGAAAATGTAAATACCATTGGAGGAACATAAGCAAAATGTACTTCATTTAATGAAAGTCTGCCTGAACAGACTAGAATCAAAGTTAAACCTCGACAATTCGAATGCAGTTCCCACTGGAAATCTGACATTAACCGACTTCACATTATTGGAAGACTGTGTTTGAATGTGAATGTGAAGTAAATATTTTATGCAATATTCTGATGCTTACTGCTGTACAACGTGTACTTCAGCTGAAAAATTATACCACCTTCCCGTGGGGAACCCTGATAAGGATGCGAAGCATCATGGGGGTTCCATGTGGTTCCATTGTGATGGTGTTATGTTCAGTGATCTGGTGTTAAGTAGCGCCAGAGGGAATTCCGTGTCAGTGTCCACACCACTGGCAAAGCGCGCAAATACTGTTATGTTACGGTGAGTAGGCGGTGGTTCTCGAGGCGCCGAAACTCATCCATCATGTTAGTCTCCGTCAGCTTTGGTGAGGTAATGGTTGTTGACGTTGATGCACCGGCTGAGACCAACGTACACGCCCTCCTCTTCGCAACTTTGTCTTCGTCTTCTTCTTCTTCTTCTTCTTATTCTTCTACAGCGGTCCCCTACGGGAACATGACGACGCTGGTTGAACGCGAAGCTATCTAGTGATGGATTCTTTGGTTGGCCATCACTAGGGGCATCCTGCCGCGATCATCATCACAGGCGCTGCGGATGGGGCGAGAGCAGCGTACACGCCATCCTATTTGCTGCTTTGTCTTGTTCTCCTTCTTCTTGAGCGGTTCCCCTACGCGAAGATGACGACGGTGGTTGAACGCGAAGCTATCGCGAGATGGATTCTTTGGTTGGGCAATCCCTAGGGGCATCCTGCCATAATCACCATCAGCGGCGCTGCGAACGGGGCACGGACGCGGGCAATCCCCCCGAGCAAGAGATGCTTCGCATCTAAAATGTAGGCCTAAGAGGACAAGCAAACACAACAGGCCAAGTTTTTCGGTGATGGGCTTTTTGAAGGTTTATATATGCATACATATCAACTAGCCCAGCTCGCAATTTTGCTGCAGGATGTATAGGTCCTTGGCAGTGACGCTGTCCGGGTTCATGCATGTTTCATTTTGTCACATTTTGGGGAGACGACGTCATCCGGGTATATATTGTCCCGTTAATGTACTAAGCGGTTAGGATAGGCACAGAAAAATATTGTGCAAGTTAGATTGTACGTGAATGCTAGGCTAAAAGGTCCTCAGAGTCACCGTTCGCAAAGTATAGTTCTTATATAGTTCTTACCTCAAATACCAAAATATAGTTCTTAGCTCAAGTTTTGAGGTTGTCTGAGTAGTGGCAGTGTGGACAATAATCATATGGTTAAATTTTTTTTGTAAGAAGAACAGCCGTCGCCGACAGCAGCCGGGCCATATAGCTTCTGTGCATTCAAGAATGGCCGTTGGTTGAAAGCCCGAGAGTCATTGCCGAGTAGGCCAGCTGGTTCTCATTCCAACGTCTGAAACTCACAGTGTGTTGCCAGAGGGACTCACAGGAGGTTGGGGTTTGTTCCATGGACAAAGACTGCTCTTGTTTTGCTACGGTTTTTCTTTCCTTTTCACATGAGCCCTTACATTTCGATTCCTTTAAATTGGGTCTTAGTGATTCTGGTGCGTTTGTTTTATTCCTTGGTTGCTTTGATGATGCTGCTACTTCTTTGGGGGGTTGCATATGACATATAAGACGAAACTTAAACTTTAAATAAAAAAAATGAATAACATGAAACCCTAATGGGCTGTGCTGCATCCGGATTCACATGCGATCTGACTTGAGTGTTGGGTTAGAGTAGTTATGCCTAATGCGAACTTAAGTGATTAGTCATGCATCCTTGCGTTGAGTCGCTGTGTTGCGACTCAGCACACGTTTCTTTAGTGCTTGCAAGCTAGCTCCAATGCACACTGACTCCATTCAGAGAGGCGGGAGGAGAAGTAATTTCTTTGCTGGCATGAGATCTTTACTTTTGAGTGCCAAAGCGCCCAAAATTGTGGCCAGTACAGGGTGGTACGTAGTAAAGGAGATTGTATATGGCAGTTGCTAGCTGCATTTCGTAGTTAAAAGCGGGACGGTGTTATTGTTTTCTTCTGCTGATAGGATGGTTAGTGGGGCGGTATTTTCAAATTACATGTGTATTTGGGCTCCTTCGCATTACTGTGCATTCTTGCGCAATAATATGCGCGTAATTTTAGCAAGACCAAAGCATCAGTTTGAATAAATGGAAAGTTTGACATGTGCAGCTTTCCCGCTCATGGCAGTCCTTTCAACAGTGATTACTCTGCAATTTGTTAGCGAAATAAAAAGTTATTTTGCACAGCTAATATTTGAGGTGAATACTTCTTTTTTGCACAGTTTCAAGTCGTGCACGTTGCGCGACTGGGTTCCTGAGCCATATGAAGAATCCCTTAGAAATGCATGGGGAGTTAGATTTCACAGCGAATTACACAAAAAAATAGTCAGAAACCTGAAATGTTCTTTTAGCGTTTTAATCTTCACGTTGGCTTCTAGCTTTAAGCGAAATATCATTTTCCTACAGTGTTTTGCTAGGTTCCAAAGAGGTTGTAATTATGAGCGAGAAACCACATTTATTTCTACATCACAAAACCCATGATACCTTCCCATTAATGATTTCTGATGTTTAAAGCGCAGAGCAAATGATCCAGTACACACTGTGTACCACCATTTCGTATAAACATCTGTTTAGGCGATGGTGGCTCCGCTTTCGCTATAGCAGCAGCAAAACAAGAGAAAGGAACTAGTCTTCCAAAACGCAAAATTGTATATAGATGGGGCATACAAAATTGTTTTTAACGTATGGGCTGCATTTTTCGTCTATATTTGATGGTCTTGCTAAATTGTTACAAAATTAAGAAACAAGACGACTTGACGTATGCTTCAGTGAGAGAGAGAATCGCACATGCTCGTTTTCAGGCTTCTGTACTGTACATTTGCCTTACCTGTACACTATTTTTAACTAAAAAAATTCTTAAAACGGCTGCCATGCAGCTTGAAAGGTCCCCTGATCGGTGCTCTCATGATCAAGTGCAAATTTATCGGATTGCACAAGCAAGAAATACCAATAGGCTAAAGTGGCTCGTGCACGAAGCTTAGGTGCGTGTTAGAGAGGCAGAGGGAAACTTTTTCTACTCTAAACCACAGAACAGTTTTTCTGAAAAGCTGATTATTAGGCCGTTTCTTAGAGTACAACTGTTAATGGGATGGCATCTCCGACACTTTAGCTGCAGACTGTAGCAGACTGGTATATCCTCAGCGTGGGACTACTGAGAAATGCACAAAAGCACGCACACCTGTCCTTTATATTTTGTAGCTAACTCTTATTTAGTGTCAATTATTAACGATCAGTAGTTGTGGAAAATTTGAATGCACATGACGTATTATTTATTTAGCAAATTGTTTGTCTATTTGGAGTAGTTTTTCGGCGAGCTTTTTAATAAGCTTTTTTATGCATGATTTTCAGTCGCTTGATCTCTGACGAAAATGTGTAATAAAGCTTAACCCAACGTGCATGGATGCTCACAGCACCTGAACGGCTGGTTTGTTCCCAAACTTTGATGTTTCGTTTTGAGCTGATTCAGTTGCAAATGCTTGTGGTCCTTCATATTTTAAGTGAAAGTTCCTCCGCAAGGAACAGGTGAGCGAGCATGCGCCATGTTCTTTTTTCGATTCGAAGCATCTCATGCTCAGGGCTGTCTCCCTCCCTCCCTCGTTGTCGTTGTTGTCCGCCGTCCGGTTTCTACTGCGTATACGCGTCTCTTCAGCCTCGTCAGCGTTTGGGCTCACGTCAGTGCAATCCACTATAAAAAGAAATAGTTAGGCGGCGCTCTGGTTGCAACAGGAGGTACGGGGCGCTCTTCCCACTGCGCTACAAACCGAGATGAAAGCATGTGCTACGAACGCGCCTTATGTCCTCCAGTAATTCAAACAACGTCTGGAAGCTACTGATACAACGAAGCCACGCGAAGCTGAACGTCAACAAAAACTATGAACTGAAAACTAATGGAAACTTCAGTCGACCCCATGGCTGCTTCGCATACTACTCAGGGTTCCCACACGGGAAGATGGTTCCCACAAAAATGGTATAAATCAGTATTTCTTCTCTAAATATACTTTATATTTCGGTAACCGTTTCCCCAATTCCTGTAGGCTGATTGTATAAGGTTATTATGTGGCGTTTCATCCCCAAAAAACCACCCCGTTTCTTAACCAGTCCCCTAAGTGGGTATGTGCCTCAAGAAGAGGAACAACAACAACAATGATGCCTGGAGATCCTCGTAAATCGAGCGCTAGCTTCGCATTCTACTCAGGGTTCCCCTACGGGAAGATGGTGTAATTTTTTTCGTTTGGCGGACGTCAACTTCGCGTTGTCGAAAAGCCGTATGTTGCTGGCCACAATGAGGCTTTAGTATCACCACCAACTCAAAAGACCTGTTGTAATATCTGCCTACTTTAACGAAAATGTAGTAACATGAACTGAACATGAATCTGAAGAAGAAGAAGAAGAAGTTTAAGAATCTGAACTGTGGAATTTATTTGTAGTTTACTTCACTTTTCATGCTTCATGTTCAGTGGTATCTATTAGCAACACATTAAAAATGAGGTCCAGCTTTGTAGCCAGAGCATTGACTGTTTGCCCCATGGGACTTTCTTTATACTTGGTAGCGAGGGGAATCGTCTCGCTACTGCCTTCGCTTAACTGCTGCTTCTTTTTTTTTCTTCTTTGGTCTAGGCCCGCGAGAGCAGGTGTTGCACCATCCTTTTGCAGAATTGGCGGAGCCTTTTACGTACACCTCACTACTTATACATGTTGTCGATTGTTGAGAACTCTGATGTGAAAATGGAACTTGGTCAAGGTAGGGGTAGGGACTGTGTGTAGTATGTGCGGATAGACAGGACTTGGCCAATCTAAGTTTTGCTTTCCAAACATCTGAACCTCCAACTTCCAGTGGTTCCAATTAGTAGGAGGCACTAGGTGTTGTTGCACAATTTTTGGACTGTCGGTTATTTGTTATTTTCATATTCTTGACTCAGGTTGACAAAGCCCTAGGCCGGTGCTCTGTCTAGGTCCCTTTTTTGTGTCTTGTTCCTGTGTTCTGTGCATGCCCTTTTGGGGCATGCACAGATATAAGTGCAGCGCCAACAAGACGGGTAAGCAGTTTAAACCCACAGAATCCAGTTTGCATTACGTAGTATCGACTGAAGGAATGGTGAAAATGATTTGGCTAGAATGAAAAAAGGTGACAACAAAAAAATATGTACGCTAGGACGCCGTCAAATATATACCTATCTAAGAGCTTCCCCCCCCCCCCCCTGTTGCAAAGGGGCAGCCCCCACGCTATCATAAACGATTATTTCTGTCTGCTCTGTGCCCATCCTGGTGGCATTGATGCTTTGGTTACTCCCTTTTTCACGTGTTTCTGTATATGTTCAATCGTGATCAGGTGATTCCTACACGCAATGGAGGCTTCAAGCCTCTGCTGCTTATTTATTGGTTTCTTCAGGTGGATTTGCCAAAAATGCTGAAACTAAAGTGGTTTCAGGTGTGTTTTAAAGGCTGACAATTAGAGAACGACTGCAAGATCAAAGGTACAACTCAACAGCATTGGGGCACAAGTGGAACTGAAATGATTTTCCCTGAGCTTCAGAATTTCGTGTAGTCATATGAAACGTCAGGTGCAACCTTAAGAACTTGTCTAGTTGACTAAAACTAAGTGCAATAACTGAAACCACTTTCCTTTGTTCTCTGCAATAAAATTTTACGTGTGTGAACTGAAATGTTACTGTTTACTTTTGCAAAACGCCTTATAAAAGCCCTTGATTTTTTCATAAAAACAGTATGCGTGAGGGTACCCTGCTTCTTATGTTGGATTTCAGAAAATAAAAAAGTTTACTGGCACCTAATTTATAATGGCTCTACAGACCGAAACTTGCTATTGGCCTTGTGCTGATGTAGTATTTTGATTTGTTCAATTATTCTTCTCTGCTCCCAGCTGCTGCTCACATCTTTCCTTAATCTTTAGCTGTGTCAAGGGGGGTTTGTTGTGCCACTTTCCAATTTCTATGGATGGCAATGCCCACCTTATTACCACGGTGGTTTACAGGTGTGTTAAACACATTATTTTCTCAGTTCCCAAAGAGTTGCCGTGGAACATGGCAAAATAACAGGGGAGATTATTTTGTGGTAGCCAAAATCAATATCTTTTTGCTGTCTGGATCCTTTTAATGCTAAAGTGTATATCCGCTCACTTGCTTCACCATTTTGGTGCAGATATTCTCATTTTTGACTTTTGTTGTGTGTTTTTTTTTAAGTAAGCAACAATGTCCTTAAAGCACACCCTAATGCAATGATACGGACTTTTTTTTCATTTTAATGCTTATTGTATCACTTATTGTCATATTATGTGTGTGTAACAAGTCATCATCCATTCTTGGCATTACGTCACTAATCTCTAAGGGACGCAGAAACGTAAGTACGTAGCGGCCGTTCGCTTGGTCGAAAGCCTTTCTAAAGTCTAGTTAGAGCACTGCCGATGGAGTAACCCCTACAGCTGCGGCATCAAACGTGTTACAAGCGACATGAAAAGACATGATTTGATATGCAAAGCCATCACAGCACAGCCAAGGGTGAATACACTAGACATGCACATATTGAAATTTTCACACGTATCTATACACCTAAAAGACCCCGATTACAGGCAAAAAACAAGAAAACTTGCAGCGTGATTACATTTTTCGCAGTGCATCTGGAAACGAAAGGGAAGTAACAAGTGGTCACTCCTGAGTTATTGAAAGATTAGAAAACAGCCTGAGAAAGATAATCAATATAATGAAAAAGCAAACACAAACAAGATGCGGCAATGGTAGAAATTACCGCAAAGTGCATTTGGCAGTTACTCCTTAACGCTTACCCTTTTTGTATAGCATGGCTGCATCGGCGGATGACCTCCTTTGTTTTGAAGATCACCGCCTGGCAACCCTGATCCAGTGCTTCATGCAGTTCTTCGTCAGATTCGGCTCCCTCTAGAGCACTTGTGGTCCAGTTAGGTTTGTCAACAAGGGGCGCCAGGCAGCTTATAGGCTCACAAGGCACTCAACCACGTCGGCATGCACCCTCCTGAGGAAGGGAAGGCCCAAGATGCGAACACAGTCGCAAAGAACGGGAGATTCTGCTTCCGCACTTAGGTATCTGGGGATCGATCAGGTTTTTTGACATTATGTGCCCAAAAAAAGCCGGTAATTCGCCCCAAAATAAAAGGGACGTGTGAGATGCCAAGAAGACGTGCCCAGGCTTCTCGGTTTTATCGCAAAGGATGCATTTCGCACCGTTGGACATAAAGAAGCCCCAAGACTCCTGCCGCATCATAACTGGCTGCACTCCGGCATGAAAAGCAAAGAAGAAATATTCAGAACCGGTAAGCAACGGCAGGGCTAGCACACGCCTCAATAAATTCGTGCCAAGCGTGCTCTGGGAAGGTTGCCGATACAGAGGTCATAAAAAAGCTTTCGTGCCCTTGCGGTAAGAAGGTAATCCCTTGAAAACTGCTCCTCAATTGTTCGGGGGGCAGTGCAATTTCTTTGTAAAAACCAGTGTGACTCAGCTTGAGGTTAAGGCCCTCTGACGTGGTGAGGCAGCTGCTTAGGTGAGCAGAGCCAAGGCACTAGAAAGCCGTGCGAAGATAAGAGCCGGTTGCTCGCGGAAGTACAGGAAGTGCTGTATGATCAGCTTCCGCTCTAAATTCACCAGGCTCAATCCTCCCTTTTCTAGACTTCAAAATTGGTTGGAGTGATGGTTGCGTTCGTATGTTGAACACTGGGGTGGGCAGCCCATAACGGGTAAACTTTCGTTTGAGCTGGCGTAAATCGTAGCGATGCGCACTCCGTACAACATGTCAAGGTTCAGGAGGGAATTGCCGGAGGGGATTGCAGATATGGGGCCTTGAGGAAAGGACGATGTGCCTGGTTATCCATGGCTGAAATTTCCTCTCAGCAGCCACCAGTTTCTTCCGCCATCTTGCAATGCACGCCTTCTTCAGGTCGAGATTTACACTGAGGTTGTTTCCGACACTCTCCTTGCAATTGATGCCGAAGAGCTGTTGAGGTTTGTAACCCACTCACCAAGCCAAGCTCCTTCTGACATGGACATGTTTATTCCTGCCCCCCCAGAAGCAGCAGAAGCGACTATCCAGCTCTACCATCTCACCCGCCTGTGCGGCAGATGTGCAGAAGGGACACATCGTCGGCATTGGCCAGGACTCACAATTTCTCCTTCCTGAGGACAAGTCCTCTGATTGTGTCTGACGCAGCAATCATCCGGCACAGTGGCTTGGCGAATAGTACCAACACAGTACTTGGCGAAGAGCACTGATGACAACGGGCAACCCTGACGCACTCATCTGTGCACTGAAATGGGGACGCCATGATGACTGTTAAAGACAGAGCTGGTCGTAATAATGTAACAAGTCCTCCTCCATTCAAGCTTTACCGCATTCATCCCTAAGTTACGCCGAAGCTGAAGTACGCAGGGCCCGTTCGCTTGCTCGAAAGCCTCCTTTACGTCCAGTTGGAGCACTGCCAATGGAGTAACGCCCAGCGCTGCTCCATCAAACGCGTTCCACACCTGGTGTAAGTTTGTGATTATAGAGTGGGCTTAGGAGCCACCGGTCTAATTGTTCCCTGCCCCTCCTATCAGTGCCGCCTCAAGTCCTTTGCCCAGGATCTTAGCGAGTATTTTGTAGTCAGCTGATATTAACATGATGGGACAGAAGTCATTCACAGATGGCATGGATTCTGTTACCGATTTGTTTACCATAAAAACAAGATGACTGCCCCGCATGAATGGCAGCAGCAGTTTCTCGTTCCATATGCCTCCAAAGCCACTCGCGAGGATGGGGCTAAGTTCTTTGCGGAAACTTGAGTAGAACCCTGCAAGGATTCCATCTAGGTTGGGGGATTTGTTTATTTGCACGTTTGTATTGTCTGCTCTACCTCATAGGGTGCTTGCCTTACCCTTGCCTTGCACTTGTGTACGTCTAGATTAATTAGCCAGGTGTGACAGCAAGGGCAAATTGTGTTAAAGTTCGTTTAAATATTTGTGAGATCGGATGGTTTAGATATCTTTCACTATATAACACTGTGGTGGGCTCGGTCACGTTAGGCTCTTTCCGAGAATTTGAGACTAGATGTCGGGCGTCAGACAACGCCGGCGTATATATTGCGAGACGGAACGGACGACGGTCATGACCGTGAGATGAGCAAAAAAAAATTGACGATAGCACTTGGCGTGACGGTCCCCTCAACACTAAGGCTAAAACACCCGGAAAAACAAAATGTCCTATGCGGCTGGGTATTGCCGATAGGGCGGCGTAGCATCGTAGGGCGTAGGGTTGTCTCTCGTCATCACCCTCACCGGTGGTAGTTGTGCGGGCCCATCCCTGGTTGCTGCCCCCGAGCGGAGGACCACTGGGCGCCGGAAACTTCGAACAGAGGGTCACGGCCACACCGGACGCCGAGCGGGATGCGGTGCCCGTCGTGCCGTGTCGTAGAAACCGGTCATCTCTTCCAGCCCCGGCGTCTTCACTGATAGGACTGCTTCACCCGTTCTAGCAGACCTTCCGCCAGACGCCCACGCCAGACTCTTTCCCGCTCGAGCACACTCCGGCACACACCCTTTTTGCGATTGTCCAGGGATCTTGCATCCGGGGGGGTTGCACTGTTCACCTTTCGGTAACATCAAAACAATGACCCTTCGTTTTTAAAAGTTTTGTCCGGCAAAACTATTCAGGCACACGCCACATCGCTGAGGAGGGTCGGTTCGAAGAGAATGGATCACCAAGCCAAAAAACAATGTGATGCTCAGAATTGTCTGAATAGGGGAAAAATCACAGGTCTCGCACTTAGGGCACGCAAATGCAATGCAAACACACAAGCAAACGAAGATCTGAAGCTGCTAACCGTGCATGTAAGGACGACCGCCTGCGTAAATAACTCAAGCAAAACAATTCACATCCGTTGCAATAGTAGATACGTTTATGGGTGCAATTTAAACTGCATTGGGAAGGCCCTATTTTGCGGATCGACAACCTAGCACCTAACTCGAGAATCTCAAGTGCATTGCATGTGGTGTCTTTAGGAAGCTGTGGCTAGTATAAGAGACTGTACGGAGGATGTCGCTGTCCCCTATCTGGCGAACATATCCCAGCCTTGTGCTCGTCGGTAGGGGTTGATCTACATACCGCGCAAGACCAAATGCAGCGTTGCGGTCCCGTCGCACGCCCGGCATATACATGTTCTCCTGAACGCAGTACATCGTTCTACGGACGCTCTAATGACTGCCTCTGCCATTGTCGTAGGCCGCTCGGAGAATACGGCCCCGATAGGGTTGTCGAAACACAACGTGTGTGCTTGTTCCGCCGGTTGCGAGTTCGTATCGCCGGTAAAGAACGTTCCCCTCATGAACGAAGGTATAACGGTTGCATTTTCGATGAGAAAGCCTTGCCCATTTTGCGGTAGCAACCTTTCAATGTAAAGTCCTTGCACTGTCCCTCAATGAGTTGATCATGGGGAGCTTGTAACATGGCGTCAATTGGTGATTCCTCCCAGGGCAGCAATTCGTCTGCAGTTCGGGCAACGGCGGAAACCAAAACTGAAGTTTTGCTGCTTGAGGGTGTATCGAAGATGTCCATAGGTGCTGGCGCTTGGGATGGCGGCAGTCTACGCTTCCAGTCTACGCTTCCAGTTCAGATCAGGATCTTGGAAGTTTCGTACACGAGGGAGATTGCCCACTATGAGATCGTAAATGGGGTTCTTCAAGCAAGCAGCGCGTACTTCCCCGGTAAAGTCAGGTGTCTCAAGCTGAATAACTGCCTCTTGCCAGCAATTGCCGGATCCGTATAGAAGACGAACGTGTGTGGTCGTTCCGCCCAGACACTTTCCACGAACCAGGGCTCTCCGTACAATGACCGTATTACTTCCTGGATCTTTTAGCACATTTGCTATTTTTCCTAGTACACGTCCTTCTACGACAGGCATGCCTTCCACGACAAAGTTGGGGTTTTCATGCCTCGTGTAAAGGCCCTTGTTCATGATCTGGCCGCCGGACTCCTGGGCTTGCCGGGGTTTCGAGCAGCTATAAGGAGCGGTGAAAGACTTGCCAATCGCGGTAGCCACGACCATCTTCACGCCCCGCTTACAGTTCTGTGCCTCATAACGAAGATTTCCGCATGTCTTGCACTTCGGAAAAGTCGTTAGGTGTGTTTCTACAGTCCGCAGCACGGTGCCCGACACGGTCGCAAAAGACTCTCCCTGGAGGCGATCTCTTCGGTCGCCCAGTGGCTCTTGTCTTGGCTCTCGTCATTACCCGCAGCTTCTCCGAGGTTGTGCAAACACTGAGCTTCCAGGAAACGGTCCGTGTACGCTGCAAGCGTAGCGCAGACTGGCACTCCCGCTCCTTCAGGAAAACGCCGATGTTCGAACTGCAACAGCGAAGGTACTGCTCGGTGATCATATGATCCGGAGACCGTCGTTCGTATTCAGAACTTCGGCCATCTCCACCCAGTGGTCGAAATGACCAGTCAGCCGAGTGGCCAGCTGCTTTCTGTTCTTCCCATCTTGAGCCCGTGCCATCCTTAACTTCTCCTGGTCGCCTTGCGCCGTGAACCGGAAGCGCTGTAGCAGGATCGTCCTGACGTTCGTGTAGTCGAGGGCATCGTTCGTGGTCATCCGACAAATCACCGTCAGCGCCTCCCCGGTAAGCACATGCTCACCGATGAGGCTCTGATGGGACTTCTTGACCCGTTCCAGCGAACCTTCCACCAGCCGCTCACGCGAGACTTCTTCCTCGCTCGGGTACTGCCGCACACACCCCGTTAGGGATTGCCCAGGGGTCTTGCTTCTGGGGGGTTGCACTCGTCGTCTTTTGGCCACATCATCACAAACACAAACATAAGCAAAAATGCGTGTCAATGAGGCTAGGGTAGCGGACGACGATTGATATAAATTCGGAATTGCAGGGCCCCTGAAACTGATCCCTGATGGAAGCCACACGTAACGTCAGAGTGAGACGGCTCGTTATTGTTGTCATTTACAATATGGAATCTCTTCTGCAGAAAACATTCAATACGTCGTAAACATTAGCCCGAATGCTAATTTGACTAAGTTTATGTACAACCAGTGCAGTACTATATAAGTGCAATCAAGTGTGATCGCAAAATCAATCACGGTTTTTTCGACTAATGACTAATGATACAGCAAAGAACAGAGATCATTAGTAAAACTGAGCAACTAATTTGCAGTAGCCTAAGTTTTATGAACACCGTGTTCCTAGAGCAGAAATTTAATTAGATTTGAGAAAACTCATCTAGTTTGAATATTTACCTCTTTGAGTAGCTTGAATGCTATTGATATCAGAGAGATAGGTAGGTAGTCATAAGGAGAGAAAACCTCACCGGACGTGTGTACCAGAATCCCCATTCCCCACTTCCTGTTTTTAAGGCCTAAAAACATTACGGTGGCTGAAAAAATCCTTAAGAAAGGATCAATGAAGAGTTGGAATTTTTTCGAAAACCTTTCATTATCCAATCAATACCTTAAGATGACAAAATTCAAGCTTTTTATCTTACCCTAAAATTCCAGCAAATTGAAGAAAATTTAGTGTTATTGCTTATATATTTAGCTTTTTTACTAGAAAATAATGGAGGTTGTTTTAGTAAAGGATAAAGCAAACGCATTACTGAGCACTACGCTGCCCACACACGTGCTCAACAAATTCCTCGTCTGGCGTTAGTTTGATGTGTTTATTTCAGCACCTATTAACTGCGCTCCAGCAATCAGCCGAAAAGTTGGATGAGGGCGTTTGCCGGTAAAACTGCGTTTTCGTATGCAAGAAGAGCTTTTTTATGTTCTAATTCATAACGTATATGAGCCGACCACCTGTGTGGCTGGGCTGCGTGTTGGCTCGGAAAAAACAGAAAAAACACATCTTTACGCGCGATTACATATTACGGTGGCGAATTTCCTATGCAGCTGAAAAGCGCAGCAAAGGCGGCCGCGTGAACGATAACACGTCCTGACAATTTTGGTGCCAGTACTCTAGAGCTCTCTCAGGGGAATATAAGAGTGCCAGTTCAGGACGATCCACTGCTCAACATACAGCACTTGCCACAGTAGCACAGCACTGTGGTGGCAGGGCAACAAAGAAGAAGTCGTTTCTGTTTACAGGTCCGGCATTTTGACATGGCGTTATCCTCTGTGGTAAGACATTCAGCGAAATCTTCTTAACTTTGCGCCAGCTTCTGTATTTTTATTCATTTTTTATTCATTTTTCAGTTATTTTTACGTCGACGGTTTCAGAATCATGTCAAGAATGGTATATATGAAGGGACACCCGTGTTAAAAGACAAAGAACGATCAAAAGCAAACAAAGTTTAAAGATATGCAAGAATGGGTGCTACAATTACTCTTCAATAGCAATCAGCCAACAAACAAAATCATACAAACTAGATACATATATAACAATAATTACTGCAGTGCACCTTCGCAGGCGAACAAAGCACTTTGCGAAACAACTTCGTTAGTTAAGTTACTCAATTCACAATTCTACTAAAAAACGAGTAGTTGAAACAATTCGTTCGTTTTTGTTGTGCTGCTATAGTCAGATGGTGTCTCTGTCGTGTCGCGTAAGCCGCAAATAATAAAAATATGTCATGTGTCAGCCACAGAGTGCTCTTCCATCAACTAGAAGAGAAATGCGAGGTGCATTATTTGATTTCAGTCTGTATTTGGTGGCAATTTGCTTTTAAAAAAGGTTTGTAAAGGAAGGAGGACTGCTTGGCATATAAATGAACCGAAGGCCTTTTTTGCAAGAGGGTTTGTAAACGAAAAAGGACTGCTTGACATATAAATGAACCGAAGGACTTTTTTGCATCTTTTCAAGTTTTTAAATATCTATCTCATTGAACGGGCACTATTTTATTACATCATACCTCAATATCGCACGAAGAGTTGGTGTAAATCATCGTAAAAAACACCTTAAAAAGAATTCGGAAAACGGATGTAGCCTCTACCGAATCTATGTGTTCTCATCAGGATAGCTTTTTGTAATACCAAGACCCTTCTATTTGTATTTGGGTCACTTCTTCTCAGAAATGTATTGTTGGTAGAGTACTAGAACACCAGAGGGTTTTATGCGTAATTCTCATGAATATTGTTTTAGTAAAGTTAACAGGCATCTGCCATTCATCATACGATGAAATTATTTCAGAAAGTCCTGATTTCGTGGAATGTCATCATTAACTAAGGTGCGATATCAGACACCGTCTTCGGCTTATCACCTAATATGAACACAGAGTTTAACGGCAATATCATTTCTTTACAACAAAAAAAAACGCTTCAGCACCGATGCCTGATAACGCCTGAGTATGCCAGTGGGTGTTGAGAAGAGATATTGCTTACCGTAACCATGTGACGCCGTTTTGTCAGGTATACTAATATACAGGCTAGGCCGTTTCAATTTTGCACGTAAAGGTGTTGAGACATGCAAAACTTTGTCAAAGGGTTGAGGTCCTAAATGTTTCAATGCATGCGCTCCACTCAAAGCAAGCTTTAGGATAAAACTACTAAGATAGATAAATTTTTTTCTTTAAATATGGTATAGGTAAAAAACAAAAGCTTTGATTATATTTCGCTTGGCTTTCAGGAACTGCGTTCCTTGTGGTTCGCAGTAATGTGCTTACGGAATAATAATTGATTACTCTGCAAGGGAAGCTTCTGTTAACTAACTCGACCATTGCTGGTTGCGTTCGCGAATACATATCGCGCAAAACCAATCTTGCCCATGCTCACCCGAAAAAATAATGATGATGAAGTTCAAGTGTTTTTTATAGTTTTTAGCTTCCGAACCTAATGTTGGCCTTTTGCTATTCCGATCGTACGAAAACAGAGGCCCAAGTACCGATGTCAACTCATGCCTTTTGTCGGTGGCTTTATGTCAACAACTGCTATCGCAAAAACAAGATTTCATTACGTCATGAAACAATGCTGTAAAAGGGCTTGGACATGCCCAGTTGTGCACCCACTTTTGTAATATCTCTAAATATGTTTTTAAAGTTCAAGATAGAATTGGTATCTGAGGTATTGAAAAAACAGTCATTTTAGTGACGGAAAGTTTATTTTTTGAAACGGGTACTTTAACGGAACTGATCGGTTGGTACCAAGCACCAAAGTTCATTCATAGATGCTTGTGCATGGCTTAACAACCACACTACGCTACAAATAAATGGGCTAAACTTCCACAGCGGACATAAACGGGTACAATTACCTTTTTGACATCGAACTGTCCTTGGTACTTACTGTTAGGGTATATTTCAGGGGTGGTGTGACGTATAATAAAAAGAAACAGCCATAGCCGTGATCTGAGATAATATTGAATGATTCCCTTCCTTGAATTCCCCAAATATTTACCTACTTTACAAAAATCAGAGATGCAGATAAAAATTCTTGCCGTCCGTAAATGAAAATACAACACTGCGTAATGACCTTTACAAAGAATGGCCCATAACTTCTGGGAAACGTTAAATCCTGCCGGCCGGACATTATCCTAGCCCTTTGAGGATTACAAAAATCTGGGAAGCATTGATTGGTTATATCAGATCAATCTTCAGTGTCAATGAGGGTACCAGTCTTGCTTGTGGTCTCGACAGTGCACTGCCTGCCATCAAAGAAGTACAGATTAGTTAGCCGAAATTGGTAATCTGGTACGCAATGTTGACACCAGTAAAGATGCTGGTGTTCATAGCATTCCAAACACGTTTTTTAAAATGCTATGCGGAATAAAATGCAACGTGCTTGACAGTAATTTTTTCCACTCTCTCAAACACTAAATCTTCGCTCCAGCGCATAATGAAAGCGTCATAACTCAAACCATAAACCTTCCAGAATGGTAGGCAAAACAGAAGTGCGTTTTTCGACGCACAAGGCAACCCTTTCATCCCGCTCCGCTTTTCCAACATTCGCGCAAAATAAATAGCGCTTCCTCTTTTGCAAAGCGGAGTGGAACGGATGGGGTGCCCCTTCAGCCGAAGGAAGACGCTGTCTTCTGCATGCCTGCCTGTATATGCTAAGAAACTGTCTTATGAATGAATCCACCATGCATTGATTGTGCCCAAGCCCGAAGATTTCTGCTTTGACATAATATTTTTCGTTGTGGTATGTATATCACTTGTTATTCAGCGGCGCATCCTGTGTTATATGCGCCTTTTCTGGAGTTTGTTCTACTGCGAAGGTATATGATGAATTGAAGATATCAGTATCTAGGAACGTTTAGAGCTGCCGTGGACACCCGGATCCCAAGTTTTTAACAATGAAGCTGTTAACCTTGTATTTATTTGGCAATTAGGGTAACACAATACTTGGCAATGCAAAGTGGAGACAAGGACGATGCTCGGCGAAGAAGCATGAGGGAAAGTGGGATAGATGCAATGAGCCTATGAGCAGGTCCTGTGGAGTGTGCTTCTCAAGAAATAAACACTACACTTTGTTGGAACCGACCCTCGGTCCCTCGGGTTATAAAACCGGCGTGTCTTTGATTGGGCAGTCATTGCATTCAGGGCGCTCGGCATTTCCTCATGGTTTTGGCAAACAGCATAATAAAATAGTACCACAAAGAAAAGAACCAGACAAGAAGACCGCTGACTATAAAGTGCGATAGCTAAGATGTGTTCTTGCAGAAATCTGGTTTTTGTATCGGTTCTAAGGTGGCCCCATATAAGTGCTATTTATTTAGATAACGTTATCTTGCTTTGGATGAAGGCCTGTAGGTAATGGTTTGAAACGGTTTCAGGCACGTAGACTATTATTTATGGTGGCTGAAAAGCGCCTCTTTCTATGCTGTACTGTGCATGTCTTGAAGGTAATACAAAAGAAAAAGATGGGCCTGAAGTTCACATTTGAAGCCATGCAAAACTTGCGTATCCAATTTCTCGACCTTTCGTTAAAATTTGGTAACGACTATCTTTGCTTGCAATTCGCACCTAGATAAGTAAAGCATATGTTCAACATCAAATGCCACCACAGAGAACTTGTAAAAAACTCCATTGCCTTTTTCTAGCCTTCGTTCAGTGTTTCTAAATCATGCGTACACTCAATGAATGAGTTTTAGAGATCAGGTTAAAAAACTGAAAGAAACACATTTTCCAACCACCGCTTTGTCATGAGCGTGAAAAACCTCGTCAAAATGATAAAACTTCCCGATAAGACTTGCGCACAAAAGGAAGTTGAACAGAAAAAGTACGCCCTGACCCCTTATGTGCAACAGACCACTGATAGACTAAAAAGAAGTTTCTACCAGATAAGGGGGTGCAGGTTGCTATATCGGCACCAAATAAGGTGGATAGAGTCTGTGCCTTAGTGTACAGTAGGAGCAAAATAAAGGAAGCCGGTAGATGCGACAAGCGGTCTTATAATGACAAGACTTAGTATGTTTCATGTTGCTTTGGTGTTGTATACGAAATGTTTTTGTCATGTGGTAAGCCTTATGTTCACTGTACAGGCCGGTGTTTAAAACAGGCGTGTAACAAAGCAATTTATTTCCTTGAAAGCACACCGGCATCTCATTTTTCGCATCACTGTGGTTCATGTTCACACGCTTCTGTGAGCCCCATTTACAAAAAAACTGTTCTATTGTTCCGTCATCCCAATGAGCCTAAGCGACAAATTATACAGACGTCGGACATAACCAGGCGTGGTGAAAAATGTGTATATCAGGCCTCTGTTTGTTTACACGCGAAAGAAGTGGCTTCGCTTGAATGTATTTAAACGCAAGAGCAAGGGAAAGTCGTTCCCTTTATCTCCATTCGTCATTGGATGTGATTCTTATCGTAGCCCATCCAATGATTCAATAATATATGTTTAAATGTTTCTTCGTTTTGAATAAATTGAAGTTGATTGTCAGCGCTTCTCCTGTCTGGCTCTGTTCTTTCTGTTCCTCTTTTAACGCGCTGTTTCCAAAACCATGCCGCAATACCGGCTCGCCAAACTCTTCAGTTTGCTACAGCATTTCCTTTGGTTTTGCAGCTTGCGTGTTGGCACTGAAATTTCGCTTCGTTGAATTGTACTTGGTCTCCTGACTTCGGCAGGTAAAGCTAGTAAACATCACCAGCTCCATTGTTTCCTCAGTCTTGGAATCTTAAGGCGAAAGGGTTCGAATGTTTTGTAGAAACTTTTAAAGAGAATAACATGCAGTAACTAGTCAATTATTTGCCATTTGCATGGGCATCACTAATTCACAAAAAATAGCTTTTCAGATTCCTGGTGGTGATGGTGGTGGTGATGGTGATGGCAACGGCCATTCCTAAGGTGCCACGGGCCCGGCCTGATATTGTTTCTCGGAAGTGCGCTATGCAATGGGTGAGAATGAACAAAATGCTTTTAATACGAACATGTATATTCACATGTAGAAACAACCACACACACACGCAAATATACATACATATATATATAGTAAAAGTAGAGTCGGATGCGCAGCAAAAAAAATAACAAACAAGGTTTACTTAAGTAGCGGAAATGGGAATTGCCTTCATCAGAGTACCGTTACATAATTTTGCTGATTGATTGATTGATTGATTGATTGATTGATTGAGTGATTGATTGATTGATTGATTGATTGATTTGATTGATTGATTGAATGATTGATTGATTGATTGATTGATTGATTGATTGGTTGATTGATTGATTGATTGGTTGATTGATTGATTGATTGATTGATTGATTGATTGATTGATTGATTGATTGATTGATTGATTGATTGATTGATTGATTGATTGATTGATTGATTGATTGGTTGATTGATTGATTGATTGGATTGATTGTAGGGTTTCAGGTGACGACGCAACGCAGGCGATTTGCCGCGCCGTAGTGGAGGGCTCGGGATTAATTTTGCCCAAATGGGGATATTTAACGCACGCAGAAATCTCGTGCACACAGGCGTTTTTGCTTTTCGCCTTCATCAAAAAAGCGGGCGCCGCGGCCAGGAATTGAACCCACCACTTCTTGCTGAGCAGCACAACGCCAGATCCACTCGCAACCGCAGCGGATTACATGATTTTGCTGCCACAAGCATTTGGAAGACATTTTTTATATAGCTTTGCGGAAAACTTTGAGAAGGAGACAAAGATGTTTCGGAAACGGCGAGTATGCTTACAGACGGGCTATTCCCGTGGAACAACAACAAAAGAGAGAGAGAGAGACCCAGGCAGCACAGGACTGTTCGGCCTAAAACAGGCCAGTGTACTTTGGACGGTGATTTTCTGTCCGGCCGTTTTCCGACAGCCATGTTCGGCCCGTGTCCAAATGTGGGCCTTTTGGCCGTATACGGCCGTACTCCCATGGCCGTCCAACGGCCAGTGTCCGTCGGCCAGTCACCGGCTTACGTTCATACGGCCAGATTCCAGCCGTAGGGCTCCGGCCATTAAAAAGCCACCCGTGAACGGCCGAAGTACGGCCGCCGGAGGACAGCCGAAATGCGGTCGTCGGACCCCAGCCGGACTAAAGCTGCCGGAAATACGGCCGTGCTACCGTCATTGGAGTTCAGCCACAGTACGTTAACTGTACTGAGGCCGGTCGCTGCATGTCGCGCAAGCAGATGACTCATTCGCGCAGTGCAGCAGCAGCACAGACCCAGCATTTTGGGTCCAATGCAGCCACATCATAGTGAGCTCGCGCGCAACCACCAGCCGTCAAGCTTTCAGCGTTGCCTTGCTTAAATAACAGCCTCAGTTGACAGCAAAATTCATTGATTAAACAGTGCTCACAAATTGTCGTTCCTTTAATGGCTGTGCCTCTTTTACTGCCGAACACAGAAAACATTCAGTTCTTTGTAGAGCTTGAATAGATGTATTGTCCAGGTCCTGATATTCTCTGTGGGGCGGATTACCTGTAATAAACTGGGAAAGAGGAGGGGGGGGGGGACGGCGGAGGGCGCATAATTTACTGGGTTGAATTTTAGAGAGGTAAATTGCGCCGCTTTTAGCCAATTTCTTTTAGGGCAATATTCCGGAACACTTTCATGCTATGACTACATAAACTATTTTTATAACAGTTGCTTGACCAATTTTGATGTATAAAAACCGGCGTGAATGCCCTTACGAAGCGTTCTCGTTCTCAACAAAACACTCAGGAGCATTTAATATAACTCCTTCACAAAAAAGTATGTCCAGTGTTTGCCCATTTTTCTTGCAAAGACATTTTCTACTCGATCAACTTTTTTGAAGATCTTGCGCAGGGCTGATCCTAAGAAGGAGCGAACAGGTACTTTCATTGTCAATCTATTTTATTGTTGTTTTCATGAGTGACGTCCACACCACGTAATAGTCCAAAACAACTTAATTTTCTTCTAATGTCATACAATGTTCAAAAAATTCTAGACCCGTTGCGAATGACGCCCTGCTTCAGGTGGCTGCAGTTGTATCCCTCTGTGTTCACGCAAGGAAAGGCGTAAAATTAGAGTTACATAATTTGCTTCAAACCAATAACATTGCAATGGTAGTATGCATACAGGAAACCTTGCATACTGCAACGAATAGGGCAATAAATACTTTATTGGTCAAGGTTGAATGCGTAGTGTTCTCAACCCGTCGGAGGCAAACTTGCGCCTCTGGAAGTTTATTTATTTATTTATTTTTATTAATTTATTTATTCATTGTTTTATTTATTTATTTATTTATTTGATGCCTGCTTGCCGTTGCATGCATTACAGAAGGGAGATACATAACACTAAGCAATAAATATGAGACAAAATAACAAAATAATTCTACAAAGCGCGCTGAAAATTGTCAATGTAAAGAGTTAACGCAATCATACGTGGAAGATAATTACAGTGCAGTATTGATGTAAAATAAAATAAATCGCGCAGGCGTCACCTTTGAAGGAAAGTTAATAATTTGCTTTAAGCTAGCGGTCCCACTTTGCGATATGTAGAATGGCGAATGGACATACTTCTCTCCTTCTACTCCAGTTTTCGAATGATAGATATTACGAAAAAAGTTAAACCTGTGGTTTCGTCTGTGATCTTTCACGTCCTGCCATTTCAGTTTACTTTTACTCTCTCTCATGCTAAGTTGAGCGTGCCAATTACCTAATACGAATGGCACTGACATATTCTGTATGTTTTCGAGCGTATCAACCAGCTCTTTGGTGTAGGGATCCAAAAAACACATGCGTACTCCAAGATTGAGCTCACATGAGTGAAATACGGTTGTTCTTTTCAGTTAGATGGAGGTTCACTGAAATTTCGCCTCAGAAAGCCAAATAAAAAAAAAACATTCCCCTCGCGAGGGGCACGATCAAAGGCAGAGCATTTCTGCGGGGGGGGGGGGGGCGCCTGCAAGTCGTATCGATTACGTATTGGTTGTTGTTGTAATTGTTGTCTTCCAGCGTAGACATTGTCGATGAAGTCGATGGTGAAACGTGCAGTGAACCCCCTGCCGCGGCTATGACGCAACGTGGAGCGGCTATGACGCAACGTGGCGCGGCTATGACGCAACACAATCCAACACAATCCACTTTAATCCAATCCAAATCCAACCCAATCCAAGCCAATCCAATCGAATCCAAACCAATACCCTTCGCGAGAGAGTGTTATAGCGCCGAAATCGCCACCACGCGAACGCGTGATGCTGACGTCACGATCACGCCACAGATGTTAGCGACCGCAGCGCGCGCGAACGAATTATGTTTTAAGCGCGAACCGACCGCGGCGAGAGAGCGCGATGCGAGCGCCCCACCTGTTCTTGCGCGCGAACCTAACGCGGCGAGAGAGGGTGTTGCGCACGTCCCCACCTGTTCTGCGCCCGAACCGAACGCGGCGAGAGAGGGCGTTGCGAGCGGAGAGAAGGCGAGGAGGACGCGGGGGAGAGGGCGCACCTCTGGCCGATGGTTGAATGAGTCAAGGGTATAAGGCACGTTCGTAACCTTCCGTTTTGTGTCGGCTTTGTGGCTCAGTTGGTAGAGTACCGTGCACCTTGCGTTCCGCCCGCAGAGTCGTAGGATCGAAACCTGGCGCCGGCAAGTATTTATATAGTGTAGGGGGAGCGATGCGGACGCGGACTACGGACACCAACGCGGGTGACATCGTGAGTTACTGAAATGCTCTGCATTTAAAAGACAAGCATTTCCCAAGTGCGAGGGAAGATGGCAAAGTGCGAATGCCCGAGTTTGCCCGAAGTTACCCGAAGCGTCGGAATGCGGAGCCGACGAGCGAGCGCCCTCACGCGGACGGAACGCGAAGCGAACCGGCGCAGTGGCGCGCCGACCGCAGCTACGCCGAGCAGGAGACCGTTGCTACGCCGAGACCGTTGCTACGCACGCTCTCTCTCCTCCTCCGCGCCGTTGCTAGGGGAGAGGGGGAGCGCGGACGGCGGACGAGTGATTCAGGGAGCGGCGCGCCGCCCGCAGCTACGCCGAGCAGGAGACCGTTGCTACGCCGAGACCGTTGCTACGCACGCTCTCTCTCCTCCTCCGCGCCGTTTCTAGGGGAGAGGGGGAGCACGGACGGCGGACGAGTGATTCAGGGTCGCTTATAAAGTGCATTCGCACTTAAAACATATGCAGCCGTAGCTTTTATGGTGTGAACCTGCCTATTTAACCTCTAAGCACTCCCTAAATGAACTCCTAGGTATTTATATTCCTCGGCCGTTGTTACAGCAGCATAATTTAAGGTATACGTATTCAATTGGAAGGAAGGTTTTCTTGTAAAGGTGCCGTTAACACACTGTTTAACATCCAAAAACTTTTCTTAATCAGCACACAAGGATGTTATTAAATTCGAATAAAGCTGCAGGTATACGGAATCACGTTCATTCGCTATAGTCCGCTAAACTACACAGTAATTTTGAACAAAGCTATAGGCCCAATAGTAATAACAATGCAAAAACTGATTCATTCAGTTCATAGGATGAAATGTACTACGCAGAAGGTTATATGGAACACCATCATTTGCTTTTTTGCAGTCCAAGAATATACAGTCAACCACTTTAAGCTTATCTCTTGCAAGAGCCAAATTGTGCGTGAACTCAACAATCTGCGTTGAGAAAGAAAATCCTGACAAAATCCGTGTTTGCTAGGATGCTGGCAATTATGTTTAACCAAATGAGTCATATCCCAAGAGTAGCTAAGCTCACCTTCAAACATCGGAACTAAATTAACAGCTAGGCTTTGTCAGTGACAAGGCTCTGTTATCGATAATTTAAAATATTTTTTTTTCTAAATAGGCAGTCGTCAAATCCGTAACATAGTGCAGGGCATCAAGTTGATCCTACCAATGCACGAGCGAGTCTCTTCTACGTTTATCACCAACAACATAGTGCAACATTGCTTGTCGCAGTTTAATTGTAAGCAGAATAACTTGCGCTTTTGCTCGCACTTGCCTTTCTTGACATGGTGGCGGTTTAACTCCTGCGTGGTTCCCGCTTGCTCGACGCCCTTCACGGCCAGTTATTTTGCTGAACAATCTCCATCTCGGATCGGACATCTCTGCCGGGTCGATGTCTCCAGTGCTCTCCATTTCTTGAGGGGGCGAATAGCCTCGAGCTGATGCGTCGACGAAGCCGGCGGCCGAGGTGTGGTAGCGGTGATGACTGGCGAGGCTTAGCTCACCCGTCGGTGTGGCACAGTCTTCTTGTGGCAATAAATGACATTTCGGTGGCCTAAAAGGTTCCCTGCTAATGTCCAGTGAGTCCTTGCACCTTGCGCGTTCACCGAGAACACTCATTACTGTTTTACAAACGATGTTCGTTCATTTAAAACGTAGAAACATGGAGCGGATGAAAAACGTGTCCCCGTCGTTCGGCTCCCTAAAGGCTTTTTCTCCCCCCAGGAAAAAACCGGTCGGTCTCCTTCCAGACATGTCTGTGCATGAATTCTCGGCGCCCAGGCGCGTGCCGTTGTTCGGCTGTATGCCGTTTGCCGAAAAAATGACGTAAAACCAGATACCTTACGTAGGCCGGTCTCCTCCTGAACACCGGTTGCCAAATATTCTGTGGCCATTCGCTTGCCGTAATTCGGCCGAGGTCAGCTAACCGATTGAAAAACGTATATTCTGGGGCCGTACGTCGGCCGCTATCCTTCATAACACTGGTTGCCCGAAGAAAACAAATATTATACCGCCGGACGCGCGGTTGACCGTTGAAACAACGAATGCACGGAAGCCGCGCTCCGGCCGGTCTCCTTTCGAACACCAACTGCCGCAAGAATACGCATATTCTGTGGCCGGTCACTTGCCGTACTTCGGCCGATTACCACTTCCCGAAGAAAAAACGGATGCCCTAAGGCCGTACTTCGGCCGTTCTCTTTCTCAACATCGGCAGCCGTAAGAGAACTGAATATCTGGCAGCCGGTTAGCTGCCGTTGTGCGTCCGGACGCGGGCGGACGGAAAAATACCGAAGTGCTGGTTGCCGAATGTTGGCCGTTCAACGCATAATCAGTGGCTGCCAGAACCTGGATGCTGGCCGGACATGCCAGAAAACGGCCAGAGACGGGCCGGTCTTGGGGCACACTTTCTGAGCCGCCTGGGGAGAGATTGAGAGAAAGAGATTGAAAGAGGGGGAGAGAGAGAGAGAGGGTTGAACTTTCAAGGCAGCTCTAAAGATTGCACGACGACATGGCAATGCACCTGGCGTAGGCTGGGAACAATCGAGGTTTCAAAAAGAAGGGAAAAGCATTGCACAGTGAGCTAGCAACGGAACAGGAAATAAGTAGGGTTCTTAGATCACAAAGGGTTAAATTTTGCTAAATGGGTTGGGGACCGGACGTGGCCTCCTTCCCCAGGACACATCGCACTGTCGAGCCGCATTAGGTTATTGTGCGGTGAATATTGAACCGTATTGGAAAGGGCGTTTCAGTTTGCCCAATTTATTTTTCTACAAATAAAGCACTATAGAGCGTATACGAAATTAGCGGAGTCACAGTAAATTTACCTTTTATATTTACCCAATAGTCCGAAGCCGTGCTGGTGGCATGCTGTGTAGTGGTCATGTGTGGGCATACTTCACATAGAGGTTTATTACAGGGCACGTAACCAAGAGTTTGCGGTCGGCTGATACGAGAGTTAGTAGGAACGTCGCCCAAATTCTTTGTTACGCTGGTAGACAACACGTCGTAAATCGGGGAATTGGCTTTTTAGGCATTCACTTTCAATTAGGAGATTTTGATGTTCTCTTAGTACGGTTGACACTCTTGGAGAGTAGGTGGAGTTGGCTAAAAGTAAGTTTGTTGCCGGATGGACGTTCCGGGGTTTTTTCTAAAAAGTTCCCAATGGTTTAATGGGCTGGCTCGCTGAGTAGCATCGTCGTTAACTTGTTCTGGGAATTTTTATTCAGGAGGGCAGTCATAAGTTCTTGGCAGTTTGAGTCAAAGTTGGCATGGACTGTGCAAATTCTCCTGAAACGGTGGGCTTGACTGTAAGGTATTGCTGTCTTGCAGTGTCTCACATGGCTACTTTGGAAGTGCACATACAGCAGCGTGTCTGTCGGTTTTCTATACGGTATAAATTGAAGCCAACGTTGGGAAGCAGTGACGGTGACGTCCAGAAAGGTTACACTGTGTTCTTTAAAAGAATAAGCAAGGGAAATACTAGGATACGCGAGGTTAAATGTCTCAATGAAGGTTAGAAGCTCCGCGTCACCCTGCTGCCAGATCACGATTACGTCATCAATATGCTTTTAATTTAACAGTGGCTTTAATATTGGGTGCAAAGAAAGTTTGATTCGAAGTGAACCCTAAAGATATTCGCGTAGTTGGGCTCGATTCTATTACCAATAACCTTTCGCTGAGTTACACGAAATGAACCCCGTCAAACTCAAAATAGTTAATTTCAACAATAGGTCTAAAGAAAGTTTGGAGAGTAGAAGAATCGATGGGTTTGTCGCACGACGACTGCTGATATGCAAGTGATACAGCTCATGATGCCACCTCCAAGAGGGATTGTGGTGTACAGTGAGGCAACATCTAGGGTGAATAAGAGGCAGTTATTAGAATTTCAATTTTTGAGATGTCTGATAGAAAATTATTGGTATTCTTATTGAAAGAGAGTAAGCTGGGCCGAATATCGCAAATGAGATAATCCACATAATGGAGAATGTTTTCGGTAACACTGCCTGTGCTAGAAACAATGGGGTGCCCTGGGTTGTTCACCTTATGAGTCTTAGGAAGAAGGTAGAATTTACCGCCTACTGCACCTAATGGGATCAGGAAAGGGGGCGTGGTTTTATTTATTGTTTTATTTTTACAAGCTGAGTAAGTTTATCTTAGACGATTTTCTGATAGTCTTGAGTGGGAACATTAGGGAGAGCTTTGCGGAACGTCGATACCGATAGTTGCTCATTGGCCTCGTTACATAGTCGGTTTTGTCATAGAATTATATGGCACCTCCCTTATCGGCAGGTTTAAGAATAACGTCAGGACAGCTTGCGAGTTCATATATTGTTTTCTTTCCTTTGGTAGTCTTGTTATGGGGGAAAGAAATTTGTTCATCGTATGCTCTTCGCATATCGCGTGGGAAATCGTTGATGTACATATCGAGGCAACTGTCGGTGCGTTGGAGGTGTCTAGTGCTTATAGCTAGGAAGGAAGCGGTGAGCTTCTTCCGCCGCAGGGTGATCGTAGAATGAATTCTCCTAGACTCGTGTTTCTGGCGAAATTTTCCAAGTACCTAAAAAAATGTATTTCATCAAAACCACCAGTAGTCCGGCAACAGTTCAGGTCCTTTTACAAGACGCTTATCTGAAATGGGGAGAGGGTTATAATAGAAATGCTCGTAACTTTCCCAGTGTAATTTATTTGTCACGACAGACGAAGGAAAAATATTACAACTTGTGTCTACCTGACCTGTTGAGGGCTCAATGGTGGAAGCATTTATTGCAGTCGCGGTGACATTGTCGGTTGTATTGCCAGTTGGGGGCAGTTAGCAGGGCCGGAGCTTGTTAGATTCTTACGCGTGTGGCCACTGTAAGAAATGTTGTCTCGTTAAAACGTCAGGACTTTTGTTCGGGGTATGAAGTAGGCCTTCTTGAATTCGTAGTTGCTTAAAAGGTTCAACTCTCTATTGCTTGGTTCCTGACTGAGTAGTTCCTCTTTCTTTCGGAGAGAATGGGCCGTAGATTTGTAGTGATCGATAATTGTTTCAGATAATTTCAAAGATGCTTTATCGAGTATCTGTTTCCACTTGTCTATGTTGGACGCGTAGAGTTCGGTAGTAGCAGGTTGTATTCTCATTCTGAGACCCCTGGGAGCAACCGCGGCAGTCAAAGATTGCGCAAGTGCGGAAACGTGCAATGCGGAACGTATCCGCTTATTAGTGATTTTTCTTAACTTTAAGACCTATCTATAAACGCCAAAGGAGGCTGCGTTACTTGTTTTTTTATGTGGTAGTCAGTTGTTGCTATGCTGATTCTTGCGAAGTTTGTATGGGCATGGTGCATGGAGGGCTGGATTTTGGACCCCGGAGGGTGCGCGGACATGCTGCTTGTGGTGTCCGCGGGCTCGGCGGTGGCTGAAGATGGAGAGGTTGGCGTGCCTTGCTGTCGGTCCGACGCTGATGGGGAAGCTGCTTAGTGTCGCCATGAGCGTTCGCCCGGGGCATTTGGCCATTGAGTGTTTTAAGGGTGTGTGCGGCATGCTGCTGACGCGATGCCCGTCCGTGCACTTCGGGGATGGTCTGCTTGCGTTTTCCCGGGGCGCCGTGGTTGCGGTCGCTCTGGGGGCCGTTGGCGGTCGCCTGCTGGCCCGATACAACTCCGGGTTCCTTACACTCAAAAGAAGTGGAGGCAGTGGTGGAACGTCACTGGCATTTCAAAAGATGACAGAGACTTTGTTGCCAATCAAACTTTCAAATCAAAATTTTTCGAGACTCAAAATTTGAAACCACTGTACTATAACAGGTATATTGACAACCGCTACATCATCTGGCTGCACGGTGACGCGGAGCTCCTCATCTTTATTTAGGCATTTAGCCTAGCCCATCCTAGTATTTCCCTTGCTTGTTTCTTCTGAACACAGGATAAACTTTCTGGACGCTGCCGTTAGTACTTCCGAATATCGGCTTCAAACTATACTTTGTAAAAACCGACAGACACGCGGCTGTATTTACACTTCTAAAGTAGCCATGTGAGACACTGCAAGACAGCAATACCTTACCAAGCGATAATTTGCACAAACCTAACCGACTTTGGCTCAAACTGTCGAGAACTTAAGACCACCCTCCTGAAACAAAAATACACACAACAAGTTATGAACGACGCTATTTTGCGACGCTATTGTACTAAACCGTAACGAAATCTTCAGGAAAAACCCTCGAAGGTTAATCCGCAAACGAACGTAGTTTTAACCCACTCAGCCTCTACTCCAAGAGTGTCAACCGTACTAAGAGAACATCACAATATTATAATTCAATGTGAACGCTTAAAAAGCATATTCCCCGAACCAGCACGCGTTGTCTACCGGCGTAATAACGATTTGGGCGATGTTCTTACTAATTCCCATATGAGACGAACTACTGGTTGCATACCCTGTAATAAAACTCGATGTAAAATATGTCCACACATGACCACTACACGGCGTGCCACCAGCACGGCTTGAGACTATTAGGTAAGTATAAAAGGTAGCATTAGCTGTGACTCCGCTAATGTCTTTCACGTTCTAGAGTGCTTTATTTTAGGCAATTCTACAAATTTGTAGGTACTAAAACGCCAGGGTAAATAAGGTTCAGTAATCACTGCTCTCAAGCAAAAAGTTGTCCTTATTGGCCCCTGTCGAGACATGTAACCGGTCCCTGTGAGGCAGGTTAACTTCTTAAAGAAACAATTTTAGAATCCGCTTTTCAAGGCTACTATGACAGCGAGGCTGGGGAATTATATCTCATTGATAAACTTGGGTCAGCGACGTGTGGTAGTAATGAAAATTAAGGCAAAATAACGTGCATATCTCTTGATTAAAATCCACGACATCATAATTTTTATCACGTTGTTCATTATTCCTCCATTTGACATTTCCATCGGGGTTCGCACATACTCTCCAAATTCAGCAGCTTTATTAAGGTAATGCCGCTCGACAATGCGATTAGTCCTTGTGAAGAAGGTCGGGTTCCTCCACCACTTAGAAATATTTTCATCTTTGTGATCTATGAACCCTACCTATTCCCTCTTCGGTTGCTAGCTCACTCTGCAATGCCCTTTTGTGCACCGTATCCAGTGTTCCACGGGGCACACCCAAAATAAAGTCTTCGTTCTTGCTAGTCTCTATCCGTCTGAACGAGTTCTTGACCCACTTAGCACCTTATTCTGTACTTTTCCCTTCTTTTTGAAACCGCGAACATCCGCAGCCCACGCCACGTGCGTTGCCACGTCGTCGGGCAATATTGAGGGCTGCCTTGACATTTCAACCATCTCTCTCTCTTTATGTTGTTGTTGTACCACGGGCATAGCCCGACTCTATGCATGTTCTCCGTTTCCAAAACATCTTCGTCTACTTCCCACAGTTTTCTGCAAAGCTGCTTAAGAAATGTGGTGCAAATGATTGTGGCAGGAAAAGTATGCAGCTGTACACTGATAAAGGCAAGTCCCATTGCCGCGATGTGAGTTCACTCGTTGTTATTGTTCTTGCGATGTATCCTACTCTTTACTCATACTATTTCTGCGCGCTTTAGGTGTTTTGTTTTACTCTAAAATTATGTACATACACATATATAGGTGGAGGCGTGTTTAGAATGCGGGACCTTTAATGTTTGGTTGTAAAAGCATCCGGTGGTTTTTTTTACTCTATACAGTACACTGCCTTTGGTCAAACCATAGCCACCTTTCTGTGAACTTCCTTTTCACGTTTACCTCTTTTTCAGTGAAATGTATTCGAGTGTTTAGAAACTCAGCCCAATTTCTACCGTAGCTAGAAACAAACGGGTAGTGGTTGAATAATAAGTGTAAGTACATTATCCATAAAAGAGTGAAAGTATTGAATGTGTGAAAATGGCCTATTGCTTGCCTTTCGAGAAAAAGCGATTGTGTTTGTGAAGTAAGGTCTACTCACCCAATGTTGAATAGCACTATGGAGGTGTGCAAATAAAAGTTTAATAGGACACCTAGTAGCAGTTTTGGGTTGTTTTTTTTAAATGCATTTTGTTATTTTTACAGAAATTCAAAATGAAACTACAGGAGAACACTATGACCATAAAAACGTACTTGCCTTTTCCGTAGATTGTTTAAACTATACGGCAGCGCTGTCTGGTCTTCTCGCCGTCTCTGACTATGTGTAATGTGCCACCATGGTCTAGCCCCGCCTGATAGCCCTGATATTTTCAATGGAAACCAATGGAGCGAATATTTTAAAGTGAAGGTGCTGAGTTGTGCAGGTTTTAAACACAGCCGTATTATGTGCATTTAAATCATGCGTGTAAAAACCATGTATAATATGTAAGCGTACAAAAACCAAGAACAGGAAGGGCACTCACCTTTTTTTGTTGTTTGCATGGAACCCTATGCATGGAAGAAAGTCACACCTTAACTACAACGCATTACCTTTACTGACACATACTTTAAAAGCCAATGCAACCACTCAATCGGCTACGATTGCGCCGCATAGACACTATACACAAACACACATTGTTCCCGAACAATTGACATCGTTTCACGACGTTTTTCCGCACTGCGATCAATTCTGCCACACGTCCCTAGGCTAAACAATCAAATCAGTACGTAAAGGTCGTAAGGGCCCAGAACAGTTCTTCATCACTGGCAGGAATCGTACACGGAATGGGGCGATGTATACGTCCTTTTTAGGGTCCGCTGCCAAACATTTCCAAAAGGCACATCGTCCCGACATAAACTAAAGCAGTGACCGATTGTCTCAGGCTGGTTGCACAAGCGACAGTAAGCCGACTAACGCACAAGTGCACATTTACTATTGAGCCATGTTTTAACGAGCAACGTGGATAAGTGTAACGTAAACGAGCCAGGAAGACAAAATACAAGTTAGTTTTCTTCCAACGTCGTCTGAGACAACCCCAAAGCCCCGCAGTGGTGTGCAGCTAAACCAAGCCTAGTGCGCGCTGTACCAACTGCAGTCCGCATTAGTACTTCTATGTTTTTGTGGGCTTTCGCAACTTCCACTGTTTTTCCCACCATTTTTATGGCTTTAAAAAGAAGGCGCCCTAATTTTAGGCACAAATACCTGGTTCTGCAAGCTTATAAGCTCAGCCTAATTTGCGTGTGCTTTTGCCGTCCTCTGCAAATGGCAGAGCAGGTTGGTATGATATTATAGGTTCCGTTGCGGGAAGTGAGCGACTAGGTCGCATGGCCATTCCCTTTTTTCGTAATTATATAGCTTGTTTAAGCGATGTTTACGTTAAAATATGACGACAGTATGATTCTAACGAGGATATTTTTGAATGAACCAAACTTTTGTTTTGTCTTCATGGCTCCTTTAAACAAGAAAGTTTTTGCAGCTTCCTAGATGTACATTCTTGACACGCTAAAACACACCGTTATCTAAAATAATTAGAAAATGGTTGGCTGTAAATGCGCACAGGATATAAAATTTCAATAAAAACTCCCGCCAATTCCTTTCTGGATAGACCCTTCAGATACTGGAGAGAAAAACGCACAACAAGAAACTTGAGAAGGTGTCATCAACCTTTCTAAGAAATCCCCAAGGCTGATTAGGATTCGCGGGGTGGGTTGGAGCAAATAAAAGGCGAATGAGCACTCAATTTTTTTAATTAAAACCTTAAAATGGATCATCAGCCCCATTGGAAAGGAAGAACAGCGAGACGAGCTGAGGTACAAACAAATGCCTCAATCTAACATCACCAGACCTTAGCGCGAGAAAGATGTTATAGCGGCACTTGGGCTCCCACTTGGACCGCCACATGAAGGTAGCCATTTGATTGATTGATTTATTGTAGGGTTTAACGCGCCTACACAACGCAGGCAATGAGGCGCGCTGTACTGGGGCTCCAGATTATTTTGACTACCTGGGGATATTGAACGTCCGCCGAAAACTCGTACAAACGGCATTTTTTGCTTTTCGCCTCCATCAGAAAATCCGGCACCGCTGCCAGTAATCGAACCCGCGCCCTCGTGCTCAGCAGCGCAACGCCTTAGCAACTGAGCCACCGCGGCGTGTACAAAAGTAGCCCACACTTTATGAACTGCTAGAAGCTTATTTCGTGCCCAACTAATGACCCGCATAATATAAACATGTTTCGACACGATAAATACATTACAAACTTCTGCACACGCAAATTAGACAGCTTACGCCGCATCCACGCCTGAGTTTTACGATTCACTACAGTAAGTGTAGAACACCAATGAGTTTCACAGCTTCGAATTTGCTGTTGAGAAACCACAAGCTTTGCTATTATTTCTGAATCCCATGTCATGCCTCCATATAACGCGGCTGCGTACCCCACCAGCCCTTCTAAAAACCTCTTGATTTTTTTAAGGTTCACCTAAGGAGCACCTAAATCGCGAAACCGCTGAGTCAGCGTGATTGCTTCCAAAATACATTTCTGGTGCGTACATAAAAAGGCAGGGTAACCTGCATAGGCTAAAACTTTGACTTCATAGTTTGCCACGAGAAACCATGAATGACACAGCTTCGTAGAATAGCAATGCCCAGTGGCCTAAAGTAAAAACGAATAAAACGGGCAATATCGGGCAGGCTTGCCGTACAGAGGATATATTTGGCAATAGTTTTAGAGAGTTCGCGGTTCATGATCACCCGTGTCGTACAGCTTTTGCACGAAAGATATGCCTCCATATAAGGCTCCCTCAAGTCTTTCTTTCTCCAGAACTACAAAAAGAAAAGGAAGTCTAATACTATCAAAAGCTTTAGCAAGATCAATCTGAAGGAGTGCAACCTGCCCAGCACCTTGGATCCGCAGTACAGTACAGAACTACAAATGTGGATGTTCGTCTGAATGCTCCGCCCTTGAATCCCGCAAGTGTGGTGCGAACCTGTAATACATTTGATTATAATCTATAGCCTGCGGGCCCGCCCGTTCGCCAATATCTTGTATTCTACTTTGCGCATGAATACCGGCCTTTAGCCATCCACAGTTTTCAACTTTTCTGCATTGTCACTTTGGGGAATTAGTATTGTCAAATCTTGGTAAAATGTAGGAGGCAGAATGTCAAGTTCAGTGGCTTTTTGTAAAAACTTCACAATATTGAGAATGCTTAACAATACTTCATGTATTTTATAGCCAAGGACACTCAACAATATATGTTCATATATATACACACATATATATATACACACACACGCACATATATATATAAATACCCTGTCCGAAATCCCGCCACGCCGGGCATAGCGGAAGCTGCTGCCGGTCAAAATAGTGGATTATTGTAGTGGAGACCCCGCCATGCCAAATGGCGGGCACTATCGGGCACGCCGCTGGCGGGCATTGGCGGGCACTATCGGGCACTATTGGGGGGCATGGTGGTACAGATGGTGGCATACCCATCTAGCGGGCTTAGGCGTCACTTGGGGGGCATGGTGGTACAGATGGCGGCATACCCGTCTAGCGGGCATAAGCATCACAGGGAGAATAGTGGGTCGTGAATTTTTCTGAAATGGCAGCCGTCTGGACAGAATATGCATAGAATGCGTGGCTGCCGGGACACTTTTGCTGCTTAATGTGGAAGAAGTAATGCGAAACCGTGCGCTCACACCACAGCTTCATTTTATTGTGCACAGACCCTCTTTTCACGGTGGCTCGCCTCTGTAAATAACCTCCACAGGTACTTGAGGGCATAGTTGACGCACATTTCACCAGGGGATTCTGAAAGTAGAAGGCAGGACACATATCTGGTCAAGGAAACTCACACAGACCTTCCATTTTTTGTTTGTTCACAATAAAACGTCCTCTTTCCTTCTTATTAACATTTTAAGTCGCCTTCTTATTCTGATATATGAACTCAGCCTCGTTTAAGGATGAACGAGTGAAAACCATTGACAAAAAAACAAAAAACAAAAAACTATGGGAAATATAGTTCTCACCAAAAATATTTTCTGCCTTTCATTAACATACTGAAACCACAGGGCGTGGGAAGGAATAGTATAACAGTAAGAGGCCTAACACAAGCGTTGACCCGCAACCTGTATTAGCAAAATGGAAAAACACATGCAGGTGCGCGCATGCGCAGAGGGAGAAGAAAATATTGATGCACCTTTGCAAACAATGTTGCACTGAAAAACAAGAAAACACAGGATAAAGCGTGTGTAGAGGGGGTTGAGAAATCACTTGAGCATATGGCCGACAATCTTGGCTTCTTTTTTGTGGAGCGTAATCAAGTGTGGCTTACGCAGTCAGCTTATTAAATGTTGACGTAAAAGGCTTCTAGTATCTCCCTAACCATTCCATTTCTAAGCTCGAAGTGCCCCTTGCTATCATCAAAACAGGGTTTGCACCCACACTTATTGCAAGTTGCAGGTGAAATTGCGTACGTGCGATCTTTTATCGTCCCCGAGTGCGCTTCTAGTCTTACATTTATAAAGGGTTCCACCTGCCCCATGTACTCTCCTTCACAAGACAGCGGTATTGGGTAAACGGCCCACATTTTATAAGGCAACAAGCACACGTGTGTTTACACCATGTGAACGTTTTTTTGTTGTTCACCAATGAAAAAAATAAAGCCGGCCTATTTTGTTCTTAGCTGAGTAAAAGGGTTGCACACCATATAGGGACCCCACATTTTTTGCCTGCGTGCCGTTTTGTGCATGTACGGCAATACAACTCAGCAAAGGAACTCGTGAAACGTGCGGTCATGCCCTACATGCACAAGATGGCACATGGGCTTGAAAAAATGTGGGGTCTCGATATGGCGTGCAAATCCTTTTCTCAGCTAAGAACAAAATAGGCAGGCTTTGTTCGTTGGTGAACAAAAAGCGTCCACATAACGCCAGTTTTACAACTTCCAAAGTCAAGCACACGCGTGCTTTTGTGCCTTGTAAAATGCGTGTCGTTTACCAGATACTGCTCTCTTGCATAACAGTGTACGTGGGGCATATGGGAGCTGCTGAAAAGAGCACCCACAGACGATAAAACATCACACGTATGCAAATTTACCCGCACAGTGAAGAAAAGTGTGCATGCAAACCTCGATTCGGTGATAATGAGGGGCTCTTCGAGCATAGAAATCGGATGCTTAGGAATATAGTAGAAGCCTTAAACATTATCTTTATAAATCAAAATATTCCGGCACTCCTTGGGCTGCACCGTCCGGCTGCTTCCTGTGGGTACTGCGGGCAGACCAGCCACTGCCCCAGCCGAATGCCACCGCTCACGTTGGAATGCATTTTGTGCGTCTCATATGGCGTGAAAATGTGTAAATGCCTTTTCATTTGATGTGTCATCATGCCACAGCTTACTGCCTGAAAGCACATTCAAGGAAAACGAGAACTAATTCTTATGCCAGGCTTGACCACGCTGCACACAGATGCAGTGTCACAGCGTGTCGCATGTCGTGAATGAAGGGTGTTGCGCGTTCTCGTCAAAATCACGAACTGTGTGGTTCGATTTTGTGGGGACCCGTGTTTCCCTACGCCTCGCCTGCACATGCTTTTGCGAACCAGGAGCCGCCATTTTGGGCGGCCGGCGTATAGCGTGAGCCATGACCTCTTCGTGACCCCATGCGATGCGCCGAACCGGCTCGCTGTGAATCTGTGCGCGAGGGCGCGTGGGAACGACTGGGCGATTTGGTCGGAATCGGTTGGCTATGTGGAACCTAGCTTGTTCCACGGACTCTGCTGAGATTCTGCCCTGATCGGTTGCACGGTATGCCTCCCCTGCTCCCGCAGCCGTGATGACCGTTATCGAGGTCTGGGTCCCACAGCTTGAGCGAGCAAACGGAGCCACTGTCTCCCCACAAGCGACAGTCATGTTGTCTGGTATATGCCCTGTAACTGCCAGGCAATGAAGCCTCTGAGAACCCGAACCCGTGCGCGAGTCTTCGGATTCCTCAGGGCTAGTGTACGGCTCGTACCACTTTCTCTAGCGAAGCTAGCCGGGGTCCTCTGCTATCCCGTACGTTAGCCCACAATTTGTACTGCCAGTCTTTCTAATGTGCATTGTTATACCCAGGTGTTTACAGCTACTTGCCGTCTTTTTAATTCCCACGTTCAAGTCCCGCGCTCAGACAGAAATTCACATGCACAGACGCCATCCGTTCAAGTGTGACAGCGCCGCTGTTGACTGCACTAACAAGCAATGCAAGCACAAAATATTAGTGCAAAAATATCCTGAACAAATAAGCGTATAAATATACAATGAGACAAACCCACAGAAGCATAATAGAAAGACACACATCGCTTGCGTATTTTTTCTTACTTCACTCCAAGTCTGTCATTCACTGCTTTACTCCTACATGAAGTCTAATCACCCTATAAATTTTCCTGGGGCTCACGGTGCTGTGCAAATGGGTCATCACGCTGAATTGAAAACACTGAATCAAGCAGTTTGGCACAAAGAGCAAAAAAGTGTGGCTGCATGTTTCTTCTAGAAACCTGTTACTGACCCCCTTGACGTCCATTGCTGACTTTGGGTATTTACAAGCGTGCTGTCAATCATTCTCGCTCAAATTGTGGCCTGTGAGGATCTATTTTGCTGCACTACCCTTTTGTGGTCAATTGCTGTAGGTGACTTTGCCATACTCGAGGGATTAGCTGCACACTCGCCCTTCTCACATACCCGTGCTGCAACGCAAGCAAAGGGTTGATTTTCGCAGACCTTGGCCTCGTAAAATAAACACAGCTAACTTCTAGAAAAACTGAGTTTCTGACTGCAACTGCATTTAGGTAAATAAACGGGCTTTCTAAACTGGCATGCCACACCTTTTCTTTTTTGCTGCTCGTGCCAAGCTGCTGGATAGGAAGTACTTTTGGTTCAACATGAAGACCCATTTGCGCAGCGCTGCAAGCCTCCAGAAAATGTATAGACTTCGCACATGTATACGCTTGAGTAAAGTATTAAATTGGGGGAGTTGGCTTAAATTCATTTCGTACAACAGTGCAAACACACAGACAGAAGGAAGGAAAACATGCAAGCTCTGTGTCTTTTGTTCCTTGTGCTTCTGTGTGTTTGCACCATCGTACGATATCTATACGCCTATTTCTGTGGGTTAGTTCTTGCATCAAGACTTTGCAGTTGTGTTGGTTGTTAGTGCAGTCAACAGCAGCGCAGTCATGCTTGAACGGGTAGCTTCCATACAGTGTATTTCACGCAGGGCATGGTGACTTGGGGGTGGGATTTAAAAAGAAAGCAAGCGGCTGTAATAACCCGGGTACAACAGTGGGCATCAAGAAGTCTGGCACTACAAAATAGAGCCACACAAGTCATGATTTTGTCGAAAACAACATGCCACACACTGCATTCACAGTCTGTGCAGCATGGTCAAGCCTCGCATAAGAATTAGTTCTCGTTTTCCTTGAATGTGCTCTCTGGTGAACAAGCTAACTGTGGCATGATACATCAAATGGGAAGGCGCTTACCAATTTTCAAGCCACACGAGACGCACGATATGCAGTCCACGATGCGAGCGATGCCACGCTGCGGGGGCGGCAGCTGGCGTGCCCACATTCCCCCACAAAGTGCTTGCATGGCAGCACACTGATCACGGAAAAATGCTGCGCCCAGGGAGAGCCAGACAATTATGGTCTATAAAGGTGACTGCGTAAGCCAGACCTCGATTACGTCCCACAAAAAAAAAGCCAAGCTAGTTGGCCATATGCTCACGTGACTTGTCAGCCCCTCTCCACACCCCTTTTCTTCCAACTTCTTGTCTTTTTAGCGCATTATCCTATGCAAAGCTGCATCCGTCTTTTCTTCTCCCTCTGTGCAGGTGCGTAGTTGCATGTATATGCGCATTCTTTCTGTTGCCTAATAAACACTATTCCGAGTCAGGACTAGTGTTCTTCCCCTTTTTGTTGTCCTGTTCTTTTCCAGCGTGTTGTTTCCCACAATCATAAATGTCTGAAGTCCCCTCCCATTTTTTAACTAGAAACTACCCCTCAGCCTGAACTCAAGTTGAAGAGCTGGGAACAGGTTTTTTTTCTGTAATTAATACCTATTCCCCAGTAAAAATACCAACTCAAAACCGGCGTGTCAGCCAGTTGGAAACATCTTATATGCTCTAAATATTACATGAATTGACAATATAATCTTGACCTATTTTTTTAAAAAGCGCACGATAATATAGATGTTCACATACTTTTTCAAGTTCCACATTGATGAAAGATTCTGTCTTCTCTATCGCCCATGCCATGCTGTAGAAGGTCTGCCCCGTCCATCCTGTACCGCCGCTTCTGTAGGGTTGCCAGATCGAGGCAGAAGTCTCCATAGGATGTGTTCCGCATCAGCCACGTCCATTTTTCGTCAGGCACATCCACATTTGGACCAGGTATAAAGTACTATATCCTGTGTTGAGGTTGTACCTTACTTTATTAGAAAGCTAAATAATGTAACCAAACTTTACTGGTCACATAAATCCAAAGATTTGATCAAATAAATGTTGTCGTGTTCTGCAACATGCTATACGACTGGTTCTCAAATGGGGGTCCGCAGACCCCAAGGGGGTCCGCGAGAGCACTTCAGGGGTCCGTGAAGCCTCTTTCAAAACTTTTCCCCTGCCACTGTTTTCTCGATTTTGCCAGAACTTTCTTGATATGCAAAAAGGTGGCCTCGCTGCATTACATGTATGTTTAGTTTCTCTGCATAGTGCATATTTTAACACCTTCTTTCCGCACAACATGCCAGCTATGACAAGAGATAAAAAGGCCTACCTAAGGCAGCATATAACTGTTCAAAGACTTGTACATACAAGTACAAATTGTTTGACATAATGACACCGATCAACATATGCTCAATCGTGGGGTCCCCACTGTTTCGCAAGCCAAGAAGGGGTCACTGAGGCAGTCATGGCTGCGAACCACTGCGCTGCTATACTATTGAAGTTTTGGTAGGCCAAAAGATAACACACACCCGCCGAGTGGCTCAGTGGCTAAGGCGTTGCGCTGCCGAGCACAAGGGCATGGGTTGGATTCCCGGCCAATTTTACCCTAGTGGCGCGTAGATGGGCAAAGATCAAAGCCGGCCGCCCCACCTAGCTTATTTTTGGTTCAACTAAGATTATGCCTGGTTATGCTTGGAAACTCGGCCAAGTATTATGTGTAGTTGTTTTGAAATGCGGACAAGTTTTAAAGAAAGCTTTCTGCCTCTACCAGCCAATGGTTTCTTCGTGGAGTGTGCAACAAGAAACTCCCAACGTGGCTGAGGAGGAGCAGGAGGGCCCTTTTCACTCATGGTGCACTGTGTAGATGGAGCGGCGAAGGGCGCTATTACCCAGCGTTCCCCGAACGCCGGAGTTGCTTTCGGAGCTGTGCACCCCGGCGGGCAAGTTGGCTAAAACATTCCGTTGGCTTTGTCATCTGCTTTAGCCGCGGTTGTTTGGGCCTGTTCTTGTGCAGCTTCGCGTACATTGCACGCTTCCTTCACACGACTTTTCTAACTTGCTCTACAGCACCTCCTGGGTAACCCAGATCCGACAGAATTAAGTGGCCATACACCAAAGATACGTTTAGGATTGGTTTGGAGGGCAGGAAAACAAAATGTACAGACCCCTTTACAGACATCTGGTCACTAGAGAAACGCTACCTTTTGCGCAGTGCTTGCCAAAAATGGGACTCTTT
Organism: Haemaphysalis longicornis; assembly: GCF_048455015.1. Lineage (NCBI taxonomy): Eukaryota > Metazoa > Arthropoda > Arachnida > Ixodida > Ixodidae > Haemaphysalis > Haemaphysalis longicornis. The sequence continues at coordinate 26,883,224 of NW_027526204.1, read as the reverse complement.
TCTAAATTACTGAATACAAATTTCGTTATGTTTTAACAGGCATTACAGAAGGCAAAAGAATCAACAGGATCTGATAAATAGCGATTATAAAAGTTCCCTCAGCTTTCTCGCAATTCTCAACCTTACTAAGCTAACTAGTTATCGGTATAAATGGGAATCACTAAGCTCACATGCCGAATTGCTTCGGTGTCTGCGCTTGTGTCGTGCGGTGGTGTAGCTCCTAGCTAGCTCATCAGAATGACGAGGTTCCGCTGTCTCACCCTTAGAAAGACGCTCGTCATCGTTTTCTTTTTGCTGACGCACCGCCGGGATACAGCGGCGGCGTCCGGCGCTCTAGCCCGGCCGTGGCCAACACTGCTGCAATCGCGACGCCGCCCCCGTGAATTCCAGATAACGGCTGGCAGAATATGTGGTTTCACTCTTTGCACTGCCACGTTTGTGAATTCAAGTGACGGCATGGGCAATTGTTGTGGGTGTCGTTTACAGCTTTGCTTTCCAACCACCTTTAAAGCATGGATTGGAAGCAATTTTTTTTTGCTTGGTGTCGTCGTTAGACCCCAAAAGAGGAATGACCACTCAGTGATGAAAGAATGTACAACGTATGCGTGCCAACCAACTTTGCAATGAAGCCCAATGTGTGCGGTGGCCACTTTTTTAATTGGAGGTGAAAAGCATAAGTGCGTGCATGTTCCAAGATTTTGGCACACATTAAAGATCCCCAGGTGGTCAAAATTAATCTCGAGCCCTCCACTACAGTGTGCCTCATCGCCTTTGTAGCGTCGGCGAATACACCATACAATCAATTAATGCAGCTCGAAGGGTAATGGAGAGCACAGAGTGACAATCGTTTGCTAAAGAACTTTTTGAACTCCTTTGCTCTCAACCATTTGGCTGTGTGGTCTGGTGTCTGGGATGCTAATTAAGTTGATTAATGTTAATGTTTCACCGACATTTGGCTTCTTTCACTGCACTAAGTCATGCAAGGATTGAGCCATAGTGAAGCTGCAGGATTTCTTTCTACGCGAACGCTGCAGAACCCAGCAGCACACGTTTGTACAAGTTTGAAATTGTCTGTTTACATGTTCCGTCGATGCTTTGCACTGTGGTTGTAGTAGTCATCATATGCAAAAATATCGTCGTGGTCCTTTTGACGAGCACTGCATGCGCCACTTGACAACAGCTGGGGCGCAGTGGTGTGCTTACATGCATGACGCATGCGCTGCTTTCCTCCATCTGCGTCGAGGTTTCATGGAGCAGGTGTTTAGCAACTGTGGTGTTGCTGGTCGCTAGGCAACCCGAGGCACTCCTCCAACATTTTGCTTCTTTTTTTTTTTGCTACAGGCACTCTGCATGCAGGGGTCAGTTGGCGGTTACTCGAGGCACACGCTCACGAGCACTCGGCATTTTGTGGGTATTTTAAACGCATTAGCGCCACACATTACAGCCAGCTGCAACAGTTGCTCTGTTCAAACAGCACGCATGGCAGAAAAATGCAGCATGAAAGCCAGTCCGTAGTCCAGAATTCCAGTGTCTATGAGTATATACTGGCAGATTGACCATAACGTGCTTTCATTTCTATTTATCACACTGCGCACCAGGGGGGAAGTCTTGTACCAGGACCATCATCATCATCAGTGCCATCATCACCACGAGTATGAAATGGCTGATCAAACACGACTGCCCACCTGGGCGGCTGGTCTTCAGCGCTCCCAGTTCTGGCCGGGCCTACGCGTACACAATAATGTAGCAAGCCCCATATGCAACAACCAAATCTGCCTCTTAAAATAAATTCTAATCTACCCAAAATTTTTGTTTAATGCTTTTGAAGTAAGCCATAACCGAGCACATGCAACTGAGAAAACAGTGTTAATAGAATAGCTTATTGCAGGACAGCTATTGAAATGTGCGACGGTAAAACTCTGGAGTGCTGTATCACTGCTTCGTGTGGGTTATTTTTATGCGTACACGATTGAAACCAGGTCATTCATCTCTTACAAATAGCTGCTGCAATCAGGCCACTATTCGTAAACTCGAAGCGCGAAGGCTAGTACACAGGCCACATTGTCTACTGCGACTTGTGTGTTAGGAACACGTTACACTTCTTACTGTACACGTTTTTCACTGCTTTTTCACTGGACATAATTAGCCACGACAAAGTATTGTTCTTCCATAGAAACAAAAGTGTAAAACAAGCCACTTCCGGCACGTATCTGCAGGCTGTCGGGAGCGGCTGCCGTTCTCAGTATCGGTTACCAAAACCCCAATTTATTGGACCGTCTGTGCTGTGTGCAATCAGGTTTTAAACCAGTTGCTGACGCTACCGTTCTTTTCATGTCGACTATTAGACAGCATTCTTGCATGGCCAAAAATTCAAGTGCAGTTGTACTTTAAGAACCAATATTTTCTAAGAAACACCTGTTCATAGAACTTTGCTCTTGAGTTCTGTGCATGCATCCAGCTGAAGTTGTAAGTTAAAAGAAAAGTGCTGCCGAGATTTAAATTGCAGGCTAAATTCTGTTTTTTTGGCTCCTTATGATTCATTAGTGTACAGCAACGACACAAGAAAAAATTCTGCTTACCTGTCCATCTACAGCTGCAAACATTCTCAAAACTGGCTCAAGGAGGAAGGGAAGAGGGGACACCACAGCTTCAGCAACACCTTTCCTCCAGCAAGCGAACCTGGTGGTGGTCGCACCGGCACTGCAACTGCTAAAAGCAGATACAAATGAGGATCAGGCTCAATATACTGAAACAGTTCAAATGCAAACATAAAGGCCCAATGCAATGCATTGAAAGTCCCCGTATGTTCCTAAGAAAAATGGTTAGCCGTGTGGTTAGCTGGCTGCTCCAAGCAATGCTATTATGGGCAATAATTGTTGCATTGTGCACCAGAAGGCACTAATTATCAGGACAGAAGTGCAGTGGATCTTAGTAGCATATTCTATTGTCACCGCACATCTGCCACCAATTTGTTTTACGAGAAAGCCCTGGAAGCAGGTGCACATTCTCGAGACTAGCCTGCAGCCGGCAAAGGTTATTTTCCTCTACTCCCTCATTGGTAACCATTTGCTTGCAGTGTGGTCAGCATCAAATACAGGGTGTTGCGACGATAATTGGAACACTTTAAAAATTTTTCCTGAGCGATCCGCCGCTCTGTTCGCGCTCAAACTTCACACAAAGGTCGCATTTTGTGGTCTATTTTGTTTGACACTGGGAACAACTGGGAACTGGGCGAAAATCGTTTTTATTTATTTTCAGAATAAACAGGTAACTACCGTTGTTGTTCCCGGTGTCAAACAAAATAGAAAACAAAATGGGACCTTTGTGTGAAGTTTGAGCGTGAACAGAGCGGCGGATCACTCAGGAAAAATTTTTAAAGTGTTCCAGTTATCGTCGCAACACACTGTATGTTTGTCTGATTCTTCGCAAGCTTTTTTTTTATGTCCACGTGTACTAATTAACTGGAACTGCCAAACAAGTGGGGAGGAAAAAGTGCAGAGCTGGAAAGCAGCAAAAGCTTTCTAAGCACTGAGATGAGAATAAGCATGTTTGTTTAGATGCTCACGTCACCCTGACATAACGAACCAGCAGAGCACACGTGGAGATCATTAATGAAGAGAGGCCCGGTATAAAAAAGAAAATATGGTGGGCCATCTAATGTTTTTTTTTTCCTTTTTTACTGTTCATCACCATCACCATGCTTCACCGCACTTCCAGATGTGATGTCTGCTGCTAGACTAACCATTCAATGAGAGGGGGCACACATCCACATTAGTAATTTAAGTTGCCATGGGTGATTATGAAGCCCAAAGAAGCCTTGCTTTGAAAAAATAAGAAAACGTGCCATGGCCAAGAGCCCCTCAGTTCCCATCAGCTAAAATGTGAAACCTGAAACCTGCAACACTTAATCCAGAATAACCCACTGGCAACTTTGTTCTCTATAGTTCAAAGGCTTGCGATCACTCACATGAAGATTACGATAACTTCGTTTAGCCATCATTAAGTGCATGCCATCCTAGTCATGCATAAAACTAATTTGCAGTTATAGCTCCATATTAATTACAAGCTAGTTAGGTACGTCAACACCTCTTAGCCTCCCAATTCGGGCTGTGGTATCGTGACGGCTCTCCTCCTCGTTTTTTTGGACAAAGCCAACTATTACAAGACTACCTCCATCTTTTTTTACTTGACACTTGTAACATCTTATATTTCTGCTTCAAAATGCGGTTAAATTATGTGCATGTTCATGGTGGAACAAAACTGTTCACAGGGTAAGAAAACTAACAATAAATTGAGCACATCAAGCTCACTATTTTGCTCAACCAGTTTTGCAGGCTTAAAAAGCTGTAAGATGTGCCAAAACATAAGAACAAACACCGAAGTAAATAAGCAGACACCATCACGCTAGCCAAAAGCCAACACCAAGCCTCGTTACGTTTAATTACAAACTGAAACAGTTCTAGGCAGCAATATGATGAAAGCAGTGATAACTTATCTAGATGCGTGCAAAGATGGTGCAAGTTTGGAAATTAGACTTCGTTATGTTACCTAGCCATCTGATCGGTCAACCTTATCTGTGTCAAAACATTATAAGCAAAGTAGTAACACTGCTAAGGCTCAAATGCTTTTTAAAACAATTCTTAAACTCAGATAGGCTAATTCCGCTTACTGAAATTGAAGAAGGCACATAATGCAAGACAATTCAGAACTGCACAAAAGCAATGTGGTCACCATTTTTTTACTAGGCCCGAACACACTCGACGTCCCACGAGAAGTCTCGTCCATTGACTGGGAGTACGTCGTGCCCGTTCTTTGTCTTCAGAGCAACTTCTCTGCCTGCAAGCGGCCAATGGCCTGCAAAATGCAGATTATTATCAACCAACATGCCAGACGCAGTCATTTTTCCTCCAACCTGGTGCACCCAAAATGCAGAATCGCAGAGATCACCAGGCTGCCTTGCCCACTGTAGGGTAGATTATAAAAATCACTCCTATACAACATTAGGCTGAGCGTAAACATGCTGTAACTGACAAAAACCACGGGGCATGAATATCAGCAATCAATATTTAAAACGATCCTAATTTTTCTCCGAGAATTATTGGTAAGAACAGTAACATTTACCGCAATGATAGCACAAAAAATAAAATGATAAGGCAAACATTTATTTTGAAATATACACGCTCTGCGCATTCAGAAGCTACGCCACTCGAAAGATGTGTAGAGGCATGCGGGAATGTGGTCTGTTCACACAAGTGTTGTAAACAGGGGTGCAAAACTTGGGCTTTACATATCAGCGAAGTTTGTCTGAAGGTAAAACGTTCCCAGATGGAATGCACAAGACATTTAGCAGCTGCTCATTCATTTCCACGAAAAAGAACTGAGAACCCCTTTTTTAGTTTGGGGGTTCCACGCACTGAATCTGCACCTAGACTACGGGATGCGCGAATTTGAGGGATCCTCCCAATTTAAACCACCCTGGTTTCGTAAAATTCACGGATATATCGACACTACTGTTTTTCTTTTTTGTATCTATCAGAAAAACTGCAATGGCCGCGGATCACTACCGAAAAAGCCAGCGCACATAAAACAGGCATGCTCTTTTAAAGCACTTGCGCTTCTGCAAGGTAACTTTTCACAATTAGGGATGAAATGAAAGGAGTGGCTCGCGGGGAATATGATACTTTCGATGGGCATGGGAGAAGCAGAAGGCCAACCCCTTTCGACATGGAGAATCTAAACGCCCATTTTATTGCCACTTACAAAAAGTTTCGTCCTTTACAGCACGCGCAAGGCAGCGACCACCTCGTTACAACAACGCTGTTTATCCGTCCGTAGCACGCCAACGTCTAGACGAGGCACGATACGCGCAATGTTGCAACGTGGTCGCATAAAAATTCGTATAAATGCATATTCCCGAGGGGGCTGACGGACGCACAACACTATTCACGCTCATAATTGAACACATTAATACTGAAACATTCATAGTGCGGAGCGTGCTAGGGGGCCTCTAGACTGAATTCAAGGCACACCCCGCGTTTTACCTTTTTTTTTGTTACTGTTCAATTCCCCTAAAGAGAGTAATCGGATTTACACAGCTACGCATTATTTTTATAACCTGGAGGCTGGAGGGGAGTGGTATTTTTTGGGTGGCTCATAGCGAAGAACAAGGCGGTAGCTTTTTTGGTGCGGTCAGTTTGACTAATGACACATGATTCTACTTCGCACAATCCAAGGCGCAAACTTTGGAGCAAGTGCTGCTAACATACGTGACAAGACGGAAAAGGTCGCTTGTCAAATGCCAAATCTGCGTAACGCCGATATGACAGATATCGCACACCAACGCGAGCGATACGTTGCACACACAGAACGTCAGTCCTAAGGGCCGGCACCGGCTCGACAACAGTGCTCCGTTAAATACACTGGACTACTAAACGACGTTTCACTTACATTAACTGACCAGCCGTACTTCTTCGTCCGGTAGATAAATCCATAGTCATCACGTAACCAGAAATTTCACGCCGCTGAGCATTTACTGAATCGTAGAACCACTGCACGCAGCCATGACGGTGGGAGCCGAGCGAGCCGCCGAAACGTCGCCGCCGTCGTCTTGTGTCGCGCTGCCCCCCTGCCGGCGGCCAACTGAGTCGAGTGACGCGCGCCGTTCAAAACGCGTTAAAAATAAATAAAACTCTAGCATTGTCATGGACGCCTAAGCTGTCGGTGAACGGTAAGGTCAGGTGCCACTTACATCCAGCAGGAGTTGAGAGCCTGTTCAGAGCTATTTCATGGCGTGACGGGGGCTGCAGGCGACAACGGCTAGGAACGACGGTGGCGGTTCTCTCGCTGGCTTCGTAGTGTTGCATCTTTTCATATACATGCAGAGCCCGGCATATCATCTTGTAGTTCATATATTAGATAAGTTCGCGTTATGCACGCCTGTGCGCACGCAGGTCGGCTTACTCAAGTGAAGCTTCGTTTCTAGGCCTACAGGTATATCACTGGCTAAGCTTCCAAATACTTCACGTGCGAATATAAACATGCTCCGCTCACAACAAATTGCATGGGCGCTGTCGATGTCTATACCGCTTTTTTCGAACGCTCATGGCGCTATTCACTGTTAGCGCATTTTAACGGCAAACGACGGTGGGCATTGCCAAGGAGAAAAAAGGGCGTCCCCATCGCAGACGATCAGTCAACACTATTACCGCCAGCATGGTTGTGGTGGGTCACGTTGACCAGTAAGGCCACCAGTATTGCCCAGGATAGCCGAGGTGCCCACCTAACCTACCGCCATTATTCCCACCTACTGCCAGCTTTAAAAACGTTGCCCAGGTAAGTTTCCAGTATTGATCACCATGCCCACCTGATTTCCCAGCAGAATTTATGGTGGGATTTGCGATCGGGTATATATATATATATATATATATATATATATATAGCGAATCAGAAAGTGGGAAATGAGGGTCTCGGTGAAATAAGACAGATAATAAGGTTTGGCAGTCCGAGGTTTTCTTGACTGCCAAACCATATTTTCTGTCTCTCTCTCTCTCTCTCTCTCTCTCTCTCTCTCTCTCTCTATATATATATATATATATATATATATATAGTAACGTAGCCGAAGACGCCGCAGCCGTCGTGAAGAAAAAAGTTTATTGTAGCGAACTTGTGCTCCCCTTACAACTCAAAGAATGCGCAGGCGGCTAAACATCAGTCAAAAAATTATGCGCCACCGCTTCCGGGTCAGAAGCCTGAGCGCAGGCGAGCAAGCACGCGGCGGCGAGAACACATACCGACACCAAAGGGTCTGGGAGAAACAAAGAGACGCCAGCGCCATCTCTCGCCCCCGCCGCGGATCCTCCCGCGGCGAAGTGCGAGGAGGTGGCGCCGCTCGTCGGCACCCCAGCAAAGAAAGAACTGAAACTAAAGCGTGGCAAACTGTTCGCATGGCGACGCAGTGAAACATTCCCCTCGCGAGGAGCAGGATCAAATGCAGAGCATTTCCGGGGGCGCACGACGTTAAGTAGCTTGCGTTACGTTAATGTTGTTGCACTTGTATCAACTGCTGACGAGAGAGCGCTCGTCAGCAGTAATTTGAATGAGTCAACGATATAAGGCGCGTTCCTAGCGTCCCATTCTGTGTCGGCTTTGTGGCGCAGTGGGTAGAGCACCATGTACAGGCGTCCACACAATAAACCGGACCAAGCCAGCGGCGCGCGATAGCTATCGGTGCGACACCTTCCGGCCCAGCGCCTGCTGTCGAGATAGCGGAGGGCGCATGCGTGTCCCTCCCTAGAGTTTGTGCATGTCAGTTTTCTTGACCGCGGCTGCAGCACTCCGTTCCTCTCGAATGCGACGCGCGGCGGCGCCTTGCGCGGCTCGCCTACCGAGCAGGCGTGATGCTTGGCAGCAGCCGGCAGCGTGCGCCATGCGCTGATGCCGCGTAACTGTGCGTTCATCTGAGAATGTTTGTTCGGCGCTCTTTTTATCATTTTAATGACTGGAACGCAAACTGGCGTTGAAGAAAGGCTGCGATAAAGATTCACACATGACTGAACCAGTGATGGTCGTTATGCGACGAACACAGTTGATAGCAAGAACTGAATACAGCGAAGGTTTATATTCGGTTCGGAACAAAAAAAAAAACATCGGTGATTGTCCGAGTGGTTCCTCTTATTAATTGTGTGTGAAGTTTCCGTCGTTTTTGATAACTTCACGAATGCGTCGGGGGAGCGACTCATAAAGCGAGTTTATGATTTCGGGACGGGGGCGCAGGCGTGCGCATTCATCTTCCACTGCCTGCCACAACTCGTACGCCGTGCGACCGCAGTCATTTCGTTTGCCGAGATTCATCTTCATAATCCCCCACACATTTTCTATCGGATTTAGGTCTGCCCCGCACGGAGGCCACCGCAGCTGTCGCACCGCGTGGTCCTCGAGCAGTGAGCTCACGGCTCGTGCTGTGAAGACAGGGCTTCGGTCCTGTTGCAGGATGAAGCACCCGTCCAGGACGAAGGGGAGCAGACTTGTCGAAATGATGTTACAGTACTGGGAAGCATTGAATGGCCCAGAAATTCTGACGAGGGGTCCCAGGCTGTCCGCACTCATTGCGCCCCATACGCTGACGGAGCACCTCCCACTGGAAAGGACGCTTTGGATGTAGCCGGGCTGGTATCTAAATACCATCGGGCTAAACACAGAAATACATTCAGCAAAGATATCCCCGAGGAAAGATATCTCCGAAGATGTTCGAAGGGTATACTAGATAAATCAATGAAAGGACATTTGCCGTGTTTGATAGTTTACATCGATTGAAATTACTGGCACATTTTTTTAGCGGGAAGCTGCACTCCCACTGCCACGTAGGCAAACAGTATCCTGTATAAAACTATGCATCAATTCATCCTATTTCCACATTGGGAATTACAAAAGCACCGTTAGCCGATGCGGGTTACCTGAAGTGCTTCGTAAAAAAACAGCGACAAGAAACGCTTAACCAACGGTGCTTATAAAACTACGATTAAAACGTTTCAAATAACCCAGCTGAATAAAATTTATAGGGACATTGTATATGGGTTGCTCCGAAATGTAGTTAACAGGCAGTTATGCATTGCTAACCTTCACAATTACGCTTAGCGTTGCACTCGGGACCCCCGAAGGAATGCTCAGCAATTCTCACAATATACCGTGCTCCCGATTTGACCTTTTACACTGTAGTAGTTTATATATCGTCTAGAATGCACATTACCAGCTACGTTTCACAGTTCAGTTTCGTTCCTGCAGCTCATCGGACGCCAAACACGCCGCTCTTCAATCCATCGAGTGGAGAAACTCGATTCGTCTGTAAATACTCGTCTGTTGTCCACTGCTCCACCGCCCGGGCGAACTCCAGCCTTTCCAGCCTATGGCGGTCCGTCAGGCGCGGTTTCTGCGCTGCCACGCAACTCCCCGAGTCCCGCCTCCTTCAGTCGTCTTCGAATTGTCTCGCAAGAGACATTCAATGACAGCTCCTGTCGAATTTCTTCTGCAGGCAGGAAGGGATCTGCCACAGTGGCTGCGACAATCAGTAGTTCCTGCTCCTGACTGGTGACTTTAGGCCAACCGCTGCGCTCTGCGTCAATGCGTCTGCCCTGATCATCGCGGTAAGCTTGAATAATGCGGCTTACAGAAGTCCTAGACCTCCCGGTGAGGCGGAAAATTTCCCACTGAGTAGTCCTTTCGATGAAAAGTCGCACGATGTGCCTCCGTTGCTCGATGGGAACATGGGACGGCATTCTTCACGAATATGGCCATGCAGGACGAGTTACGTGCTTTATACGCTTCATACCTATCACTGTCCAATGGGTGACATGGAAGGAAACGCCTCATTGCTTTTCGATAGCAATTCACTCACACCGACAGTTGTGTATTTAGGTCTATTTTTCCGAAGCGAATAAACTCTTTCCTTCCTACTTTCTTCCCTCCTCCCATCTTTAAACCGCCTCTCATATGCCGCACGGGAAAAACTCGAAATTAAAAAAAAAACATCGCTGTTTTTAGTCCTATCAACTGTGTGTTTGTCGCATAACGACCAGCACTGGTTCAGTCATGTGTGAATCTTTATCGCAGCCTTTCTTCAACCCCGGTTTGCGTTTCAGTCAATAAAATGATAAAAAGAGCGCCGAACGAACATTCTGAGATGAACGCACAGTTACGCGGCATCAGCGCATGGCGCACGCTGCCGGCTGCTGACATGTATCACGCCCGGTCGGTAGGCGCGCCGCGCAAGGTGCCGCCGCGCGTCGCATTGGAGAAGATCAAAGTGCTGCAGCCGAAATCAAGGAAACTGACATGCACAAACTCTAGGGAGGGACACGCATGCGCCCTCCGCTATCTCGACAGCAGGCGCTGGGCCGGAAGGTGTCGCACCGATAGTTTTCGCGCACCGCTCGCTTGGTCCGGTTTATTCTGTGACCGCCTGTACATTGCGTTCCGCCCGCAGGGGTCGAGGGATCGAAACCGGGCGCTGGATAGTATTTTCTTTTATATAGTGTAGGGGGAGGGGTGCGGACAACGACGGTGCGGACTACGACGGGACAATGCTGGTGACATCGTGAGTTACTGAAATGCTCTGTATTCAAAAAAAGTCGCCCCAATCCACCCCGTGAATGTGGTTGGAAAGCAAAGCAGTAAACGGCACCCATAACGATTACCCATGCCCCGTCACCTAAATTCACTCACATGGCTCTACAAATAGTAAAACCAGAGAGAAGTGAAATGCACTTAATAACGCCATTTATTACTTCAAAAAGATATTCTTGGTAAGGTTAAATCAATGAATGATGCATGAACGGTGTTTGGTCGAGTTGTATTGGTGTAGCACAAGAGTGGAAACTTTTTTTATACATTGAAAGTAAGCTCCAACCCGGTGTTAGACAATCTGACTTCTCCGTCTCTGCGCTGCGGACGGAGGCGAAGAGATTTGCGGTAGGGAAGGAGGAGGAAGAAGTACTGCTGTTCAGATTTCTGACACTGACTGTTGAAACTTTTTTGAGAGCTTATAGCTCTGAGGTGAACAGGGAGCAGTTTATCTTTATTGCAGAACCAGGTGCGTTTATGGTGCACCAATGGCACAGGTCCTCATGTCCACAAAGCACTTTGGTACAGAGCCTCCTTTCTCCGTTGGGTGTAGCAATAAATCAGGTTATTCCATATAGAGACAGGAGTTCTCCTCTTTTTATCAATTTCCAGAACATTTTCCCCAAAAATGCTAAACTTTTACCAGCCCGACTGCTCAATCGTCTTCTCGAAGGTTATTTGGCCTCCATGCAGCCAGGTGCTATAATATATACAGATGCCTCTCAACGAGAAGAAAAATCCGGTATAGGAAGATTTTCCCTTTCCCTTAACTGGTCCTTTTCGGTTCGTCTGGTTGATTTTATCCCGATATTCTTCGCGGAATTCCTGGCAATTGTCCTGGCGCTACGAAAGCTGGATGTATCAATTACATCTCCAATCATAATTTCTGATTCTTTTTCTGTATGCTTAGCCCTTTCTTCCCCTAAAGACACTCCTCTTCTTCGGACGTTTCGGTCACTCCTGCCACCTCACTTCACTGAAATTAACCTTCTTTGGGTTCCTGGACATGCGGGGATCACATTCAACGAGACAGCCGACTCTCTAGCAAGGATAGCACTTTCTGGTCCTGTAGTAGACGTCGTAGAGCCGACACCTTTAATAACAGCAGCTAGGTACCGTAGGATGCTGAAACTCCGAGAACAGCAAGAATCGGTTTTACTGTCATTAAGTGAATTTAATCATCTTAAATTCTCATGGAAACCTGAATGGTGCCCTTCACGCAACTTAGAGGTGGTTATCACAGCCTTACGTTGTCGAGTACCCCAGTAAAATAGGTACTTGCACAGGTCTCGTCTGGCGCCAAAAGCTCTGTGCAGCTATTGCAACGAAGACGAGTCTGTCGAACACTACCTGTTGACATGCCGATGTTTTTCCCGACTGAGACGTCAGTCCCTGGAGGTGCCGCTTTGCAGTTTGGGGATACCACTAACAGGGCCGGCTATACTATCGTTCGGGGCATCCGAAACGGGGTTTTGCCGCCGGGATGTATGATCTGCTCTCCTGCGCTACATTCAAAATTCTAAACGATTCTCTTTATGATTGAGATTGGTCATCCTTGCTTTAATTTTCCAGTTTTTTTTCTCAAAACCAACTGATCTAAATTATCCTTCCTAGGCGTGTCGTGAATTGATAAGAGTACCATTCATTTTTACAATCCTCTGTTGTTTGGCCGATCCCCTGATTGGGTATGTTCCATTAATTATCAGGATCAACAACAACAACAACAACAGATTTCTGAACTGCCCAGACTGCAGCCCTGAGGAGTGATTCCTTCTACGGTGGGGCCATATGCAGTCCGCGTGGCCTGCGTTCTGTCCACCCGCTTAACATGGGGGGTAGAGAGGGCCTGCACAGCAGCATCTCCCATTGCTCTTTTTGGGTAGTTGACGGAAAGAGAGCAGGGTGCTCATGGCTAAAGTCGCACACCCCCATTACGGGGCGGAGTGTCCCTACTTCTGAGCAAAATTTACATTCAGCGTATATGCGATTCGGATAAATTAAGTGAAGACGCGTAGGCAGTGGGAAGGAGCCCGGATTGTATGAGCCGTAGGGTAGTTTCTTGTTCTCTGGAAAGGTCGGGGTAAGGCGAAGGGACGGTCTGTCTCAGAAGGCGATAATGCTGGGTTATCTTCCTGTACGTGACAAGCGGGTGATTGTACTCGTGCAGCTCCATAGCACGTGAGGTAAAAGCGCAGGCTTGTTGGGTGGGCGTATTTGTTGCCCTCTATTGACGCGTGAGGGGGTGTCCAGATGAGCTGAATGGAACCGTTTGGGGAGTGTTTTTTTTAGCACGCGCAGTTCACGTCAGGACACCCAAACCGACTGGTAATTCTACTAGGCTTGCTGGGAATCTGTGACGAACCTCCGACCCCTGGTTGAGTGAGAGCCAAGGTGATGGCTGCCTCTTCTGCTCCCGTCATTTCTTGGGTCCTAAGCGAGGTACACGCAAGGAGGTTTGTTCTGGAGGTAGCCACGATGATGGCGTATTGCTGCCCTCGATGTTTGGAGGCGTTTGTGTAGATAACTGCATGATCCCCACCGAGGGTGGTGTGTAGCGCCTGAGCCCGTCCTTTTCGGTGACCCTCGTCATGTGAGTGATTCATATTTCTAAGCAAAGGGAGCATCTTTAGTTTGCGTCGCCAAGAGTCTTGAAGTACGTGAAGCGGAGTGACATTCTGTGCTGCCCAGCCAATCTGGTGAAGCATGCAGTTACCCGCCGCAGTTCTGAGTCGGACCTTCTCGTTAGAAAGATGGCCTTCTATCAGCTCTTCCACCGTGTTGTGGAGCCCCGTGCTAAGCAGCCTCTGTGTGGACGCACTCATTGGAAGACCAATGGCCTGCTCGACCGCCTTTCTAATCCTTATATAAAGCATCTTTATGTCTTCCTTGTCGAGAAGAAGACGGGGGGTTGGCGTAAGTGACTCTCGAGAGTTCAAAAGCTTGAATTAATCGAAAGGTACCGTATTTGTTTAGGCCTCGCTTCTTGGTCACAACTCGCCTGATCATGTGTATGATTTGATTAATACTATTTTTGAGGCGCTGCAAGGAGACGTCACTCTTGGTGTTAGCCTCGAGATGTAGGCCCAGGATCTTGATGATGGGGCTTGGAGGTATGGCCTGGCCATCAAGGAGTATTTGAATGTATACCTTGGTTTGGCGTAAGGGCGAACGACAAGGAGCTGTGATTAACCTCCGGCTATTCTGTTTTTTGGAATCAATAAACACTATTATTATTTTTTTTACGTGAACACTGGAGGCCACAGGCTTTAGCACATTGGCCTACTAGAAGTGAGACGCCATGCATCGGTGTGAGCCTCCTTTATTTTTTGTAACTCTTAGCAAATGAGCAAGGTGCGCACCGGTGCGCTAGACAAGCGTGAGTGGTCGCGTGACACTTTCACGTGGCATTCAGCGAGAACGCAGGGGGTAAACCCGTAGATGTGCTTGGTGAGTACACCACCTGTCTTCCCAGTCTTTGCGTGGGCTCGTAGCTAAATCGGTAAGACAACAGGCTCTCGCTTTGTTGGTCTATTAGTTCCAGGTTCGATTCCCGGCGGTGCCGGTAAATTCTTTTATTTGTTCGCTGGAGTTTTCTGGTGACACCAACGGTCGCGAAAGAACCCTTGGGGGGTAGAGGTAAAAAGCTTTGCTTTAAAAGTGACGTGTGTATGGTGTCGACGCTTCGAATGCTGCGGCATCTGCTCAGCGGCAATTTATCACTCGGCGCGAGGATTTCTGGTATAGTCGAATTGTATCCAGAGCACTGCAGATCAATGAAGATTATTCTAGGCTGTTCGCGTTAGTTCGGAACGCTCTCCCTATCAGAAGAGATAACACATGCGGCACAGAAAGAAAGAACGGACCACGCGTTTCTCGTGGCACACACAACACCGATAACACATGCCGGCGTAGCATCGAACCAATGTTAACGCAAGTACAGTACGAACAAACAAACCAATAGAAGTGCGTCATCATGCGTAGGAAGGTTTTATGGAAACCATGTCGACGACCTCGGGCCACGTGCGTCGTCGTGATGTTCCATACTCACCATCGGGGATCACCTCGTTGGTAAGATGGCCAACAGGTTGTAGAATCCGGTAGGGTCCGAAATACCGTCGTAGAAGTTTCTTACTGTATCCACGGCGTCGGATGGGAGTCCAAGCCCACACACGATCCCCTGGGTGGTACTTGGCGTCTAGGCATCCGAGGTTGTAGCGTCTCGCATCTACCAGCTGCTGGTCCGTTGTTCGAACTCGAGCTAGCTGTCAGGCCTCCTCCGCACGCTGAAGGTATCCTTGGACGTCGGCATTGAGGTCGTCTTCTTCCACGTGGGACGCAAGGCGTCAAGCATTGTAGTCGGCCTTCTTCCGTAGACAAGTTCGAACGGTGTCTTCTGTATGGTTTCCTGGATGTACGCAGACTTCTGCACAAACGTGACATACGGAAGGACATCATCCCAAGTCCTATGTTCAAACGTCGATGAACAAAGACAGCATATCAGCGATTTTCTTGTTCAGGGGTTCCGTTAGTCCGTTCGTTTGGAGATGGTACGCCGTAGTTCTTCGGTGATCCTTGTTGCTGTAACGTAAGAGTTCTTGCAGAAGCCCTGCAGTGAAGGCCGTACCGCGCTCCGTGATAACGACTTCAGATGCTCCATGTGGCAGCACAACTTGGTTTATGAGATACTTCTTGCGCTGTCCCCCTCGGAAGAGAAGCCGTCTCTGCGTAGCGCGTCATGTAGTCTGTCGCTATGACAATCTACTTGTTATGTAATCGTGGCGTAATGAACGGGCCCAGAAGGTCCATTCCAATCTGTTGAAATGGCCTCGACGGGACGGAGATCGGTTGCAGTAGTCCGGCGGGTTTGGTCGATGGCGTTTTTTGTCGCTGGCAGTCACGGCAACTCCGAACGTAGTGTGTAACGTCGGAAGCAAGGCGGGGCCACAAGTAATTCACCTTGATTTATGCTATAGTGCGAGCTGTGCCGAGATGTCCGGAAGACGGGTCGTCGTGGAACGCATCCAAATTTCGTCACGAAGGTCTGCGGGGATGATAAGTAAATAATTCGTTCTCGTTCCGGGATTGAAATTCTTCTTCACGAGGACGGAGTTTTTGGGGCTGAATGCTGGTAAGTTTCGCTTGAACGCCCTAGGCACGGCGACATTCCGTTCTTTGATGTAGTCAATCATGACGAGCAGTTTGGGGTCGGCACGCTGCTGGGCGGCTGTCGCTCTCTGTTACGACTCTGAAGAACGCGCTGTCTTCATCGAAATCTTGTGGTGGTGGGTCGACGGCGGTGCGAGACAGGCAATCGGCGTCAGATGGTTTCCTTGAGGATTTGTACACTATTGTAACGTCGTACTCTTCAGGCGCAAGCTCCACCGCCCAAGACGGCCAGAAGGCTCCTTTAAATTGGCGAGCCAACACAGCGCACGGTGGTGTGTCAAAACCTTAACCAGTCTGTCATACAAATATGGGCGAAATTTCGAAATGGACCATATGATAGCCAGGCACTCTTTCTAAGAGTTAGAGTAATTTTTCTCCTCCTTCGACAGACCACGGCTTGCATAGGCGATTGCATTTTCGCAACCGCTTTGCTTTTGGACGAAGACTGCACCCAAACGTATATCGCTGGCGTCCGTGTGCATTTCCCTTTCGGCGGTTTCATCTAAACGAGCGAGCACGGGCGGGTTTTGCAGGCGTTGTTGCAGCTCGCAGAATGCTTTTTCTTGGGTGTTTTCAACACGAAAGGGGTGCTATCTTTTGTCGAGCACTTGCGTGGCTCCGCAATGCGTGCGAAACTTGCGACAAGAAATGTCCGAGAAATGTTTGCACGCTCTTTTTGTCGTTCGGTCTTGGGAAGTTCGCTATGGCTGATGTTTTCGCTGGGTAAGGAAGGACTCCCGCGGAGTTGACGACGTGTCCCAATATCTTCAGTTCCTCGTAAGCGATACGGCATCGGGCTTCAGCGTTAACCCCGACGAGTGAATATCTTCGAGTATAGACTGCATTCTTGAAAGCTGTTCATTAAAAGCCCGTGCGAATACCACAACGTCGTCAAGGTATACGAGGCAGGTGTGCCACTTCAGGCCAGCTAGCACAGTGTCCATGACTCTTTGAAACGTTGCGGGTGGCGGGCACAGCCCAAACTGCATCACCTTGAACTCGTATAGACTGTCCGGGGTTAGAAATGCAGTCTCCTCTTGATCTCTCTCGTCCACTTCAATTTACCAGTAGCCGGTCTTCAGATAGATCTATGAGAAGTAATTCGCCTGGCAGAGGTGGTCGAGGGCGTCGCGGATTAATGGCAGGTTGTACACGTCCTTTTTAGTGATTTTGTTCAGTCTCCGGCAGTCAACGCAGAACAATGAAGTGCCGTCTTTTTTGTTCACGAGAACAACCGGTGCAGCCAACGGACTTTTCGATGGCCGTATTATGTCGTCGCTGAGCATGTCGTCTACTTTAGTCCGGATGGCTTCGCGCTCGTGTGAAGAGATGTGGTACAGTGACGGTCGGATAGGTGGGGCTGCTTCTTCGGTTACTATACGGTGCTTCACATGAGGTGTCTGACGTAACTTTCAGTTCTATGAAAAACACTCGCTCTAGCGATGAAGCAAAGCCAATAACTTGTTCCAAAGCCAATAACTGATGAAACTGTGTTTCTTTTGTTGCGCTGCCCAACTGCTGCTAATTAAGGGAGCTGTGGCTTCGTCAAGCTGCTTTAGACAGCTTTTTTCTGCAGTTTCCCCCTGTCTGTATCTACAAGGCGGAAATAAACATTCCTATTTCTATTTTTATTCTTTATTCTTGCGGTAGCGCCGGATTCACGTCAAAAGGATGCGGAAGCTTGAAGGTATCTTTGGGTTTGCGTTCAAAGTCGGCGACTGCGATCACACCACTTGCTTGTTGCGTTTGTTCGAGGAACGGAATTACAGTGCCCTTGTTTTTATGCTGGTACTCCTCGCTGAAATTGTTGAACAAAACGTGGAAATTCCGTTGCTTAAACTGCGCAACGCCTTTTGCTAAAAACACACCGCGGTCGAGAAGCAATCTTTGGTCACTCTGCACTATAGCGTCGACGTCAGGAGCAGCGCCATCACAGTAGACGGCGATCATCAAGCTTGCGCGGGGTGGCAGGGTGGCATGATCATCGGCGATCCTTATAACAGCACGGTGTTCGGGGTTCGACTGCGGCGTCGCGGAGTGACCGGAGGCAATATTTTTTTACTTGGTATGCAGATCAAATATTGCGTCGTTGTCTTTAAAAAAACACTCCGAGAATTACGTCACGTGAGCAGTAAGGCAAAATGAGGTACGCAGCAGGAACGTGGTGCTGTTTATAGTGACGCGGGATGTGCACGTTCCATTTGGCGTCACGAGGTGACCTCCTGCTGTGCGCGGACCGTCCTATCTGGTCATTAGTTTCTTCAGATTCAACGCAAATGGTCCGCTCATTACTGAGTAGTCGGCTCCCGTGTCTACCACGGCGACTACGTCAAAGCCGTCGATGAACACCTTGATGTGGATGGCGCCTTTGTCGAGTTCCGGGTGCGCCGGGGCGTCGCATCTCGGCTTTGGAGTGTTGACAGTAGATCACTGTGCGTCGTCGTCTTCTCAGCGGCAGTCTCGGTCATATCGGGTACGCTTGGCGTGGTGTATCTGTCGCCGTGTTCGGGATTCTCGTCAGGGTTAGGTTGGGTCTTAGGGATGAGGGCATATCGTGAATCACTATCTTCGGCACGTCCTTCCGTCGTTGGAGGGTTTCCGGTTTTTATCCGTAGAGCAACTTCACCTCCAGAGTTTGCTGCTTTTAGTTTCCCCCGCGTGGGCTCGGGGACCTTCCATGGGCGAAGTCAGCATTGCTACGGCGGTTCGGCGATTGTACGGGTAGGGTGACGGCGAGAGTTTGAAACGGGCTGGGCCATGACTTGTTTGAGAGAGATACTCGTCGATCTTACTTGGTCGTTCACCAGGGAGAGGCCGTGGTGCGTCAACGGAGTATCCTCACAAACCTAGCCTCCTGTAAGGGCAGCGACGGTGGATGTCGGCCTCTCTGCAGTTGTAGCACAGCAGGCGATTATCGGGTGTTCACCACACGCCGGTCTTCCTCAGCCTCTGGTTTTGGGCTGCAGGTGGTCGTGTGGGTGACAGTGGACGGCTGTACGGCGGGGCCTCTTGACGACGGGTTTGAGCAGGTCGGGGTCGACGAAGAGCGGTGGAGTAGGTCATCGCTTGTGGTTCGTGGGGTCCTTCTGACGACGTAGAAGCCCCCATTGCAAGCTGGACTTCTCGGATCAGGTCGGTCATGGAGGCGATCTGGGGTTGCAGCGTGGTTGGGAAAAGCCTCCTTAGTTCTTCGCGAACGACGCCGCGGACCGTTTCCCGAAAGTCTTCCTTCACTAATTCAGGAGTGTTGACGGGGTTCGCCAAAAACGCGTTCAGTGGTCGATCGTATTGCCTCGAACGCTTGTCTAGGGTGCTCTCGATTATAAAAGCCTCGGTCACAAACTCAGCGACGGTTTTGGGCGGGTTGCGAATGAATCCGGCGAAGAGCTCTTGCTTTACTCCCCGCATCAGAAAGCTTAACTTCTACTCTTCTGCCATTTTGTGGTCAGATTGTCGGAATAGCCTCTTCATCTCCCCAACGAACACCACAACATCGTCCTTAGGGTGTTTGATTCGCGTCTGCAACAGCACCTCAGTCATTTTTTTCGTACGACAGTTGTGAATGTTCTCGCAACTTACGCAATAAACATGCTCTATGATATTAGCGATCTCTTGTGATTTTCAAACCAGACTTGAGCCGAGTCTCTGCGGTAGAAAAGCACTTGCCTCAGAGTTTCTTCATCATCCCATTGGATAAAACTTCTGACGCGCTCCAACTTGTCCAGCCACTCTTCCGGGTCTTCACCAGGGATTCCTCAGAATGGGGGCGGGGGGGTGGGGGCTCCCGAGGTTGCTGAAGAACGACTCTAGGATTGGCATGTTTGACCATGGTGCTGGTTGCGACGTCTTCTTTGCTTTCTCCAGTACTAGACTGAGCTCAGGTGGTAAATCTTATAGGCGGACGCTGGCTCTTGTTGGACTTGCTTGGCGGCTTCCAGAGGTTGTACGGAGCATGAAGGGTGCATAACCAGCACCTTCACGAGATGTCACGTACATAAAGACGACGCAGCTGTCTTGAAGAAACAAAACGTTTATTGCAGCGAACTTGTGCTCACATAACAACTCAAAGAATACACAGGGGGCGAGACAGCAGTCAAAAAAGTTACGTGCGGAGGCGAGCGCCGAGAGTCGAATGCCGCGATGTCTGCTCTGCAGGCTTTTATCTTTCGGGGCGAGTGTTTATGGAACCGTGGATTTGCATTCAGAACATTGTAGATCAAAGAAGATTATTCTGGGCAGTGACGTTAGTGTGAAATAGTCTGCTTATATGAATGAGATAGCCCGTTCGGCATAAAAATAACCATTGGAAGACGCGCTTAGCTCGGGACACACATAAAAGAACTGGGCGTGGCCGGGCAGTAAAACAAACAATAACTAAACAAACCCAATGCACGGTTTGCGGCAATATAAATATATATGAAAGATCGCTCCATTGGTCGCTTATTTTCTGTGTCAATCAGACGTTTTCTTTAGAAATATTAGGGCTATGACACGGGGCAAGAGCGGAGCGGCAAAAATTATATATGCGGAGACGCGGAGAAGAACAGACAGTGTTGGCATATTATTGTTAATACAATTGCCCGGAAAGGGAAGGACTGTTTTTTTTTCAGCATGTTCTGTTATATTTCCATCTGTTATTTTGCAATCTGCCCATAAAGAGAAAATACATTTAAAATAACCAAAAAACGTATACAAGATATTCCATTAAAACAGTTTTATTGGAACACCTTCATTGCGCTCTTCAACCTTGGGTGAGGAGAGCTTGATTCGAAAACACAATTACTTTTTCTGAAAAGACAAGCAATGTATAATTTTTAACAATATATGTCTTTCAATCTTTTTAAGCGAAGGTACTTACACTCAATATTCAACCACTTCTCTAATGTTTCTAGAAACGACACAAATTTGGCCTAGCTGCAGAACACGTGAATACATTTCACTGAAAAAAAGAAAATATGCCAAGAAGATGGTGGTTAAACTTTAACCTAAGGCACCTGTTTGTATTCAGAGAAATCAACAAGCAGATGCTTTTCAAAATGAAAAGCTTGAGATTTTATATTTAATTCTGCTACTGCACTCGGAAACATGCGATCCCGAGTGTTACGAAACCAGGAAGACTGCACGAATTCTTGCAGGGTACCCCAAAATCTTTATATTCAACCATTTTTGTTTTCCTCTCATAAACAACTTGTGTCCTCTGCCGCCGGTATTTAAGGGAAGCGTTCCTGGCATGCAGTGTTGATGTATGTTTTGCCCCTATCATGCAGCAGTTTAAAAGAATGCAAATGAAAATGATTTAAGCTTTACACTTAGCAACATTGATGCAACCATGTGGTTTCTGTGTTAGAATACCAAAAAACATTAAAAGAAATAACTTATATTTATAAATACCCCGGTCACATCGAACTTTAAATCCAATTGAAGTGATACGGTGGCTGAATTTTCGATCGCGCTCTGAGCAGTACCGCTGCAGCAAGGGACATCCCGATTCCGATTCGCAATTTGTATCGGTTGCTTTAAAGTACACCAGAGGGTGCAAGAAATATATATCGCTTCATCCCCCCTAGTACCTTAGCGCAGAGCTTGAGTACATAAATATGGACATTATTGAATAAACATTCCTGGATAGTCTACAGGGAGTCCTCGGATTGCCCTCAGGCAATAAGCTATGTAGGAATACATTAGAAAATTGAGTGGCGGATGAAGACCTGGGTACGGCCCCGGACGCGAGGCGGCACTCGATAAATGTTATCCAGCAATGATCTGAGGTAATGTTTGCTTGAAGTTGTGGCTCTACCTGAAGTTATCTCATTTTAAGGTATTACTCAGCGGGGAACGGAGTATAATAAATTTCCTCCGATTGCGTTTGGGAAGGAAACAACAATTCAGTCTTAGCGGGATCGGCGTCGATTGCGAATGAAAGTGACCGTGTAGGAGCGCCCGTTCCGGAGTGATCTCGATCCAGATCGACTCAATCGCAATTATAAGTAGTCGTGTGACCGTGGTATTAGGTAACAGTAATGAATAATTTGGAATATAAGTTTGATTAGGAATAGGTTACATTGATTAATGGGAGATAAGCAATATTCATTTTTAAGGGAGCATGTTGGGCAATAGCACATTTTGCAGCAACGTTGCGTTGATTGTTTTTCAACTTACGTTCACGATGGCCTTAAAATACACTCCGTTCTTTTCTTTCAGTGCTGGGCTTGGAGACAGAGCTGCTGCCACGGCACTAGGTGCTTGCCACTTGCCCTTTTGGGGGGCTGGTGCTACCCGTACTAACAAAGTACCGATATTGTGGACGGTAAAAACGTCGCGCAACAATAAAGATGTGACGAAAACAGTTGCCAATACGAACAGCTCCAGTAAAATGGCGTAATTTACACTAACTCTTATTATAGAAGATCTGTCACTAGTACAAACAGAAGACCAGGCGTTTTGAGGTAAGCGACAGAGGTGGAGGCAGGATGACCCCCTGTCGTCAGTTGTGGTGGTTCACGCGCCGCGCGGACGAACTACAGAAGCCACAGGAAACCGTGGTTCTAACCGCTCTGAAAGTGGCATTCCAGCCACTATACCCGTCTACCAACGAAGCGTCTGCAGGGTTGTGCTGCTCGAACCCTAATATCACCTTCTCAGTTTTTTGCTGCCACTTTAGTGGAGATTTCTATTGCACGTAATGGCAGCCATTATGTTCGCTCATTGGCCGTCGAACTTTACTAAAATCTCACCAGAATAAGCACAACAAACGGCTATATTTCTGCGTACCAGCACTCTGGCATTCTGACGAAGACGTGTTGTTTCTGCGGTGAAAATACTTGTTTTCTGACAATGAAAAAAACAAACACGCTTGTGCGACCACTTCGATCTGTTTATGTTTGCTTGTTGCTTTTGGTGAATGCTTAACCATAGAGTACTCGACACGTCATAGCTAAAATTGTTCTCCCTCAAAAAAATAAAAATTGATTGCATTTCGCCATGTTATCGCTCCTCAGAAAGAGCATCTGGTTTAAATAAAATGTAGTTTTGCGGTTTCGGCAAGAGGTCCCGGAGACAATTCAGCTTTTTTTCAGGGTCAGCCCCTCAATCAGCACAGGACTGTTCGACCGAAATCAAGCCTGTGTACTTTGGCCGCTCATTTTCTGGCCGGCCTTTTTCGGGCAGCCATGTTCGCCCGCGTCCAAATGTGGGCCTTCTGGCCGCATACGGCCGTCCGTCCATAGCTGTCCAACGGCCAGTTTCCGTCGGCCAATCGACCGGCTTACGTTCATACGGCTAGATTCCAGCTGTAGGGCCCCGGCCATTCCAAAGCCACTCGTGTACTGGCCGAAGTACGGCCACTGGAGGTTAGCCGAGGTGCGGTCGTCGGACTCCAGCCGGAATAAAGCTGCCGGAAATACGGCCGTGCTACGGGCATTGGAGTTAAGCCACAGTACGTTAACTGTACTGAGGCCAGTCACTGTATGTCGCTCAAGCAGATGACTCAGGCGCGCTGTGCAGCAGCACAAACCCAGCATTTTGGTTTCTATGTAGCCACATCAAAGTGAGCCCCGGCGCAACCACCAGCCTTCAGTGCAGCCTTGCCTAATTATCAGGGTCAGTTTACACCAAAATTCATTTATTAAATAGTGCTCACAAATAGGCGTTCCTTTTTTCGGTGTGCGTCTTTTACTTTCGAATACAAAAAATATTCAGTTGTTTGTAGAGCTCGAATAGATGTATTGTCCATGTCCTTATATCTTCTGTAGGGCGGATCACCTCCAATAAACGGGGAAGGAAGGTGGAACGAGAGGCTGTTGAATTTTACAAAGGTGAAATTGCCGCTTTTTGCCGTTTCATTTAGGACAATCTTCCTGAGCACTTTCATGCTCTGACTAAATCAATTGTTTCTACAACAGTTGCTTGAACAGTTTGGTTGTATATAAAACCGGTGCGAATGCCTTTACGAAGCGTTTTGGTACTCCACAAAAACTTACGAGCATTCAATATGATTTCCTTCAGTCAAAAAGTATGTCCAGTATTTTCCATGTTTTTTGCAAAGAAATTTTCTACTCGATCAAGTTTTCTGATGATCTTTCACAGAGATCGAACAAGTGTTTTCGTTTTCAATCCATTTTTGTGTTGATTTTATGAGTTACGTGCACACCAGTTATAGCCCAAAAGAACTTAATTTTCCTCTAATGTCGTACTGCGGTGAAAAAAATTCTAGACGCGTTGAGAATAACGTCTTCCTTCAGGTGTCTGCATATGTATCCCTCTGGGCTTGTTTAATTTGTTTAAAACCAGTAACATAGCAATCATAGTATTCGTGCAGCGAACCTTGCATACTGCAACGAATAAAACAATAAATATTTCGTTGGTCAAGTTTGAATGAGTAAGGTTCTCAACCCGTCCGAGGCGAACTTGCGGCTACGCACCTTTATTTTTATTTATTTATTTATTTATTTATTTATTTATTTATTTATTTATTTATTTATTTGTTTGTTTGTTTATTTATTTAATAAAGTTTCATTCATTCATTCATTTATTTATGTAGTTTTTATTTATGATTTTATTATTTATTTATCTATTCATTTATTTGTTTGATACCTGCTTGCCTTTGAATGCATTACAGCAGGCAGATACACAACACTAAGCATCAAATATGAGACCAAATAAAATATTTCCACAAAGCGCGGTGAAACTCGTCATTTTAAAGATATGGTACAGTTATGTGTGGAAGATAATTAGACTCTCGTATTTGTCTAAGATAAAATAATTCGCTCAAGGCGTCACCTTTAAAGAAAAATTAATAATTTTCTTTAATCTAGTGGTCCCATTTTGGGAGAAGTTGAATGGCGCTTGGATATACTTCTCCCTTATATTCCAGGTTTCGAATGATAGATATTACGTAAAAAGTTCAACCTGAGGTTTCGTCTCTGATATTTCTGGTCTTACCATTCAAGTTTATTTTTACTTTCCCTCACGGTAAGTTGACCGTGCCAATTGCCTAATGCGAATCGCACTTCCCTATTCTGCATGTTTTCGAGCGCATCAACGAGATCTTTGTGTAGGAATTCCAGAAAAGACATGCGTACTCAAACATCGAGCGCACATGAGTAAAATACGGTTGTTCTTTTAAGGTAGATGGATGTTCGCTGAAATTTTATCTCAGACAGTCAAAATACGTGCAGCCGTAACTTTTGTGTTGTGAACGTGCCTTTTAACCTGTAACCTCTTATAAATAAACTCCTAATTATTTACATTCCCCGGCCGTTCCTAAAGCAGCGTAATTTAGGTCTATGTATTCAATTGTAATGAAGGTTTTTTTGTAAAGGTGACGTTAACACACTTTTTAAAAATCAACGACTTTTCTGAATCAGCACACCAGGATGATATTAAGTTAGAATCATGCGGCAGGTATTCGGAATCACTTTCATTCGCTATAGTCCTGAAAACTACACAGTTATTCGCGAATATTTTGAGAAAGGATTTGAGGCCAATTGTAATAACATTTATATATAACAGAAACAAAAGAGGGCCCGCAACTTACCCTTGGAGAATACCTGAGGTCACAGGAACATATCAGGACGGACCACCATTCAGAGTCACCGACTGTAGATAATGCATAATTACTATAGAAAGAGATGGAGAGAAAATCAAGACAGAAAACGTGATACTGGGGCTCACAGTTACTACTCTGCCAAAGATAACGGTTCCAGTGTGAATGAGGTCGTTCGTACTAAAAAAACAAGAGATAAGTGAAAAGCATTTCCGAGCATTAAGTGAAACCTAAACATTATGGCCATTGCAGAGAGTTTGGCTTGTCAAGGTATCCTGTGCGAAAAGCAGTGATAGTGATCACACTCAAGCCAACTGGTAAACTAGCACACAATGGCACAGACGTTTTTCGCCCACATGTCTCATACTCACTCCCTGTTCCCCATTCAAGTAAAACAATCATGGACCAAACAACTCGATAAAAGTAGGTGGGACGAAAGGCAAAGGCAACCATGGAATTGAAATAGACGCATAAATTGAAGGCGACTATCATGTTCGCTGCCAATCGAGGTACATCAGTAAAACGGCCTTGCCCCCTCATCCCCTTACGACTGTAAATTATGGCCACCCCCACCCCCCCTGCCAACGACGCTTCGCACTTGTGAGTGGCCGTCTCAAGAGCAGAACCCTTTGGCCGAGTTGGGCGCCATTTCGGGCGGCCGCGGTTGCCCCCTTTGCGCCTGCGGCCGGTAAGCCAGCAGGCACGCAAAAAAGTAAACGCAGGGCAGCGACGCACATGCTATCGAAGGCATTGTAGGGTGTCAGGTTCGCGGCACACTAATAACTAGAAGAATAAGCTTTGTGAACGAGACTCGTTTTTATAACACTCGAAACGCAAACAATATACAACCAATGAAGGAAAGGGCAATGCGGAACTAGTAAAAAACGTAGAGCAACTGAGAAACTATTGCAAAAGCGGTATAAGAAACCAACACGGGTTAAAAGAGGAAAAAGGCACCATCCGGGAATTAAGGTGAAGGACGTAGTAAGGGGTGATTACGTGCACAGGGCCGTGGCAGCATTGAAAGGTTCACATTGCGTGTACATGACGTGGCAGGGAAGAGCGGTCCGAGCTTCCGTCCCTGTCGGGGCAAACGCAGCTCTCTTGAAGTGCCGCTGTGTTTCACTGATGCATGGCGAGAAGACTTGCCTGTGGAGAAGATATCTCGGAGGTTGCGCTCCTGGGGGACCTCTCGGGGCACGTCAAAGTTCCGGTCACCCGATCGCCACTCATCTCGCTAACGCTCCAATCTTCAGTCTCTGTTCTTTCTCGGTGTTCTTTTCCGGACTCTCTTCCCTGCCGCCGGTACCTGTCGCTGGAAGCTTCTCATTCGCCGGTGGCTGGCGCGAGATCTTGCCGTGGTCGCTAGCACTCGGCACCGTAGCAGGTGTCAATGCACTTGGCGGAGCATCTCCGCGTGTCAGCTGCTAAGTAGTTCTTTCTCGTTTTCTTTTAATGGCGCTTAGCTTATGTGGTTGCGATTTCTTCGCAAGACAAGGGACACGGAGTTTCAAGATTATTCTTCAGTGAAGACCCCTAGCGCTATCTTCTCCAAGACAAAGAGGACGAGCTATGCACCTGCCTTGCATCGCATACAAAGGCAGAACGACTTGTAATTTTCTTGATGCAAGCCCCAAAACTCACAGATACAAAACCAGATACACAAACGTAACGCGTAACACAGCAATCTCAGCGAAACTGACTGGGAGCCACTCTACTGTTCGTCTAGTGCAGGTGCAGCAGTGCAGCAGCTCGACAAATTCTGCAAAAGCAATGGCTGAGAACATTACAAAAAAGGCCAGGCACCCTCGCCAATTCACTTCTGGTTTAGCATAGAACGACCAGAGCATTGTGTAGAAAACGTCAACTCCGCATGCTAATGAGAGCTACTAACAATGCGTTCAGGTTGATGATATTCGAAGAATAGCGCTCAATACTGAAACAACGCCTCGGTCGCCACAAACAATGTTTCGTGGCATTTACGGCATCTTCGCTTACCCAATACCGGGGGACAGCTGGCGCAATGTAGAAATATCCACAAGACACGCCCCTGAGTAGATTATTCTGCAGGCTAATGACACCACCGTTTCTGACCCGAGCCGAACGTACGAACTATTCAAAAACACTTCCCGTCTGCGTATTCTTCCTTAGGCGTTAGCGGCTCCCCGCTTGAATTTGATGTCATACATACGCCTTAAATAACTGCTGGAGATGTTACATCTGCAATCCGTAGTCTGCCCTGAAAGAAGTCCCCCTGGTAACTGTAATGACACATTCTTCATTCAAGAATAAGGCTCTCATGTTCCCTAGCCGTAGCTCTGCCACATTTCTTGTCTCTCGCCTGCAGAGTGGCAAGTTCCGACGTATTCGAAACCTGGCATTGCTTTTTCTCTCATAAGCCCGTAAACGCGTCGGTGCCTGGGAACTATCGACGAATTTCCGCTGTTTCTTTATTTCCAAAAGTATGAAAAATCAGTACATCACTACCTCTTTGCCAAAATCCACCCTTCGGTGCACAGCCACCTGTACGGATTCATGACTGCCCGGTCTTTCGAGTTGAACCTTGCCTGATTTCTGCATGATGCAAGGAAATGCGTACTTTCACGTCAACAAGCTCACGTTGTCTACTTTGGTTACAGCAAGGCCTTCGACCCCGTAAACCATGACCTTATCCTTCGAAAGCTCTCTCTGCATGGACGGTCTCCTCCGTTTTGTGAATGGTTCGCCGCATACATAAAAAAACACCACTCCCTATTCAGTCTGCCGGTGGCAAGACTCGCAGCTCGGGTGTAAATTCCGAAGGTCCGCCGGGCTCCATTCTGGCCCCTGTGGTGCTTAGCCTAATTAGGAGTGACATACAGTATTTATAAAACTCATATGATGTGCAGTTTTCACGCGATATTTGACTTTATCTTGCATTAGTATCTCAAGCAGATTGCGAAAGAGCTTCAAAGCGACGCAAACGCGATCTCCCTCTAGAGTAAAACTACTTTACTACACATAAACCCTTTGATGACCGTTGCTATTACATGCAATTGAAAGATTTCTCTTCTAGCCATTTCGTACCCCCTCGACTCACAGTTGATAAAAACAGGGAACACAACACCTGATCCGGATGTTTTGATGGATACCCAACTTCGTTTAACGCCTCATATTACCTGCCCAGCGCGATCACCTCTTCCGTCTCTGGGTGTGGTCTCTCATGCAACTAGGGACTTTGCAGGAGGTTCGTTCTTTCTAGCCCTCAATAAAGCCCTTATTATTTCCAACGGTGGCATTTGCCTCGACAGTTTGACATTGCTTCAGTGCGTTTTAATCTTTGCAAATAGAGAGTGGGCAAAACGTTTTCCTCGCATTTTTTGTCACCGTGGCACCCCGCATGATAAATGCGAGTATAACGGCGCCCTCAAGCGGCATTACATGAAAGAATAATAATTTAGACGCACGATGCGTCATTTACGTTTCTATTTACAATTTTATCCAGTTAGAGTTCGACATCCCCGTATTGGTGAGGTCTGTTCGGCTTCGGGTGCCATTGCGAGGACCAACACCCTACATCTGCTTTCATGTACCAGCCTCAGAGAGGCTATCTTCGGTGTTCCGAGTACAGCGACTGTAAAATGAAGATTTTGTGTCCCCTTGGACCTTCTTTCTAACAATATTAGATCTTTTCAAGCAAGCTCTTAAAAATGCAACTTTATGAAGCCCTTCATGCATCCTGTGTACCATGTGTAATCTATCCGTAGTCCACGAGTATCTCCCTTGCAGCACTCGCAGCTGTACCTTTTCCTTTTCACATAGTCACACGTGCATGTACCTACATATGTGTATATCATGTGTCTGTATGTGTGTGTGTTTGGGTACATGTTAGTATGTACATATTTTTGTGTATGTGTGTCTGTGCATATAAGCATGCATGCGCGTATGTGTGTGCCTCTGCTTAAGAATGGGCTTATGTGCTCTGCATGTGAGGGGTTTATTTTAAATGATCTAAATCCACAAACCACCCCAAGGTCTCATAAAACTGCAATGACCACAAAAACTCGACACCTTACCTATAGAAAAGAGGTGGCATTAAAATAGGCAAGATAACGCCCGGAAAACGTGTACGCAGATCGAAACTGAGCCATTGGTATTGAAAATTAGCCACATTATTGAAAATTAGCCACATTCTACTCTGGTAGGAATCAAAATGACTCAAATTCCTTCGCCAATGTATCAAAAAAAGTAACCTCCATAGGCCACTAGGAGTTTGCTTTTAACGGCACTGTTGGGACTGTTTTATGGGTGTTGACAGATGTTTTTGTTGCGTTTCGGTGCTGGTTTAATATGAAACCTGACGCAATTAGAGAGCAGGTAAAGATCTGTTTCCAGACGTTGACCTCAAAGTAAACAAGGAAGTGCATGAAATTAAACTTACATTTGTAAGACTACCATTTCAACTTGTCTCCCTCGCCCCTACGGCGTAAATTTGTTACTCCAATTTTTACCATTTCAGTACTTAACTAAATATATGCCGCTTACAACGCACGGCAAATGACCCCCCCCCCCCCCCCCTCTGTGGGTACGAGCCACTTTGGTAAAGAATAAGACATGTGCTGTCTTCTCATGAAAACTTTTGGAAATTCATGTCAAAGCAATGAAGAGCTTGCTTACTTCGTGAGTGTCTCAGGGGTTCCCAGGGAATGTATCCTACCAATGCACTCCGAAAGAGCTGCCAAGGCTACCAAGATAACTTACATGCTATCATGTATAGTACTAGTGTCATTAAAGTCTTGTTGCGTATATTTATTGCCTTTTCCGCAAACACTCAATCGTACCTATTCTTGAAAATCAACTTAAATAAAGTTGTCATTAGAATACCACACCAAATAAATTGTCTAATTCAATGGGAGTAAATGGAATCAATCATCCTAATACTACTCAAATTCAAGGCATAACTTTTAATTACTTGTAGCCACAATCTTCCCCGATAATAGCTTCCTCGATAATAGCTTTGACAACGTTGCATTTAGGTTTGGTAGAAACTCACTTTTTTCTCAAATTTCGAAGGTGGACTTGGCTGATTTTGAAAAAAACTGCTAGTAAATACTATGGTTACTATATGCTGTGTTTCGAGTTATCGGTCTCCCTTCGTACAATACGGTGTCCTAAGAATCTCCATTTGACCTACTTTTTATTATTCGAAAGTTTGCCCTGCGGCATAACGTTGCATGATTCACAGGTACACGAACAAATTTGCTTCGTGTATAAAGTCAGAAGTTGCCGAAATAATGGTCCATGAACCCAGCGCTTCAATTCTGGACGACGGCCAGGGCGGAAGCCGATTGCATGAAAGTGCCGTAATCTGATGTGATGCAGTCCTTGGCCGGTCCACAGCAGATAATGCAAATTCACATTCTGTACTGGGGAGGGGCAAAATGGGCAGGTGGAGTCGTTTTGGCCGCGGTGCGGCGCTGGCTAAGAGGCAGTAACAGACGGCCTTCCTGCTGTTTACTTCTGTTGTAGCAGGTTTCCACTTGAATTTCCGGGAAAAAGTGGTAGTAGCCGAGTAAAATTATTCCGCCGGCTTGCCGTGTCTGCCTCGCTACTGCCGGGTACAGTTGAACGGGGTACCCATTCTATGCGGATCTGCGGTATAGTGCTTTGTGCTAAGTGTTGAAGGCCATCGGCGAATGATGTAGCTTGCGTTACGCGGAGATGTCGTGGACGGCTTTCCTAGAGTCAGTGCGTAATATTAGTCGAAAGTATGGCGCTGCCTCAAGAATAGGCAGTGTTACGGCCATCCCAACGTGTGTCGCTTGTAGTTCAGCACAATACGCTGGTGGCAACGCATTTGCCTCAAAAGAGCAATATTGGTGGCAACATTTTCGCACCATAAAATATTTCAGTGCTTTCACGTTTTGTACTTACAGTTTTCTCACCCACATATCTGCTTTGTTAATGACGCTTCTTTGAACCGTTCAATATATTTGCACGAAGAGCGGAGATTCGTCTCCGACTGTGAACGTATCGGTGACTATACCTGGTTAAGCGATTATGTTTATACAAAGCGATATTACATTGAAGAAATGAAGCGAAATGCAAATTTTCTCTCTCGCAAGCACTAGGTTGATTTACCTTCCTCAATTTATCAGGAAATCATTGTCTAAATGTCACAGAAATAAAAATGATCTACACTGGTAAGACACACTGCAGCCTCCATCATCACAAGAGTAATCATGCAAGGATAGAGAAAAATGACTTACATTAGGTGGAGACCTCTTTTGCGTGTTCGCCCTTAATCGAGGATAAGCTTCCCCAAAAGCCCGGGGCGTCTCTGTAATTGCGGAATATTGCCGTTGTTTTGGCTAAAACCTCTCCATATACGCTGGTATCGCCGGCCGTCGCCGAGGAGAAAAGGTGCATTGGATGGAATCACCCGACTTTAGCTGTGACAGAGACTGATGATAGCCATCGGGTACATCAAAACAAATCTGTCCAATTGGGAGGGAACAAGGGGGGGGAGTGCGACAGTGACTCCGTCTGCAGCGCCGCTTTCAGAAGGGGAAACGCCACGCGCGCACGTTCAGACCATACCCCACTCAAAGTACTCCCTTTGCTCTAGTCAGTAACGTGAGATAGAAGGGATATAAAAAGGTGTAGAGGGACACTGGGGTCGCCTTTCTCTGACACAAAGTTCATCTCCCTACGCACGGCCGTCATTCACAGAAACCACATTTTTCCCGACAAGTAGTCGTAGTTTTCTTCCTTCTAGGGCCCGCCTCTAGAACTCCGGAGGTTTGAACGGATTCGCTGTGGGGAAAGGATGCTTTTCCGTCCAATCGTTATCCACGTGACACCATCGGCGACATGTCGCAACGCACTCAAGTGTAGGGCAAGACTATGCTGGCTAGCGCGATAACAAAAGGACAACGCACCCCTTTGTCGCCCGACGCTGAGCTTACCCGAGGAGCATTGGCGTAGGCAGGGCGATGCAAACTGGACACGTCCCCCTCTCAAGCCTTTCCAGCACGTTTGCCGCTCCCACACCTTCTCCCCAGAGGATAAAATAGCGCCGCTCCCCCCCTCCAGGGGCCCAAAATTCAGCTGACCCTCATGCCAAGGCGGCCATCGCTTTAGGAGCTCCACTCCAGTGCAGTCATCCCGACTGAGGCGCTTCGTTCTGTGAAAGCACCGACATGGTCGACAAGCATTGATGTGTGCACGTTTGTAATAGCGATACTTTCGAAGGTTATGCGCTTTTATCTACACACAACATACGGCGCATAAAAGGAAGCATGGCGCCGACGGGAAAAATTTTTGGGAGGCTTGAGCCCAGTCAGGCCCCCGCCTCCACTTCCCGATAAGGGCGTCACCCCATCCGGTTAATTCCGGTTGAGGCACGCACCCCGTTGCCCCCACGTAGTTCACTCTTATGTCTCAAGAAACCTCAATTTTGCAACGGCAATACGTATGAACGCACCTGCGGCTAGGAAACCGTGGCAAAAGTACGTTTTGAGAGCGAACCACTGCTGCAAACTTTGGAGCATCATCGGCGCGACCGCCTCTTGTCCGCATCAGTACTCTTATCTTGACGTGTACACTGCAACTCAACCTACCAAATAAGGTATTGGCGGTGAGATATTTAAATGGCGCTGCCTGGTTCTGACGTCGGCTTAGGGATTTGCGCCGCTGTCGTATGCTACAGTCTGCTTGTGAGGAGCAACAGGGCCTGTGGGAGAAATCGCCCGCTTTACTGCTTTAGTGCATTTTTTTGTAATAATTTTGCGTGCTCCTGACAACTCTGAATAACTTCAATCTGTATCCCACACGAGCTTGCCAGACGAGGAGAGAGAGAACAACTTTCTTGAGAGCATCGCTCAAATGATGAATAAATTGACCTTTCTTGCTTCTTCTCGAGGTTCAGTGCTCAGAGCTCCAAGATAAGCATTCGATTGCGTAAGCTTCCATAAATTATTTTGCTTTTATGAAGTTTCTACAGCCTAATTTTACACACCAAGCGGGCCCATACATACGCATCGCACGGGGGAAATAAAAATGTTGTCTTCTATTTTTTGCTGCTGTCGACTTGTATCAGGTGAATGTTTTTTTTTTCTCTACCCAATGCATTAATTTGTCTTCAACGTGGCAAACGTCTGTTTACCAAGTTTCGGGGGGTGTTTGGGAGCCTACAATAATCACGTGGATATTTTTTTCAGGCTGTAAGGCATACAGTACCTACTACACAAATAAGCTTTCGTTATGGCTGCGTGAAAATGCTGCATATCCGTCGCGTGCCTTGTTTATTCACATGCAGTGCAATGAATAGGTTTTTTATTGCACCAATTTCACTCAGGGCAAAATGTTTATGATACGCCTCAGCAAAACGGCGCAGACCACGTTGTCCGGAGTACTCGAAGGCGGCTTTCGTGCCCGCAATTTCAATCGTAACCATCGTTATCAAAACGAACTGACTCTCAATCCACACAGTTATGCTTTCATTACTGTGTTAAAGGCTTCTGTGCCGTTTTACTCTAACGCATATCGGAATGTGTGGAGATATTACTTTGGGGAATTTATCGAAATATGCCTCCAGGTCTGACCAAAGATTAGGTTACTGTATTTTTACCGTATACTTGACTCGTTTTGCTCAATAAGGCTCCGTACTGGTTAGAAGCCTGTTATAAACCTAGCACGTGCCTATACAAACAGTAGGGTATTTGGAACTCAACTTACATTTGTTGTTTTTTGTAGTCCATGTCGGCATATTTCATGCCATGACAAGGTAAAGTGATGTGATACAATACCTTTGAGCGCTCGGCAAGGTTGCAGAAACTGTTTCACTTTATGTACGATTACCGGGAGTCATATTGCCTTCTGCCAAAGTCGACCGCGCGAAAGGCCCGGGAATTTGTTTCCGTCGTGCATTTTTTTTTTGTGGTTATTAGCAGCTGACTGTTCCCTTTCTTAAAAAGATTAATTGCTGGATAAAAGAACTGGCGCATAGGTTCACTCTCAGCACAGAACTGGCTTCCCAAGGAAGGGGGTGACACTGGCAATGTTTCTTCCGGAGCGCGATCAAAGCCTACATTCATTCTGTCATTCATCCTTTATGTGGTATGAGGTTTTCAACTATAGTTAATCCCTCCCTGAGCAAGTGTGTGTGGTTTTAAGTGTTTTATTGTGATAAAAAGTTCCGCACAAAATAGATCGGGTTCGGACAAGCATCAAAAGTCAACCTAACGCTAAGAAACTGCAAAGAGAGCGAGCTCTTGTAAACCAGACGAGAGATGCAGAATCCCTAAGCTGACGTCACGGAGACACGCTTTGTTGCGCCAGCCGCGGTCCCGCTCGCCGCAAATTATCCACAAATCCCCTGGAGAAGTTACCAGCATTATTGCAGCTATCAACCAACCGGTGATTTCAGACATTTTTCGTCTGTACAACTACAGCATGGCAGAGAGGCCCCACAACCCACACACAAAAAAAAATCAAAACAATCAGCGCAGTTCTTACTAATTGTAAGTGGGAGAGAATATGTACGTAAAAGTTCTGATAATCTTAGTGCAAAAACACACTATAAACTTTTACAAGGTCAGAAAACTTGTTATTGATTTTGTTGAGCCATTAGGAACGCAGACAATAACAATCGAACGCCATTACAGCATAACGGATGATAATTGAGAAGTATAAAACGCATCACAAAAAACTCTGCTTCACACGCGGAAAATTTTTGCTTGCCCTCGTTGCAAACTTTTTTTATACGGGAATGGCACTACAATTTGCATGCATACTGCTTGCTGTTACATACACAAAATGCTACAATGAAGAAAAAAATGGTGCGAAATATGGCGTAAAAGTTATTCGTTACACTATGCACACATAAACAAGCATTAGAGAGTACCGCTGCCGGCATAAGTTACATGTAAAATTCAACTCATTATTTATGGGCAAAGATAGATAAGAAACATTGAAAACGCCTTAAAACAACACAAAAGCTTTCGTCTTATCTTTCACCAACTTGAATGTTGACTTAAATATCCAATCATTTAAACAATAAATCAGTCCAGCATTACCCGGCAGGCGGAGGCTATTTGCACAGAAAACGGCCGCACCCGCATAGTTCTGCATCACAACACTCGCTAAAGGCGAAAATTTCTTCTTCCGCAAAGAAATCGTCCTCTGAGGCTTGCTTCAATCGGGCCAGCACGCCAGGACATACGGGTTTGCCAAACGATCTTTGCGTCCAACTACTGGTTGAAACTTACAGCAAAAAGCATACGCTGAAGAAACATGGCAACTCATAACACTGCAATAAAAGCGGAAATGCGGATGTTAATTGAATCGCGTACAAAAACTTTCTTCTCTTTGGTAACAGTGAGTGGCAGCTCTAGCAGCCGCCCTATTCAGGTCGGGCAGCTACATTTTCAGTCCGAGCAACCCTTCCCCTCCACTTTATTATGAACTTTTCCTTGGATTACGAAAAAAACCACAAACGGAGGCTCATTCCCTAGAATAAGGGCAGGTCGGTTAGATACTGTTAGTTGAAGAGAGAGAGGGGGAGCAAAAGGAGCTAGTGATTTGGTCTTCGTTCTTTACTTTCTTTATTATTTTTATTTCACGCCATCAGCAA
Source organism: Haemaphysalis longicornis (assembly GCF_048455015.1). Lineage (NCBI taxonomy): Eukaryota > Metazoa > Arthropoda > Arachnida > Ixodida > Ixodidae > Haemaphysalis > Haemaphysalis longicornis. The sequence continues at coordinate 26,846,784 of NW_027526204.1, read as the reverse complement.
AAGCCTGGTTGGAGATGGCTACGGAGGAAGGTAAAATAAACACACACATTTTTGTTGCCGCGCGCGCCATGCAAGTGCCGATGCAACGGGACTGCCTGTGAGCTGTGGTCTGTTGGCGCCGGTCGCTTGTGTAATGCACCGAGCACACGACATACGCCGGTCCTTCTGTGGCGAATTACATATGAACAAGTTGGATTGTTTAAAAACACTCCAAACGGCCACTATAAAGCAAGGATTGCACAGACAATGCACACACTCAGAGACACAGGCCTGCAAGCACACCGATTAGAGTTGAAAGGAAGCAGACAACCAGACGGCAACATAAACCGAAACGACAGAAGTCGGATGGTGAAGAATATATTTAGCCGTAGCCACAGCCGTGGTCCTGTTGAAAGGGTAAATCTGTAGGGTATGTGGAGCGTTTTTTGAATACGTAACAGTCGCTACTATCAACAAACCTGAGCGGTGATGTGAATACGGTTACGGTGTGTCGGGGCCTAGTGAGCGCTGACTTGCGTAAGTCTTGATTGAGTATCGGGGCTAGTAACTTTAGTCAGCCCCTAGTTAGTGACTGGCTGTGAATACGGGCCTATATGCTTATACGTTCTATGTGATGTGGCTTACAACAGAAACAAACCACCACTAGCGTAACCAGTGCAATTATTGAAGGAATCACTTCCGCAACCCTCACAAATGATTCACTGGTTCAGAACAATACTAAGCTAACGGGTTAAAATGCATGTTGCCTATATATTATCCTGTGAAACTTCGTAATGATCTCTATGATGAACGGCCGGTGTAATTTGTGAGAAGCACGTGACCCTGCAGGGGCCGCCTCATCTTTGCTAATTGTTAATATAGAGAACCCTTCGTATACCGGCTATATCATAAGCGCCCACTCCTCCCATCAGATTAGTCTTCATTGCCGGCTTTTGCCCTGTAGAGTCCCTTCCCAGCCTGCCTTCCAAGAACTACAGATTGCTAAGCCAGGGTTGTTAAGCTAGAGCACTATATTGACACCAACATAGGTGCTAGCGCTCCTAGCATTTCAAACACGTGTTTAGAACACTATGCTGAGTACACTATACCATAATTGATAGGTTTTTCACAACTGCTTTGAAAGAACTTGTCAAGAAGTCACTAACACACCAAACATTTCAGGCAGCGGAAATAGAGTGTACGCCCAAATGATGAACGCTACAGAATGGTAGGCAGAACACAACTGCCGTGCCTCGACAAACAAGTCAGGCCTTTGATTCTTCTTTGTTTATTCATAATTCTCGCAAATGAAACAGCGCTTCTTTATTTTGGGGGAGCGGTCAGATATAAAAAGGTATGCATATGTCGAAACACGACAGTGGTCGTGTACCTCCCGTTTTGTAACTCTCATGCAATTTGTATGGTTGTATGTACGAGGGGTTAATTGTGTGCAAGCGGGATGATTTATCCTTTCACATGAATTCCTTGTTTTCTGCATAGAAATTAGTTGCTAGCCTGCGCCGCATCCTCAGTTATTTGTGTCTTGTTAAGGTGTTGCTTTATGGAGGAGTTATATGATAAATTTTTAGGTTAGTACATACGGTCGTTTAAACCTCCCGCCGACACAATAGTTACAACGGTTTTGCAGCGTACTATTTAGGCTTCTGCTCAATCCGTGATTAGCTCCGCTCAAAACTCGCCGGTGTAAAGTGGAGAGGAGTAAAGTGCTAAGAAAAGAAATGTGAAGAAAAGTCCGGTGTAGGCACAGATCTGACCTGCACGTAAGGGGGTGGCGCACCAAAAGGAAAAACTGCATCTCTTGGTCGTAACGGAACCACAGTTCCTCCCGTTATATAACCCCCATATCCGATTGTGCTATGATCTCATTCGGGCCCCTCATCATTTTCGTTGGGTTCGTAGCCCGTGCTTTGACTGGTTGTAAGCGGAATGTGTCTTCAGGCTTAGGCAGTTAAAGCTAGTGGAGACCGCCAGCTCCTCTGTTCTTCTCTTTTCGCCTATTAATTCTGAAGGTGGCCGAATTTTTGTGTGTTGGGTGCTTTTTAAAATAAAAACAAAATGCTGTCGCTGCTCATTATTTGCGTTTAGCGCGGCTATAACTAATTTAGCAAAAAATAGATTATTCAGGTACGTGGTGGCAATGACCCTATTTCAATTGTCAGCAATGGCCGACATATTGGACGGATATTATTATTAGGCAATGTTCGAAGGACTGTGGGTGAGATTTTAAAAACGTACCAACATATGCGCACATATTTGTTCACCTATATATATATATATATATATATATATATATATATATATATATATATGTATATATATATATATCAGACAAGAAAACTTTCAACAAGGTAAAAGCACGGTTGTTGCCAACGTTTCAGCAAAGAGACTTGATTTCTTCAGGGCAATCTCTGGCCTGGCTGGCACGCTTTATATAGGGGTAGGTCCCCAGATGAGAGGGGAGAAGGAAAGAAGGAAGTGAAATTGAGAAAGCGGGTTGATTTGGGAGTATGTCGGGGGGAGAGATTGAGGGGCAAAGAAGGTTGTATGGATTAAGCCGCGAAGTAGGTCACACGGAAGTCAGCTGGTGGTTGATATTCGTGGAATTTTCGGAGAGAAAGGATGAGAGGGTGTTTGTTGACCCGCCGTGGGGCATACGGAAAGGATATCAGAACCGCCGGAAGCAGACCAGGCGGTGAGGGTGGGGTCCTTATCAGAAATTATCTGCAAGCCTGAGGTCAAAAGAAAAGATAGAGAATGGGGGAAAATCACTAGGCCAAGCAAAAAAGAACAAAAGCGAAAAAAAATCAGGGAGGGAAACCACATAAACCCCCACACAAAAGAAAAAGCAATGACCCGGCAACTGAAATGGCACCTGTCACCCGCGGCAACATTCCTGGAAGAGGCCTGTGCTGAAACTCAAAAACGAAAAGAAAAAGTGAGAGTTACGTAGGGGGCACAAGACCACGCGGAATAAAAAAAGAGAAATAAAATAAATAAAATGAAATCCACAAGCAAAGGTTGGAGGGAGGCGGGCGAGTATTAAGCTAGACGCTAAGGAATGAAAAAAAGAAATTAGGTGACCAGATAAGGACCAGAGTGAGCGGTAATAGTCTGGATGGGTTATTCGAAAGACATTGCCTATTTCTGTATTCCCGGTGACTATCGCAAGGATTCCAAGTTGCCCCTAGACGCATTAATTCCAGTAGGTTCCATGGAGTAGAATTTGGGAATGAAATAGGATTCTCTGTATTTCCTGTCCCTAGGAGACCTGAAGTTTGACTGAAATATATACACATTAAGGTCATCAAAATTGGGCCCTGGTTGGGGTTGGTTGAAATGCTGCGCTACAGCTATGGAGGATTTGCTAAGAGTATCTGCCCGGGGACCATTAAGACGTAGGCTCAAAGGCTGACTCGTTTCGCCCATATACGTTTTGTGGCACATTGAGCATTCCAACATATACACAATGTAAGATGAAGTGCACGTAAAACTTGAATTATTATTGTGGACATAATTACTGGCTGTGCTTTTTACAATGGAGTCGGTCTGCAGGTGCCTGAATGTCTTGCATCTGGGGGGGGGGAGCAGCTGGCTATGAATGGTTGCTTTGAAGGCCTTGTTTTAACATGCACTAAAATATCTTTTAGATTCCTGTTTGTCCGGTAGGTAACCCTTGGGGCTTCCGGGAAAGTCTTTCTAAGTCGGTCGTTACCGGCTAAAATGGTGTAGTACTTGCTCAGTATATCGTTTACGTTTGGGAGTGCGTTCGAAAATTTAGTTATTGGGGCAGGCGGCCTGGCGCTTTCGTTTTGTCGCTGTTTGTTGAGCACGTTATTCCTTTTGAGATTAGATGCGCGTTGGTACGCCTGATCGAGCGAGCTTTTGGGGTGGTTCCTCTTAATAAGGGCGGACTTCAGTTCATCTAGGTGCTCTACGTAGTTACTGTCATCACTGCATACTCTTCTATGCCTGGTGGCTTGTCCTACAAAAATTCTTTGCTTGCAGTGTCTCGGGTGATGGCTTTTATAGTCTAGGTATTGCTGCCTGTCAGTTGGTTTTCTAAAAAGCGTGGTTTTAAGTTTACCGTTGTCTAAAATGACGGTGGTGTCTAGGAAGTTCACTTCTTTTTCAGAATACTGGCAGGAGAATTTAATAGTCGGATGCGAAAAATTGAGATGAGATATAAACTTTTCTAGAGTCGCGGGACCGTGGTCCCAAATCATGAAGATGTCGTCTATGTAGCGGAGATAAACCTGAGGTTTATGAGGAAAAGAGCTTAATAGAGTGGCTTCAAGTTGCCGCATGAAAATGTTGGCATAGGTCGGTGCGAATGGAGTACCCATGCTGGTTTCAAAAACTTGCAAAAAGTAAGAAGAGTCGAATTCAAAATATTTGAGCGTTAAAACTAGTTTTAACAAAGTTGTGTACACTTCTGGCGCATGTTGGTGCGGGTTCTCTGATAGAGCTTTTGAAATAGCTTCAATTCCTTCGACGAAAGGTATATTTGTATACAATGCGGCAACGTCAAGAGTAACAAGGAGGGTTCCACTGGGTAGGCGCCCGCCCTTATTTATCTCTTCTATTATGTGGAGGAAGTTGGGGGTGTCCTGAACGAATGAAGGAAGAAGAGTCGGAATGTCAGATAGGTAATGATTCAGAAACAGAGATAATGCTTCTGTTGGGGTATTGTTATTCGAAACTATGGGTCTGCCAAGAATGTCGGCAGTAAACAATATTTCTACGGGGACTTTGTGGACTTTTGGGAGGAGGTAAAAACGGCCTGCATGCTTATTATTCGGTTTCATGAAATTTAAATCAGTGGCCGTTATTAGTTCTCTAGATCTTAGATCTGTGAATCTCTGAAGGATTTTTAGGCTGTATTCCTGGCTCGGATCGTTATCTAAGGGCTTGTAGTGGCAACGGTCATTGAGCTGCCCATAAGCTTCATCTTTGTGTTCCCCATAGGTAAAACAACTACGCTACCACCTTTGTCGGCTGGCTTTATGACTATGTCGGTTCTGGCTGATAGGCTGTTCAGGATAACTTCTTCCGACGGTTCTTGCGCTAAGTTTGATCGCTTGGTTGTTGCCAATATTTCTCTTGATACTGATACTTCTCTTGATACTTGATACTTGATACAGCCGACAAAGGTGGTAGCGTAGTTGTTTTACCTATGGGGAAATTCAAAGATGAAGCTTACAATCAGCTCAATAACCGTTGCCACTACCAGCCCTTAAATAACGATCCCAGCCAGGAATACAGCCTAAAAATCCTTCAGAGCCTCACAGATCTGCGATCTAGAGAACTAATAACGACCACTGATTTAAATTTCATGAAACCGATTAATAAGCATGCAGGCCTTTTTACCTCCTCCCAATATTCCACAAAGTCCCCGTAGAATAACTGTTTACTGCCGACATTCCGGGCAGACCCATAGTTTCGAATAACAATACCCCGACAGAATCATTATTTCTGTTTCTGAATCATTACCTATCTGACATTTCGACTCTTCATCCTTCATTCGTTCAGGAGATAAATAAGGGTGGGCGCCTACCAAGTGAAACCCTCCTTGTTACTCTTGACGTTGCCGCATTGTATACAAATATCCCTTTCGTCGAAGGAATTGAAGCTATTTCAAAAGCTCTATCAGAGAACCCGCACCAACATGCGCCAGAAGTTTACATAACCCTGTTAAAACTAGTTTTAACTCTCAATCATTTTGAATTCGACTCTTCTTACTTTTTGCAAGTTTTTGGAACCACCATGGGTACTCCAGTCGCGCCGACCTATGCCAACATTTTCATGGGGCAACTTGAAGCCACTCAATTAGGCTCTTTTCCGCATAAACCTCAGTTTTTCATCCGCTACATAGACGACATCTTTATAATTTGGAAACACGGTCGCACGACTCATGAAACGTTTATATCTCATCTCCATTCTTCGCATCCGACTATTAAATTGTACTGCCAGTATTCTGAAAAAGAAGTGAACTTCCTAGATACCACCTGTCATTTCATTAAATACTTTCATTAAATTCTTTCTTAAAGTATTTAAGAAAGACCTAAAGACTTAAATACCTAAGCTTAAATTCCTAGACTATAAAAGCCATCACCCGAGACACTGCAAGAAAGAGATCTTTGTAGGACAAGCAGCCAGGCTTAGAAGAGTATGCAGTGATGACAGTAATTACGTAGAGCACCTAGATGAACTGAAGTCCACCCTTATTTACAGGAACCACCCCAAAAGCTCGCTCGATCAGGCGTACCAACGCGCATCTAATCTCAAAAGGGATGACGTGCTGAACAAACAGCGACAAAACGTAAGCGCCAGGCCGCCTGCCCCAATAACTAAATTTTAAACGCGCTCCCAAACGTAAACAATATACTGCGCAAGTGCTGCACCATTTTAGCCAGTAACGACCCACTTAGAAAGACTTTCCCGGAAGCCCCAAGGAGGACCTACCGAGAAACAGGAATCTAAAAGATATTTTAGTGCATGTTAAAACAGGGCCTTCAAAGCAACCAGTCGTAGCCAGCTGCTCCCGCCCCAGATGCAAGACATGCAGGCACCTGCAGACCGACTCCATTGTAAAAAGCAAAGCCAGTAATTATGTCCACAAGATTAATTCAACTTTTACCTGCACATCCAACATTGTGTATATGTTGGAATGCTCAATGTGCACAAACAGTATATAGGCGAAACGAGTCAACCTATGAGCCTACGTCCTAATGGTCACCGGGCAGATACTCTTAGCAAATCCTCCATTGCTGTAGAGCAGCATTTCAACCAACCAGGGCACAATTTTGATGACCTTAAGTTGTATATATTTCAGTCAAACTTCAGATCTCCTAGGGACAGGAAATACCGAGAATCCTATTTAATTCACAAATTCAACTCCATATAACCTACTGGAATTAATGCGTCTAGGGGCAACTTGGAATCCTTGCGATATTCACCGGGAATACAGAAATAGGCAATGTCTTGCGAATACCCTATCCAAAGACTATTACCGCTCACTCTGGCCCTTCCCTGGTCACCTAATTTATTTTTTCTTCATTATTTAGCGTCTAGCTCAATACTCGCCCGCATCCCTCCAACCTTTGCTTGTGGAATTTCTTTTATTTATTTTATTTGTCTTTTTTTTATTCCGCGTGGTCTTGTGCCCCGTAGGTCACTCTAACTTTATCTTTTCGTTTTTGATTTTCAGGACAGGCCTGTTCCAGGAATGTTGCCGCGGGTGACAGATGCCATTTCAGTTGCGGGGTCATTGCTTTTTCTTTTTTGTGTGGGCTTATGTGGTTTCCCTCCCAGATTTTTTTTCTCTTTTTTTCTTTTTTCCTTGAACTAGTTATTTCCCCCCCTTCTCTATCTTTTCTTTTGACCTGAGGCTTGCAGATAGTTTCTGATAAGGACCCCACCCTCACCGCCTGGTCTGCTTCCGGCGGTTCTGATATTCTTTCCGTATGCCCCACGGCGGGTCAACAAACACCCTCTAATAATTCTCTCCAAACATTCCAAGAATATCAACCACCAGCTCACTTCCGTGTGACGTACTTCGCGGCTTAAACTATACAACCTTCTTTGCCCCTCAATCTCTCCCTCGACATACTCCCAAACCCATCCGCTTTCTCAATTTCACTTCCTTCGTTCCTTCTCCTCTCTCATCTGGGAACCTACCCCTGTATAAAGCGTGCCAGCCAGGCCAGAGATTGCCCTGACGAAAGCAAGTCTCTTTGCTGAAACGTTATGAACAATAGTGCTTTTACCTTGTTGAAAGTTTTCTTTTCTTGTGTTCTCTACCGTCTTCAAAAGTTCAACTGCTCCCTATGTATAGTTATATATATATATATATATATATATATATATATATATATACATATGTCAAGGTTGCAGTCGTCATTGCCAATGCTATTCGGCTTTTTTCGAAATATTTAATAGGGCCGAATGACGTGTGCTTGTCACGTTTCTTTGATACATTGATAAATAAGCGAAAATAAAAGTCGAGAAAAAATCCGCCGTTTTTCCGGGAGCGGGACTCAAACCCACATCTCCGCATAACCGGTGCGGTGCGTTCGCCATTACGCAACCACGCAGCGGCTTCTCTCTCGAGTTTAAAGCGGGGGTTTATATTTACAAGAGCTCTGAGGCCGGTCAACTAGCGCCGCCCCTCGACTATCGCGGGAGACGTAGAACGTCTTCTTTCCCAGCGGCCGCCACGTAGACCGTGGTCGGAGGTCGGGGTTAGCAATTGGCATATCCGAACTGCTGGAGCCAGTGCCTCGTAATGCATGTAGCAGAACAGAAAGATACGGGACGAGGGACTCGGTAAAGATACATATCAAGGTGTCAGTCGTCATTGCCAGTGCTATTCGGCTTTTTTCGAAATATTTAATAGGGCCGAATGACGTGTGCTTGTCACGTTTCTTTTATACATTGATAAATAAGCGAAAATTTAAGTCGAGAAAAAATCCGCCGTTTATCCGGGAGCGGGACTCGAGCCCACATCTCCGCATAACCGGTGCGGTGCGTTCGCCATTACGCTATCCCCCGCACGGGGCACCTTGAGTATTCATGGTGACGGTGTTGGCGACACCGCGGACCCCGAGCCCCCAACATAAACTGTAACCTACCGTGGTGATGTGTTTAAAGGTGAAGGGTAGAAGCCTCAAACGGTGACCGTCGGAGCCCAGGTCAAGCTCCGGCGGATGGGCTCCCTGTCTGTTTACCAGGCAGGGAGCTCCGGGACCTCTCAGGCTATCAGGGTATGGTTTGAGAAGAAAGCACCCCCGTCCCCTGCTTTTTTCTATGCCGTATGGAAAATTCAAAACCCCACTCCAAACGTGATCGGTCCTTGAAAAGGGGCCGCACCGAAGTATCTTTCCCTCCACTTCCAAGCATGAGCTTCCCAAAGCCAGACAAATACTCTCGTTTTCTTGTTATCGAATCTCTTGACACAGCCCGCCCTCTTGCTTCACAATCAGTATTTTTGATTACAAAATACCTTGATGGAATAATTGGGAAAACCTATAATGCCAAAAAACAACGCACAGGTGAAATCCTTGTTGAAGTAAAAAACCAGCAGCAGGCAACCACACTTCTTGGTCAGACGAAAATGGTCGATCTGGACATCAGGGTCACACCCCACCGCAGCCTGAATAGCTCGCAGGGTGTGATCTCTGAGGCAGATCTTCTTAATGAGACAGATGCCGACATTCTTGAAGGTCTAAAGGATCAGGGTGTCACAGCCGTGCGCCGCATCACGATGCGTAGAGATGATAAGGTAATCCCCACGAAACATATTATCCTGACCTTCAACTGCTCCTCACTTCCTGGCAATATCAACGCAGGGTTCATGCGATGCTCCATTCGTCCTTACATTCCAAACCCGCGTCGCTGCTTTAAGTGCCAGCGGTTCGGGCACGGAACCAACTCCTGCCGTGGTCGTCTGACCTGTGCAAAGTGCGCTCAGCATGATCACCCTTCTGATAATTGTCCATCGTCAACCCTCACCTGCGCCAACTGCCGGGGACCCCATGCCGCCTACTCTCGAACGTGCGAGAAGTTTAAGCAGGAGAAGGCGATCATTAATGTGAAGGTAACTGAGAACATCACCTTCCCAGAGGCGCGAAAGAGGTTCGCCTCTTTCCCCCTGGGGAGGTACGCCGACGCAGCTCGCCGTGGGGCGGAGCGGCGTCTGGTTTCCACAGGGACCCAGTTCAGCGAGTCTGACCTGGTCCATCCCCCGCCCCCCCCCCCCCACCCCCTGGGGTGCCTCAGGCAGCCCAACCCGTCGCCACGCCGCTTACTGAGGCAGCAGCGGTTGTGGTGCCAACCTCTTCCGTCGGGACCGGTGCCGCTCCCGCCTCTGTCTCCCCACCCTCCAGTGCGTTGGAGGGTACCGAGGTGATGGACACCACGGGCCCCGCACCGGCTCCCACCGCCACCGCACCGCCCGTGCCACCTCTGGCGCCCCGGACGCCCTCGGCGGTGGCGGCTCAAACGAAGGGCTCCCGAGGGGGGGCCAAGTCCGGGGGTCCGGTCCGTCTGGCACCCCTCGGACATCCGACGACGACATGGATGTCGGGCCGTTCCTGCCTGCAACGCAGCGCAAGGAACTCGTCCCGACGCCAAAGCCTCCCGACAAGCCAAAAAAGGCGAAAGTGACAGCCCCGAAAGACGACACATAAACAAACACACACACTCCAGTAGCTCTCACACTAAATAATGGGAAGAGAAAACATAATTCAATGGAACTGTAGAGGCCTTCTTAAAAATCTTGACGATGTATATGAAATACTGCATGCTAATCAGCCAAGTGTAATGTGTGTTCAGGAAACACATTTGAATTCCAAGCACACAAATTTCTTGAATAGTTACATGGTCGTCAGGAAGGACAGGGATGGCTGCACACACTCTTCTGGCGGTGTGGCCATAATCGTCCGGAAATCCTTAGCATGCCACCCTGTCAAATTAAACACTATCCTTGAGGCTGTAGCAATACGCTTAATAATATTTAATAGGTTGATAACGGTATGCTCCATATACATTCCTCCTGATGTTACACTTTCGAGCTCTGACATCGAGGCGCTGGTTGACCAGCTGCCCGAACCATACATTCTAACAGGCGACCTTAATGCTCACAATTCTCTTTGGGGCTCTTCTCGAACGGATGCCCGAGGTCGCCTGATAGAGAGGTTTCTTACATCCTCTGGAGCATGCCTTTTCAACAATAAGCAGCCTACATATCATAACATTGCACACAACACATACTCATGTCTTGACTTGGCTATTGGCTCCGCAGTTCTCTTTCCTCTTCTCGAGTGGGGTGTGGGACCTGACCCATATAGCAGTGACCATTTCCCCACTTCATTAACGTATATAGGTAAAGACCCGAGCAGTCCATCTTCCCATAATAGGTTCAATGAAGCACGAGCTAACTGGAACACATTTACAGAGACATCCAAACTACACCACACATCCATAGGACACCTACACGTTGAAGAAGCTACCCAACTCCTCACGGCGCACATCCTCGACGCCGCCGAAAAGTCCATTCCCCACGCCTCTGGTGCCCCGCGCAACCAGCGGAGGCTGTGGTGGAATGAGGATTGTAGGCGGGCTCGAGAGGCCCAGAACAAGGCGTGGGGTGTCCTTCGTCGGTACCCCACGTCGGGTAACCTCATTTTGTTAAACGGGCCAAGGCGTTAGGAAAACGTGTGCGCCGTGAGGCCAAACGAGAGAGTTGGCACACCTTCTTGACATCCATTAATTCATACACGGACACACACAAAGTCTGGACACGTATACGCAAGCTCAAAGGACAACAGACACACAGCCTGCCCCTGGTTAGTACAACAGGGGACACACTGGAAGGCCAGGCTAACACGCTTGCACAACACTTCGAACACGTGTCCAGTTCAGCACACTACACGAACACTTTCATGAAACACAAAACATCTGCGGACAAGAAGTCACTGCGTGATAGCAATAAGTCGCACACTTCTTACAATTCTCCTTTTTCAATTTATGAGCTGAAGGCTGCTTTGACCACATGTAAACCGTCAGCTCCAGGTGCAGATAAGATTACTTACACAATTATACAATTCTTACACTCAGACACCCTTGAAACACTCCTACACCTCTACAATAAAATATTTCTTTCGGGGCACTTCCCACGCTCTTGGAGGGAGGCCATAGTAATGGCTTTCCTAAAGGAAGGGAAGGACCCTTCCTCTCCCGCCAGTTATCGCCCCATTGCCCGGACAAGCTGCCTGTGTAAGCTCTTCGAGAAGATGATAAACAGGAGACTCGTGTACTCCTTAGAGTACAACGGTCTTCTCGAGAGCTGTCAGGCAGGCTTTAGGGCGGGGCGATCTACGAACGATCAACTCGTTGCGTTAGAGGCGTATATTAAAGATGCTTTCCTCCATAAGCAGTACTGTATGACAGTATTCTTTGATCTTGAAAAGGCGTACGACACTGCTTGGCGGTACGGCATCCTCAGCGATTTGAAGTCCTTTGGTATGTCGGGTAACATGTGGAACACGCTTGCCAGTTACCTCTCTGAAAGAACGTTTCGCGTGCGAGTTGGAACTGCACTCTCTAGAGTTCATGTGCAGGAAAACGGTGTTCCGCAAGGTGGAGTTTTGAGTTGCACGTTGTTTATTGTAAAAATGAACTCTCTTCGGAAGGCTCTGCCACCAACCATTTCCTGCTCAATCTATGTAGACGACGTGCAATTATCCTTTAAGTCTTGTAACCTGTCTATCTGCGAGCGCCAAGTCCAGCTTGGTGTTAACAGGCTAGCTGGCTGGGCAGATAGCAACGGTTTTAAATTTAATCCAGTGAAGTGTACTTGTGTTTTGTTTTCGAAAAGGCGCGGCATTCGGCCGGATCCAGACATCAAACTCAATGGTGTCTCAATTCCAGTCAGAAATGAACACAAGTTTTTAGGTGTAGTCCTTGACGAAAATTTCTCGTTCATTCCACACATAAAACAACTTAAACATAAATGCTTAAAGGCCATGAATATACTCAAGGTTCTCTCCCACTCTTCATATGGGGCTGACAAACAACTTCTTTTACGTGTTTTTACCAGCCTGATAGGTTCACGATTTGACTATGGAAGCGTTGTTTATGGCACAGCAAGTAAGACATCCCTCAAAATGCTGGACCCAGTGCTTCATCTGGGGCTCCGGTTGGCATGTGGCGCCTTCCGGACTAGCCCGGTCGAAAGCCTCTATGTGGAGTGTAATAAGTGGAACCTACAACGTCAGCGAGCATACACAGATCTTCTTTTTGCTTTTGAAATTTCATGTATGCCACACCATCCTTTTAAATCGGCTTTTTATGATACGTCTATGACTACACTGCTCCTAAACCGACCATCGTTCTCTGCACCCTTCTCTTACAGAGTTAGAGAGGAAGCGTCAGAGCTTTCGGTCTCCTTTTTAGACACCATACAAAGTTCTCAAACAGATTTTATAGCACCATGGCATCTCCGCCCTGTATCATGCGACACATCCTTCACACATGTAGATAAAAACCGAGCTCCCACATGTGCAATTCTGCAGCACTTCTTGTATTTGCAGCAGAGGTATCAATTTTCTGAATTTTATACGGACGCCTCTAAAACTGCCACCTCTGTGTCCTGCGCGGCGCATGGGCCCGGCCTTAATGTCACTAGAACTCTTAACAGTAATACCAGTATCTTTACGGCAGAGGCTTATGGTGTACTTCTTGTTGTTAATCATATCCTTCAAAGTCACATCCCACAATCCATTATATATACAGACTCCCTCAGTGTCGTGCGGGCGTTGTCGTCAACAAAGTCTTCAAAAAATCACGTTGTAAATCTAATAGTCAAGGGTATTATGTCGGTGTATGTACGCAAATTTGAACTGGTTCTTTGCTGGGTCCCTGGCCACAGTGGTATAGCCGGGAACGAAGAAGGGGACCGAATGGCTGCTGCTGCTACACTCTCGAATACAGTAGACATAACCACATTACCCTACACCGACGTGAAACCACACATCAGACAACAACTTCGCAAAACATGGCAAACACACTGGAGTGAACAAACAGACAACAAGTTACACGTAATAAAACCACACTTGGGACCATACACCACCGACACACGTAATAGATACACTGAAGTCGCCTTGGCTAGATTACGGATAGGGCATACTCATGCAACGCACTCGCACCTTCTCACGGGGTCTCCAAGACCTCTGTGCAGCAGGTGCGGAGAGGCCCTATCCGTGATTCACATCCTCATACAATGTAAGGCACTCGACATTACACGACGAAAACACTTCCCACAACTACACACACGACATATTCCACCACACCCGTCATACTTCTTAGGAGATGAAGCCATGTTCTCTTTTCAGCGAACCTTAAGGTTCGTATCTGAAGTTCATTTCTTACAACTCATCTCTTATCACCCATAGTTTTACCCCTGGTCCTATACACCAGCCACCGTATTTATCTTTTAACCACTCACGTTCTTCACCCTGGCCCTTTACACCAGACGTGCTCATAGTATTTAACTGACTTTATCCGATTTCCCTCCTTATCAAATAACTTTGTATTTGGCGCTCTTTGCCCATGTCGGCCTTGCGCCATTAAACTTAAACCATCATCATCATCAACCATTACGCTATCCCGCAGCCGCTTCTCTCTCGACTTTAAAGCGGGGGCTTATATTTACAAGAGCTCTGAGGCCGGTCAACTAGCGCCGCCCCTCGACTACCGCGGGAGACGTAGAGCGTCTCCTTTCCCAGCGGCGGCCACGTAGACCGTGGTCGGAGGTCGGGGTTAGCAATTGGCATATCCGAACTGCTGGAGCCAGTGCCTCGTAATGCACGTCGCAGAACAGAAAGATACGGGACGAGGGACTCGGTCTTCCGAGTCAAGAAGACCTCGGAAAGCAAAGGGGGGGATGTAGTAGCTAAAGATAAAGAATTTGGAAAATAAGAAAGGGGAGAAAAAATGCCCGCCAGGTGGGATCCGAACCGACGACCTCCAGAAGACCGGTCTGGTGCGATAACCACAACGCTACCGGCGGGGCTACTTTAGCCTCCACTTTCTGGGGTATTTAGGTTCAGGTGTTTTTTGTTGGGTTCCGAGGTCTTTTTCCGAGGTCTTCTTGATTGCCAATTCTTATTTCTGTCTTATTTTCAACGAGCCCTTCATTTCCTATTCTGATTCGCTACATACATAGTGAGGGCCTCTGTTCTGCCAGTCTTGGTGCCATAGGGAGCTTAAGAGGGTTCAACGCTCGTCGACCACTCTCGACATGTCGTAGACGCTCGAGTCACGGCCCGGGGGTTAAAAAGAAGGTCCCCTCCACCCCGAGTAGTCCGAGTGGCGCTGGCTACCACCCCCAAGCGAGGAAACCAAAAACACCTGAACATAAATACCCCAGAGAGTGGAGGCTGAAGTAGCCCCGCCGGTAGCGTAGGGGTTATCACTTCAGACTGGTATTCTGGAGGTCATGAGTTCGGATCCCACCTGGCGGGCATTTTTTCTCCACTTTCTTATTTTCGAAATTCTTTATCTTGAGCTACTACATCCTCCCCTTTGCTTTCCGAGGTATTCTTGACTGCCAATTCTTATTGCTGTCTTATTTTGCAGAGCATTTCAGTAACTCACGATGTCACCCGCGTCGACGTCCGTAGTGCGCACCGTCGTTGTCCCTACTATATAAAAAAAATACTCTCCGGCGCCCGGTTTCGATCCCTCGACCCTGCGGGCGGAACGGAATGGACATGGTGCTCTACCCACTGCGCCACCAAGCCGACACATAATGGGACGCTACTAACGCGCCTTATATCGTTGACTCATTCAAATTACTGCTGACGAGCGCTCTCTCGGCAGCAGTTGTCACAAGTGCAACAACAATAACGTAACGCAAACTACTTAACGCCGTGCGCCCCCGGAAATGCTCTGCATTTGATCATGCCCCTCGCTAGGGGGATGTTTTACTGCGTCTTCTCTCGGTCACGGGACCCGTGGCGCCATCTGGCGGAGGCGGGGCACAACTCGTAGCACTTTGAAAAGATGCAGCGCCAGCCAGCTGTGTGTGTGCGTGCCGCACTTGTACAAATGGCGAGTGCATTGGCTGTCCACAGAGCAAAGTATTCGTTCAAGTAAGCCGTTGCAGTCAGTCAGTCAGTCAGTCAGTCAGTTAGTTAGTTAGTTAGTTAACAACTCCGCAAGCATTTGGGTTTCTTGCTTTGTAACAAAGCGAAACACGCAAGAATGACGAAATTTTTTCTATAATGAATGCTCTGCCACCGCGTTAAAGCTCTGCACCCTGATTCGAACGATTACATCACGCCCAAAATAGAGGACAGAGAGTGTAGTAACTTTATAGTTTAAAAAACAAGCAGAACGGCCTGTTCAACAAGCCCCTCATTTCCTATTCTGATATATATATATATATATATATATATATATGTGTGTGTGTGTGTGTGTGTGTGTGTGTGTATTAGAACTGGACCCCTCCCACACAGCGTGAGAGTTGACCCGAGATGTACATGAAAGCTGTCGAACACGATATGCACAACGCATACCAAACACAAATTTTCTTCCGCCATAACATGCCTACCAACGAAAAGAAAGCCCTAGAGGAACCCGCATGCTGTCCCGACATAATTATTAAACCTGCCGATAAGGGACGCGCCATCGTAATCTTTGACAAAACCGACTATCTTAACGAGGCCAATAAGCAACTATCGGTATCCACGTTCTAAAAAAGCCCTACCCAATGATCCCACTCAAGACGATAAGCAAATCGTCAAAGATAAGCTAGCTGAGCTTGTTAAAAAAAACAATTAATGAATCCAAGGCTCGTTCCTTGATCCCTTTCAGCCCAGTAGCCGGAAAATTCTATCTTCTGTTTAAAATTAACAAGGTGAACAACCCAGGGCGCCCCATTGTTTCTGGCATTGGCACTGTTACCGAAGACCTCTCGCGCTACTTCGATAATCTCATTTGCGACATTCCGCCCAGCTTTCCCTCCTTCATTAAGGATACTAATGACTTTCTCTCAACTTAATGGTAACTTTTGCGCACTCGATACGAGGACACAGAAAAAGATGACATGAAAACACGCGCAGTCTTAAGAAGCGCACTGTTAAGATGTCAAACGAACTAGCCCGCCTTTCCGTGTTATTAGACTTTCTCTCGGATACCTAGAAAATTGAAATTCCTGACAACTGCCTCCTAGTCACTCTCGATGTTGCGTACCTGTGTAATAACATCCCCAACATCCTCAATGAAGATGGCATCACCGCTGTATCGCTTGCGTATGAGCAGTTATCGTGCGACAAACCTATCTATTCTTCTACTCTCCAAACGTTTCTTGGGCTTATTCTTTAACTTAAAAATTTCGAGTTTGGTGGAGTTCATTACGTGCAAGTCAGCGGAACGTCAATGGGAACTCAAATTGGACCTAACTACGCCAATACCTTTATGGCTCACCTGGGGCCCAATTCTCTAGGGAAACGGCGCGAGCCACTTGCCGGTCGCTTTGAAACGGCGACCGTGGGGGCGCACGCGATTGGCCGCGTGCAAAATGTCGTCAGGTCTTGCGTCACCCAGAAAAGTACCGCGGAGTGACGTCACGACAGTCGCTTATGGCCCTACTTTTTATGCCGTTTGATGTGGTTTGATCGGGGACGGGCATGCTTGAAGAGACAGGGACAAAAGTAGCGGCTTGAGGCGGCAGGCGAACGTGCTCATGAGAGCGTAAGTGGAGAGAAAGTTGGGCGTGGTCGTCGGAGGAATGTGGGAGCTCAAGTCGAAGCAGACCCGTCGAACAGTCGGTTAGTCAACATTTGCCAAGTGTTAACCTCCCTCCGCTTTCCCCCTCACCTTTCACTTTGTTCTTCTTGCGTCGCACTCTTCCCAAGGTAAACACGCTGAAGGTTTGCTTAAGTAAATTTAAATTTACCGCGTTCCACTGCAGCAGCACAGGTGCCTCGATGTCGGCGCTGCGGTATGGCGGAGACACGCCTTAATCGAAGCGCCCTGCCTCAACGCCTATAGAACCGCGTTGACCTAGCCCATGTGAGTTCCAAGCAGACCGTGGAACCTATCTAGCAGAACATTTCGTAACTGTTGCTGCTGCACCTTTTAAAATGCAGCCAGGACCTATAATGGCACGGGCGACAAACAGCAGCCAACAGCGTGAATTTTTTCTGCAGTAAATGCAGTGGTTGTTTTCGCGAACATCAATCACCAATGAATTTTTATAATGGGGCAATAAATATCCGTTGTGTATTAGTTCTCTGCCGTATATTTGCGTAAAGTCCTGTTCTTTTTCAACTATTTTGACAACTGTAAAACTATAAACCAGACTGAGACGTTTATATTTGGCCGTGAGTATATAAAACTACTGCTCAGGGGCCCGAAAGTTTGTTCGAATTAAAATAGGTTCGAACAAGTGAAAGCTATTTCAATACTCATAACTAGAGACCGGATTTTAGGCAATGGCTATTTTTTTCCTTCTATTCCTATCGCCCCATTTCGATATAGGAGCACGAATTGGAGGTCAAGGATTGCTTTTATGGTGGTTTTATAGTGCCTATAAATGCCTATTTTGGGTGTTGGTGCCTAAACTACGATAAATGCCTATAAATGCCTTTTTTCTCAAATTGGCGCCTAAATCAGCACTATGTAGCTTCAAGTTTCGCTTTCGAGTGCAATTTGATACCTTTATCCATTCTACCTGGAAATATTTACTGTTCTGAATTCTATGGGTTTGAACCTGGTCTTCTTTTTAACATCCCCCCCCCTCCCTTTGCGCCGGTGCAACCGGAGCGGCGGCTTCTGCATGCTTTACGGGTGGCTTTCCCGCAGGACGTGGCGGTGGACGCACAACTCTACTCCCTATGGGAACTATGATACCGTCCGGGGCAAAGAGGCAAAGAAAGTGATGGAGAAAAGTTACGCCCACCTCCCTTCGCGGGAACCCTGGTGTGATGGAACGCATCTGGGTGGTTCCATTGGTGTTTCCGTTGGGTTGATTCTCTAAAGGAACCATCGCATCAAGCAATCGTCGAGTACTGCGAGAGAGTGCAAACGGAGCACGGACGACCGTCGACTGAGACCGCGTTCGCTATCGGAGAGAGGAGAGGAGGAGAGTGGAGGAGAGACGCACCTGTGCCGCCGCAGCCGCAGCCGCCGCCGCCGCCGCTGTTAGGCGAGAGCGTCCGCTATCGGATAGAGGAGAGGAGGATAGTGGAGGAGAGACGGACGCCGCTATGAACAGACATTAGCAAAAATCAGAGAAGAGCTTGGCGACTCCTGAACAGACCTGAACTATGAACAGACATTAGCAAAAATCAGAGAGGAGCTTGGCGACTCCTGCATTTGGATTTCCGTAGACGAAACAACAGACGTCAAAGGGCGCTTTGTCGCTCACTTTCTTGCTGAGAAGCTTGCGGCTCACGAGAACACAAGGGCTTTCCTCGTGTGTTCGAAACCTTTGGAGAGAACAAATGGAGAGTCTGTAGCATTCTTTGTAAACGAATCCCTAAAGGTTCTTTACCCTACAGGAGTCGAGGCCACCAAGGTTCTGTTGCTCTACGCAGACGTTGCAGCCTACATGCACAAGGCCGCTCATCTCCTGAAGACCTTCTACCCGCAGATGCTCCATGTCACCTGCCTAGCGCATGCGCTTCATCGTGTTTGTGAGGAACTGAGGAAGCACTTCACTGATGTAAACGAGCTTATTGGTTCAGCCAAGGCTGTGTTCCTGAAGGCACCCTCTTGCGTGCGCGTCTTCAAGGAGATGCTGTTTGATGTGCCCCTTCCGCCAGAACCCGTCGTCACACGATGGGGAACGTGGCTAGAAGCTGTTGAGCACTACAACTGCTACTTTTCGGACATCAAGGCCGTGATCAACGGCCTTCCAATTGACGAGAGTGTTGCAGTCACAAAGGCTGAAGCTCTCCTCTCCGTGAATAGCCTACCAGGAGACCTCGCGTGCCTCTGCGACAACTTCACGTTCTTAGCGGATTCTATCAAAAAACTTGAAAGTGCGGGAGAAACTCTTGTTACGAACGTTGCGCTAATTCTCCCCGCCCAGGAAAGAATCGCCACCGTTCCCGAAGGACCCGTCGCCGAAAAGGCACGTGCGAAGCTGCAATCGGTCTTGGACAAAAACAAGGGGTTTTCTGTCCTTAAAGAAGCTTCAGAAGTCCTTGCTAGTGAGCACTGTAGGATCCCAGTGTCAATTAACCCATCGAATCTTCCCAAGTATAAGTACTCACCAATCACATCTGTCGACGTCGAGCGTTCGTTCTCCGCGTACAAACTCATTCTCAGCGACAAGAGGCACAATTTTGAATCCGGAAATCTGGAGATGCTGGTAGTTACCTATTCTTTCTATAATTTTTATGGTGATTCTTAAACTAGGTTCCGCGTTCTGTCCAAACACAATTTTTATTATTTATATTTCGAATGAGCGTATGTGTATTTGGCAGTGTTGAAAGGTCTTGCCTGTATAATTAAGGTACCTGTAGAAAATTGCTAAAGTTTGTACGCACGTTCTTACGTAACAAACCTTGTCTATCTTGCATTTATTATTTTCTTGCTTTATTGTAATTTAATTGCGTCAGGCAGACATAACTTTGCGCTTTTATAAATCAGTATTACCATATTTCAAGTATTGTTTCTCCTGCCTGTTTCACAATATGCGACGCTTGAGTGACTTTCGCATCTTAACATGTATGTAAGCAATGCGCTTGCGAAGTTAAGCCAATTGATCGCCATTCGCCCAGAGGTATTACGGGGCAATTCCACGTCTAAGGTCAATGTATAGAACTTGTTATTAGAGAAAAATAAAGAATTGAATTAAATTGAATTGAACTGTTACTGCCATTGTGACCTCATAGCAATGACATTTCTGGATTTCCGGTCGTGCTTACAGTTCGCTCACGTCTTCACTTGAAATTATTAGCATTTATCTAAAAATTTATTGCGCCTATTTTATTCTTTTTAGTGCCTAAAACGTTGTTTTTGCCGTCTATTTTTGGCGCCTAAAACGTGCTTTTTTAGTTCCTAAAAATCCGGCCTCTACTCATAACTTTGCCGGGACCATAGTGTCTGCTCCCATAAGCCGAAATTTCGAATTAAGCGAGTTCGAAATATTGAGATTCGGCTGTAGTAATTTACTCTCTCGTTCAGCAATTTGTTGAAACCAATTCGCTTTCGGTGCCTCACAGCATGCTTTCTGAAAAAAAAAATTTAGTATAACATAAGAGATTTTGTTTTCATGCTACCGCTACGTACGCGTTTCTTGGCAACCCACTGCACTGCCTTTTTATCGAATTTTGATAAAGTGCTTGTCCTGTTTATTCAGCGTTTACTTGTAATGGAGCAACAACATTCTCCCAACATTACACTATTAAAGTGGATTGAGTTATTGCCTATCAGAACAAGACAGACGTCGGCGGCGGGTGTTTAGAAATATATTTTAAGTGCAATGCACTTCTTAAGCGACCCTGAACCTGCGTCCACCGGCGATGTCCGCGCACGTGGAGATGGGTGCGCGCAGCCTGGCCGCTGATATGGCACATACCCGCGTGGGGAATTGGCCAGGAATCTCCTCGTCTTCCTTGGCAACGGGAGAGATGGGCGCGCGCTGCCTGGCCGCTGACATGGCACATACCCAAGTGGGGGATTGGCCAAGAATCGAGCGTGAGAAGGGCTAATGCACCTGCTTAAAGGAGTACTGACACGAAATTTCAAAGCTGAGATCCGCTCTAGCAATCAAGTACAACGACAACACAAATAGGTGTCTGTGAATAAATGCATCTTTCTTTCTTTGTAGTTGTGTGTGTGAGTGTGATCTCTCTTTCGCGAACATTACCGAACCGCGCAAATTCAACTCGTGCATTCGCACTTTCACATTCTTCCCCTCGGGGAAATGCGGGGAATTTTACATCACGTGCTCGGCTACATAGCGAAGAGACAACGTGTCGGTATAGCTTTCGGTCTGGCCACAGCTGATTCCAAAATAAACTACACGCGCTCGCCCTTCGGGCTAAAACGACTTCGTTGTCGCCTTCTGTCGGCTTCCTTTGACTGCCTGGGTCACGCGACAGAGCATGCGACACCGCTGTTTAATGGTCAATCGCCGCCAGGGTATGTGCCACAGAATCCGAACTAAAGGGGCAAGAAGTAGACGATCTAGGTTGGCGTTCGGCAATTTTAGATTCCGCCGGTTTCCCCTCACTTTGTGCGGCATTGTACTCTTAAGTCACTGTTTCTTCTCGTTGTATAGGTGACATTTTTGAGTGAGGTGCTGAATCCAACACCACATGCCCTTTGTCAGGTGAACTCACTTTGTCGACTCACGAGAGACGCGAGAGTTCGCTGACGCGCTTTTAGGTGTGACTGCGACACCTGCTCGACACTTACCGTAGCAGTGACTGCAAAATAAGGCGAACTAGCTCTCCAGTCCAGGGTACAGCGACCTAACGAGAGCGTCCCTCGTTTCGTGGAAGACGTGTCACGTTTGTTTAGGTGTGTGGACACCGTTATGAATGAAGCGAAGGTGCGCCATCTCAGAAGGGGAGTAAAAGAACAGCTTTTTGCTGGGCTTGTGTGGAGCCCCCCAATGAGCCTATTTCGTCTCAGAAGCGTCTGTTATAGAAAGTGCATTGCAGCAGTGCGCTAGGCAATACGGACGGCACGCCATCTGGGACCTTTGCACCTCTCCTTTAAACGCGAGAGGGCACTGCGGGAGCTCGTACTCATGCGTCTCCTCGGGGAGAAGCAAGTGCGTCAAGGCAGCAACTTTCCTGCTGCAGCTTTCTTGGGAACTGGCGCTGATTATTTCATGAAGAGTGAATCACTTGCTGCACAGCTGCAAAAAGTACGGTACAGTGAATCGCACCACAAATCTGTACAGCAGCTGGCCACATGGTTGCACTGACTGGCACGTGCACAGCCAAGATGGAAATACGTGGTGTGACGTTCCCTGAAAGCTTCGTTGTGCTGCAGGAGGGCTTGAAGCAATTCTCGGACTGGACTTCCTTCGGGAATACGGGGTGGTAATAGGCTTACAAGAGACTTTGGACGCGTTTTCGCCTCCCCAGGCGCTGGACAAGAACAGTCTACAATCCAGGCAGGCAATACGTGTCTGCGACGAGAATGTAAGATTGCCACCCCGAGCCAGTGTGTTTAGTACAGTGGAATGTCATCCATCACCTTCCAAGGGTGGGAAGGCCTAGCAACACATGCCGCTTTTACTATCCGCACATGTCATTGCTGCCCGTGGTCTCGTTGACATCTGGAACGAATGAACAAATTAGTTACTTCCTTCAAATTTCAGCGGAGAACATTAGAATTTACCATGCAAGACGGCGTTCGCGCAATTACACGGGGTCCCGGATGATCAAAACCTAAGCACCCTAATGACGCTATCATCCCAAACTGAACATGGGAAAGTTTTCAAAATAGACGTGACCCCTCCACTCTCCTGACTATGTCTGAGCGGGAGAAGCTTTGTCACATTATAAACTCTTTCAGTGACAGGTTTGGTCTGCCGTCTAAGGTGTGGTAGACCACTACCGCTCTAAATCGCATAATCACCGAGGATAATGAGCCACCAATAAACCAACGCCATTCCAGAGGTTGGTCCACCGAAGCTGAGGCTATTCGCTTCCAAGTGAAAGAAATGCTCGAGGACGAAATCCTACAGCCGTCAAGAAGCCCATGGGCGTCGCCAGTGGTTCTCATCGAGAAGACGGTACAATTTGCTTCTCCGTGAAGCGTGCCAAAAACTGTACAAAGTGACAAAAAATAAAGTCTAGCCTTTGGCATGCATCGACGACTCCTTGGATCGTCTGCGCAATAGGCGTTATTTCCCTTCACTGGACTTGCAAAGCGGATATTGGCAAATTGAGGAACGAACGGGATCGTGAAAAAAGCGAATTTATGACTCCAAACTGTCTTGATGAGCGTATGTTTCCATCATTTGAATTGTGCCCCATTCCGGCCGCTTTCCAAAGGATGATGGACAGTTGTATGTGGCCTGGAATGGCAATCTGGTCTGGTGTACCTGGCCGGCGTAGTGGCAGTCGAAGAAACGTTGGCAGAACTCTTTGTGCGCCTTCCTGAATTTTTCGAAGTCATTCCCTGAGCCCACCTGTCGCTTAAGGGGGAAACGTGCCCCTTTGTCTACGAAGAGCGCAAATTCCTATGCCACGTTGTCAGCGGCGAAGGCGTCCACCCCGACCCTCACAAAACAGCCGACGTCCCCATATTTCCAATGCTACCGGACAAAAAAAGCTGTTTCGCCGCTTCTTGGGTCTCTGTGCTTACTACAGAAGTTTTGTGGGTGATTTCTCCAAAACAGGTCAAACCCGATTATAACGAACCCGGATAGATCAAATTATTATATATCGAACAAAAAAGCTCAGTTAAAAAACATTAGCGGAACATATTCCTTATAACGAAGTTCTCATGTGGTATTGCCGCAAACCATGTACGGGTTTGTTTATTTATTGTTTGTTTTTATTGCCCGGCCGCACCCGGCTCTGTTATCTGTGTCCCATGCGAAGCGCATGTTCCATTCTTTATTTTTATGCCGCACGGGCTATCCCATTCAGATAAGCAGAGTGTTTCGCCCTAACGCCGCTAGCCCAGAATAATGTTCTGTGATCTACATTGTTCTGGATGTGAATCGACGGTTCCAGAAACTCTCGCGTCGAAAGATAAAAGCCTGCACAGCAGACGCCGCGGCATTCGATTCTGCCACGCTCGCCGACGCAAGTCGCTTTGTTGACCGCTGCTTCGCCGCCTCTGTATTCTTTTGAGTTGTTAGGGGAGCACAAGTTCGCTCCAATAAACTTGTTTCTCATTCAAGACAACTGCGTCGTCCTTGTCTTCGTGACAACATATCGAACTCGGCGCGCCTGAAATTGCCACCAAAATGCATGGTGTAGGAGCGTCGATTAGTATTTTGACTGCCTGCCATGGAGATGTATTTAATAAATAAGTTTCGCACATAAATCATATGTATAAATCTGGAGGTCCGGTGCTTTGGACTCCAGCCATCCAGACCGGAGGACGCCAAGCAGTGATCCGTAACGGACTACCCTCTAACATTGCACCCATGACGTGTACATCAATCTTTGCCGAGAATATCACAGTGTTTTATCTGAAGACCTTCACGGGTAACTCCTGCCTGGTAGCCTACCCTTTATAAAAAACCGTGCACATCTGGCAGGGTATCCGTATATAAATACCCAGCTGCTGGTAGAAATTCTGCGCGCAAACTGACGCGAATGGGGACGCAATTGGGTAAGCGAGCTGCCGGCAGGCCGCTCGGTCACCAGTTTCAACGGTACTTCATCGGGAGTACGTGCTCCCTTAATTACAATTCGAAATTCGCCATTTTTGTTCGGTCGTTTGTAGGGACTTTACAGGCGAATTCTCTCCCGCCCCCAGCCCTAGCTATTTAGAAGGAATCTCTGAGGCCCTGTGGATGCCCAGATAGGCCGCGTTCGGAGTAGTTTACATACACCACCGCTGAAATTTTCTGCATCCTCCGCAGCGCCTCATTAGCGCTTGTCGTCGACATCCGCGCTGCCCTGATGTTAGCATCCACACCCTCCTCAGTGCAGAGTTTTGCTTTCCCCATACACTTCTAGTGCCATCCCTTTGTCGTCTGCATCAACTCTCCGACTGCACTCCATCGTCCCTCCTGGGTCCGTTTCTCTGGCCAAGCTGTGTCCCTTTTCGGACGCGCGCTCCGTTTTTGCGTCCCTCACAACGCTATAATAAAACACAGATGCAGAACTTTCTCATAAAACGTTTTAGAGGCGCTTGTAAATTTGTAGGAATGTGAACGCAAAAGCATCGCTCAACCGTCCGCTGAACTTTTTGTCGAATCTTGATTCCGTGCGTGCCAACAAGTGGCTGGTATTCTGGACACCACCCTACGGAGCGCGTTCCCCGTCTCCCGCCATCGTTTCTTCGCCCCATTGGTGTGCACCCTTCCGGCACTAGGCTCCGTCGCCCTAGCTCGGAGCCCTCACCCGACCACCCGCTGCCGCTGCTGCTTCGCTTTTGCGGGGTGTGACCTCAGCTCGCTCTCCAATTTCTCACACCTCAAAATTCGCTGTAGCCCATAAAGCCCTTGCTTGAAACGTAGAGATTTAAGAATTTCCCTCTTCGCTCAAATGGGGCTATATCACTCCTGTTGGCTGTAACCGACACAGTGAAAATGCGGATGGGGCGCAGTCAAAGTGACACAACCACTACTGCTGCTTGTACCTTCGCGTCAGTCGCGCAAAAAAAAGCATTTCGGAGAAACCCAACATAATGTTATTGAGGTCATGTTCGCCAAAATGGATTTTTTAAACTTTTACTGTTCTGACGTTTTTCAGACTCTTTTCGTCTGGATGTAGTGTAAGGATTCTGTTAGAACTTGTTCGTTGTAACTTGTTAACCAACAATGTAACGCGTATCCTAAGCGATGTGTAAGTTGCGGATGCTTTTACTGCGTGTTTTTCTGCGCCCTTGAAGAGAAAATGGGGTCAAGGAATGGGCAGTTTTTTTTAAAATAAATACCTCAATCAGTCAATCAATATGTCCTGGTATACCCAAATTCGATCATACTCGGCTCTGCTCCACCGAAGAGCTGATGTAGCCGGCAAAATGTGGGGGCTTTTTTGGCCACTGTAAACAAATTTCCCTTGGAATTTTTCATTGGGTCGAAATGGCGAATAACGATAAAAGAAAGAGCTTCAAAACATCACTAAGGTAAATTGTTGCAATGAACGTGTTTACGTTTTGAGCTAATGGTTAGGAGCACAGAACTTCCAACGTTTAGGATTCTTCAGTGGGGACTTGTTTAGTACAGTCGGTTTTGTTTGTCTTACGAACTTCATGAGTCGTTGCGAATGCTGAGGTGTTCTGAAAAAGTTAACTCAAAAAACGAACCTCGAAATGCCAAATCGAAATGCCAAAGGCCGCGCAAAATAAACTTTGAGTTGCTCCAGGTATTTCAGGGACTTTTTTGTATTACCACTCAACGTGACAAATACACGGAGAGGTGAGCGAGGTAGGGTTGGGCAATGCGCGGAGTACAGATCCTGGTAACATTTTCACTCTTCAAGGCAGGGCTAGCGGTCGTGCGGGCCGGCTCGTCCGCTTTTCTGGTATAGGTGAGAAGCGAAATCTTCCTTGTGATGGCAACTTCGGCGAAAGATCCCCCGGTGCGGAAAATAATCCGGAACCCTCCACTACAGCGTGTGTCATCGCCTGGGTGGCGGTGGCGCTATATAAATTTATATTATATAAATATAAATATATATATATATATATATATATATATATATCAGAGAAAATATGATGTGTGTGGAGCGAATATGACAGGGGTCGTTCTGGATGGTTTTCTTTGCTTTATCCTTCGAACAGTGGCGGATATTTAAGTAAAATTAAAAGATTGAATATTATATTCCGTCAACGTCTTCTAAAAACGTATTCTCTAAGCTTGACACCAATTGATTAGTTGCAGTACAATGCATACTGAGCTTTCGCTGATATTGTTTTAGGTGGCGTAGGAAAAAATGTTTGGCATTCCACATTTCTCTAGCAAAAGGAACCCCAAAAATAAAACAATTTTTTTAAGATAGCTTGTGCCATACAGGCAAGCCCTCCGGCAAGTTCATATTGGCTACTAAAAAGGTATCCGAGTGAAATTATTTGCCTAGCAGTGTTTTTGGAGCTACATTTTGAGCCATCTGTATAGGTCGCATCACAAAATAAAGGGAATACGTTTCTTTTAATTACGTACGAGCAGAAACAACTTACTCTTGTACTGCGGCCAGCACTTGCAGACAATCTAAACGGGCCATTTCCTTTTCATTAACTCCTTGGTGCTCGTTTCGGCATTGCAAAAAAGCAACACTGGTGGATTTTTTAGAGAAAACCATTACTACTTTCGTGCAGTGATTTCGTGGACAATGCGCAAATAACCTTTTGACCGGAGACACACCCGCGGCGATACACCCTTCGAAGCGCAACGCGTGAGCAGCCGGGGCCGCTCTTGGCGCCTGCTGGGCTCAACAGTGCTCGCCACCGGTGCTGCGGCCGATGCTGCCGCCCCCTCCCTCCATTCTCCCCCCCCGCAGCTTCTCGTGCATGCGGCGCTGGATCGTTTCGGGCAACTTGACTCGTCTCGCCCCTTCCAAAAAAATATTTTTTTCATGGAACCCGGGATCATTATTGACGTTTTCTTGAAAGAAAATTCCCCCGCATTTCCCCGAGGGGGAGAATGTGAAAGTGCGAATGCACGGTTGTCGGCCCGCTTGCGGCGCTTGCGCTCGGCCCCCCGCAGCCCACCGCCTCGCCGCCTTCTCTTCCATCTCTTCCATCGGGTTTGTAGTATCACGTGTACACCACGCAGTTATCAAGCCGCTATAACGCCGCTGAGTCGCCAACGCACGCCGCTGACGACGTAGTTTGAATGCGTTAAAGATATAAGGCGCGTCTAACAAAGGATGTATGTGACGTAGTCTTCCCAGTGCCACTGTATAGAGCTCTGTACAGCAACGGTCCAGGACAAGATGTGTTAAAAAGAGTCAAGCGAATGGTAGTGTCACCTGGGGCAAAGACTTTCTTTTTTAAATTGCACACGGGTACACTTTCAGTCGCTACTTGGATGAATGAAAGGGGGCTCTCGGTTCTATGGGGAACCGACTGCCCCATTTGCAAACCCGAAACTGTGGAGCATGTTTTTCTTCATTGTTGGGCCGCAGTGTTCCTTTGGGATGTCCTCCCACGGTCACTCCAGAAAGATTTTCCACTTAGTCCACACGGTATACGTTTTTTGTGCATTGATAGAGAGGATGGTGTACCATTTGACAGTGTCATGTTGTTAGGTCTGCACAGCATTTGGCGTTCTCGCATGGCTTGGCTGCATTGCGATGTCGACGCGCGACCAACGAGACAGTATTTTAGGGAAAGTGTGTCACAGTTTGTTGAAGTTCAGAGAGCGAAGAACTCTCCGCCAGAGTGGTTGTCTAAAATTGAACCCCTGACTACGCTTAGGGAATTTTAAATGACAACACCGGCCCTGGGGGGCATGGCGGCATTACTGTGAATTTTTTCTTTGTCATTGTACCTGGTACCTTGTGTTGCTGTCCGAGATGGGCAATAAAGAGAAAAAAAAGCGTCAAAAAAAAACAAAGCGTCCGTGGCTTGGTCGGTAGAGCGTCGCGCTGCGGCCGCAAAGTCCTCGGATCGAAACCTGGCGCCGGATGCTGTTTCTTTTTCAAATATAGAGGAGCACTGCGGACGCCAACGCCGCCGACGCCGGCGGTGGATGGTTTGGGGTCGCTTATAAAGTGCATTCGCACTTAAAAGGAATGGTGCGTTCGCCGTGAATGAATGCCGCGTTCGCCGTCTTCGCCCCCGCTAACACCGCGTTTGCCCGGCTTCCTTCTGTGAGCGTTAGACGTTACAGAACGGCTTTGAGACGCGGTGTGCAATATGGCTAAATCAAAGATTAGCCAAGCTAAACCACGACTCAACCAGGCTAAGCCAAAATTTTGCATTGCATATCCAAGGTTGTCTGAGCTAGGCCACAGCCGTTTTTTTGTTCCTGTTGGACCCGAGTGGGAGTGAATAAAACCTTCTCATAGCTTCTTGTTCCTATTTCCACGTGACATTTTTCCTGCAACCAACGGGGCTCAATAGATCATTGCATAAATTACAAACCTACAGAGTCCCAATATGCTTGCCTAATGTCTCTCGATCAGAATGCGCTCAGCTTTTGGCGCCTGTGCTCAATGAGAAATACTTTGCAAGTGTTTCAAATTCTTGTCTTACACTTAACTGAGACACTGGCAGGGGTACCCTATGCTGTCAGGTTTTCATGAAGGAGTCTCGTGATTAGAGTTAGTAGCAAATCGCAATAAATGGTTCTGGTATCGTACGCGGTACCCATTACTGGACCGTACCGGGGAGGCACGTTTTAAGAGTTATACCAAACCGTAACTATACCGGACATTCTCCCAGACCGTATAGCTAACTGTGACTTGGAGCACCGTCTGGCGCCGAATTGGGTTAACGCGCCGGGTGAAGCAGCAAAATATATGTTTTCACAATAATTCCAGATATTGAAATTCAAGAAGTTGATATTTTTAAACTTAGAAACTTTTCAACTCCCCTAAGGCATTACGTTCGTACTACATGCTTATTTGGACGGCTAAAACGAACGCACTAAGCGGGGCCTATCCAAGATGCCGTGACGTCTCGTTGCCGGAAAGGCCAGAATACATGGAGCGGACCTTCACGACGAAGTTCGCGCGGTGCCACATCTGGGGCAGCAGGTCCCCGTATGTTCGTGGGCTGAACTGCATAGAGCAAAGACACGGCGCCCGCCGCCGCGTCACTGCTGGGTTCCTTTCGTTGTAGCCATCGCCTCCATATACACGAGGCAATGGTGTGACTTACTGAACCTCCGTGCTCAGGATCGACGGTGGCGTTCAGTAAATGGACCCAGTAAAAGAGCTTCCCACCTGGGTTGTAGGTTGTTTGGCAATTCTTCTCGAGTCGGGGGCGTTTCTGGCACTTAATTATTGGCTTTGAGTTCTCCAAAGTGCTAAAGGCAGTAGAAAAAAAAAAACGAACGGCCCTGGGGAGATTTCAACTGATGACTCCGATAACATGAAGGAAGTTCACATTTTGCCTCTCGTCCACATCAACAGATGGCGCTAGTGTGCTGAATATTGCATGCCAAGCTGAGATCTCGTCACCTACGGGTGGCTGCTTCTAGTTTTTTGTTTGTATTTGGGAGGCATTCGCAGCAATAGCGGCTGTTCCTCACTCCATGATATTGCAGAGGGGAACCATGTTGCTACTAATACCACTTATGTTGTCGATCCTCTTATGTAACCCAAAAAGAGATATCGTACATGCCTTCCTCGGTGACACAAGCCACGGCAGTTGGGTCGGGATCCTGGAGTGGTCGGGGTCATATTTTGTTTACCGTTTGAGCTGTCAGAATCGCGCAGACTTCATTTGTTGGAACTTCATTTTCTTCAAACGATCTCAAATTTACAATAAATTTTTTTCGCTCGAGTAGGCGTGAGCCAAATGTACGTCTGTCAAACTCTTCCAAAGAACCCGTCTGCTTTGTTACGACTAACACGGTACGTCTCGGTACCATCCTGCCAAGTCGCTCCTGTTTAAGGTACGGTTCTGCGCATTCGCGGTGGCACCCAAACGGTAGACGGTATCGTACCGGAACTGTTTTTCCTATCTGCTATGCCTCTCTTATACCCCTGCTACACTAGCGCCCGAATGCCATTTGTACCAAATATCATTTGACTCAAACGCCAAGATGTGCTGCTACACTAGGTTTTGAAATGTCATTCGGCTCAAAAGGCATTCGAGCCAAATGTGCACCGTGAGAGACATTTGGGATTCAAAATTCCATTTCTAGCACTCTAGCACGTAGCGTATTCGATGGGCAATAAAAATATCATACTTCCGGAAGTAAAGAAATATATTTTTGTTTGTAGAACTTTGTTCCCTTTTCATTTACTTAAAATATGAAATCAACATATTTAATTTTTATACTTTCAAAACTAGATTTGTAAAGATTCTTCTAATTTGATATCTTCTTTCATCGTGTTTATTCTATTTTATATCATTTTAATACCTTAGGCTGCATCTAAATTTGATTGTTGTAATATTGTACGAGAACTGAACGGGGTTACAAGAGCACTAGTACAGCACGGTGAGCAATTGTGAAAGCTTTCAAATGCCATCAAAATTGTTGTGCAGCTAGGCGGATTGTGAATGGAATTCGAAGCACGCTATTTGAGATTTCAGTCAAATGACATTTGGTTCAAATTACATTGGGACCCTAGTGTAGCCGGGGTATAATGATGGCTTTTCTACCCCTATTATGATGTTCGGTGGTGGGTCTGAAGTCACATGCACTGATTGACTAAGTGGCTCGCCATGCTCTAACTGGACTAATCAGCGCCCAGCTGTGGGGAGTTCGTGAATGGAAGTTGTTAAACAAGTATTTATTCTTCAACGAGTTTGCCTTCCCAAACGTCGTTTAAACGAAAGAATTTCGGCAGCGCAAGAAAGTACCGCATCGGAAATTACGGCTGTTTTCGCTTATTTTGTCCATTTATAAAAGAGGCGGAGGTGTGGGAGGTCCCTGGCAGGTGCTGGGAGCTGGCGTCTACCGAGGCATTGCGTCATTATACTGCTGGAATGGGGAAGGTGTCCTTCCACACGAAAAAAAAACGAAGAAGAAATGCCCCAAATCTTAACGCCAAGCCGAAATAAACAGATGGGCAATTCTAGAGCGGAAGACGAACGAAACAGCCAGACTTCGATTAGCTGAACATGCAGCCAGTTGCCTGTTCTTTATCATAAATGAAGTGCGTACTTTTGCTAACCCAGAAATGCGGTCAGAGGTAGACTCAGTGCTACGAGGAACGCACATTTCAGCACCAGAACAGGTTCCCAGCCATTTAGCATAAAGAGTTATTGTACGTACCTTTATTATGCCAAGAAGTGCTCGACCTGTCAGTTCTGACAAAAAAGACCTGGTGGAAGCTTTGAAAGCGTATGAAAGTGCCCAGGTTTCTAGAGGTAATGTCTTAGGTCCCAAGGGGGCACAACATGCGTAGCGACGCCTTTTTTCTTGCATTGCTTTAGATGGAAGACGTGCTGGGCGTGCATATTTATGTTGCGGCTGACGCAACCATGTTTTATTATAGCAGTCACAACGCCTAAACGCTTTTTTCTTAGTTTTCGGTGTGGATTAAGCAAATAGAAGCGTCACACAATGTGGTTTTGCTACGAGGGGGAGCGCCTAAATGGGACTTCTGCCAGCTATCCCGCCTATACGGTTGTCTCTTGAAAATTATAAACCCACCTCAAATTTTTCGCATGCACAAACAATGGGAATCCAGAGTCCTTACCTAGTATAATGGAAGTGCGCAATAAAACACGAATAATTGTGAGAAGCAAGATTCCGCTTTCCTGTAGATGCAAGGCCGTCACTTGGTCTACGAACCAAGCGCCATCTACTGCTTTGCTTAGAACACTCCTTCAGTTCTTTTACGAAACTGCTAAAATGCTCCGCTGAATGGGCCAAAATATTCTAACGGTAAATTACTGGGTTTCGGAAAGAACGCCAGGAGTTCGAGCGTAGGAAACAGAAAATTTTTGCGAAACCCGTGATTGTTTGACTGTATGATATTCTCTTACTTTATTCCTGCCCGTTCATTTATAATATAAACGTAGCCTAATATAACGGATACCGAGCCGTACTTCGGCCGTTCTATTTCTTAAAATCGGCCACCAAAAGTGACCTGAATATCTGGCCGCTGGGTACCTGCCGTTGTGTGTCTGAACACGGGCGGCCGTAGAAATATCGAAGTGCTGGTTGCCGAATTTTGGCTGTTTAACGTATGACCAGTGGCTGCCAGAAACTAGATCCTGGCGGGACTTTGGCGACTTCGGCAGGAGAAAACGAGACATCCTGCAGCTTTGCGTGGTTGTGCCACCGAGGAAATGCGCTGACTCGTGCGTAGCTATTGAGCCACCCAAGGGGACCAGCGAGCGATGGTGGATCGCGCTGGAGGGTCGTAACGATAGATTGTGGCGGCACAGGGGTGGCCGCAGTGCTCCCGGAATCTTGTGTCATGGGCATGTATTCGCCAGATGAATAGAGAGCAGAACGCAGCTTTAAGAGCCCAGCAAACCCATAACATCGCTGCGACGTTCCAAAAACATCCGAACGTCTATGTCACAGCAGTATCTCTATTAGACATCCGTACAACGTTCAATATTTTCATGAAAATGATTGGTTGTTGAGATAACGTTGCTGGTACCTAATGTCGGACGTTCTTTCAACTTTGCTAAAGACGTACTCTCGATGTTGCTGCTGCTTCATTTGGGGACAGTATTTAGACATATTTTGCTGACGTTGTTCAGATGTGTCTGGTATGTCCGTTTTTTACTTCGAACATGTCTATCGCAGTTAAATTTATTTTAGCTATATCTGCTATACTTTATTTTCAAACTCTCCGCAGGCATACTGTATTGAAGTTACCGAGGGGTTTTGTATGTGTTTTGTAAGGGTTTTGTACCGAGGGGTTTTGTGCAAGTATTGTAATCCATCACTATTGCTTTGAACCTTTTACCTTCAAAACAGTAGCCCAATACCGAACCTCACGGAAAGAGGCAGGGACTTAGTGCAGAATTTTTTACAAGCGACGTTGCCAACGAGCCTTCTAAGGTGTTTTTTTTTTGGGGGGGGGGGGGGGGTTGTTGCCGTCAAATGTGAACAAAATAAGATATGATGATGAACGAAGACGCTATTCGCATAACTTTACTTGCTACGTGATTAAACCTTGATGTTACGGACGGACTGCAGCTTCATGAATTCAAAGTGTCAGCAAAACCAATTTCGGTGCTGCCTTGATACACAGCTTACCATCAAACGTCACTTGTAGGTTAAACGGCAAGGTAGTCTGGCTTTTTTTGCCTTGAAAAAAATTTCGATGACACCCTGTCATATGTATTTAACGTAGCAGAGTTGCTCTCGAACGCGTAAGCGGTTCGGGACGCGTAAGCGGTTAGCCCTAACGATTTGAGGGACTCCCTTCGTGCGTTGCGGAGATTTGTCGGTAGACCTTTGTAATTGGATGCTGCATTTGTAAACGGAATCAATTCTCGCGAAATTTCTAGCCCTGTGTTTGGTGAAGTGTTTGTGTTCTGTCCTGTTTTGCTAGGCGAATGTTTTTATATGAAATGAAATAAGGGAAGCTGAAGAGTGCGAATATAAGTGTGTGTGCGAATATAAGCGCGTGTGCGAATATAAGCGTGTATAGGTTACACGCACATTGTGTACTTTTAGCTTGATAATGGTTTTTCTTTCGTTTCTGCCGATGCCGTTTTTTTTCGTCATAATAGTTTTTGGTTAAAAAACGTGCCCAATAAATTGAATGATTGCCCTGCGTGTAGCATTAAAATAAAATAATGAATCGAGTGAATTCCGAGAGTATAGCATTACATTAAAATGCCACCTGGACGCTTTTTTCGCGTTTCGATTGAGTGTTCAATCTTTTCGAACGTTCAGTTTGGTCGTGAGATGTTGGAATGAACAACGTGTATGCAACCCGAATTTATTTGTAACGTCAGAACTAAACGCATGTCGTAACTGGTACAGTAGTATGAGCAGCGCTGGTTGTGCTTCGTACTCTTAGTGCAGCATCGCAAACGTAAATTAACCTTTCAGAACGTAGTAAAAATATTCAAACATGGCTGTTACATTTTTGTCACTTATGGAATTTTCAGCCTAATGAATTTAGTGTGGAACACACCTTGGTGATCAGAGTAACACATCATTTGGGATTTCGCAGGTTTAAGGCAGAGTATGATTCTGGTGTGTGGCCTGTCGTTTACGAATAACTTACATGTTGCAGGCTGCTGACTTGTGCAACTTACACTATCTGTTATTGTGATTATGCTGTAAAAATGTCTTGCACTACTTTGATGCTTCACGCTGTACAACGTATACTTCAACTAAAAATGTAGGCCTAGCAGGAAAAGCGAACAGGACAACATGACGAGTGTTTCAGTGATGTGCTTTTTGGAGGTTTAGTTATGCATATACAGGGTGTCCCTGCTATCATGCACCAAGATTTAAAAAAAGAGAAATTGCGTAACTCGAAGAAAACCTAGTGCATAATGTTTGCAGTACTGTGAAGAAGCGGAGAGTATTTTTTCGTTAATGAGACGTAATTAATAATTTGTAATTATTATTCTAACTCGAGAAACACTGTCCTAATCACTAAAGTGTCAAGAGGCACTTGTAGGTAACCGCAATGGGCATCTAACTGCGGTATTTTCAGCGATGAACTAATGGCGTACTCATTTATACTGACTGATAAAGGAAACCTGCGAAATATAAAAAATACCACGTGACGACGCTTACGCGCGCATTGTAAAGCAGCGTCCCCAAACAAAGCTGATTGCTTGCAACTGCTTCGCGTGTCACCCGCCCTGAGAAACAGCGCATCACCTTGATAATAGAATTCATGGAAGGAGCAGCAGCAGCAAGATTCG
The DNA here is from genome assembly GCF_048455015.1 of Haemaphysalis longicornis. Lineage (NCBI taxonomy): Eukaryota > Metazoa > Arthropoda > Arachnida > Ixodida > Ixodidae > Haemaphysalis > Haemaphysalis longicornis. Next base: position 26,811,147 of record NW_027526204.1, on the reverse strand, counting down.
CGGGACGCGTGTGCAGATAAGGAACAAACTCGGTCACGATTTCTTTATTTCTTTTGTCTATTTCATTCTGGCTAACTCAGAGGCAGCCTGTTTGAGGGCGTTGCTTTACGGTGCGCGCGGAGGCGCCGTCACGTGGTATTTTTCATATTTCGCGGGTTTTCTTTATCAGTCGGAATATATGTGTACGCAATTAGTTCATCGCTGTAAATGCCGCAGTTAGATGCCCCTCGTTGTTTTACCTACACGTGCCTCATTCACACTTTAGTGATTAGGACTGTATTTCTCGAGTTACATAATTAATTACAATTGGTTAATTATGTCTCATCAAAGAAAAAATACTGCCCGCTTCTTCACAGTACTGCAAACATTGTGCACCTAGTTTCCTTCGAGTTACGCCTTTACTCTTCTGTTTAATCTTGGTGCATGATAGCTGGAACACCCTGTATACCAACTAGCCCACCTCGCTATTCTGCTACAGGAAGTATACGTCCATGGTAGTGACGCTGTCCGGGTTTGTGCATGTTTCCTTTTTTCACATTTTGTGGACATGGCTTCATCCGTGTATATATTGTCACTTCAATCCACCAGGTGGTTAGGATAGACACAGACAAATATTTTGCAAGTTCAGATGGGAGCTGTAGCTGGGCTAAAATGTCCTCAGAGTCCGCATTCACGAAATATAGTTCCTATATATAGTGGTACCTCACATTAGCTGCCATAGTTAGTGTTAAGGTTGCCTTAGCAGTGCCAATGCTGACATTCAATTATATCCACTCCACTCTCTTCCTGTCGCTTAATGTTTCATCCATCTCCCAGCGTTCTATTGCCGACTAAGTCGTCCTTAATTTAAGTTAGACCCTTTTAGTTAGCCTGGAAGTTTCTGCCCGGTAGGCGAGTACCAGTAGGATGCAGCTGTCATACTCTTTTTCAGGGACAATGGTAGGCGTCCATTCTGTAATATACCAGTCTTAAAAAGCTGTATTAACAACACAGATTTTCCTGTACCCATGCCTAGATTGATGAACTGGCTTGCAAGGGAGGTGCTAGTGCAACAGTCTGCACAAGACGCCTGCTCAAGCTACTGTTGACGGTCAACTTGGCGCAGGACTTCTCCTGGTTTGGGAAACAGGGAACACGCTTTTTTCCACCTGCGAGTGGCGTCCTCCATTGTGTGTAACAAGATATGTTCGTGTAGTTACAGACATCAAATTCTTTCACCAGGCAACGTATAGGGCCCAAATTTTTATTGTCAGTCACATCCTGCGCAAATATCAGCGTTGGCGACAACCTGCGGCTTCTTAGTTTTTATTGCTGGAAGCGGTATTTAATTTGTTTCAGCCTTTGGACCATGTAATTTTTACTCACTTTCCAACCAATACGGTCTGCATATATTTTGGCAGTTTCTGGCACCACAACGAAGAACGCAAACTGTTCAAGAATCCCTAGCATAACTGATGATGGAGGCATGCACCATTGAACCACCATTGAATCATTGCCGTGCTTGCATGCGTTTATATTTTCTGTTAATATTCTTTCAGCGTATCTTTTGGTGTGAATCCCGTCGTCAGTTAAATCTGTCTTCTTGTAACTAATATTCAATCATATCCGTGGTCCCCGTTTTTTCGTTTGTTCCCAAATCATCTCACTTTGTGTGAAATATTGAAATAGTGTAACTTTTTGTTTTCCTAACCAGAATTCATTGGGTTGTTTCTAAAGTTTTTTGTTGTTTTATTGTTGTCCTGCCATTTCACTAAGTGTGAATCATTTCATCACGTAAATGTCTACTGCTCTTGTAACCACCGTACAGTCTTTTCTTTATACACACCTTTTCTATAGATCATAACCATTTCCCTAGATGTTGGTTTGTTTAAAGGAGCCAAAATTTGTATGGCACTCACAACCACCACTCAACACAACTCTGTTTCCTAGGTGCTGTGTTTTTGTTGTTCCACAAACTTTGCACTACATGTGAACTATTTAGTTTCGTAAATTTGCTGTTTTTATAACCACCATTCAATAATTTCTTTGTTTTCACACTTCTTGCGTTGTTTTTCACCCAATTATGTTAATGTGCGATATTTCAAGTTGCATAGCTACCTTGTGCTTGTACCCTGGGTTTACATGTTTGCTTTTCTTCCTATTTTTTGTCAACCTTTCTGCTGTTTGTGACTTATTTATAGTCATGAATATTTGTACGATTCTCGTCATTGTACAATGTGTACCATGTGGGCCAGGGCCGATAGGAATGAAAATTAAGTGGTTGGGTTGCGAAAGCATATTACACAATTTAGAAATCAATATAAACTGTTTTACCTTAACTCTTTTGTGTTTTATTTGTACTTTGAAAACATTCTTACTACCCAGCGGCAGGTACTTACAGATAGGATGGGAGACTGTCATTTTAATTAGTTTAATTTTTGAATTGTTTCTGTGGTAGTTTATTTGCAGAATGCCTCTACAGCCGTGCTTTTTGGTACAATTCGATGATGCTACTGTGGTTGTCTTAATGTCCAGGGCGCTTGCGCTGATCAGGACTGGTTTGCTTTTACTTACTACCTCTTGTTTTCGATGCGACATTTCTTGTTTAGTGCTGTGCTTCGTGTGCTTCTGCGAGAGTGTGGTCAGCTTGGCACTTCACATATGAGACTTCATGCTGTATGCAGCACTTCAAAAGTGTAAACACATTAATCTAGAAACCACGTGACAAGTAATAGAAAACAGTGCTGAATAGCTAGTAAGACGTGTATTTGAAGTATAAATGCCCACAACACGTAGGCAACCTTGGAAAGGGGGCTGGCCAAACTTCCAAATAATGTATAAAGAATAACGTACACAATTAATGAATATAACAAACATACTTGTGCCAAAGAAAAAAAACAATGTAGAACAGACATCTATACACCTCTTGCGTGCGTACCACTACAATATGCATAAGACGTACCACTAAGGTTACGTCCCGTAAACAATATATAAAAGTACTATGAGACGTCTATTTTACGTTATCCTTCGTGTGATTTAGAACGGTGTTTTGCAGTTGTAGCAACGTTGAATATATGTAACTTTGACCCCAACGGTACGTCTCCTGGACATCTGCAATGTCGATTGCTGACGTCTCCGGGATATCTGCTTGACGTAACGTAGTTTGCTTGGAGGGGACCTAACCGGCACAAAGCGGGACCAAGACGCCCCTTACCACTAGAAAAGACAAGGTTTACTGGAGAAGTCGATGTTCAGGGCGACCTTTTGTTCGGTAGCTCCAGCAAGGAACCCGCCCGCACACCCCACGGTAATTAGTATCTACAGTGGTTGGTTGGTTGGTTGGTTGGTTGGATGCTTAAGTCATGGCATGTACCCACGCGGGGGATTGGTCAAGAAGCTGGCTGTAATAATTAGGCTGTGACCCGGTTTATTTTAGAGAGAGAGAGAAAAACAGTGAAGTACGAAAAAAAATATTGAGAGAAGGAAAAGCAAATCATTGGGTAGAACAGGATAGCCAGGAAAAAAAATGGCGAATGAAGATATAGTGTTCTAGCAGAGCATCCGGCCAGTGGATGAGGACGAAACGCTAGCCGTCATCTAGGGATGCTAATAATGTACAGAGGAAGAGAGCGCATTGTAATAAGTCCACAGTCCTCGTACCAAGGGTGGACCATTCCTGCTTGAATGGCCACGCGACCATAAAAATATATTGAAATGGCGAGAACACGCAAGGTTATCTGAAATAGGAATGCCAAGGTATTTATAACTTGGACCCGAAGAAATAGCAAAGCCGTTGATGGAACACACATTTATAGTGGTGTGGCTCGTCATTCGTGATTTCCTGATACACTTACACTTGCCGACGAGTAGTTTAAGTAACCAGGACTGCACGATACGGAAAGTTTCTCAAGGTCGATTGCAATTTTTCTGTGATCGGATGGTTCAGATATCCTTCAGCACATTACACAGTCATCAGCAAAAAGACGTATCCATGAGGCTATCTGTTTGGGACGATGGTTAATGTCAATAAGGAGACAAGGGACAACACTACGGATTCCTGAGAGACGCCACATGTAATTGTAAAGTGAGCATATTTGCCATTGACAGTTTCATATTGCAAGCGATATCGCAAGAAAGATTACATCGATCTTAAAACACTCGGGGCAACGCTAAGTTGGCTGCTTAAGGGAGCATACATCAAGATGCAGCTTTATATTGCGGAGTTCAAAATTCGTGGTGATTGGTCCAACCTGCCTCTCCTTCCTGACAGGGCCCGGGCATTTAAAATGCAGTTAATCAATAAGCGTAAGACAGCTGAAATACGGAAGTATAATATGGAGAGGATCGAATACGCTGTAAAGAACGGAGGTAGCCTGAAAGCAGTGAAGATACGTCTTGGCGTGGGGGAAAATCAGATTTATGCACTTAAGGATAAGCAAGGCAATGTCATCACAAATAGGGATAAAATAGTCACAGTGGCCGAGGAGTTTTATAGGGATCTGTACAGTAGCAGGGATATACAGGATAATGCCTAACAAGACAGTAGCTCAGAGGAGATAGACATCCCACCAGTAACGACCGAAGAAGTAAGGAAGGCCTTGAAAGGAATGAAAGGGGGCAAAGCACCCGGTGAGGATCAGATAACAGCAGACCTCTTGAAGGATGGCGGAGAAATTGTACTTGAAAAACTGGCAAAACTGTATACGCAATGCCTAATGACCGCAATGGTACCGGAATCTTGGAAGAACGCGAACATCATCCTAATCCATAAGAAAGGCGACATGAAGGACTTGAAAAATTACAGGCCCATCAGCTTACTGGCAGTCGTCTACAAGGTATTTACCAAGGTAATCGCTAACCGAATCTCTGCAACCTTAGATTTCAGTCAACCTAAAGAACAAGCAGGGTTCCGTAAGGGTTATTCAACAATGGACCATATTCACACGATCAATCAGGTGATAGAGAAGTGCGCTGAGTATACTGAGCCCCTATATATAGCCTTTATAGATTATGAGAAAGCATTTGACTCGGTCGAAACCCTAGCAGTCATTCAGGCATTACGGAACCAGGGGGTAGATGAACATTATGTAAGAATACTAGAGGATATCTATAATGGGTCTACAGCTACCACCATCCTCCATAGGGAGAGCAGTAAAATACCTATAAGGAAGGGTGTCAGAAATGGAGACACAATCTCTCCAATGTTATTCACAGCATGCCTACACGAAGTATTCAGAACGTTGGATTGGGAACAGGTGGGAGTAAGGGTTAATGGAGAATACCTCAGTAACCTCAGATTTGCTGATGACGTTGCCTTGCTAAGTAACTCGGGGGACGAATTGCAAAGCATGCTTTCCGCACTGGGCGAACAGAGTAGAACCGTGGGCCTGAAAATTAATATGCTGAAAACTAAAGTAAAGATCAATAACCTCGGGACAGCACAGCAGTTTGAGATAGATGGCCAGGCAGTGGAAGTGGTAAGCGGATATATATACTTAGGCCAAGTTGTGACCCCAGATCCCAACCATGAGGCAGAGATAATTAGAAGGATCAGATTGGGGTGGGGTGCATATGGCAGACATTCTCAGATAATGAATAGCAGCCTACCATTGTCGCTGAAGAAGAAAGTGTATGACAGCTGCATCTTACCAGTACTCATCTACGGAGCAGAAACTTGGAGGCTCACTAAGAGGGTTCAACTTAAATTGAGAACGACTCAGCGGGCAATGGAGCGGAAAATGATAGGTGTAACATTAGGGACAAGAAGAGAGCGGAGTGGGTCAGGGAGCAAACTGGTGTTAAAGACATATTAGTAGAAATTAAGAAGAAGAAATGGACGTGGGCAGGGCATGTAATGCGTACGCAAGATAACCGCTGGTCATTAAGGGTAACAGAGTGGATCCCTAGAGAAGGCAAGCGTTGCAGGGGGCGGCAGAAAGTTAGATGGGCAGATGAGATCAAGAAGTTTGCGGGGATAAATTGGTCACAGTTGGCACAGGACCGAGGTAATTGGAGAATAATGGGAGAGGCCTGTGCCCTGCAGTGGGCGTAAATAGGCTGGTGTTGATGATGATGATGATGATGATGATGATGATGAAGTCACCCCCAAAAACACGTTTCTTGGGGATGGCAGAAGAGGGCAGAGTACATCAAACGACTCAGCCTGCACGAGAGAATATTTGGGGGCGTAAGTGCACAGGAAAGGGGTGCGCTCCATCCCCATGATCGCATCCACCATGAAAAAGCAGCCATCTCTCGCCAGCTCACAGGCGACAATATTGACAAGTTGCTGCTTCTTTATGGCAATGGCTGAACCCCCCCCCCCCCCTTCGGATGCCCGCCACAGTACAAAAACACCATTATTCTTTCCGAAACTCTGAACGAAATTCTTTGCGTTAGCGGAATTTGTGATTTTGGTTTGCTGTAGAAAGGCGAATTCGATAATATGGTCTTCAAGTAAATAGAGTGTCAGACATCTGCGCTTTGCGGAGATGAGACACAATATTATTCTTGCCAAGCTTAAGTGAATTCTTGACAGTGGCCATTGTGGTTTAAGTGGGTTGGGGGAGAAGGCTCGCCTGATCGTTTAACTAGGCGCGCCTGGAATTGCTGGCGTACGGTACTTTTTCTTAAGGTTTTTCGCGGCCGTTTGCTGCGCCGCTCTGGTAGCGTAAGACTGCGTGCAGTTTTCCTGGTCGTGCCCGTATGCCTGACACGTACGATACCACGGTGTATTGTTGCTCTTCCGGTAGTGTCCAATGTGGTACCACCGGAGGCGCTGTGGTGGATGACCAGGAACTTCAATTAGGATGGGATCGCCGTTAAGAGCGGCCTGGTGAGGGAACGCTTCAAGTGAGGTTGTAGTCGACGGGATCACATGGAAAACCCTCATGGTTCCGGTAATTAGCGTGAGTCGAGGTTTTCGACCGCCTTTGTGAACCGCCCTCTGGACCCGGCGGGAACGTTAGAACTGACGTAAGAGGAGCTCGTAAGGGATTTACGGTACCACGTAAGAAACCTTCACCGCTATTTCCTTGTGGTTGGGGTTAGTCACTAGGCACGACTGCCCTTTCACAACGATCTTCGAGTGAGCGGCCAACTGTAGCTTGTTTTGTTCTGACATAAATTCCGCCGTCGAAATTGGGTTCAATTGGGACGGTCCGAGGCACTCGATATTTCAGCCGTCTGTAATGTGGGCGATCGCTGAGGCGACAACTTGAACTCTGTATGGCCGCGTGGAAGTTTGAGCCTTTAATCGGCGTGGATCAATTTACAGCCCTTTTTTTAGCGAGCATACGTGTCCAGGTGTAGCCTAAGTGCGTCAAATCCACAAAATTTTATTTCTTTGCCCTGTCACTGAATGGAACCATGCTGTTAAGCGGATAATGTAGGATGGCTGGTTCCCCTTTTTGTTTTATTTCATCAATCAAATCCAGCTGCTCCACTAGTAGTGGGTGCCCACAGAAATTGTAATATATTTAAGATGAACCCCTCTAAATTAAACAATATACAGATGCATTTAGTGCTACACCAGGTGATTCATTGGTTCAAAAACACATGTCACGTCTCGCTACTCACCGAAAATCTAGGTTTCGCAGTGTAGTAATGTCGAATGAAGATTATCTTTGCTTTTTGTATCATCATCATCATCAGCCGCCTGTCTGCCAACTTTAGGGCTAAGGCCTCGGAAATAAATCTTTATTTATCCCTGTACTGTTCTAACGGCCACCCATTCGCACTGCAAACTTTTCGATCTCATCTGATGATCGAACTTGCTGCCACCTCCTACCCCAGTTGCCATCTCTACGTACCCACTTTGTTACCCTCACTGACCAACGGTTATCTCGCCTTCGCATACATGCCCTTTTCCCACCCATTTCGTCTTGGTAATTTTTACTAATACGTCCTTAACACGCGTTTGTTCCCTGACCCACTCCGCCCTCTTCCTGTACCTTAATGTTACACCCATTATCTTCCGTTTTATTCCCCGCTGAGTCGTCCTTAAATAAACTAGACCCTTTTAGTGAGCCTTCAAGTTTCTATCCCGTACGTGAGTACCGTTAAGTTGCAGCTGTCATACACTTTCCTTTTCAGGGACAATTGCAGGGTGCCATTCTGCATTACACCAGTGTTAAAAGCGGTATTAACAACACATATTTTCCTGTACCCATGGCTAGGTAAAAGAAATGGCTGGAAAGGGAGGTGCTACTGCAACAGTCTGCACAAGGAGCCTGCTCAAGCTACAGCTGATGGTCAACTGGGCATAGGAGTTCTCGTGGTTTCGAAAAAAAAGGGAGCATGCTTTTTCTACTTGCGAGTGGTATCTTGCATTTTGTGTAACTAGATACCTTTGTGTTACAGGCATCAAATTCTTTCACCAGATGATGTATTTTAAATAAATTGAAATAAATGTATAGGACCCAGATTTCTATTGTCAGTCACGCCTTTTGCAAATATCAGCTTTGTCGGCGACCTCAACCTTCTTCTTAGTATTTATTGCCAGAAGAGGTATAAATTTCTGTTTTCCTTCGGACCACACAATGCTTTATAACTTTCTGACCATACCGGTCTTCAACCATTTTGGTAGTTTTTGGACCCGCAGTTTGAATGCAAACTGTACAGAAATTCCTGTCGTCACTGACTGATGGAGGCACGCACCTTCGAACCACCATTCAATCATTACTGTTCTTCCAAGCATTATTATTTTCTGTTATTGTTATTTGTTCGTAGCACTAGTTGTTAATTACGTAGTCACGTAAATCGGTCTGTTGTAACTATTATTCAGTCATTTCGGTGTTTCTCCGTTCTTTATTTTCTTCCCAAAGCAAATCACTTTGTGTGAAATATTCAAATGTTGTAACTTTGTATTTCTTCCTAACCACCATTCAATAACTTCGGTTTCTAGTTTTTTTGCTTTGTTTGGTTATTTGCCTGCCATTCCACTATGGGTGAATCAGTTCGTCACGTAAATTTTTGTGGCCTATAACCACTGCACGATCATTTCTGTATAGAAGCTTTTTTTCTAGAGTTCATAATCATTTCCCTAGATGTGGGTTAGAAATTCCGAAATTTTTCTTGTTTATTGTAACCCCATTGAAACATTTCTTTGTTTCCACAATTTTGTCACATTGTTTTTCACACATTTTTCTTGCTGTGAGATATTTTCAAGTTGCATACTCTGTGTTTACATCTTTCCTATATTTCCTATTTCTCGCCAATGTTTCTGATGTGTGTGAATTGGTCATAGTCATGAAAATTTCTTTAACTATCTATTTTTTGCCAATCTGTCTGCTGTATGTGACTTGTTGATAGTCATGCAAAATTTGTACTATTCTTTTAAATATGTGATCTGTACCCTTTAGGGCACGGCAGATAGGCATCAAAATTAGGTTGTGTTGCAAAAGCGTGTTACATAACTTTGAAGTCAATATAGACTGTTTTACCTGAACTCTGTTGTGTTTTATCTGTTTTTTAAAAGCTTTCTTTCTGTCCAGCTGCACTTACCGCTGGGTTGGCAAGACTGTCATTTTATTTCGTTTAATTTTTGAATTGTGTGTGTGATAGTTTATTTGCAGAAGGCTGTACAGCCATGCGGTGTGGGACAATTCGATGACACTAGTGCGGTTGCCTTAGTGTCAAGGGCACTTGTGCGGATCAGGGCAGGTTTGCTATTACTGCTACTTGTTTTCGGTGCGACATATCTTGTTTGGAGTTGTGCTCTGTGTGCTTCTGAAAGAGTGTGTTGTCAGCTTGACACTTCAACTTCACATATGAGACTTCATGCAGTATGCAGCATTTCAAACACGGATACACATTACTATAGAAACCAGCGCCAAGAACCTCTGAAGAGTGCTGAATAGCTACCAAGACATTTATTTGAAGTTTAGGTACCCACAACATGTAGGCAACCTTACAAAGGGGGCTGGCCAAGATCCCAATTATGTATAAAGAATATAAATTTTATACACACAGGTTCATCCCAACAATTTAGTACTAGCGTTCACTAAACATGGATTTAACAAACTAATGTTTGGGCCGAATGCAGCAAACAGTGTATAATAAATTGACATGTACGTGTTACATGCTTAACACTGCAATATCTATAGGCTGTACCACTATGGTAATATCCCATAAACAGCCTATAGGAAAGCCTTGGGAGATGTATTCTATGTTATACTTCGCGTCATATGGAAGGGTTTTTTGTAGTTGTTGGGACGTTTATTATACGTATTTTGACCCCAACTGCAAGTCTCCAGGACATCAGCAATGTCGATTGCTGACATCTTCTAAATATCTGCAGCACGTAACGCGTTTTGCTGGAATGCTATAACTTTCCCTTTTGGTATGATTAGGCTACATGACCGGGGCGCAATCTCACTTTAGCACCAATGCAGAGCACAATAAAATGTTTCAAAAAAATCTTTCTTATTGCGATTGCGAAATGCAATCACCTTCATAACGGCCGTGTTGTGTACCGTCTATTGCTGCATCCTGTCTATGTTCCGTATAAGCTTCGCCCCGCTCTGTCGCATTTCTATGTCTCGTCACGTTCCTTTAGCACTGTTCAAAGGATGTTGTAACAACACCCCATGGTTTCTATCTCAGTTAACCTAAATAACGACGTATATTGTCTGTTTGTGACGGTTTACTACAGTTATCCTTGCTATAAAGGGTAGTATTGATTTTCTGTTCACTGTTGAGTGTCTGCTAATAAAAAATAGCGGCAGTAACGATTGCTACATATAATTGCAGTTTATTTGCTTTTGAATATTGTTCACCATTTACAACTAGCCTTTATTTATTGGTACAATTCCTGCCGCAAACTGGTAAAAAATCTCAGTATTAGTAAATAAAATAAAAAAATGAATTTGGCTCTAATCCACGCTGTTAAGGTGGTTGTAAAGCAAAGCATTAAACGGCACCCACTACCATTGCCCACGCCAGGTCACTTGAATTCACACACGTGGTTCTCCAAAGTGTGATAAAGGACTCTTCAAGCCGTTACATGAAATTTCCGGGGCGGTGTCCCAAACGCACCAGCAGCCTCAGCCACGGCCGGGCTAGAGCGGCGGCCTCCGCCTGTGTGGCCCGGCCGTGAGTAGGAGAAAGGAAGCGGAACACAGCCATTCGGATGTGCTAACTTAGAGCTACACCACCACGCGATACAAGCGCAGACCCCGAAAATATCCGGCTTGTGACCTGAGAGATGCCATTATATACCCATTTAAACTAGGTAGTTAAGTAAGATTGAGAATTATGAGAAAGGTGAGGGAACCTTTATACTCGCTATTTATCAGAACCAGTTGCTACTTTCAGTTTAATAATATCTCTTAAAACAACCCAATTGGTAGTCACCAATTTAGAACATCAAGTTTCATTTGTGGTGATCACTGCGCAAAAGGTAGCGTTTCTCTTGCGGCCAGATGTCTGTACGTGGTTCGTACATTTTTTCCCGCCCTGCGAAACAATAGTTAACATATGCCTGCCGTACAACCACTTTATTCCGTCGCGAGCGAGTAACCCTGGAGGTGCCGTCAAACAGCTTAATCAAGCCGTCCCAAGGCAGCGCGCAATGAACGCGAGGCTGCACGAAAGCATGCCCAAAACAACCGTTGCTAAAGCACGCTACAATGGCGTACCTTCAGCACCGCCGGTAGCTAGCAGGCTCTCCCGCGCGGGGGGCGCTAGGAAACATCACCGCGCCATCTAAAATGGGCTCCGTAAGTGAAACCCTCGTTTCCAGCCCCCCCCCCCCCCCCCCCCCCCACCCGCCGCCGCTGCGCCGCGTTGGGTGTTTGTTGTCCCGCACACCACGAAAGAACTGTTGTCTAGTAGAGGTAGAAAAATTTTCTTTAAAAGAACAGGTGACAACAAAGACCCTTGCGGGGCTCCATTCCTAAGTCTGATACTGTCACTCAGCAGCGATTTATATGATACCACTTGAGAACGATCCCAAAGGTAATATTGAAGCAGAGATAAAAACGGTCCCCGGAAGCTATTACTGTATAATGTAGTACAAAGTATAGCATGGTTCAGAGTATTAAGGGTTTTGTTAACATTAAAAAAAAAAACCCAAGCGAAAACTGATTCTGATCTATGCTTTTATGAAGGGTATCAGCCAACTTTTTAAGTGCATAAGCGAGAAACACAAAGGTTGGAAAGCCTTGAAGAAGGCCTCAAAATTTAAAAATGCTGACATTTGTTCTGCCTGAAAGCTTGCCTGGTTTCAGATGGGTGCAGATGATGGTCGTGTAAGGTTCCCTCGAACGGTTTGAATAGACAATCTTTGGGCCATAGGTTGCGGTACTGAAGCCGCTGGAGCTGCTCGTGGTCTAAAGCAATGTGGAAAGCAATGAGGCATAGTGCATCTTCAGTCGATGGCAGAGCAGAGGCTATACTCCAACGCTGGGAAAGTGTTCCTAGAGTTAGGCCGGTGTGGTATCCGGAGACAGCTTCTAAAGAAGAGAAAGCTTTCCGCTTAGGTCTTGGGGCGACCACCTACCACTCACTGGTCACAGCAAAACCAAAACACGTGGGCCGCCGGCTGTTTGCTGCCATTTCGGAAGCAACGCGCGGCTCCAGGGGCCCCCCTTGGCTACAGACGAGACACGATCTCCGTCCTTATTGCTAGCTAGAAGAGTTGGCGACGAAGAGGTAAAGCGTGGCAACGCAGCATTCTGGCAAGTGATTGGCCTCTGCGGGGCAGCGGGTTTCGTTTCCGCGACAGTCCTGGTTGGGAGCGGCTGGAATTGAGAAATGGGCGAGGCGTGGTGCCCCCTGGGCCGACCCAAATTGCTGCTCATAAATAAACCTCCTGGCGCAGTGACTTCACCGCGACCGCGTGGGCCCCGGCTTTTGTTGCACTCTCCCGGCGAGCCTCTCATTGTCCCACAATAGGTGAGTGACTTGGTCGGTCAAGAACGAAATGCCCTCCAAGGCGTCCATGAAAAGGGCAAGGAGGGATACCTGGTCGGCGCCAAGGTCAACGGTCTGGATGGCTGGGCTGCGTGGAGAGAGGTGGACGGAAGAACATGCGTAGAGGCCGCTGCCGAAGTAGTGCCGATGTCGTTAGAGTTAGGCGGTGACAGTGCAGTTTTGCAAGTATAACAAATGAAGTGCTCCGCGTCTGACTTGATTAGGTGCAGGCCATCATCGGTCAAAGTCACGCATGTCGCGTGTGTGCGTTTGTTGCATTCCCCACAGCGAGAGAATTTCAGTTTTGTGTAAAAAACGCAAGAGCACAAAACGCACACATCATTACTGGGCGCCATCTTGCTCGGATCCCCAAAACTTGAGGAAAGCATCATTTAAAAATGCTCCACTGCTCAGCATATTGCTCTTGCGGGACTAGTACCGCACTGTAGTCAGCTGGCAACAAAGTGTCACTTTCGTTTCAGCCTTTTAGATATCCACGGAGAGCTTCGTGAAAAATAAAATATCGTATCACCTAATACTGTATCAGTTAAATTGGGAGACCTCTAGGACATTGGGTGGAAGATGTAACTATTTGTTGCCTTACATTGTTTTTGAAGTGCCGTAAACTAAACAATCCTGCTGTGCTTCCTCAAGTAAACATGAAGTCGAGCATGTAAACCTTAATTATACTCGAAAGGTTTAGGTTTTTTGGCTTGGCTAGAGATGATAAGAAACAATGCCGATGGTGGGTGGAAATTCTGAAGCACTGTATACGTTATTTCGGGCTAGTGAAGTCTGATAAATTCGCAGATATTGATCTAAGGAACTGGTACGTTTGTATGAAACCGTGGCGTAAGAAGGATACATATTGAACGAGACTATTTGGAGTGCCTCCTCTCTCCCCTTACGAAAAAAAGTGGGAGAGAGAACAATATATAGACCAGAAAAAGTAAAAAAGAAAACAAAAACCCAAATAGAAAACAACGCAATGAAAACAAAAACAACCTGAAAAGTGGCTTCCGATTGTCCTAGTCTGTGTTTTCCTTCAGGGGCATTGTAAAATGGCTTATCCTTGCAACAAAATGCTTCAAAATGCAACAAAATGCTTACTGGCAACGAAATGTAATGAAATGCTTCCTTGCAACAAAATGTTCCAGAGACATGTTCGTTTAAACCCCTTCATACGCGATCAATGCGTTTGTCATTTCAGGTTCAAGGGTGGCAGTGGCTATCCTGTCCTGTGAGGGGTAAAGATGAGGAGACACCTGGTGTGGCAGGTGGCAGTAGCACTTGTGGATCCAACCTGAAGAAAACAGGAAGGTTTGCAAGAGTCATATGTGATTCATGTGATTTTCGTCAGCTTGCTCATACAGAAACAACTGCAGCATGAACGAGTGACTGTGGAGCTGGCTGACATATTCCACACGCAGCTGGCTGTTGGGCGTAGTTATTTGACAGCATGCAAAGGGCACTCAAAAGGTGGAAGCTTGTGGGACGCGTAGAGGACGGAAGGATAAAGGATTCTAAACGACGCAGAAAGTCGGTGGCGATATTTCAATAGAGGGGACACACAAGGGAAGCATGCGATCTGTTGCAACCGAGACATACAGGGGACACACAAAGGCCGTGTGGTGTCTGTTGCCTTTGGGAGATAGACCGGACGAATGGAGGACAGAAATACACAGGACACGTGGAGGACGCAGAAAGTCGCTGGCGAAATTCCAACAGAGAGGAAACACACAGGACGCACACAGTCTGTTTCTTTCGGGACGTAGACTGTCTTTTGAATGGACATAGAAATTTTAATAAGGGAGTGTAGCCAGCGTTTTCTTTCTTTTGTGTTTGATAGCGTGTGGACGGTCACAGCTATGTCATTTAAGTTAGATGGGAAGAGCACGCTTCCGTCCCTTTATTTTGTATGCCGAGCCACCGCTCTAATTTGGTAGGAAGATGGAGCCTGTCTTGACTAAAATACACTGTCCTTCTTGTATCGCCAACGTTCTAGATCTTATTAGCCGGTTCTTGTACGAGTAACTGTGAAGTATATAGGCTGGTAAGGCAAACGTTGAGGCATTCGAGTTACGACACGTCTTTGATGGTTATTCATTGTAGGGTCGAACGCGCCGATTCTCTGCAGGCGATACAGTCAAACCCGGCTATAACGAACCCGGATAGAGCGAATTATGCTATATATCGAACAAAAATAATTCAGTTACGGAAATACATGGGAAACATATTCCTTATAACGAAGTTTACATCCGATATATCGAACTCTGGGCGCCTAGAATGGCCGCCGAAATGCATGATCTCGGAGCGGCGATTGAGATGTGGATTGGCCGCCACAACGCAGCAAGAGCCGCGACTGGGACATTGCGCCTCGCATGGAGAGACGTGACGCTTAATACTTTCCGTAACTATTTCTGATTCGCGGGACTCGCGATGGAACCCGCACAGTCAGCGAGTCCGGACCAAGACATCAGCATCGGTGAACTGTGGGAAGAGCTCGCCAACGTTCCCGATGATGTCGCGAGTGAAATTCGTCCGACGCTTATCATGGAGCGCTTTCGGCAGTCGATGTGCTCCGCCAATGCTTCTTAGATTTTTGAGTAGGCGGACTCGAACTGGTGAAAACAATGTTTCGTGTAGAGAATGCTATGCTAGTTGAAGCCGCCAAAACGAAAGGGAAAACAAAAATCACCATTTTTTTTGCAACGTGGGCAGTTAAGGCGGAAAGTAGCTTTGATACATGCAATAAATGGATTATTTTGGTATGGTAATGGCTACTGTACAGTGTTCGTTTCTGCATACGCGTAGGGCGGAGTTGGGGAGGAGGCGGGAGGCTCCCGCGTATTGCGAACTCGTAAGAATAAGCTCGTTATAGGCGGGTTCGGCTATATCGAACTATTGCATATATCGAACTAATCGCGGTGCATATTGGAGTTCGCTATAAACGGGTTTGACTGTAATGCGCGCCGTAGGGAAGTGCTCCGGAATAACTTTGACCACCTGGGAATTTTAACATGCCCGAAATCATGCACACCCGGGTGATTTTGCCTTTTGCCTCCATCATAAAAGTGGTAGCAGTGGCCGCGAATGGAACCCACGTCCTAGTGTTCAGAAGCGCCATGACGCCAGTCTGTGCGCGTGACTCCGTTGACTGCTTCTACGTCGCTTATATTTTCTTCGAGCTTCAGCGGAGCACACGCTCGCTACAATAAACGTTGGTCCTTGAACAATGCTGCATCTTGTCTGCATATTTGACATCTGATGTGCGTATTTGTTACGTGCACCAAAACCCTCTAAAGTCGCCAACCAAGCCAAATTTATTGCAGCTGCTGACACCAAGTTCTCCAACCTGAGGTCGGACTACTATCGAAGAAAAAAAGAGGGAGGACCTCGTGACTGCTACTATGGACGACGCAGCCACAGAAAAACGCTAACGGATCCCCTGTAGTTCTGCAGCAACCCCAGTAGCCACCATTATTTGC
Organism: Haemaphysalis longicornis; assembly: GCF_048455015.1. Lineage (NCBI taxonomy): Eukaryota > Metazoa > Arthropoda > Arachnida > Ixodida > Ixodidae > Haemaphysalis > Haemaphysalis longicornis. The sequence goes on along the minus strand of NW_027526204.1, from coordinate 26,794,765 downwards.
GTTCGGAAGATCCTTAATAATTGCTGGAAGATGTCGAGCCGGTCCGCGCAGAAACGCGATGCGAAACCGGCGAAACACTCTCGCAAGTGTTTTTTGTCTTTAATGGCCTGACACAGTTCGTTCGAGAGCTACAGGCGCATCCTGACGACATGGGAGTCTTTCAATACTCTGTTTTGGAAACGTTCATGACTCTTGTAATTCCTGCAGACTCGCACGCAAGTCCCTAGTGGAAGCGTGCTTGTATTCGTCGAAAAATGAAATCACTTTGTTGGCATGCAGACTAGAAAATTACGGGTGAGATGAAGCTCCGCTTCTTATTTGAGGCGAAATGCTGGAGTTTTTTGATTCCCTTGTTCGCAATCCTCAAAATCCCAACAATGAGACGGCAGGATCACTCACGAGTGCACTCACGCATGCCACACTCACCACTGACGAGTTAGTGGGGAGTAATCTTCCCCGTCGTTCTGGGCCTACCAGTGCCAGTGCGAGTGCGGGAGAGTGCCAGTCGCTGTGAGCACCGCTCACCACTTCGGAGTACGAGTGCACTCAAAACTCGCCCTTGCTGAGTCCGCCTCACGAGTCACGATGTTCGACTCGCGCTTCTTGCGTGATGTGCCGGGTTTACCGCGATTAGCACCACTCGCTGCTGGCATTGGTAGAAGGAGCCACTGGTTGTGGTGGTGGCTCCTGGCAATATGTACTCATGTGCACCGCCACTAGTCAAAAGCCCGTTTGCATTTACCTTCGGCAATATGTCGTCACGATGCTCCTGTTATGGGGCAATGTGAGCGTAACTATTCCCGTGGAGGGTTGATATGGGAAGACTATATAGATGGGCCTTTGACGCCATATTCCGCTGATATTTCTCAGTGTCATGAATCACGGAGGGACTGTGGTGCACACCAATGCAGAATGATGCTTCAGGCTTGTAGAGCCCAATCAGTACAGAAAAGGTTTACCAAGACTACTGTGCCTACGGCCGCTTTCTGACATAACCGCCCAGCATCCAGGTTCTGGTTGCCAATAATCAAACGTTGAATAGCCGGCATTCGGCCACCAGCACATCGGTATTTCTCCTGCACCCGTCTTCAGACACACAACAGCAGGTACCCGGCTGCCAGATATTCAGTTTACTTTCGGCGGCCGATGTTCTGAAAAAGTACAGCGGACGGACACGATGGTTCATCCGTCTTTCTCTCGGGAAGCCAAAGCACCGCAAGTGACTGGCCACATAATATTTGTATTCTTGTGGAAGTTGGTGTTAGGAAGGAGACCAGGCGGAGTGCGGCTCCTGTGCGTTCGCTCTCTCTACGGTGAACCGCGCGTCCGGGGGCATAATAATCATTTTCACGGGGCAACCAGTGTTATAAAAGGGTCCGCCCGATGTACGGCCTCAGAATGTACGGTTTTCAGTCTGTTTGCGGGATTCACCCCAATTATGGCAACCAAATGGCTGCAGCATATTTTTCAACCGGTGTTCCTGCGGAGACCAGCTGACCTGATGTCTCAGGTTATTCATACTACCTCCAGTAAGCGGTGTTCAGCTAAACAGCCGTTCGTAATGGCCGCCGAGGACCCATGCACTTCTAGCATTCTAGCAACATGTTTTTGTAAGAAGACTGGCAGGTGTACATTTGGTTTTTTCTTCGCTGCAGAAAAAGCCGTAAGGGAGCTTTGAGATGCCCACGCGTTTTTATCCGCTCGGTGTTTGTACGCTTTAAAAGAGCAAACTTCGCTAGTTTCGCTAGTCAAGCAGTTCTGACGGGTGCTATCAAAGCAGCAAGGTTCAATAAGAAACTGGTTATTACTAGATATCTTTTAGGCCATAGGAATACCGTTTATTGCACGAAGAAGACTGTGCGAAACCAACGTATGAGCTAGGTCTTGACAGTCAAAGTGCTATAACACCTTGGCCGCCGGAATCGTCGACCCATCAGGTCGAGGCTATTCGCGCTCTCGAGAAATGGTGAGAATTGCAGACTTCGACCCACCATAGCTTTCCGACCGGAGATCGGCCGGCTTCACTGAACGTAACATGCCTACATGAGCGTCGAGCAAGCGGCCACCACACAGGAGCTCGACCGGCGCCATGTCAAGGACTCCCCAGCAAACGAAGGCAAAACCTCGCAAAAGTGCAAGTTTACGCCGATTTTCTGGCGATAATACGGCGAAAAACAGTGCTGCTATATTTCGTTCCTACTAAACATAGAAGTGGCTAACCTCTTGCAATTGAACGCTCATCTTCATGCACTGCACTATGGTAATACTTCTGATATTATGACTGCCTGTTTAAAAACAAGTGCTTTCTTAGCAACAGAGCCTTGGTAATGTTTGAGCCTGTATTTTAATTTAGTTGAGGTCTTTGAAGGTGAGCTCAGACACACTTTGGATATGACACATCTGGTTAAACATCATCTTTAGCATCTTGGTCAACACGGATTTCATGAAGGTATTTCTTGCTGAAGGCTGCTTGTTGATTTCACGGATGACTTGGCTCTCGCAAGAGGTAAGCGTAAAGTAGTTGATTCTTTTTCCTTAGATTTCAAAAAAGCATTCGACGTTGTTCCATGTGAGCTTCGTGTTGGTAAAGAGCGGGGCTATAAATTGAAATAATTGCTTCTTCATGGATAGCCCAGTATCTCTCTCTAAAACAGCAGTCAGTCGTTCTCAGCGGTTATTCTTCCGGATGTGTTGCCGTGACCTCAGAAATTCTGCAGGGCTCACTTGTGGGCCCTCTTTTGTTTCTCTTACATAAATACTATATTACTATGGAGTCCAAATCTTTGGTGAAAATGTTCTCGAGTTACGATATAGGGTACGGGACTATAGAGAATGAACGTGAATATATATATATATACCTGAAGCATACTTTGAATGTAATAGCATCTTGGTACGCCAATTCATAAATGTCGCTCAATCTAAAACCGAAATTAACATCTCTTTCATAAGTAAACCTTCATGCCATTTGAATACGTATAGCGTAAATGGTGCTGCTTTAGGAACAGCCATGGGATATAAATAACAAGGAGTTGATTTAAATAGTGGTTTGAGGGACACTATATATATAGAGAGAGACGTCTTTAAAGATACTGGTGAGGTTACCCTAGCCAAGGCGCCCAGATGACTACACCAGATGTATGAAAAAACGAAATCGAAGAAGATTTGATGATAATGACTGTGATGAAGATGATGCGCTCGTTATTAGAGTCCTCTTTAAAAAGTCTGAACAAGTCCTGTGCTTCGCAGGAAAGACAATAGAGCTTTTTTTCGCTCGAAATGCTCGTCTAGAGTTCGACCAAGGGCCTAGCACGTCACTTAGAGTTAGCCCTCTAGAAATCGGAAGACCCAAGACACTTAAAGGGAGGTTCTAGCTGCTCTATACCGCGTACACCCACATAGTACTTGGTTCAAGTCCTCTTGCACTTCACAAAAGTGCAGAAGGGGAAACCGGCCTGTTTTGTCTTGAATCGAAAATAACTTGTGTAAGCGACTTTTAGCCGCACGTGGTGAAGAAGCGCTGCGTCATGCTTTGAAAGTCCGTAAGGCATGCTAAAGGTCCCGTGCGGGTCTAAGGAGTAAAGCGGCGCTTAATTTTGCGGCGCAACAGCCCACATAGATCGCTCAAATTTCCAGGCAGCCTTGGACGCCAGGGCAAAAGCATCTTTTCTGGTGAACGGTATCGGTATCACTGTCCCGTGGAGATCATGAACTATCGATGCCGCAGTGTCCGCCTTGACGTTCCCAATCATACTGCAGTGGTCAGCAATCCACTGAAGCTCTATATGATGGTGTGCGTTTAGAGCTTGTAAGTGCAATGCATGGATGTTGAAAACTCGTTGATCTTTTGGGTACGATTTTAAGCAGTGAAGGGCCGCCCAAGAATCTTTGAAGCTTGCCCACTGACGTGCTGCTTGCTCGATGATGTATACGAAAGCAGCACGCAGAGTGGCAAGTTCGGTGACCATGCATGTCGTCCTGTGGCTACGCGTCGCGCTGAACCCCGTACGGGAGGACGGAAACCATATTCCTATAGCCGATGAGCTAGCTGTCACATATCCATCCGTGCATAGATGGGTGTGGCCCTGTATGCTTGGGAGCAGGCGAAGAACATTAAGGGAGATTTGGCGATATCCTGTTCGCGGGTAATTCCGGGCCCTCCAGTTGTACTTTGCAGACGCGTGTACATCCATGGCGGTGGTAGCGTCGGAGAAGGGTGCTGGTAATGCAGAGGCAGAAGGTCTCACACTTCAGTGGCTAATCTTACTGCTAATGGGCGCCCTCGCTGCCGTCCTACAATTCGCAGTTGAGCGAGAAGGAGCTCGTCCGCGCCAAGAGAAAGTGGCGCCAGTCGTTGACACTCCACCGTAGTTCCAACCGTGGATCTAATCTTCGAAACTACAATGCACACCCACAGGACCGGCGCTTGCATACTTTTAAGGACTCTCGCGCGTTATTTTGAGAGGGGGAGAAGAACCGGAGAGATGTAGCCCAACATTCTTACGCAGATGAGGTCATAAAGGCGAAAAAGAGACGGTATGTTGCATCCGCCGGCGTTACTAAATATCACGGGGAAAATGTTGGCGAAGGACGCAAGCTTGTCTTTTATATAGCGGACATCTTGTGACCAAGTCAGAGACCTGTCAAATATCACACCCAAAAACTTCTTCTGCGGAACTTATGGGATAGTGCAGCCTGAAACGGTGAGTCCATAATTTGATATATCACGCTTCGTGAAAGCGATGGCAGCGCACTTGCCAGCTGACATGTTTAGGCCTGGGGTTCCTAGAATCACCGCAATGAAATTGATTTACCTTGCAGTCTCGCAGGCAGTACCTGCCTGTTGCATCTATTACTCCATAGGCAGATGTCATCCGCGTACAAAGATAGGTCCACTGTCAGCGGTTAGCACTGCTCTATGCATATCATAGCGATGTTGAAGAGCGTTAGACTTAGGACAGCACCTTGAGGAACACCACGTGTCAATCTGGATAGCGCTGTATCACCGCTGTCCGCTGGCATGTAGATGCATCTATCGGTTAAATAGATCGAGATCCATGCGTAACTCCTACCCCCGAGGCCCGAAGACCTCATGGCCGGGCATACAGCTTCATGGTACACGCAGTCGTATGCTGATTTCATATAAAAAAAACCGAGCGATTGTAATGCAACGCTGTGTTTTGGCTTGTGTTGTGATGTTAAGAAGGGCTATGGCTTTAACAATGCTACTACGTTCATCGCGGAAGCCAGACATCTGTGGGGAGTATGCGTTGCGAATGGTCAAGTCCAGTCCAGGCGATCGAGCCCCATTTTTTCCATAAGCTTGCTGACGCAGCTCCGGGGGCAAGAAGACGATAGGACTCGATGGAAGTCGGTATTTTACCTGGCTTTAGTACAGCCGCTGTACGTAATGCTTCCATTTTTGCTCTAGGCGGTCAGTTTCCCAAGAACGGTTGAAGATGCCTAAAAGGCACTTCTTTTCCTTTTCGCCCAAATGGGAAAGGGCTGTGTATCTCATATTGTCCGGACCAGCCGACGTAGCTTTCTTGACAGAGGTCAGTGCAGCGATGAATTCTGCAATATAAAATGCCTCATCCATGGTTGATGTTATGGCTAGGCCAGGCGCACTTTTGGGTAACGAGGGTCTCATGCTTCATGCCTACGAAGAGGTAATTTTTCGGCAGAAGGCGTTAGCAGCGACAAGGCACACTGATGTTCATGCTTAGGGAAACAGAGTTAAAGGGATGAAGTTGTGTCGGTGGTGCCGAGAGACATCAAAGCAGGCGCCATATTACCGAGATTGGCTTCCTGGGGTCCAACTTAGAGCAAACCGAAGTCCACTCGCGCTAAGCCAACTTGTTCGTGTGCCTCTGGTTGGCCTTCTCTGCTCTTCTAGGATATTGGATATCATCCGTTGATTGCGTCCGGCGCGCTCTTCTTTCGGCTCTCCGGCGCCCTCTACGAATTCTTTCAAACTCTGCATCGGTGGTAGTATACCTTTTCTGTAATGTCAGATACTTATTGGAGGCAGTCCTGGCCGATAAAAGTGATTGTACTAAGTCCACTCTTTTCTCTACGGTGGATTGGAAAGACGTGTATTTAGAGCAACGCAGTGACCGTTGTGAACGACGTCCCTGTAAGCCATCCACAATGACGTAAACCGGAACGTGGTCGCTGCCTTGCGTTTCAATGTCCGATATCCAACTTGTTCTAGGTAGCAGTTGCTATGAAACAATGATGACGTCAAGGGCGCTTGACACGGTTTCACGGAAAAATGATATTTATCCAGTGTTGAGTAAAACATGTCATACCGTGAAGCACAGTCAAAAAGCCGCCGCCCTTTAGCTGTCACTTTTCTTCCTCCCATTACGGTGGTGGGCGTTAAAATCACCCCTCAGAATGTGGGGTGCTGGGGTAGCATTAATATTCACTTCAAGTCTATGTAGGTTCAGTGCGACACGAGGGGGTATATAGGCAGCAATAATAGTGAAGGACAAGCCACCGCCTCGCACTGTAGCTGCGTCTTTTCGTTTGATGCATCGGGTGGAAAGCTATGTTGTATGATGCCCAGGTCGTTACGCAAAGCAAGGAGGACCCTTGTTACCGCCACTTCAGTTGACGATCGTAAGACTGTGTAGCCCGACAGACAAATATATTTATATAATCCGGACTCCGAGATGGCGATCACCGGGAAGTGATGCTTTTGCTGACCATCTGCGTCAGTGACTCAAGATCACTAGGATACCTACGCCGTAAAATACATTCTACCTCTTCTAACATCCGCGAATAACCCACAAAACATTTCTCCGCCCCAACTTCAATTTGCCTCAGCAGTCTTGTCACCTCACCCCGCATACCTTATCAATATGGTCGAAGCAGTTCCAAAAAGGGCTCTGCGTTTTAGTTACCGAAATTGCGACTACCGTTCCAGTGTAACGCAACATAAAAAAATATTTACTTCCACCAATATACACTCGACACAACAACTATCTCTTTGCTTTTGCACACATACGTACACACCAGTAAAAAAACGAGGCTATCTAACCAATGGCCCCTCTACTTACCAACTAGATTGTACAACCGAGTTGGTTTCCAGTGAATCTACCGGAAAACAAAATTTTTAACGCATAGTCATTGCGCAGGGCAATCAGGTTTTGGAATGCTCTTCCGCAGAACATAGCATGCGACATTAACCTAAATTCGTTCCGTCGAAAGTTACTCTGATATTTATCTTGATTGTTTCGTATTGCAATAGTTCGTCCTTGTTTTTGGATATGTGCGACACGTGCAGCTCACCGTGAATGTTTAAAAATCACTTTTCGAACTTTGGTTTTTGTACCATTGCACAGTCAAACACGGTTAAAGCAAACTGCAATATGTGTCATGATTATTTTGATATATCTAATAGTTCGATATACCCAAACTCGTCCCTAACAAGTTTATAGTTACGAGTTCCCAGTACTCGGAACCACACCTTCCATCCCCGCATGCAGAAAAGAACAAAATAAAGCATGGCATTACCATTAACAAAACAACATATTAATAGCCAATAATAAAAATACTTTCCTGCTTCACTGCCTACATTCCAAAATGCGGTGATTTTTGTTTTCCTTTTGGTTTTCACGGCGTCCACTGGCACATCTATCTTTACACGAGATATTGTTTGCACCAGTTCGAGTCCGTGTACTTCAATAACGAAGAAATATTGGCCGAGGACATCGAATGCTGGAAGCACTTCTATCAGTGTCAGACGGCTTTCACTTGCGACATCCTCGGCTTCCTGGCTGCTTTTCGGCAGCATTACGACGGTGCTGCTGGTGGTGTCCGCGTTCAAAGGGCTTAGAGGAACGGCCTCGTCGTCGTCAACACTCAGAATACCTTCGAAGGACACTTCTTCGGCAACGCATCTGGAACGTTGGGGAGGTCTTCCCACAATTCAGCGATGCTGCCGTCTTGGTCCGGACTCACTGACTGGGTGGGTTCCGCCGTGAGTCCCGCGCGTCGGAAAAAGTTACGGAAAGTGTCGGGCTTCCTGTCGCTCCACAAGAGGCGCAATATCTCAGTCACCACCTCATCGCTTTGGTCGCGGTTATTCAACATCGAAATAGCCTCTCCGAGACCGTGCATTTTGACGACCACTGTAGGTATTCCGAGTTAGATATATCAGATGTGAACTTAGTTATATGGAGTATGTTTTGCGTGTATTTCCGCAACTGATTTATTTCTTTCGATATATAGTATCCTGGTATGTTATATTCAGGTTTGTCCGTATTATTTCTTGTATTGCCACCATGCTTTTGCTAAAATATATGGCACCTCTCCATTTGATAGCCTTACTCTTTTGTCCAATGGTTTAGCCAATCTTTATTACGCATCCTATATCGTTTGTAAACTGCATTTTACAATGTTTTTGATGTGATAATATAATTTATGTATTTCGTTTTCCTACACTGTTCTTGTTAGTAAATTTTACGCGTGACTTCTGTATCTTCGAGAAAATCGGGCAAGTTTCTTTTTCTGCCCCCTGGCTCATTGCGCTACATAATTGGCCGGTACGGTACTCTTAAAAAAAAAAAACTAAATAAACAAGTAGAGAATAAAAAACTAAAAACTAAATAAACCTAAAAACTAATACTAAATAAATAAATTACTCTAATAATATAAAATAGAAAATAAAATATAATAACAAAATAATAATAAATAAATAAAATAATAAAATAAAATACTCTAACAATGGACCATTCTAACAGCATTACCTGTCACGCGGAGGCAATTTGCACAACAGCCTGCTCCACCTGCATAGCAGCGCATCACAACACTTGCTAAATGCGAAAATGTCTTCCGCAAAGAAATCGTCAGCTGAGGCTTGCTTCAGTCGGGTGATCTCGCAAGGAGATACGTGTTTGCAAAACGATGTTTGCGTTCAAGTACTGGTTGAAGGCAACGCTGAAGAAGCATTGTAACTACTAACACCACAATAAAAGCGGAAACGCGCATGGTAAATCAACACCGTACAAAAACTTTATTCTATTTGGTAACAGCGAGTGGCCGCTCTAGAAGCCGCCCCATTCAGGTCTGTGAGCTACATTTGCAGGTGCAGCAGCGCGTCCCCTGAACTTTGTTATGAACTCTTCATTGGATTACAAAGACAACCAAAAACGCAGCCTCATTCCCCGGAATAAATGGTAGGTCGGTTTGGTACTGTTAGTTGAAGAGAGAGGGGGGAGCAAGGGGAGCGAGCGACGGGGTCTTCGTCCTTTACTTTCTTTATTATTTTTATATCACGCCGTTGGTCCGGTTGGTCACTGGTCAAAGCCCGGTTGGTCACTGCTACGGAGGGAGGTAAAATGAACACACACATTTTTGTTCTCGCGCGTGCCAAGCAAGCGCCGACTCAATGGTACTGCCTCTGAGGTGTGGTCTGTTGGCGCCGATCGCTTGTGTAATGCACTGAGCACACGCCATACGACGGCCATTCCATTGCGAATAAAAGCAACATATGAACTATTTGGATGGTTTAAAACACTGAAACGGCCACTATAAACCAGGGATTGCGCAGACAATACAGGTACTTAGAGCCACTGGCCTGGAAGCACACCAATTAGAGTTGATGGTAAGCAGACGACAAGACGGCAACAAAAACCGAAACGACAGAAGTGGGATGGGGAAGAATAGATTGAGCAGTAGCGACAGCCGTGGTCCTGTTGAAAGGGTAAATCTGTAGGGCACGCGGAGCGTTTGCTGAATACGTAACAGTCGCGACAATCAACAAAATTGGGCGGTGACGTGAATATTGTTTAGGTAAGTCGGAGCCTAGTGAGCGCTGACTTGCGTAAGTCTTCATTGAGTAGTCGGGGCCAGTAACCTTTGTCAGCCCTTATTTAGTGACTTCCCGTGAATACGGGCCTATATGCTTATACGTTCTATGTGATGAGGCTTACAACAAAAACAAACCACCACTGGCGGAACCAGCGAAGTTATTGAAGAAATCACTTCCGCAACTCGCACAAATTGTTAACTTGTTCAGAACAATACTAAGCTAAGGTAAAATAAAGGTTTCCTTTACATTCTCCTATGAAACTTCGTAATGATCTCTATGATGAACGGCCGGTGTAATTTGTGAGAAACACTTGAGCCTGCAGGGCCGACCTCATCTTTGCTAATTGTTAATATAGAGAACACTTCGTATACCGGCTGTATCGGAAGCACCCACTCCTCACTTAAGATCAGTCTTCATTGACAATGATGCTAACAGGCCGGCTTTGGCCCTGCAGAGTGCCTTCCCATCCTGCCTTCCCAGAACTACTGATTACATAGCCAGAGTTGTTAAACTACAGCACTATACTGACACCAATGTATGTGCAAGCGCTGCTAGCATTTCAAACACGTGTTTAGATTTCTATGCTGAGTACTATTCACCATATTTGAATGTTGTTCCAGAACTGCTTTGAAAGTTATTGTCAAGAAGTTCCTGAAAGACCAAACCTTTCTGGCAGCGGAAATAGAATGCACACCCAAATGATAAACGCTAGAGAATGGTCGGCACAAAACAACTGTCGTGCCTCGACAAACAAGTCAGGCCTTTGATTCTTCTTTGTTTATTCATAGTCCTCTAAAATGAAACAGCTCTTCTTTTTGGGGGGTAGCGGAGAGATACATAAAAGCTGTTAATATGTAGAAACACGACAGTGGTCGTGTACCTGCTGTTCTGCAACTCTTATGCAATTTGTATGGTTGTATGTACGAGGGGTTGATTGTGTGCAAGCCGGATGATTTGTCATTCTACATAATTTGCTTGTTTTCTGAACAGAAAGGAGTTGTTGGTCTTAGGCGCACCATCAGGTATTTCTGCCTTTTTCTTGTGTTGCTTTATTGAGGAGTTATATGATGAATTTATAGGTCAGTACTTACGATCGCTTAAACCGCCGGCCGACACAATATTTACAACGTTTTTGCAGCGTAGCTATTTATGTTCCGTTCAATCCGTGATTAGCGTCGCTCAAAGCTCGCCGCTGTAAAGTGGAGAGGAGTAAAGTGTAACACAAAGAAATGTGAGGAAAAGTCCGGCCCAGGCACGGATTCCGCCCTGCAGGTGGGGGGGGGTGCGCACGTAAAGGCAAAATGCATGTCGTGGTCGTAAATGCACCAGAGTTCTTCGCGTTGTATAACCAGAATATCAGATTGCGCTATGATCTCATTCGGGGCACCAGCATTTTTTTGGGTTGGTAGCACGGGCGTTGGCAGTAGGATTTGGCTGAGTTGAAGCGGGCTGTGGCTTAAGCCTTAGGTCGTTAAAGCTAGTGGAGACCTCCAGCTCATCTGTTCTTCTCTTTCCGCCTATTAATTCTGAAGGTGGCCGAATTTTTGTGTCTTGGGTGCATCTTAAAATAAAAACAAAATGCGGTTCCTGCTCATCAATTAGCGTTTAGCGCGGCTATCAATATTTTACAAAAAAATAGATATTTCAGCTACGTGGTGCCAGACCATGTTTCATTTGTCAGCAATGGCCGACACACTGGACGGATATTATTAAGCAATGTTCAAAGGACTGTGGGTGAGATTTTAAAAACGTACCAATATATGCGCACACTTATATCCACCATAAAGCTGCTGTAAGGCTCAGCGTTGATCACATCACCTTGCCACACCGATCAAGCTTGCTGATCACCGTCTACGAAGAAGTTGCTATGTCTGATGTCGACGATATTGTTGAGAGTGACCAATGTTTGCTTTTCGACCGGGGTGTCTCCATCGCAAGAGGCACTGCGTGCTTTAGGCGACAGAAATCCCACGTTTTGGTCCTTTATTTCATTTAGGACAACCAGCCTTTAAACAGGGTCGCTCACGTCACGTCTAAAGCAAGTGACGTTTCAGCGATAACCGATTTTAAAGGTGCATCCGAAGGGGTCTTTCTGTTTCCGGATTCCTTCGACGTGAACGCAGGGATGCCGCATGACAAACGGACAGAATTACTGGCTTTGCTGTGCCGCTAGAGCGAGTTTTTTCCACGAACTCAAAACTGCGCCAGACAGCTCAAGCTAAGCCAGTATTATAAACGAAGAAAGGAGCCCGATCTACACAACAGTCACCGTACGGCGTGTGTTCGTTCAAGCATTAAGGCATCCGGACGCACATCAAAGACATCCTCAGTGACGAAAATAAAAGCCATAAAGAAGCCCCTTGTCTACGCCATTCGCACTCGTGAAAAAAAAGACGGCGCATTAAGGTGCTGCGGTAACTACCGGTGACAGAACAACATCACTTAAAAGGATCTGCACCCTCGCCATAATTCGACAAAACCCTTGACCACGTCGGCCACGTGAAGTACTTCTCGTCGGTGGACCTGAAGAAAAGGTACTGTAAATTGAAGCGGACGAGGGAGACCGATAGACGACTGCTTTATTACTACGGAGAGCCTCTACGAGTTCAGAGTGATGCCGTTTCACCTGTGCACGTGACCAGCAACGTTTCAAAGAGTCATGACACAGTAATATGTGGCCTGAACTGGAACATCTGCCGTGTGTACCTCGATGACCTTATGGTATTCGCCCAGACTTTCGGTGAACACCTTAGAAGGTCGGAGTATGCCCTATAGGCGAATGTTACGTGGGGTTTAAAGCTGAAGCCTGAAAATTGCCGCTTTGCGTACGATGATATCAAGTTTTATTGGCCTACTGTCAATTACCCTGTAGTCCTGGCTAACCCGGCGAAGAATTTATTCATAGAAATTTTTCTAATAAAAGAAGGTTCCAACAAAAAGGCTTTACCAGAGCGTACGAGAGAGGCCCTAACGACATTAAAAAACTCGATTTCGTTTATTGTGGGTGGACGCACTTAAAGGGAAACATGGCATCGTAAGAGGAAATCTGTGGAGAGAGAAGCAAGTACGAATGTGTGTCGAAGACGATGGTCTTCGACACACATTCGTGACGAAGCAAGGAGAGGCGCGGGTACTTTTTCTTGACGTGCTTCATTTGTGAAACCATGGTTCCAGCGCACAGTTTTATAATGTGCTCGGAAAACTATTAGCGCCCGCTGCAAGCAACAAAAATTTTTTTTGAGGGGCGTATGAGGCTTGCTGAATGATAAATGTAAAAATTATTTTTTTGGCTCCAGATGCTCAGCTGAATAAACATTTTTGCGGATTCACGTGATACATTTTATTTACCCTTGATGTACTCTTTACCCTCAGGGACATCAGCTGTTACAAAGAGGAAGAGAGAAATAAAGAACTTTAAAAACAGCAGGACGGCTACAAAATCTGAGCACTGGGTGTGGAATTTAATGGCGCCGCGTAACTAATGGAGACCTTGAAGGCTTGAAGGTGATTTCGCTTCAAAGTGATCATCGCTGCAAAGGAGTCAAGATGAATGTTAGTTCGCAAGTTTGGCATACACATTTAGCGAGTGATCAATGCGCGAGGGCTAATGACTGGGTCTGTGCCCCCGAAATATCGAGGATTTAGGCGTATATAAATAAATTATGGGGAGGTTTATTGGCAGGACGGCAGCAAGGCGTTGAAACGCAAAGAGGCTCAGCTGAGTCCGAAGGGGTTCTGCCGTGCGCGCCCAGCTCTCGAGACAACAAACTGGTGATGATGATCTTGAGTCTTGCCATGATGATGATACAGGTAGCATGAGGTAATACGCTCCGCTGGCTGTTCTTCCAACTTCACGGCTGTGTAGCTGTGCTGATAGCGTTACGTCGATGGTGGCAAGTCTTCCTCGTTACAATCACCCCCCGCGGCGAAAAGAGCCAACCTGGCGACTTAGGGACACGACAAAATAAGAGGATCGTAGTATGGCTTGAGGCGCTGAGCGTGGACAATTTCGCGTCCACGGCGGCGAAGATCCGTCGAAGGCGTCAGTGGCTCCACGACATAGTTGACGGGAGAGGTACGCTCGACTACACGGTATGGGCCGTGGTACTTCGAAAGAAGCTTGCTGGATAGGCCGGCAGTAGTAGACGGTATATAGAGCAAGACAAGAGAGCCGGAAGGAAATTCAGCTGATGGCTTGGAGTCATCACGACGGTGTTTTTGTTGTGACTGCTCTTCCGTAGTGAATGCGCGGGCAAGCTGTCGGCACTCCTAGGCGTACGAAGTAGTCTCAGAAATCAGCGCGTATTCTGAGGCGTCTGGTCGATACGGAAGGATGGTATCCAGGAGACACGATGGTTCGCGTCCGTAAAGAAGAAAGAATGGGGAAAAGCCGGTAGTGGCCTGCTGAGCGGTATTGTAGGCGTATGTTATAAATGGGAGGACCTGGTCCCAATTCGTGTGGTCCGAAGAGACATACATTGCTAGCATATCGCCCAAGGTACGGTTGAAACGCTCCGTAAGGCCATCGGTCTGTGGGTGGTAGGCTGTAGCGGTCCTGTGGGTAACGCGCCATGCTGCGAGTTGGGCTTCAATGACCTCGGAGAGGAATACACGGCCCCTGTCGCTGAGCAGTTCACGAGGCGCACCGTGTCGGAGCACGAAACGATGTAAAAGGAACTTTGCGACGTAACGTGCAGTGCCGGCTGGTAATGCGGCTGTTTCAGCGTATCGGGTGAGGTGGTCGACGGCGACTATAATCCAGCGGTTGCCAGTAGCCGTTAACGGTAAAGGCCGGTACAAGTCAATACCAACACGATCAAAAGGTCGGGCTGGGCATGGCAACGGCTGCAAAGCACCTGCCTGTGGGTCCGGTCGTAACTTTCGGCGCTGGCAGTCGGCACAAGAGCGAACGAACTTGCGGACAAACGTGTACATTCCGCGCCAGTAGAAGCGCAGCCAGAGGCGTTGGTATGTCTTGAGCACTCCAGAGTGGGCACACTGCGCATCTGCGTGAAAGGAGTTGCAGATTGTAGAGCGCACGTGGCAAGGGATGACAAGCAGCCATTTTCGGCCTTCGGAGAGGTAGCTACGGCGGTAGAGAAGCTCATCACGAATGGCCAAGTGGCGTGCTTGACGGCGGAGGGCTCGGGGTGCTCATGTCGTCGCCGGGTGTGAAAGGACAGCCAAAATTGAAGAAATCCATGGGTCTTTGCGCTGCTCGGCTGGCATGTCAGCAAAAGGAAGGGGCTCGCCAACACTGTCTGCAGCGTCGAGAGATGCAGAAGCGAAAGTGACAGGTGAGCGAGATAGCGCATCGGCATCGGCATGCTTGCGGCCAGAGCGGTATATCACGCGAATATCGTATTCCTGGAGCCGAAGAGCCCAACGCCCAAGTCGTCCGGATGGGTCTTTCAACGAAGACAGCCAACAAAGAGCATGATGGTCCGTCACGACATCGAATTGGCGACCGTATAAGTAGGGGCGAAATTTGTCGATGGCCCATACGATGGCTAGGCACTCTTTCTCCGTGACGGAGTAGTTGGATTCCGGCTTAGTAAGAGTACGGCTTGCGTAAGCGACGACATACTCGTCAAAGCCTGCTTTTCGCTGCGCAAGCACAGCGCCCAAGCCGACACCACTGGCATCGGTATGAATTTCCGTCGGCGCACGTGGGTCGAAGTGCCGGAGAATGGGTGGAGAGGTCAAGAGGCAGCGTAACGTGGAAAACGCCTCATCGCATGTCGGTGACCAAGCAGAAATGTCTTTGTCTCCGCTAAGAAGCTTGGTTAATGGTGATATAACAGCGGCAAAGTTAGGGACAAATCGACGGAAATAAGAACACAGTCCAATAAAACTTCGTAGTTCTTTCGTGCTGGTCGGTTTGGGAAACGCAGCAACAGCTTGAAGTTTAGCTGGATCAGGGAGAACACCATCCTTTGAGACTACATGACCCAAAATAGTGAGCTTCCGGGCAGCAAAATGACATTTCTTAAGATTGAGTTGAAGGCCGGCATCGTTCGGGCATTTCAATACTTGTTACGTTACGTCGATGGTGGCAAGTCTTCCTCGTTACAATATATATATATATATATATATATATATATATATATATATATATATATATATATATATATATATATATATATATATATATATATATATATATCTTCCATTCTGTGTTCTCACAAGAATGGACGCTCAACAGCTGCGCATCAACATTAAGCTTTTTATGTATGTCAGACATGCCTGAGGTCGAGATAAGCTACGAAGGTATCGTATCGCTTCTACTAAACATCAATAATAAAAAGTCTGTCGGGCCGGATGGCATACCAAGTGCATTTTTGCAGAGGTATGCAGAGTGGGTTGCTGGGTATCTCGAAATCATTTTTTCCGCGTCCCTTTCCCAATCTTCGGTGCCGAAAGATAAGCTGGTGGCGAAAGTTCTCCCAGTGCATAAGTCAGGTGACCGCCACAAAATTGAAAACTATAGGCCCATTTCACTAACCTGTGTGTGTTGTAAGCTTTTTGAACATATAATATCAAAATCCATTTCTACGTACCTCGAAAACGCTGGTGCCTTTTTCAAACATCAACATGGCTTCCGCCAAAAGGTTTCAACGATCACACAACTTACCGAGGTAATAAATGACTTTTCTCTTGGCCTGAATAATAAAAAGCAAATTGATGCAATATTTTTAGATATGTCAAAAGCATTTGTCAGGGTACCACACGATAACCTAATCCACAAATTATTACGATTAGGAATTACCTGCAGTGTATTAAAGTGGATAACCGCTTATCTTTCAGGTAGGACTCAATTTGTAGAGGTACATGGCATCAAATCTCGCGAGCTAGAAGTTACCTCTGTGGTTCCGCAGGGGTCCGTTCTGGGCCCCATCCTTTTTCTAATGTATATAAATGATATTGCTTCTGACATAGATGAGACAATTACTGTACGTCTTTTTGCAGACGACTGTCTAATATACCGGGAAATTAATGACAGCAACGACCACGCGCTACTTAGCAAAGGTCTTGCATCGATTGAAAAGTGGTGTGAACGTTGGAAAATGAAACTAAATAAAGAAAAAACGGTTGCTTTACGTGTTACTAACAAAACCACAAATGTCCATAGTTTCCCATATGCACTAGAAACTGGCGAGATAAGCATAGTCAAAGCAGTAAAATATTTGGGTGTGACTATTAACAATGACCTAAGTTGGGCTTCGCATATTACTAATGTTTGTTCAGATCCCGAAAAAAAGCTCTGGTTTCTCCGTAGAAAACTAAAACTGGCACCCCCATCGGTGAAGCTATCTGCCTATCTAACAATTGTCAGGCCAACATTAGAAAACGGTAGCATCATCTGGGATCCGCATCATAGAGGTTTGATTGATAAACTTGAAAAAGTGCAAAAAAAGGCGGCTCGGTTCATATTATCACTTCATTCACGCACTGACTCTGTCTCAGATATGCTTAAAATTCTTAACTTGCCAGCACTAGCAGATCGCCCCACACATGCGCGCCTCAAGTTTTTCTTTCTACTTACCCAGAATGCCTTTAAAATAGAAACAACCCAATACCTAATTCTGAGACAAGGTAGAAACATGCGAAACACAAATAGCCGCGCTTTCACGGTACCGCAACTCCCCATCAACACTTACGCATATTCTTTTTTTCCACGCACAATACGTCACTGGAACGCATTACCAGAATCGGTCGTTCTATCTCGGACTGCTTCGGAATTTGAGAACCGCCTTCTTGCGAGCCCTAGTACAAATGTACCTAACCTACTTTGTTAGCAGTGCTGAATGAATGTTTGCACACACATGTGTGTGTATGTATATGTATGTTTATATGTATATGAATATGTATGTATAGATTTCTTTATTGTACTCATTAGCTTTTCTGTATTTTATTGCGTTTGTTTGGCATTATTTATTTGCATTGTTTGTGCAATAATATAGGTATGCACGATTAAGTGTTTGCTTTTGTGCGTTCTTACGGACGCTTATATGTTATTACAAGAATTTTGTAACCCCACCCTGTATCGGCCTCACCGGCCAACAGTATGAGTAAATAAATAAAAAAAATATATATATATATATATTGAGAGGCAGTGCTAGGAGACTTGGAGGACGACGTTTATTCGATGAGCGGTACCCTGGCCAGAACAGGATCAACCAGGATTGCGATGATCGCGCGTCCGAGAAAGACGACGAGCGATGAGATGATGATGGACGCACCCAATGCAGCGACGACGACGAAACACGAAGGCGGTATTGGCCAGTCATAATACTGAGCTATGGCCTGATGACAGGACGTTTAAGATCCGCGTTTACAATATTATCCCCCCTCCGCGGAAGCGGCCATCCTGGCCGTCACAGTCAGGTAGAGGAAGCCCGTCGAATAAAAGGCTTGATTCGGGAAACATGAACGATCTCAGTTCCACGTCACCGGCGGTCACTGACACCGGAAGTAGGGGTTACGCGGTAGTTAACTGGTGAGGTCTGCGCGAGGATTGTGTAGGGGCCAATGAAGCGGGGAAGGAACTTCTCACATTACCCAGGGACACGAAGAGGAGTACACAATAGGACTTCTTCCCCAGGTTGGTAGGAGACAGAACGATGGCTCTCATCGTAGCGGGACTTGCGGCTGTTTTGGCAGGCTGCTGTGTTCATACGGGCAAGGCTGCGGCAGTGCGCAAGTCGGGAAACAAACTGGTCGGGCAGGCTTGCAGTAGAAGATCCGGGTGCAGAAAGGAACGATGTGTCAAGTACCGAAGAAGGGGAACTGCCGTAGACAAGGAAGAAAGGAGAGAATTCTCTGGTTTGTTGTACAGCGGTGTTGTAGGCGTAGGTGATAAAAGGTAAGATGGTGTCCCAGTTGGTGTGGTCCGGTAGAATGTCAAAGGAAATCATGTCGGAAAGAGTACGGTGGAAGCGCTCAGTGATGCCATTTGTCTGCGGGTGGTAACTGGACGTAGTCTTGTGAACGGTTTCAGCGGCACGAAGAACTTCGGAAAGAAGAGTAGAAAGAAACGTTCTTCCGCGGTCACTAAGCAGAACGCGAGGTGGACCATGGCGCAGGAAGATTGCTTGCAAGAAGAATTCCGCAACCTTTGAAGCGCAACCCGTGTGAATAGCCGCTGTTTCGGCATAGCGGGTCAGGTGGTCAACCGCGGTGACAACCCACCGATTACCGGCTGGGGTGGCTGGAAGGGGTCCGTACAGATCGATCCCTACAACTTCGAATGGAGTCGAAGGACAGAGAAGGGGTTGTAGCGTCCCAGCTGGACTCGAGGTGGGTTGTTTACGGCGTTGACACGGTTCACAGGATGAAACGTATTTGGCAACACTTGTTGAAAGCCCAGGCCAAAAGAAGCGGCTTTTTATGCGATCGTATGTCTTTATGTAGGCAAGATGACCAGCGGTAGCATCGTCGTGAAAAGTACGTAATATCTCTTGCCGAAGGGAACGCGGAACCACAGGGACCCATTTGTCGCCAGTAGGATGATAGTTGACGTGGTAAAGGCAGCCGCCATTCATGAGTTTAAATTTGTTCAGTTGTCGACGTGAACGGCTGTTGAGAGGTTGGGTTGAACCGTCTAGAAGGTCGATAAATTTGCGGCAGTACGTGTCAGCTCGTTGTAAGGAGAGAAGATTAGAAGGTAACGCCGAGCTGACGGGCTCGGTGGAGGCAATAGTAATAGCTGGCTCTGACGGAGGTGGCGCTTGACAACTTTCCTCTGTTGACAACAGCGGACAGCGTGAAAGTGCATCGGCATCGGAGTGCTTTTTGCCGGATTTGTACACCACGTCAAAATCGTACTCTTGCAGCTTAAGTATCCAGCGGCCAAGGCGTCCGGTTACATTCTTGAGAGAGGATAGCCAGAAGAGTGCATGGTGATCCGTTACAACGGTGAAGTGACGACCATACAAGTATGGTCGAAACTTTTGAACGGAGCAAACTACAGCCAGGCACTCCTGCTCAGTTATTGCGTAGTTCCGCTCGGCAGGCGTCAACGTCCGGCTGGCGTAGGCAACCACCTGCTCCAAAGATGTTGCATTGCGTTGCAGGAGCACAGCACCAATACCATGTCCACTGGCGTCGGTGTGGAGTATCGTCGGAGCGTTGTCATTAAAATGGCTAAGTACGGGTGCAGAAGTAAGAGCCTTTTTGAGCTCCAGGAATGCTGATTCACATTCGTTAGACCAGGTAAACGGTGTGCCAGTAGCTAAGAGCTTTTTTAAGGGTGAAGCTATTGCAGAAAAGTTCCGAATGAATCGACGGAAGTATGAAGCCAATCCAAGAAAATATCGAAGTTCTTTCTGACGAAGGGGTCGCGGAAAATTTATTACGGCTCTCGTTTTATCCGGATCGGGGCGAATGCCATCTTTGCTCACAGCGTGCCCCAATACTTTGATGGATGTGGTTGCAAAGTGGCATTTTTTTGCATTGAGTTGGAGACCGGCCTCGCTCAGGCAAGTTAATACTTGGTCCAGGCGTTGAAGGTGGTCGGCAAATGAGGACGAAAAGATAACAATGTCGTCCAGGTAACAGAGACACGTTTTCCATTTAAAGCCACGAAGGACATTGTCTTTCATTCTTTCAAATGCAGCGGGAGCATTGCAAAGCCCGAATGGCATTACATTAAATTCGTAGAGGCCATCGGGTGTTGCGAAAGCTGTCTTGTCTTTGTCAGCTTCGTGCATGGGGATCTGCCAGTATCCCGATCGAAGATCGAGACTAGAAAAGAATTCTGCCCCTTGCAAGGTGACGAGCGCGTCGTCGATGCGCGGCATCGGATAAACATCCTTGCGAGTGATCTTGTTGAGGGCCCTGTAATCCACACAAAACCTCACGGAACCGTCTTTCTTCTGAACTAGCCCCACAGGTGATGACCAGGAGCTAGCCGAGGGACGAATAATATTTCTCTTCAACATGTCGTCCACGTTTTCTTGAATAATTTTACGTTCTTTAGGTGAAACGCGGTACGGGCGCCAACGGACGACACAGGAACCATCCGTTTCGATACGATGAGTGGCCAGAGAAGTCTGCCCCAGAACAGAAGAGTTCGTGTCAAATAAAGCTTTGTGCTTTTTCAGTAGGGTCAATAGGGTGTTCGTTTGCTCTGTTGAAAGGTCGGGATTGATATTCGCACCAATAGGGACAGCCGGTGGTTTAAGATCAGCAGAAAATATCCACTGTTGCAAAAGACTCAAGAGCACAAACGTCTATGGCATCATCGGGGGGCACAGAAGCAATAGCGGCGTGTTGGGGTACCAAGGGGGTCTCCGACGTCAAATTGATAGCGGCGAGATAGGCAGACCCACGAGAAAAACGGACAAGGCACGGCGGTATTAACAGTCCTTTAACAAAGAATTTTTCCGTTGGTGTAATCAACACGTCGCCGGCAACAATTTGGTCTGATGACACAGAAAGAACAGCTTCTTGGCCAGGGAAAAGTGTACAGTCAGAGGTCGTCACCAAACGTAGATCTGACGCGCTATCGACACTTGCGAGCTCTCTTCTTGCGATATCAATCAATGGCTGACCACAGGAGATGATAGCAGATGCCGAACGTAAAAAGTCCCAACCCAGAATTACTTGATAGACGCACGAAGAGAGGACTGCAAATTGAACGTGGTGACGACTGTCATTGATGAGTATGCGCGCAGTACAATATCCTGAAGGCCGAATCATATCCCCGTTCGGACTACGCAGAGCTGGGCCCGAATAAGGAGTCCTCACCTTTTTTAGTCGAGAGCACAAACGTTCATGAATGATAGATATGCTGGCACCCGTGTCTACCAATGCGTCAACAGGAATTCCCTCAACAATGACAGTCAAAGTGTTCCATGGCCGGTCCGGGGGTCTTACATTTTCCCTTTGTGTTGCAGTTTCGCCCCCCAAAACTGCAGGACCTAGTTTTCCGGCGCATGGCTGGTATCATGCAAGACTGGTCGCCGAGGCGACACAGCCCGACGGCGTGGTGATGGTGACCGGCGTCGTTCGTATCGGGAGTTGCGAGGGAAGTCAGCGGGGCCAGGTGGAGAGGGAGAACGACGTGGCGGCGACGTATACCGCTGTTGGCGGAAGCCGTAGCTAAAACGCATGTTATCGCGCTCGTAAGTGTCGTAGCCACGTCGCTCGTCCTGTTGACGCCGGCGGCAAAACCGGGAGATGTGGCCACGTATACCGCAGTAATAACACACCGGTCGGCCCACAGCTATGTCTTGTCGGGGTGGTCGCCATGCTTGGTAGGGAGAACGGGGACCCAGAGCCGTAGGAATGGCCGCCACATAGTTGGTCGCAGGTTGAGCCAGGATCGGGGTCAGCGGCATGGATGGTCGCCGAGCAACCTCTGAGTAAGATGGAACCACCAGAGGAGTCGGAGGGTCGGGAGGAGTGAGGCCTGGCATAGCGGAGAGTTCCTCTTTAACAATTTCCCGTAGGCCGGTTGCAGAAGGCTGAACATAGGCACCAGGAGCACAAGGAGAATGGTAATCACGGAGCTCTTCACGGATGATAGCCCGTATCAGCGCCCGCAGGTTGTCATCTAAGGGGTACTGCGGCGTGATGACCTCGTGCTGCAGACGGATAGACTGCAGTACGTCCAACCATTGGCAGGTCGTGGTTACATCAGCGACAGTCGGCGGGTTTTGAAAAGCGAGAGCCGTGAATGCAAATTGATTGATGCCCTTCATGATGTGACGAACGCGGTCTCCCTCCGACATGTCGCTGTTAACGCGGCGGCACAACGCAAGAACATCCTGAATGTACGGGGTGTAAGTCTCGTGAGCCTGCTGGACACGGCTTTCCAGCTTCTTTGCGGCTTCAGAGAGAGCAGCGGAAGAGCCGAAAATCTGGCGCAGTTGCGTCGTGAAGTCCGGCCAGTCACTGATATGGCGCTCATTGTTCAAAAACCATGTCTTGGCTGCTTTGTCCAGGGACCACGAGACGTTTTGAAGCTTCGCGTGGTAGTCCCACCTGTTAAAAGCACTGACGCGTGCGAAGGTATCAAGCCACTCCTCGACGTCCTCACCCGGAAGGCCATTGAACATCGGCGGATCCCGCTGGTGGCTGGTTACGAAGTAAGGTGGGAAAGCGGCTGAACCCGCACCGCCGGTTCGGCTGCCGGTTCCGCTGGAAGGTTCCGCTGTCATAGGCATGGTGTCTTGCGGTAAGCGACGACCCGAACGGAGCTCCAGGTGTGCACTCAGAGATGGAGGGCAAGGGATCAAACCGCACGCTCCACCACTTGAGAGGCAATGCTAGGAGACTTGGAGGACGACGTTTATTCGACGAGCGGTACCCTGACCAGAACAGGATCAACCACGATGGCGATGATCGCGCGTCCGAGAAAGACGACGAGCGATGAGATGATGATGGACGCACCCAATGCAGCGACGACGACGAAACACGAAGGCGGTATTGGCCAGGCATAATACTGAGCTATGGCCTGATGACGGGACGTTTAAGATTCGCGCTTGCAATATATATATATATATATATATATATATATATATATATATATAATATATATATATATATATATATATATATATATATATATATATATATATATATATATATATATATACATATATATATTTTTATATATATATATATGTGTATATATATCTGTAGGGCAGTTGAACTTTTTAGGATGGTAGAGAAACCAAGCAAAGAAAACTTTGAACACGGTAAAAGCAAAAGCATGATTGTTGCCAACGTTTAAGCAAAGAGACTTGCTTTCGTTAGGGCAATCTCTCGCCTGGCTGGCAGGCTTTATACAGGGGTAGGTTCCCAGGTGAGAAGGGAGAAGGAAAGGAGGAAGTGAAATTCAGAAAGCGGATTGTTTCGGGAGTATGTCGGGGGAGATATTGGGGAGCAAAGAAGGTTGTATAGTTTGAGCAGCGAAGTAGGTCACAGGGAGTCAGCCGGGGGTGATATTCGGTGAGATTCTGGAGAGAAAGGATGAGAGGGTGTTTGTTGACCCGCCGCGGGGCATACGAAAATGTTCTCAGAACCGCCGGAACCAGGCCAGGCGGTGATAGTGGGGCCCTTATCAGAAACTATCTGCAAGCCTCAGGTGAAAAGAAAAGGTAGAGAAGGGGGGAAATAACAGGTCAAGGAAAAAAGAAAAAAAGAGAAAAAAAAAACAAGGAAGGAAACCACACAAACCCACACACAAAAGAAAAAGCAACAACGCGGCAACCTAAATGGCACGTGTCACCCACGGCAACATTTCTGGAACAGGCCTGTCCTGAAACTCAAAAACGAAAAGATAAAGTTAGAGTGACGTACGGGGCACAAGACCACGCTGAGTAAAAAAATTGAGAAATAAAAATAATAAAATAGAATTCCAAAAGCAAAGGTTGGAGGGATGCGGGCGAGTATTAGGCTAGAAGCTAAGGAATGGAAATAAAAGAAATTAGGCGACCAGGTAAAGATCAGAGGGAAGGGTAAAAGTCTTTGGATAAGGTATGTGCAAGACAGTGCCTATTTCTGTATTCCTGGTGAATATCGCAAGGATTCCAAGTTGTCCCTAGACGCATAATCCCAGTAGGTTCCATGGAGTATAATTTGTGAATTAAATAGGATTCTCGGTATTTTCTGTCCCTAGGAGACCTGAATTTCGACTGAAGTATATGCAACTTAAGGTCATCAAAACTGTGGCCTGGTTGGTTGAAAATTTGCGCTACAGCTATGGAGGATTTGCTAAGAGTATCTGCCCGGGGATCATTACGGCGTAGGCTCATAGGTTGACTCGTTTCGCCTATATACTGTTTGTGGCACATTGAGCATTCCAACATATACACAATGTTGCATGAAGTGCACGTAAAACTTGAATTATTCTTCTGCACATAATTACTGGCTGGGCTTTCCTTCTCCCCTCTCTCCTGGGGACCTACCCCTATATAAAGCGTGCCAGCCAGGCGAGAGATTGCCGTGACGGAAGCAAGTTTCTTCGCCGAAACGTTGCAACAATCGTGCTTTTACCTTGTTCAAAGTTTTCTTTTCTTATATATCTATATATATAGAGATATTTGTGTGTACTCAATCAGAATATGCTTAATCAGCCTGTGTTAGGAAAAAGTTTTAACTTGCGATAAAAATAGCGGGGAAATCTTGTTCTGTGAGACAGAAATTTTATTTTCCCTGGGAAGATAGGGCTGCTTAGGCTCGAGGGTGATTTGACTCGAAACGAAAGATTTAACACCTATTACAAACCAACCACATCTGAACGTTTTAATGGTTTGTAGTTTGCAGGTAGTCCTGCCTACGGAGTAGGTAGTTCAGGCAACACCCATGTCAAAACATCTGCACAAAGCAAGTTTGGACTCTATTACGGGCTTTATTCAACTATTGGAAACAAAATATACATGGCACAGGAGACCCATTCTCAACAGCACTTCGATGTCAGGAGGCTTACGGCACGACGGGACGGGCGGCCCACCGCTTGCTGTCGTGCGGACTCCGTAAAGGTGAGTGGCGGCGGCTGGTCTCTCCTGACTGGAGGCTCCCCTCCTGGCAAGCGCCGCTGCGATTATCTAGTGTGGCCCCCTTTCATCGCAGAGCACTTCTAAAGTTTGCTCCTAGACGACAGAAGAGGTAGGGCGCGGGAATTCGAACGTGAGAACGCGAGATTCCTGAATGGAGAATACCTATAAGTTGTACCTGATGTAACAAGATGATTCTGTGCGCCACAGAACGCTCACGGTTTCCCTGAATTTGGCGGAACGCGCTTGTATTCGGAACGCTTCATTATATTTTCCATCGTGAATGTCCGAAAGTTTGCAGCTAAGAAATGTTGTTCCTTGAAGCTCAGGAAATCCATGAATTTCTGTCGCGCAGCGAAGCAAGGCCGTCGTCAGCCACCGCCATGGTTCAGGGCTTCGTAACCAAGGCCCTGTACATCGTCGACAGCACGGATTAGGTCTGCGCTACCGTCTACGGGGCTCCGGCGGGCCGAAGGGCACGTGACCGTGAGCGAGCCATGGTCGTGCCGTTTGACTGACCCGGCTGAGGTCTCCATCGCATCGTAACCTGTGGTCGTAAGGGAACGCTGACGGCGCAAGCGCAGCTACGAGGGCGACGTGGCGGCTCGCGTCCACCTACGACAGACCGTGAGCGCGTTCCGTTCTCTGGAAGTTTATACGGGGATGTTCGCGGACCTGTTCGTCGCGGGCATTGGAGCGGACCACTTGGGGTTTCCCTTTAGCCTCATTCTCGTCTTACGTTTAGTGTGTAACCTTTTGTTGTTGATTAAAACCTCTGCCCTGTGACGTCTGTAAATATGTCTTCTCCTCGTTCGCCCTAAGAGCATTCCCTTTCTGTCGCGTGATCTGGGCGAACCATTACACATGAATCGGGAACCTGCTAAAGATAACGTCATCCAGTATTGTGCCCATATACACATTAAGCAACGCTAATCAGGAAACCCTAAAAGCTAGTTTGCAAACACCCTTGAAAGATACGGGCACGGCAGACGACAGCTTTTCGGGACCGGACTATTCTAGAAGTGTCGAGATGCTCTTTCTCTAACCTTTAGCCCTCGTCCCTTCTGTGCGGTTTACGTGCTACACCTTGCCGACCGGTGGTGTGCCCTGATCGACAGCTGGTTTTTCACGTCTTCGTGCAGTCACAACAAAACGTTTGTGTGTCGAATGTTGACGCGGCTATCTACCAACAGGCATATTTGAATAGCCACGGTACATGCGCGGCTGTATCGCGTTCAGGGTCTTCTTTGGTTGTTTTTAGTAAAGCAAAGCTTTCTACCTCTACCCGCCGACGGTTTCGTTACATGCGCCACAAGAAACTCCAACCAGGGTAAATAAAACTACTTGCACCGCTAGCGATCAATCTTCAACCCGAAGAGCAGCAGAGCGAGAGCCCACCGTCGCAGCCACGCAGCTACGCCCACCCGGGGAGACGACGACACAGACGCTGGTTTTGATTCAGGGGCTTAGAAAGGGGAGGGCGATTTGAACGCGACACAAGAAACAAGAGAGTCGGGGAAGCGGTAAAAGTCATGACGCAGTAGCCGCGCGTGCTGCCCTCCTCACCATTCGAAAAACAATCGGCTCCGTTTGAGTTTTGCCGGGGCACGGCTGGGGTACAGTGGTGGCGTCCGCCGCGGGAGCACGGCCGTGGCCTACGCTGCTGCGTTCGGAATGCCGCCCGAGCGAATCTCAGGTGACAGCTAAAGCAGAACCCCTCCAGCGACGCCTTCAATTCATCACAGGCAGCGATGGGCAGACCACGCAATATGAACAATGCAGGAGAGCGGGGATACAAAGGTCAGAGAAAAGAACAGTCCGTCTCTCTCGCGGGCGCCGTAAGCAGGATCCGACTCATGCTGCTAGAGGCACTTTAGTGAATTCAAGTCACGGCGCATGGCCGATTCTTGTTGGTGTAGTCTAGAGCTTTGCTTTACAACCACCTTCACAGCGTTCATTGGAGGCAATTTTTTGTTACCAATGGAGAGGGAACGCCGGCAAATTTTTTCTTATTGATTGCCAAACCCAGCCCAACAGAAGAACATTCAACAAAAGAGCTGGCGCGGACATGGGTGACGTCAAGCCCAACCACCGGCCAGTTTGCTTTCGGTGTCGCTGTGTAGGTTCCTTGAGCGGCCTTGTTTCTCGGGACATCAGATAGATGTGGCGGCTGCTTGATCAAGGTTTCCGAGTACCGGCGTGTTAGGCACCGCGCATGGATTCGGCTCGCAAAATGCGTCCGACGAACGCCGAATGGCTGGATTCTGAAGTGATAGCACTCCTTGCATAACATGGGCTAAGCTACACAAAAAGCATATATAACATCAAAAAGGCATTTTAGGCGCCACAAACCACATTGGGTACTCACCTTGAAATAGGCACTAAAAGGTGCAATAAATGTTTTAAAGTACTTTCTTTCGTTCTGTTCATACTTCTTTGTAATTGGGCTTGATACGGACTTCGGAAAAGAATGGGCGTTTTGTGTAAAGGTAAAGCCGGTGCTGATGACACGTGCGTTGGCACTGAATATATGGGAGCTTTCTATTGTGTCATTCGTGTAGAATATTTCAAAAACACAGAGGCGGGGTATGGTATGATGGGCTGCAAGTACCGGTAGTTGTAATAGTTTTTATATTATTTAACACTGGATGACTGGGAATAATCGCAAGCCATAAATCGAGCTGCCCGATTTCGGATGCTTTCAAGGGTGGAGATGAGGTAAGCGTAATACGTTTCCCACATATATGAGGCTTTTTTTGTCTTCGGCCAAGCAAGAGTTGTGTAGAGCTGCAGTTATGTGAAGTAGGCGCTCGAGAGAATTTACTTCTTGGAATGCCAAGACCGGTTCGCAATATTAGTAATATTTTCCGTGTGTTGGTGCCACGAAAGGTTTTGCGAAATATGAAACCAAGGTATTTATAACTCCAGATGAAGGATGGATGCGCGCCGTTATTGCCGTAAGTAGTTTCAGTGGTGTTCCTGATTGGTTGCGTTACCCTCAGGCACTTGCACTTGTGTACGATTAGATTAATTAGCCAGGTGTGACAGCAAGGGCAAATTGTGTTAAAGTTCGTTTAAATATTTGTGCGATGGGATTGTTTAGATATCTTTCACTATATAACACTGTGGTGGGCTCGGCCACGTTAGGCTCTTTCCGAGAATTTGAGACTAGATGTCGGGCGTGAGACAACGCAGGCGATTATATTGCGAGACTGAACGGACGACGGTCATGACCGTGAGATGAGCAACAAAAACGGACGATAGCACTTGGCGTGACGGTCCCCTCAACACTAAGGCTAAAACACCCGGAAAAACAAAATGACCTATGCGGCTGGGTATTGCCGACACGGCGGCGTAGCATCGTATGTCGTAGGGTTGTCTCTCGTAATCACCCTCCCCGGCGGTAGTTGTGCGCGCCCGGCCCTGGTTGCTGCCCCCGAGCGGAGGACCAGTGGGCGCCGGGAACTTCGAACAGAGGGTCACTCCCACACCGGACGCCGAGCGTGATCCCCTGCCTGTCGTGCCGCGTCGTAGAAACAGGTCGTCTCTCCCAGCCTCGGCGTCTTCACTGATGGGACTGCTTCACCCGCTCCAGCAGACCTTCCGCCGACCGCCCACGCCAGACTCTTTCCCGCTCGAGCACATTGCGGCACACACCCTGTTTGCGATTGTCCAGGGGTCTTGCATCTGGGGGGTTGCACTGTTCACCTTTCGGCCACATCACAGCAATGACCCCTCGTTTTTAAAAGTTTTGTCCTGCAAAACTATTCAGGCACACGCCACATCGCTGAGGAGGGTCGGTTCGAAGAGGATGGATCACCAAGCCAAAAAACAATGTGATGCTCAGAATTTTCTAAATAGGGAAAACATCACAGGTCTCGCACTTAGGGCACGCAAGTGCAATGCAAACACACAAGCAAACGGCGATCTGAGACTGCTAACCGTGCATATAAGCACTACCGCCTGCGTAAATATCTCAAGCAAAACGATTCACATCCGTTGCAATGGTAGATACGTTTATGGGTGCAGTTTAAACTGCATTGGGAAGTCCCTATTTTGGTGATCGACAACCTAGCACCTAACTCGAGAATCTCAAGCAAAACGATTCACATCCGTTGCAATGGTAGATACGTTTATGGGTGCAATTTAAACTGCATTGGGAAGTCCCTATTTTGGTGATCGACAACCTAGCACCTAACTCGAGAATCTCAAGAGCTTTGGATGTGGTTTCTTTAGAAAGCTGTGGCTAGTATAAGAGACTGTGCGGAGGATGTCGCTGTCCCCATCTGGCGAACATATCCCAGCCTTGTGCTAGTCGGTAGGGGTTGATCTACATACCGCGCAAGACCTAATGCAGCGTTTGGTGTCCCGTCGCACGCCCAGCATATGCAAGTTCTCCTGAACACAGTACATCGTTCTACAGACAGTCTAATGACTGCCTCTGCCGTTGTTATGGGCCGGTCGGAGAATACGGCCCCGATAGGGTTGTCGAAACACAACTTGTGTGCTTGTTACGCCGGTTGCGAGTTTGTATCGCCGGTACAGAACGTTCCCCGCATGACCGAAGTTATAACGGTTGCCTTTTTTATGAGAAAGCCTCGCCCATTTTCCGGAAGCAACCTTTCAATGTAAAGTCCTTGCACTGTTCCTCGATGAGTTGATCATGGGGAGCTTGTAATACGGCGTCAATTGGTGATTCCTCCAAGGGCAGCAGGTCGTCTGCAGTTCGGGCAACGGCGGAAACCAAAACTGAAGTTTTGCTGCTTGAGGGTGTATCGAAGATGTCCATCTATGCTGGCGCTTGGGATGGCGGGAGTCTACGCTTCCAGTTCAGATCTGGATTTTGTAAGTTCCATACACGTGGGAGATTGCCCACTATGAGATCGTAAATGGGGTTCTCCAAGCAAGCAGCGCTTACTGCCCCGGTAAAGTAAGGCGTCTCAAACTGAATAACTGCCTCTTGCCAGCAATTGCCGGATCCGTGTAGAAGACGAATGTGTCTGGTCGTTCCGCCCAGACACTTTCCAGGAAGCAGAGCTCTCCGTACAATGACCGTATTACTTCCTGGATCCCTTAGCATATTTGCTATTTTTCCTAATACACGTCCTTCTACGACTGGCATGCCTTCCACGACAAAGTTGGGGTTTTCATGCCTCGTGTAAAGGCCCTTGTTCATGGTCTGGCCGCCGGACTCCTGGGCTTGCCGGGGTTTCGAGCAGCTATAAGGAGCGGTGAAAGACTTGGCAATCGCGGTAGCCACGACCATCTTCACGCCCCGCTTACAGTTCTGTGCCTCATAACGAAGATTTTCGCATGTCTTGCACTTCGGAAACGTCGTTAGGTGTGTTTCTACAGTCCGCAGCACGGTGCCCGACACGGTCGCAAAAGACTCTCCGTGGAGGCGATCTCTTCGGTCGCATAGGTCGCTCTTGTCTTGGCTCTCGTGCATTACCCTCAGCTTCTCCGAGGTTGCTCAAACACTGAGCTTCCAGGAACCGGTCCGTGTACGCTGCAAGCGTAGCAGCAGACTGGCACTCCCGCTCCTTTAGGAAAACGCCGATGTTCAAACTGCAACAGCGAAGGTACTGCTCGGTGATCATATGATCCGGTGACTGTCGTTCGTATTCTGAACTTCGGCCATCTCGACCCAGTGGTCGAAATGACCAGGCAGCCGAGTGACCAGCTGCTTTCCGTTCTTCCTGCCTTGAGCCCGTGCCATCCTTAACTTCTCCTGGTCGCCTTGCGCCGTGAACCAGAAGCGCTGTAGCAGGATCGTCCTGACGTTCGTGTAGTCGAGGGCATTCTTCGTGGTCATCCAAAACATCACCGCCAGAGCCTCCCCGGTGAGGCACATGCTCACCGGTGAGGCTCTGATGGGGTTTCTTGAGCCGTTCCACCAAACCTTCCGCCAGCGGCACACGCGAGACTTCTTACTCGCTCGGGTACTGCCGCACACACCCCGTTGGATATTGCCCAGGGGTCTTGCTGCTGGGGGGTTGCACTCGTCGCCTTTCGGCCACATCATCACAAACACAAACATAAGCGAAAATGCGTGTCGATGAGGCTAGGGTAGTGGATGACGATTGATATAAATTCGGAAGTGCAGGGCCCCTCAAACTGATTCCTGACGGAAGCCACACGTAACATCACAGTGAGACGGCTCGTTATTGTTGTCATTTACAATATGGAATCTCTTCTGCAGAAAACATTCAATACATCGTAAACATAAGCCTGAATGCTAACTTGACTAAGTTTATGTACAACCAGTGCAGTACTATATAAGTGCAATCAAGTGTGATCGCAAAATCAATCACGGTTTTTTCGACTAATGACTAATGATACAGCAAAGAACTGAGATCATTAGTAAAGGTGAGCAACTAATTGTCAGTAGCCTAACTTTTATAAACTCCGTGTTCCTAGAGTAGAAAATAATTAGATTTGAGAAAACTTATCTAGTTTGACTAAATGACCTCTTTGAGTAGCTTGCATGTTATCCATATCAGAGAGATAGGTAGGTAGTCATAAGGAGAGAAAACCTCACCGGACGTGTGTACCGGAATCCCCATTCCCCACTTCCTATTTTTAAGGCCTAAAAAACATTACGGTGGCTAAGAAAATCCTTAAGAAAGGATCAATAAAGAATTGGAATTTTTTCGAAAACGTTTCACCGTTCAATCAATACCTAAAGATCACAAAATTCAAGCTCTTTATCTTAACCTAAAAATTCCCGCAAATTGAAGAAAATCTTGTATTATTGCTTACATATTTTGCTTTTTTACGAGAAAATAATGGAGGTTGTTTTAGTAAAGGATAAAGCAAACGCATTATTCAGCACTACGCTGCCCACAGACGCGCTCAACAAATTCCTCGTCTGGCGTTAGTTTGATGTGTTTATTTCAGCACCTATTAACTGCGCTCGAGCAATCAGCCGAAAAGGTGGCTGAGGGCGTTTGCTGGTAAAATTGCGTTTTCGCATGCAAGAAGAGCTTTGTTTATGTTATAATTCATAACGCATATGAGCCGACCACCTGTGTGGCTCGGCTGCGTTGTGGCTTGAAAAAAACAGAAAAAAACACATCTTTAAGCGTGATTACATATTACAGTGGCGAATTTCCTATGCAGCTGAACGGCGCAGCAAAGGCTGCCGCGTGAACGATAACACGTCCTGACCATTTTGGTGCCAGTACTCTAGAGCTCTCTCCGGGGAATATAAGAGCGCCAGTTCAGGACGATCCACTGCTCAACATACAGTACTTGCCACAGTAGCACAGCACTGTGGTGGCAGGGCAACAAAAAAGTCGTTTCTGTTTACAGGTCCGGCATTTTGACATGGCGTTATCCTCTGTGGTAAGACATTCAGCGAAATCTTCTTAACTTTGCGCCAGCTTCTCTATTTTTAATCATTTTTATTCGTTTTTCAGTTATTTTTACGTCCACGGTTTCACAATCATGTCAAGAATGATATACAGGGTGTCCCAGCTATCATGCACCAAGGTTTAAAAAAAGGGAAATTGCGTAGCTCGAAGAAAACCTAGTGCATAATGTTTGCAGTACTGTGAAGAAGCGGAGAGTAATTTTTTCGTTAACGAGACTTAATTAATTAATTATAATTAATTATCTAACTCGAGAAATACTTTCTAAATCACTAAAGTGTCAATGAGGCACTTGTAGGTAACCATGAGGGGCATCTAACTACGCTATTTTCAGCGACGAACTAATTGCGTACTCATTTATTTTGACTGATAAAGGAAACCCGCGAAATATGAAAAATACCACGTGACGACGCTTACGCGCGCATTGTAAAGCAGCGTCCCCAAACAAAGCTGATTGAAAGCAACTGCTTCGCGTGTTACCCGCCCGAAGAGACAGCGCATCACCTTGATAATAGCATGCATGGAAGGAGCAACAGCAGCAAGATTCGCGGGACGCGTGTGCAGATAAGGAACAAACTCGGTCGCGATTTCTTCTTTCTTTCTTTTGTCTATTCCATTCTGGCTAACTCAGAGGCAGCCTGTTTGAGGGCGTTGCTTTAGGGTGCGCACGGAGGCGTCGTCACGTGGTATTTTTCATATTTCGCGGGTTTCCTTTATCAGTCAGAATAAATGTGTACGCAATTAGTTCATCGCCGAAAATACCGCAGATAGATTCCCCTAGTGGTTACCTACAAGTGCCTCATTGACACTTTAGTGATTAGGACAGTATTTCTCGAGTTAGATAATTAATTACAATTAGTTAATTAAATCTCATTAAAGAAAAAAATACTGTCCGCTTCTTCACAGTACTGCAAACATTATGCACCTGGTTTCTTTCGAGTTACGCCTTTACTCTTTTTTTAAATCTTGGTGCATGATAGCTGGGACACCCTGTATATGAAGGGACACCCGTGTTAAAAAACAAAGAACGTTCAAAAGCAAAAAAAGTTGAAAGATATGCAAGAATGAATGCTACAATGACTCTTCAATAGCAATCAGCCAATAAACAAAATCAGACAAACTAGATATATATCTAACAATAATTACTGCAGTGCACCTTCGCAGGCGAACAAAGCACTTTGCGAAACAACTTCGTTAGTTAAGTTACTCAATTCACAATTCTACTAAAAAACGAGTAGTTGAAACAATTCGTTCGTTTTTGTGGCGCTGCTATAGACAGATGGTGTCTCTGTCTTGTCGCGTAAGCCGCAAATAATAAAAATATGTCATGTTTCAGCCGCAGAGTGTTCTTCCATCAACTAGAAGAGAAATGCGAAGTGCAATATTCCATTTTAGTCTGTATTTGGTGGCAATTTGCTTTTAAAAAGAAGGTTTGTAAAGGAAGGAGGACTGCTTGGAATATAAATGAACCGAAGGCCT
Organism: Haemaphysalis longicornis; assembly: GCF_048455015.1. Lineage (NCBI taxonomy): Eukaryota > Metazoa > Arthropoda > Arachnida > Ixodida > Ixodidae > Haemaphysalis > Haemaphysalis longicornis. The sequence goes on along the minus strand of NW_027526204.1, from coordinate 26,760,590 downwards.
TTTTTGCAAGAGGGTTTGTAAACGAAAGAGGACTGCTTGGCATATAAACGAACCGAAGGACTTTTTCGCATCATTTCAAGTTTTTAAATATCTATCTCATTGAACGGGCCCCGTTTAATCACATCATACTGCAGAATCGCACGAAGAGTTGGTGAAAGTCATCTTAACGAACACCTTAGAAAGAAATTGGTGAACGGATGTAGCCTCTACAGAATCAATGTGTTCTGATCAGGATAGATTTTTTGTAATACCAAGACCCATGTATTTGCATTTGGGTCACTTCTTCTCAGAATTGTATTGTTGGTAGAGTAGTAGAACACCAGAGGGTTTTATGCGTATTTCTCATGAATATTGTTTTAGCAAAGTTAACAGGGATCTGCCATTGATCACAAAGTGAAATTATTTTAGAAAGTCCTGATTTCGTGGAATTTCATCATTAACTTAGGTGCGATATCAGACACCGCTGTCGGCTTACAACCTAATGTGAACACAAAGTTTAATGGAAATATCATTTCTATACAACAAAAAAATAGGCTTGAGCACCGGTGCCTATTGACGCCTGAGTATGCAAAGGGGTGTTGAGAAGAGATGTTGCTTAACGTAACCATGTGACGCTGTTTTGTAAGGCATACTGATATACAGGCTAGACTAATTCAGTTTTTCACGTTGAGGTGTTGAACAATTTCACATGAAAAATTTTGTCAAAGGCTTAAGGTCTTCAATGTTTCAATGCATGCAAAGAACTCAAAGTAAGCTTTAGGTAAAACTACTAAGATAAATAAAATTTGTCTTTTAGTATGGTATAGGTAAAAAAACAAAAGCATTCATTATATTCCGGGTGGCTTTCAGGAACTGCGTTCTTTGTGGTTCGCAGTAATGTGCTTATGGATAAATTATTGACTACTCTTCAAGGGAAGCTTTTGTCAAATAACTCGACCATTGCTGGTTGCGTTCGCGAATACTATCCCGCAAAACCAATCTTGCCTATGCTCACCCGAAAAAAGGATGATGATGAAGTTGAAGTGTTTCTTATGGTTTTTAGCTTCCGAACCTAATGTTGGCCTTTTACTATTCCGATCGTATGTACCCAGAGGCCCCACTACCGATGCCAACTCATGTTTTTGTCGGTGGCTTTAGGTCAACAACTGCAATCACAAAAACAAGATTTTGTTACGTCGTGAAAAAATGCTGTAAAAGGGCTGGGAAGTGCCCAGTGGTGCACCCACTTTTCTAATATCTCTAAATATGTTTTTAATGTTCAAGATAGAATTGGTGTCTGAGGTGCTGAAAAAACTGTCATTTTAGTTACGGAAAGCTTATTTTTTAAAAAGAGATTTTTTAACGGAACTGATCGGCTGGTAACAAGCACCAAAGTTCTTTCAGAGATGCTGTGCAAGGCTTAACAACCACACTACGCTACAAATAAATGACCTAAACTGGCACAGCGGCCATAAATGGGCAAATTACCTTTTTGACATCGAACTATCCTTTTTACTTACTGTTAGGTTATATTTCATGGGTGCTGTGACGTATAATAAAAAGAAACAGCCATAGCAGTGATCTGCGGTAATATTGAATGATTCCCTTCCTTGAATTCCCCAAATATTTACCTGCTTCACACAAATCAGGGATGCAGATAAAACTTCTTGCCGTACGTAAATTATAATACAACACTGCGTAATGGCCTTTGCAAAGAATGGCTCATAACTTCTGGGAAACGTTAAATCCTGCCGGCCGGATATTATCCTAGCCCTTTCAGGACTCCAAAAATGTGGAAGCATTGATTTATTATATCAGATCAGTCTTCAGTGTCAATGAGGGTACCAGTCTTGCTTGTGGTCTCGACAGTGCACTGCCTGCAATCACAGAAGTACCGATCAGTTAGCCGAAATTGGTAATCTGGTACGCAATATTGACACCAATAAAGATGCTGGTGTTCATAGCATTCCAAACACGTTTTTAAAATGCTATGCGGAATAAAATGCAACGTGCTTGACAGCAATTTTTTCCACTCTCTCAAACACTAAATCTTCGCGCGAGCGCATAATGAAAGCGTCATAACTCAAACCATAAAACTTCCAGAATGGTAGGCAAAACAGAATTGCGTTTTTCGACGCACAAAGCAACCCTTTCATCCCGCTCCGCTTTTCCAACATTCGCGCAAACTAAATAGCGCTTCCTATTTTGCAAAGCGGATTGGAACGAATAGGGCGCCTCTTCAGCCGGAGGAAGACGCTGTCTTCTGCATGCCTTCCTGTATATGTTAAGAAACTGTCTTATGAATGAATCTACCATGCGTTGATTGTGCCCAAGCGCGAAGATGTCTGCTTTGACATAATATTTTTGTTTGCGGTATGAATATCACTTTTTATTCAGTGCCGCATCCTGTGTTATATGCGCCTTTTCTGGAGTTCATTCTACTGCGAAGGTATATGATGAATTCAAGATATCAGTGTTTAGGAACGTTTAGAGCTGCCGTGGACCCCCGGATCCCACGTTTTTAACAATGGAGCTGTTATCCTTGTATTTAATTGGCAATTAGGGTAACTCAATACTTGCCACTGAAAAATGGAGAGAAGGACAATGCTCGGCAAAGAAGCGTGAGGGAAAGCGGGATAGATGCAATGGGCCAATGAGGAGGTCCTGGGAGTGTGTGCCTCAAGAAATAAATATTGCACTTTGTTAGAACCAACCCTTGGTTCCTCGGGTTATAGAACCGGCGTGTCTTTGATTGGGCTGTCATGGCATTCAGGGCGCTTAGCATTTCCTCGTGGTTTTGCAAACAGCAAGTTAAAATAGTAACACAAAAAAAAACTAGACAGGATGATCGCTGACTATAAAGTGCGATAGCAAAGATGTGTCTTGCAGAAATCTGGTTTTTGCATTGGTTCTAAGGTGGCCCTATATAAGTGGTATTTATTTGAAAACGTGATCTTGCTTTGGATGAAGGCCTCTAGGTAATGGTTTGAAACGGTTTCAGGCACGTAGAAATACATTTATGGTAGCTGAAAAGCGCCCCATTCTATGATGTACTCTGCATGTCTTGAAGGGATTACAAAAGAAAAGGATGGGCCCGAAGTTCACATTTCAACCTATGCAAATCTCGTGTATTCAATTTCTGGACCTTTCGTTAAAATTTGGTAACGACCATCTTTGCTGGCAATTCGCACCTAGATAAGTAAAGCCTTCGTTGAACATGAATGCGGCCACAGTGAACTTGTAAAAAACTCCATTGCGTTTTCTAGCCCTCGTTTAGTGTTTATAAATTATGCGTACACTCAATGAATGAACGTTTTAGTAATCAGGTAAAAAAAGTGAAAGAAACAACTTTTTCAAGCAGTGCTTTGGCATGAGCATGTAATAAGCTTGTATATAATAAAATGTCACAATAAGATTTGCGCACAAAACGGAGTTGAACAACAGAAAAAGTACGCCATGATCCCTTATGCTCAACAGACCACTGATAGACTAAAAAGAAGTTGCTGTCAGATGAGGTAGTGCAGGTTGCTATAATGGCACCAAACAAAGTTGATAGAGTCTGTGCCCTAGTGTACAGTAGGAAGATATTAAAGGAAGCCGGCAGATATGAAAAGTGGTCTGATAATGACAAGAATTAGTATGTACCATGTTGCTTTGGTGTTGTTTACCAAATTCCTGTGTCATGTGGTAAGCCTTATGTTCGCCGGACGGGCTGTTGTTTAAACATGCGTTTAATTAAGCAATTTATTTCCTTAAAAGGCACAACGACATCTTATTTGTCGGATCACTGTCGTTCATATTCACACGCTCCTGTGAGCCCCATTTGGAAAAAAACTGCTGTATTCTTCCGTCATCCCAATGAGCTTAAGCGACAAATTATACAGACTTCCGACGTAACCAGGCATGCTGAAAAATGCGTTTATCAGGCCTCCGTTTGTTTACACAAGAAAGAGGTGGCTTTTCTTGATTGTATTTAAACTCAGAGCAAGGGAAAGTTCTTCCCTTTATCTCCATCGGTGATTGGATGTGATTCTTACCGTAGCCCAAGCGATGATTCAATGTTTTATGTATAAATGTTTCCTCGTTTTGAATAAATCTCAGTTGTTAGTCAGCGCTGCTCCTGCATGGACCTCTTCTTTGTGTTCCTCTTTTAACGCCCTGTTTTCAAAACCATGTCGCAATACCGGCTCGCCCAACTCTCCAGTTTGCTTCAGCATTTCCTTTGGGTTTGCAGCTTGCGTGTTGGCACTGGAATTTCGCTTCGTTGAAGTGTACTTGTTCTCCTGACTTCGGCAGGTAAAGCTAGTAAACATCACCAGCTCCACAGTTTCCTCACTCTTGGAATATTAAGGCGAAAGCGGTCGATTGTTTTGTAGGTTGCTTTTAAAGAGAATAACCTGCAGTGACTAGTCAATTATTGTTGGTTTGCATGGGCATCACTAATTCACAAAAAAATAGCTTTTCAGATTACTTGTGGTGATGGCTATCCAGGTGGCAACCGCCGCACCTCGATATGAATTTCGGCAGTGCTTACATCACTGGGTGAGAATGATCAAAATCCTAATAATAAGAACATGTATGCTAATTCGCTAGAACACGTGCTGTGACGTATCAATTTTGATACGGTGCTCTCAGAACTACTTTTTTTTTTCCTTCCTTTGAGAATGTTCCTTTTACTACGCGATGCACTGTGCTTTTCCTTTGCTCTTTTTGTTCTTGTGTTTTGTTGTAATAAAATTTTGATTTGCCGTTTCACTATTGTGTTTAGATGTATACTTTATGTAATACCCTCCGCCGGTAGGGTTGTTTTGAAATAAATAAATAAATAAATAAATATATTCACCTATTTGAACACGCACACACACACGCAAATATATATACATATATATAGTATAAGTAGAGTCGGATACGCAGCAAGAAAAATAACAAAGAAAGTTTGTTCACGCGGCGGAAATGGAACTTGCCTTTATCAGAGTACCGTTGCATGATTTTGCCAATAGTTTGACTGATTGATTGATTTATGGATTGATTGATTGTAGGGTTTAAGGCGATGACGCAACGCAGGCTATTAGCCGCGCCGTAGAGGAGGGCCCCGGAATAATTTTGGCCACCTGGGAATATTTACGCCCCCGAAATCTCGCGCACCTTGGCATTTTTGCTTTTTGCCTCCATCAAAAAAGCGGGCCCCGCGGCCAAGAATTGAACCCGAAACCTCGTGCTCAGCAGCAAAACGCCTTAGCCACTCAGCCGCCACGGCAGGTTACGTGATTTTGCTGCCGCAAGCATTTTGAACAAATTTCTTATATAGCTTTGTGGAAAACTATGAGAAGGACACGAAGATGTTTCGGAAACGACAAGTATGATTACAGTCGGGCTATTCCCATGGTACAACAACAAAAGAGCGAGAGGGAGATGGAGAGAGAAAGAAAAAGAGAGAGAGGGAGAGGAATAAAGAGAGGGGGGTTAACTTTTAAGGCAGCTCTCAAGATTGCATGACGACGTGGCAACCCACCTGGCGTGGGCTGCGAACAATCGCGGTTTCAAAGAGAAGGGAAAAGTAAACAAGGTAATAAGTGGGTGGGAAACTGGTTCGGGTGGATCAAGACTGGCAAGACAAAACTGTATTTTGGGTGTGCCCCCCGCGGAAGAATAGATACGGTGCACAAAAGAGCAATGCTGAGTGAGCTAGCATCCGAACAGGAAATAAGTAGGGTTAATAGATCACAAAGGGGTAAATGTTCCTAAGTGAAGGGGGGGAGCGGAGGCGGCCTCCTTCCCAAGGACAAATCACATTGTCGAGCCGCATTAGGTTTATAAAGCTGGTGAATTTGTACTTTTGTGCAAATTTTGGGGGGAATCGTAAGGGTAGGATTTTTGAACAACATAATAAAAATTTAGAGGTCGCCATTTTTATTCGAGGGTAATGCATGTTAGTTGCCCTTTTACCCCTTTATAACCAGTGCCGCTTACCCAACTGTTAAATGAGATAAGATGCGCGAACCTCGTGGTTGTGATCGGTTTTAAAACGGATTATAAAATTGTTGCTTTAAGTTGTTCAACTACAATACCGGGACCATTGACATGTCGTGACAGGAGCTGATAAGGACAACTTGTTGCATGAGTGCGGTGAATATTGAACCGTATTTGAAAGGGCGCTCCAGTTTGCCAAATTTGTTCTTACCTACAAAGAAATCACTCTAGAACGTATACGACATTAGCAGAGTCACAGTAAATTTACCTTTTATATTTACGCAATAGTCCGAAGCCGTGCTAGTGGCACGCTGTGTAGTGGTCATCGAGGTTTATTACAGGGCATGTAACCAATAGTTTCCGTTCGGCTGATACGAGAGGTAGTGAGAAAGTCATCCAACATCCTTATTACGCTGGTAGACAACGCGTGCTGGTTCGGGGAATATGCTTTTTAAGCGTTCAATTTAAAGTGGGATATTTTGATGTTCTCTTAGTACGGTTGGCACTCCTGAGAGGAGGCGGAGTGGGTTAAAACTAATTTTGTTTCCGCATGAACGTTCGGGGGTTTTTTCTAATGTTTATGGGCTGGCTCGCCGAGTAGCGTCGTCGATAAATTGTTGCGGGTATTTTTTTTTCAGGAGGGCAGTCGTAAGTTCTTGACAGTTTTCAATGTTGCCTTGGATTGTGCAAAGTCCCCTGAAAAGGTGGGCTTCACTGCAAGGTATTGCTGTCTTGCAGTGTCTGACATGGATACTTTGGAAGTGCACATACAGCAGCGTGTCTGTAGGTTTTCTATACGGTTTGAATTGAAGACAACGTTCAGAAGTAGTAACGGTAACGAGCAGAAAGTTTACAATGTGTTCCGAGTAGGAATGAGCAAGGGAAATAATAGGATGCGCTAGGTTAAATGCCTCAATGAAGGTTAGAAGCTCCACGTCACCGTACTTCCAGATCATGATTACGTCATCAATATGCTTTTTATTTAACAGTTGCTTTAAAGATTGGGTGTAAAGCAAGTTTCATTCGAAGTACACCCTAAATATATTGGCGTAGTTGGCTCTGATTCTGTTACCATTGACCTTCCGCTGACTTACACGAAAAGAACACCGTCAAACGCAAAATTGTTAAGTTCAAGAATAATCCTAAAGAAAGTTTGGGCAGTACAAAAATCGATGGGTTTGTCGAACGGCGACTGCTGATATGCCACCTTGATGTGACGCCACAGCGATGATGCCACCTTCATGAGGGATTATAATGCACAGTGACGCAACATCCAGGGTGACTAAAGGGCAGTTTTGAGATGTCGGAGAGAAAATCGTTGGTATCATTAATGAAGTAGAGAAAGCTGGGTCGAATGTCGCGAAAGAAATCATCCATATAGCGCAGAATGTTTTCGGTAACACTGCCTGTGCCAGAAATAATGGGGCGCCCTTGGTTGTTCACCTTATGAGTATTAAGAAGGAGGTAGACTTAACCGGCTACTGCACTTAAAGGAATCAGGAAAGGAGGCGTGGTTTCATTGATTGTTTTATTTTGAACAAGCTAAATTTATCTTCGACGATTTTCTGATAGCCTTGAATGAGATCATTAGAGAGCTTTGCAGAACGTCGATAGCGATAGTTGCTTATTGACCTCGTTAACAAAGTCGGTTTTCTCAAAGAATTTATGGCACCTCCCTTATCGGCAGGTTTAATAATAATGTGAGTACAGCTTGCGAGTTCCTCTATGGCTTTCTTTCCTTTGGTAGTCTTCTTTCTGGGAAAGAAATTTGTGCATCGTTTGCTCTACGCACATCCCATGGGAAAGCTTTGATGTACAAATCGAGGCAACTAATGCTCTGTGTGGGTGGGGTACAGTGCTTAGAGCTAGGAACATTTCGGCGAGCTTCTTCCACCGCAGGCTGATCATAAAAGGTATTCTCGTAGACTCGTGTTTCTAGAAAAATTTTCCAAGTCCTAAAAAATTCTTATTCATCAATACCACCAGAAGCCGGGCAAAACTTTAGGCCCTTTGACAAGACGCTTATGTGAAATGGGGAGAGGTTTAGCATTAAAGTGTTCATAAGAAGGTTAGATTTTTTTGTGACGGCAGCAAAGGTCGGCAAACTCACTCATGAGTTCACTCCCACAGACTAATTTGGACTCCCGCGTTAGTTTGAGTTTTAGTGAGGGCGAGGCTAGTGTGGCATGGTGAGTTTGAGCTTGAGTGAGCTTGAGCCGAGTGAGCCTGACTGAGTTTGAGTACGCCTGAGACCAAGTGAATTCTGAGTCCATTTGGAGTTCTGAGTACATTTTGGGAATGAGTACATTTTGAGTACTGAGTACATTTTGAGTTTGAGTTCATTTTGAGTACTGAGTACATTTTGAATTTGAGTTAATTTTGAGTTCTGAGTACATTTTGAGATTGATTCCATTTTGAGTTCTCAACACATTTCGAGTTTGAGTCCATTTTGAGTTCTGAGTACCTTTTGAGTTTAGGTATTCTTCGATTTTGAGTACATGTTGAGTTTTGTGTACATTTTTAGTTCTGAGTACATATGGGTTTTGAGTCCATCTCGAGTTTGAGTACATATGCGTAGCCTAGCAGGCAGCTATTGTTGGCTGTTAAGTTTCATGCGTCGCTGTGGGCTCGGAATTCAGGTTACCTGCGGGTATGGCACCATTGGCAATCCGCATTATCGGTTTGGAGGGAGGGGTGTCAGATTTTTTTTAATTTCTTGTTGATTTTTCATGACCCTGAGCACTCTCCATATACCACGTTTTCGCGGCTGTGTGCGTGAGTTATAATTGAGGTCATAAAAATGGTTGTCTCAACTTTTCCTCCGGCTGGATCCACTAAGAGGGAGGGAAAGTGTGATGGGAAAGCACATGGCGGTGCTTGCTTGCTGATTGTTCGCCTGCTACTGTTAACGGCTTGATATACTAAGGGTCACAGAGGCAGAGGCGAGAGCCGGGGGAAAGGGGGTGGAGGCTGTCTCTTCTGCTGTTTCAAACGAATTAGCTGAATTGACTGGGCAACACCCCTTAAGACCGAAAAATGACCGCATTAGATTGGGTGAAAAGTCAAACTGATGACGCTAAGGCGTGTAAGGTATCAAATTAAAGGTCCCTAATAACAGAATCACGCGGGGTAAATAAAAAAAATGTTTCCTGACTGTAGTCATCGGGTGGTCGTAATGAGTCATAGATTGGGATAAAGTTCACAATGACGCTGCGAGGGCATGTAGGGAATCACATTCAAGGTCTGGATGAGGTGAATCATTGGGGACAAAAATGCGCTATGGTTATGTCAGGACGTAGTCGTGGTTAGTGATAAATAAGGTTAAAATTCAAGTTGATGACGCTAGGGCGTGTGGCGTATCAAATTAAAGGTCTTGATGGTAATCACGGGCTTCCTGATTAATATTGTGACATAGTCAAGGTTTGTCATAAATTATGTTAAAATTCACAATGATGCCACTGGGTGTGCGGGGCATCCAATTGAAGGTTCTGATGAGGGAAATCACGTGGGACAAAAATGTGGTATATCTAAATCATGAGATAGTCATGGTTAGTCATTGAGTGACTTAACATTCAAATTGATTCCGCTAGGATATGATGGGTATCAAATTAATGGTCTTGATGAGCGGAATCACGTGGGAGAAATACAAAAATGCTTCCTAGTTATAACCATGAGAAAGTCATGACGAGTCTTACATTGGGTAAACTATCGAAGTGACCACGCTAGGGCGTGTAGGGTATCAAAAGTACGGTTTTGACGAGAGAAATCACGTTGTACTATAAAAAAAGGCTTCGTGGTTCTGATCATAAGATAGTCATTTTGAGTCATACAGTGGGTTAGATTCAAGGTTAGGCCAAAAAAGCATGTGGGGTGTCAAATTGAAGGTTTCAGCTACAGGAATCACGTCGGACATTTAAATAATGCGTCCTGGTTGGTGTCATGAGAGTCGTGGATAGTTTGACTGGTATCAATTCTATACGATCCTGCCATGGTATGTGGAGTATCAAATTAAAGGTCTCGTCGAGGTGGATAACAACGGACAAATAAAAAAAATGCTTTCTGGTTCTTGTTATGAGGATATAGCAAAAGGTATCTTTCTTTATTTGCAGGGTCGGGTTTAACCAACATTCCTTGCAACCCCTAATGCACTTGTGCTATACACATGCGAAGGTTTGTCGAGAGGTGTCCATCAATGCGGTATACAGTATTAAATATATTGGCGTCTAGTTCCTAAATCATCGAGGCATGATGGCATGGGGTAAAAAAAAAGTCAAGCCAAGCTCTCGAACATAAATCACCAGACTCAAAACTCGCTCTTAATAACTGCCATTGAAACGTTACTTCCTCCATTTCTCCGTGTCCTAACAAAGAAACAAATGCTTCGACACATATTGTTTCGTTGAAATTGTGGACGACTATAGGTAACAGGAAACATATGAGCTTATCAGAAAGTTGAATTTCACATTTCTTTATGAATAAGCCTTGCGGCCGCGTTTCGTGTCCATAATGTTCTTCCCAGAGTGTACCAACGTGCACTCGAATCCAGAATTGGCCAATTACATGTGAGACACTAATTCCTTACTAGAGTGTAGGAGATAGAGTGGCAACAGAGCCAACCAAGACATAAACACACATTGCGACAAAAGGAAAGCACTTCAGAAAAATAATCAAGCGCAGTTTGTGTGTGCGCTCAAACTGATTTTATTACAATAAGAAATCAGCGCAAGATATCAAAACTAGCACATGGGAATAATGTAAAGAAAAAAAAATTAACTCGGGCTCTGCCGTTCTCCAATGACAACATGTCAAACACAATAAAAGAGAAAATGACTGACGCAACATACACACACACACACACGCAAACGCCCGCGCACACGCACACGCACACACGTGCATGCCGGAAGTGAACAGCTGGTACGGTGGCGATAATTGCTTACAATGATAGCGTGGTGCTTTTCCGAGCTACCAGACCCCATCCCAACTAGCAAATGCTAACAGAAAATAATACAAGTGCCTCAGCAAACAAAGAGGCGCTTTTTTTTGTCTCACGTGATTTTCCTTCTCGAGATCCTCAATTTGATACCCCACATTCTTTAGCGTAACATCTCTCTGAATTTTAACCTAATCTGAGACTATCCTTGACTCCCGTGTTACACGGTTGGCCATTTTTGATATTTTTTCTTTTTATTTCTTTCTTTTATTTTTATCGTTTAGTTTGATCAATTCTCTGCATTTACGCTTTTATAATGATTACAGGTTTACTTCCGTGATATCTGCATTTTTGTTTAAATGCAGGCCGTTACATAATCCTGGAGGGGGGAGGGTGAGAGGGGTACTTGGCAAAGAATGCTACGCATTAAAAGAGCAAATGCATATTCATGAACGCCATGAAAGATTCGCGAAGACAGTTCGCTTTCACACAAGGCGTTTTTTAAGGATGCAGAGCAAGAATGCACGGAACCGAAACCCTAAACAGCTTCGACGTAAATGAACGGAGCTGTGAGTGCACGTCCCCTCGATCTATAATGCGTGTTTCAAACCAGGGACCCAGACACCCTCAAGTCTGGACCGCCTGTGTCATGAACACAAACACAGGCCCTACAACAAAACATTGGTATCCAATATATACGCAAAATTGCTTGCAACCAGTACGAGTCATCATGGGCAGCAGGTATAGCTGTAACAAATCTGCAAGGAAAATTGTTTCCGACCTCAGAGGAGCTACGGTGTCATGTCGTGCCGAATGCAATAGTTTGAGCTCACCAATTTGCACCCGTAACATTTTCACAAGCGGGAATTTGAAAACACTGAATGCTTACGAAATCAGAGTCCATCTGAGCCCGAGTAAATTCCTAGCACGAGAGAGTTGTGAGGCCAATGGAGTTCTAAATTCATTTCGAGTTTCAGCCCATTTTAAGTTCTGAGTTCATTTTGAGTTTTGAGTACATTTTTAGTTTTGAGTCTATTTTGAGTTTTAGTATTATTTTAGTTTTAGTACATTTTGCGTTTTGGGTATATTTTGAGTTTGAGTACATTTTGAGTTCGGAGTACATTTTGAGTTTTCAGTACATTTTGAGTTTTCAGTCCATTTTGAGTTATGAGTCCATTTTGAGTTTGAGTACACATTGAGTATGAGTACATTTTGAATTTTCAGTACCTTTTGAGATTTGAGTCCGTTTTGAGTTTGAGCACATTTTGAGTTTTGAGTACATTTTGAGTTTGAGTACCTTTTGAGTTCGCAGTACATTTTGAGTTTTGAGTACATTTTGAGTTTGAGTACATTTAGAGTTCTGAGTACATTTTGAGTTTTGAGTCCGAGTGAGTTCTCAGTTTTGCGCTCAACGTGAGTTTGAGTTGGAGTTAGCCCAGATGTGCTGCTCCGCATTAAGTCTGAGTTTGAGTGAGGGGTGTTTCGAAAAAAAAATTGTGAGTGAGTTTGTGTGAGCCGCGCCAACTTTGCCGAGGTATGGACCGCAGACGAGGGAAAAGAGTTTGTACTGGTGTCTACCTGACCTGTTGAGGGCGCAATGGTCGAAGCATTTATTACAGTCGCGGTGACATAATCAGGTTCTATTGCCAGATGGGGGCAGTTAGCAGTGCCGGAGCTTGTAAGATTCTTACGCGTGTGGCCACTGTTAGAAGTTTCAACCTCGTTAATACGCCATGTGAAGTTTGCATGGCCATGGTGCACGGAGGGCTGGATTTTGGACCCCGGAGTGTGCGGCGGACTTACTGCTTGTGGTGTCCTTGGGCTCGGCGGTCGCTGAAGATGCAGAGGTTGGCGTGTCATGCTGTCGGTCCGAGGCTTGTGGGGAAGCTGCGTAGTTTCGCCACGACCGTTCCCTCGGGGCGTTAAGGCCATTGATGGTTTTGCGGGTGTGGGCGGCATGCCACTGACACAATGCCCATCCGTGCACTTCGGGGATGGTCTGCTGACGTTCTTCCGGGGCGCCGTGGATGCGGTGGACCTTGGGGCCGGTGGCCGGCGGCTGCTGGCCCTATACTACTCCGGGTGCCTTACACTGAAAAAACGTGCAGGCAGTGGCGGAACGTCTCTGTAATTTGAAAAGATGGCAGAGACTTTGTTGCGACTCCTTTGAAATCAAACTTTCTTGAGACTCAAAATTTAGAGCCAGTGTACTATAACAGGTACATTGACAACCGCAACATCATCTGGTAGCACGGTGACGCGGAGCTCCTATCTTTCATTCAGGCATTTAACCTAGCCCATCCTAGTATTTCCCTTGCTTGTTCCTATTCTGAACACCGCATAAACTTTCTGGACGCCACCGTAACTAGTTCCTAAAATCGGCTTCAAAGTAAACTTTGTAGAAACCCGACGGACACATGGCTGTAGTTGCACTTCAAAGTAGCCATATGACACACTGCAAGACAGGAATACCTTACCAAGCCTACCGATTTCCGAGAATTGGCACAAACCTAGCCGACTTTGGCTCAAACTGAGGAGAACTCAAGACCGCCCTCCTGAATAAAAAACACCAAAAACAAGTTATGGACGACCCTATTCTGCGAGCAAACCTATTAAAAACTAACGAAATGTTAAGGAAAAGCCCTCGAACGTTAATCCGCAAACAAACGTAGTTTTAACCCACTCAGCCTCCGCTCCAAGAGTGTCAACCGTAATAAGAGAACAACCCAATATCTTTATTAAATGTGAATGCTTAAAAGGCATATTCCCCGAACCAGCACGCGTTTGTCTACCGGCGTAATCAGGATTTTGGGCGATGTTCTTACTAATTATATATCAGACTAACTACTGTTTGCGTACCCTGTAACAAAACTAGATGTAAAGTATGCCCGCACATAACCACTACACAGCGTGCCACCAGGACGGCTTGATACTATTAGGTAAACAAAAAAGGTAACTTTAACTGTGACTCAACTAATGTCGTATAGGTTCTAGAGTGCTTTATTTGTAAGCAACAATATATCGGTCATACTGAAATGCCCTTTTAAAAAGGGTTTAGTAATCACAACTCTCACACAAAACGTAGTCCTGTGAAGACATACAAACGCTCCCATTGAGGAATTTGAACTTCTTAAACCAACGATTTTAGAATCCGCTTTTTAAGGCGACTATGACCGCGATGCTCGGCAAGCATCTCTCATTTATAAACTTGGGTCATCGACGCGTGGTACTATTGAAAGTTAAGGCAAACTAACGTGCCTATCCCTTGAATGAAATTCGCAACATCATAATTTTTTTCACTATGTTCAATAATCCTCCCCTTGAGATTACTTCGGGATTCGCACATACTCTCCAAATTCAGCAGCTTTGTTCGGGTAATGCCACTCGACAATGGAATTAGTCCTTGTGAAGGATGCTGCATTCCCCCACCACTTGAAATGTTTTCATCTTTGTAATCTATGAACCCTACCTCTTCCCTGTTCGGTTGCTAGCTAACTCTGCAATGCACTTTTGTGCGCCTTATCCAGTGTTTCATGGGGGCACACCCAAAATACAGCCTTCGTTCTTATCGGTCTCGATCCGTCCGGACCAGTTCCCCACCCACTTAGTACCTTATTGTTTACTTTTCTCTTCTTTTTGAAACCGCGATTGTTCGCAGGCCATGCCACGTGCACTGCCAGGTCGTCGTGCAATCTTGAGAGCTGCCTTAACCATTCAACCTCTCTCTCTCTCTCTCTATCTTTTTGTTGTTGTACCTCTTGCATAGCCCGACTCTATGCATGTTCTACTTTTCCAAAACATATTCCTCTTCTTCCCACAGTTTCCTGCAAAGCTGGATAAGAAAGGTGTTGAAAATTACTGTGGCAGCAAAATCATGTAACTGTACTCTGATGAAGGCAAGTCCCATTGCCACTACCTGAGTACACACTCTTTGTAATTGTCCTTGCGGTGCATCCTATTCTTTACTTATACTATTTCTGTTCGCTTTGTGGGTTTTCTCTTTCGCTAAAAGTGTGTACATACATATATATATATATATATGTATATATATATATATATATATATATATATATATAAATTTATAAATATATATAGTCTGGAATCAAAAACTCACACAGAGCGCAAAAAAATTACGTTAGTAGAGACAGAGACCCACGAGAAGGACATTAAAAATAAAAGTAAAAGTTTACGAACGTTTCAGGGAGAGAACTCCCTTTCTTCAGAGTAGTGTGTCTCTTTCTCTACTAACATTATATATATACATATGTATACATATATATATATATATGTATATATATATATATATATATATATATATATATATATATATATTGTAGTGCGCAAGAGATACAAGTATCTCCTACCCTTTCAAGGAGATTGGCCATGGTAATACAGCTTCATGGAAGATGAAGAACCAGTGAGCCGGACAGGGATCATCATCAGCCTGGACCGCGAGAAGAGCGCGTGAGAGCCAGCCGTCAGCCCCGCTTGCTTCGGACTGCCTTCGCTGAGCGTCCTGCTGCCTTGCCTTCGCAAATAAACCCATCTTACAGTTATCATCCCCCCGCGGCGAAGGGAGCCACCCTGGCGACTTAGGGGCACGCTACGACAACAGGATCGTAATAACGCTTGAGGCGTTGCACGTGGACTGTCTCGCGGCCTCGGCGACGAAGGTCTGAGGACGGGGTTAGCGGCTCCACGACGTAATTAACAGGTGACGCGCGTTCGACAACGCGGTATGGGCCGTGGTACTTGGATAGCAGCTTGCTGGAGAGACCGGGAGTAGTAGTCGGTATCCAAAGCCATACCAGAGAGCCGGGAGAAAAAGTCGCTTCTGAGCGGTCACCATCACGACGATGTTTTTGGTGCGACTGGTCTTCAGAAGTTAAATCGCGGGCAATCTGGCGGCATTCTTTGGCGTAGCTGCAGAGTCGAGAAATGGTCGTGTGCTGAGAAACATCAGGTCGATAGGGGACAATGGTGTCGAGAGTGCAGGATGGTTCACGACCGTAAAGAAGGAAAAAAGGGGAGAATCCAGTGGTAGACTGCATCGCGGTGTTATAGGCATACGTCACAAAGGGAAGAATCGTGTCCCAGTTGGAGTGGTCGGAAGAGATGTACTTCGCGAGCATATCGCCAAGAGTGCGGTTAAACCTCTCCGTCATCCCATTCGTCTGCGGGTGGTAGGCAGTAGTGGTGCGGTGAGTCACGTTGCATTTTTCCAGGAGAGCTGCTATCACTTCCGACAAGAAGACACGCCCTCTATCACTTAGAAGTTCACGTGGTGCTCCGTGACGGAGGATGAAACGCTGTAGAAGGAAAGTAGCAACTTCGCTCGCCTTGGCAGCCGGTAGCGCAGCGGTCTTAGCGTAGCGCGTAAGGTGGTCGATAGCAACCACGACCCAACGGTTTCCGGCAGAAGTAGCTGGCAGCGGCCCGTATAAGTCAATACCGACCCGATCGAAAGGTCGCCCTGGACAGGGTAAAGGCTGCAATGGACCGGTTTGTTGCTGAGGCGGAGACTTCCGACGCTGGCAGTCTTCGCATGCCCGAATAAACTTCATCACGAAGGTGTACATGCCTCTCCAAAAATAGCGCTGTCGCAGTCGTTCGTACGTCTTCAGCACGCCTGCATGGGCACAATGCACATCCGCATGGAAGCTTTCACAAATGGCAGTCCGCAGGTGACGAGGGATCACGAGCAACCATTTGCGTCCTTCTGGGCGATAATTGGGGCGATAGAGCAGTCCATCACGGATGGCGAAGTGCGCAGCCTGACGTCGCAGCGCTCGGGGAGCGGTACACCGCGTAGGATTAGAAAGGAGGTCGCAGAGTGAGGATATCCAGGGATCCTTCCGCTGTTGCCCCGCCATGTCCTCAAATGGTTGGAATGTCGGGGTAGAGTCAATGGCCATGAGCTCTGCCGTATCCGCGCCCAGAGGTGAACGAGAGAGTGCGTCCGCATAATTGTGTTTTCGACCAGACCGATATATCACGCGGATGTCATATTCCTGGAGGCGGAGAGCCCAGCGGGCAAGGCGACCACAGGGATCCTTTAGTGATGACAGCCAGCAAAGGGCGTGATGGTCTGTCACGACATCGAAGGCACGGCCGTAAAGGTAGGGGCGGAATTTCGCAATAGCCCACACGATGGCCAAACACTCTTTCTCCGTGACGGAGTAATTGGATTCAGCTTTTGTAAGCGTACGGCTCGCAGAGGCAACAACGTACTCGTCAAATCCTGGCTTCCTTTGGGCAAGTACAGCTCCCAACCCGACGCCACTGGCGTCAGTATGGATCTCAGTGGGCGCACGAGGATCGAAGTGGCGCAGTATAGGGGGTGAGGTGAGCAACCGATGTAACGTCAAAAAGGCTGCCTCGCATGCAGGAGACCAGGTGGACAAGTCATGGCTTCCGCCGAGGAGCTTGGTCAGAGGTGCAATAACTGATGCAAAATTTGGAACGAATCGCCGGAAATAAGAACAAAGGCCAATGAAACTGCGCAGGGCTTTTAGAGTGGTCGGTTTCGGGAAGTCGGCCACAGCTTGTAGCTTAGCAGGGTCAGGGAGAACACCGTCCTTTGAGACCACATGACCTAGAATTGTCAGTTTTCGGGCCGCGAAATGGCACTTCTTTAAGTTTAGCTGTAGACCAGCATCCGTTAGGCAATGCAAAACTTTCTCTAGACGAGTAAGATGGGTGTCGAAATCGGGGGAAAATATAACGATATCGTCCAAGTAACATAAACAAGTTTTCCACTTGAGGCCACACAAAATGTCGTCCATCATGCGCTCAAAAGTGGCGGGCGCATTACACAACCCGAACGGCATTACGTTAAATTCGTATAATCCGTCGGGGGTCACAAAGGCGGTTTTTTCACGGTCATCGTCTGCCATCGGCACCTGCCAATAACCGGAGCGTAGGTCCAGCGATGAAAAGAACTCAGCTCCTTGCAGATAGTCTAAGGCATCGTCGATCCGGGGCAGAGGGTAAACGTCTTTCCGAGTGATCTTGTTAAGTCTACGGTAATCCACACAAAATCGGATAGATCCATCCTTCTTCGTAACAAGCATGACTGGAGAAGCCCAAGGGCTATTAGATGGTCGAATTACGCCTCGCTGGAGCATCTCATCAACGTGGCTATCGATGACGGAACGTTCTTTGGCCGAAACGCGATACGGTCGCTGGCGCAAAGGACGATGAGAGCCAGTGTCGATTCGATGAGAGACGGTTGATGTGCGACCCAAAGAAGTCTTCTGACAGTCAAAGGTAGATTGAAAACGCTGAAGAAGGGTCAGAAGTTGGTCGCGCTGAACAGGATCGAGACTGTCGTCTACGGCGGTAACGAAGGCAGCAGTGTCAAAAGGTAGAGGTCGGCTCATTGAATTGATCGACAGAGGGGCTAACACATCCGGGAAGTCGGCGAGGTGGCTATCAACAGCTCCTACACGCCCAAGGGACTCACCACGAAGCACAGTTAATGGGGAAGGAGATGCATTGCAGACAGCCATAGTACCTGCCCCATTCTCGATAGTAAGGACGGCATAGGGGAGAGAGGTACCTTTGCGGTGGGAAAAAAGATTAGAGGGCGTGAACACGACTGTTGCCTCGGAAATTGTGTCACAGGTCACTGGTATCAGAACAGCAGAAGCTGGCGGAATCGTGCAATCGTTGGCGGCGCATAGCTTAGAAGAAAGTGGAATACTGTCCTTTTCGGAGTCAAACAGAGGAAGTAAAGCAAGCTCGGCACGGGCACAGTCAATAATGGCGCTATGACGTGACAAGAAGTCCCACCCTAAGATGATGCGATGGGAACAAGAGGGCAGGACGAGGAACTCGATGATGTAGAGCTCATTTTGTACTAAAATCCGGGCGGTGCAAACTGCGATGGGCTCGACGTGGTGCGCTGTGGCAGTACGGAGATGAAAACCGGAAATTGGCGTCCTCACTTTTCTTAATTGGCGGCAAATCTCTTCATCCATAACTGATACAGCAGCTCCTGTGTCAACTAAGGCGCAAGTGGGGATTCCTTCCAAGTCTACTTCAATCGTGTTCGCAGGGGACAGACAAGGGCTTCGGTATTTCGACGGCGCCGCAGTTCTTGCCTCCGGAACTGCGGCGATTAGTTTTCCTGCGGGGCAGTCGGACGACGCCGCATCGGCGAGATGGAACGGCGTCGAGGAGAGACGGACCGACGGGCACCAGAAGAGAGTTCGTCACGAGAAGGCGGAGAATAGGGCGGCTCAGCATGGGCGTCGTTGTAAGGGCGG
The DNA here is from genome assembly GCF_048455015.1 of Haemaphysalis longicornis. Taxonomy (NCBI): domain Eukaryota; kingdom Metazoa; phylum Arthropoda; class Arachnida; order Ixodida; family Ixodidae; genus Haemaphysalis; species Haemaphysalis longicornis. The sequence continues at coordinate 26,741,441 of NW_027526204.1, read as the reverse complement.
TAAGGAACATACGCGTTATCAGCGTAGGCTGGCCGCCGGTAAGCGTCTCCTGGCGGCGGAATCCCACGGCGGCAATAACGTGCGACGTGGCCAGGAATTCGACGAGAGAAACATATTGGCCGGTTATCAGGCGTTCGCCAGGGGTTGGTGTGGAGCGGCGACGGGCGAACCTGAGTAAGATGTGGCGGCGGCTGTGGGCGGCGTCGAGGCACATAAGCGTGAGCCGGGGTCCGTGCCGCAACTTCAGCGTAGCAAAGTGGCGGTGCAACAGGCAAGGGCTCGGGAGCAGCTGAAATGGCGTCAGCGACTTGCTCCCGAATTATTTGATGGAGTGGCGACGACTGGGCAGGATCTTGTGTCGGCGACGACTGCTGCGGTAAACAAGGCAAGAGAGAGATCTGCCGGGCGACCTCCTCACGAATCAGCTCTTTGATGCGCCATAGCAGGGACGGGTTTCCGTCGACTTCCAGCGCACAGAGTGGGTCGTCACGCTGCGACAGTCAGCGACGAGTCAAGGTGCGCTGCCTGCGCAACTCTTCGTAACTTTGGCACAGGCTGACGACTTCGCTTACGTTTTGGGGATTTTTCGCAATCAGCATCTGGAACGCGTCCTCGTCGATGCCTTTAAGGATGTGCTTGACGGTGTCTTGCTCAGGCATCGATGGATTCGCGCGTCGGCAGAGATCTACCACATCCTCAATGTAACAGGTAAAGGTCTCACCGGCCTGTTGAGCCCGCTCTCTTAAGCGCTGCTCCGCGAGAAGCTTGCGCACAGCTGGGCGGCCGAATACACGAGTAATGTTCGTCGTAAATGCGGCCCACGTTGACCTATCAGCTGGGTGGTTCAGAAACCATTGTTCAGCCACGCCCCTCAAGGAGAAACCCGCGTTACTGAGCTTCGTGACCTCGTCCCACCGATTGTAAGCGCTTACTCGCTCAAAAGAAGAAAGCCAGTCCTCGACGTCCTGGTCGTCGGCGCCACTGAACTGCGGCGGGTCACGCTGGCGGATCGTGCCGGAGCAGATGACAGCCGGCGGGGAAGGTGGCGCGGTGTGTTGGGCATCACCAGGCATGGTTGAATCAGTGGGAGATGGTAGGGTACGACTGCGGAGCTCCAGTCTCGAGGGTAGACGGGATGAGCTGAGGCGGAGAACCCGCACACTCCACCAAACTGTAAGATGGGTTTATTTGCGAAGGCAAGGCAGCAGGACGCTCAGCGAAGGCAGTCCGAAGCAAGCGGGGCTGACGGCTGGCTCTCACGCGATCTTCTCGCGGTCCAGGCTGATGATGATCCCTGTCCGGCTCACTGGTTCTTCATCTTCCTTGAAGCTGTATTACCATGGCCAATCTCCTTGAAAGGGTAGGAGATACTTGTATCTCTTCCGCACTACAATATATATATATATATATATATATATATATATATAGGAAATGAGGGGCTCGTTGAAAATAACACAGAAATAAGGGTTGGCAGTCGAGAAAACCTCGGAAAGCAAAGGGGAGGATGTGGTAGATCATTGAAACAGATTAAGAATTTGGAAAGAAAGAAAGAAAGTGAAGAAAAAATGCCCGCCAGGTGGGATCCGAACCCACGACCACGACCGGTATTCTGGAGGTCGTGGGTTCGGATCCCACCTGGCGAGCATTTATACAGAGACAATCGAGAAAGACTTAGAAAATAAAAATAAGTTTACTGACATTTCAGGGAGAATATATATATATATTTATATATAAATATATATATATATATATGTATATATATATATATATATATATATATATATATATATATATATATATATATATATATACATATATATATATATATATATATATATATATATAGAGAGAGAGAGAGAGAGAGAGAGCGAGAGAGAGAGAGAGAGGGAGACGTTTGCAGAATGCGGTACCTCTAATTTTTCGTTTTAACAGCATCCGATGGTTCTTTGATCTATACAGTATACTGCGTTTGGTCAAACCATAGCCACCGTTCTGTGCACTTCCTTTGCAGGTTTACTTCTTTTTCAGTGAAATGTATTCGAGTATTTAGAAAATCAGCCCAATTTGTGCCGTTGCTAGAAACAAGGGTACTGGTTGAATATTCAGTGTAAGTACTTTAGCTTAAAAAGATAAAAAAGTACATGTTCAAACGGCCTATTGCTTGCCTTTCGAGAAAAAGCGATTGTGTTTGTGGAGCAAGGTCTACTCACCCAATGTTGAATAGCACTATGCAGGTGTGCCAATAACAGTTTAATGGAATACCCAGTAGCAGTTTCCGGTTCTTTTCATGTATATTTTGGGATTTGTATACACTTCTCAAATACATTTGATACCACAGGAGAACACCATGATCATAAAAAGCGCACTTTCCTTTTCCGTAGATTCCTTAAACGATACGGCAGCGCTGTCTGGTCTTCTCGCCGCCTCTGCCTATGTGTAACGTTACACAGCGGTCTAGCCTCGCCTGATAGCCATGATATTTTCAATGGAAACCAACGAAGCGATTTTTTATAAAGTGGAGGTGCTCAGTTGTGAAGGTTGTAAACACAGGCGTACATGTGTGCATATAAACCATGCATGTATAAACCATGTATGTTATGTAAGCGTATATAAACCATGAACGGGAAGCGCACTCACCTTTCTTTCTTTTTGCCTGGAACTCTGGGCATGGAAGACAGTCACACCCTAACTACAATACATTACGTTCACTGGCACATACTTTAAAAGCCAATGCAACCACTCCAACGACTGGGATTGCGCTGCATAGACACTATACGCAAACACACATTGTTCGCGAACAATTAACATAGTTCCACGACGTTTCTCCGCACTGTGGTCAATGATGCCACATGTCCGTAGGCTAAACAATCTGATGAGTACGTAAGGGCCCAGAACATTTCTTCATTACTGGCAGGAATCGTACACTGAAGGGGGCGATGTATACTGCAGGGGCCGATGTTTACGCCCTTTTTAAGGGTCCGCTGAAGAAAATTTCAAAAAAAATGATCCCGACATAAAATAAAGCAGTGACCACTTGTCCGAAGCTGTTTACACAAGCGAGATTTAGCCGACTAACGCACACATATACATGCACTATTGAGCCATGTTTTAACGATAAACGTGCATAAGGGTAACTTGAAGGAGCCGTGAAAATTAAACACAAGTTAGTTTTATTCCAAAGATTTTGTGTGTTATAGTGCACCGAGGCCTTGTGCAGATGCAAACGATGCTTTATTCACTGAGAAATATTCAATTTATTTACACTTTTAATCTTACCGATAAATAATGTGTTTTCGTGGTCTGCAATGGCGTCACCTTAACCAACCGTTCTGCAGCCGATTGCACACGGCCGGGCTAGAGCGGCGGCGTTCGCGCGTTGGTTTACGTTACCGAACCTAGATGGCACCGCCATACCATGGCCAGCCGTTTGCTGCCTTTGGTTTGTTTTTAACCGTATTTAAACGTGGCTTGTTTTTGTTCTTGGAGAAAGAAAAATGTTCTGTGAAACATAGTGCTCGCTCGACAAATATGGTCACGTAATACACCGTTGCATGCGTCAATTGGCCAACGTCGTCTGAGACAATCCCAAAGCCCTGCATTGCAGAGCAGCTAAACCAAGCCAAGTGCGCGCTGTACCAACTGTAGTAGGCATTAGTACTTCTATGTGTACATGGGCTTTCGCAACTTCCACTGTTTTTCCCACCATTTGTATTGCTTTAGGAAGAATTAGCCCAAAATGTAATCACAAATAGCTCGTTCTGCGAGCTTATAAGCTCAGCCTAATTTATAAGCTCAACCTAAGGTTATAAGCTCAGCCGGACTCCGGCAATGGCAGAGCAGGCTGGCATGACATTATAGGTTCCGTTGCGGGAAATGAGCGAGTGGGTCGCATGGCGATTCCCTTTTTTCGTAATAATATAGCTTGTTTACGCGAAGTTTATGTTAAAAGTGGTGTCAGTGTAATTCTATCGAGGCAATTTTTTGAATTTTTTTGAATGAACCACAATTGTTTTGTCTTCATGGCTTGTTTAAACAAGAACGTTTTCGCAGCTTCCTAGACGTACATTTTTTGATACGCTTCAACGCTTTAACACACTATTAGCTAAAACCATCAGATATGGTTGGCGGCAACTGGGCACAGGATATAAAATTTCAATAAAAACTCTCGTAAATTCCTTTCTTGAGGGACCCTGCAGATACTCGAGGAAAAAACGCACAAGAAACTTGAGAAAGTGTCATCAACCTTTTTAAGAAGCCCCAAGGCATATTAGGATTCGCGAGGTAGGTTGGAGCCAATAAAAAGGCAAATGAGCACCCAATTTCTGCTTAAGTAAAACGTTTAAAATGAATGATCAGCCCCAGTGAAAAGGAAGAACCGCGAGACGAGCTGATGTATAAACAAATGCACAAATCTAGCCCCACCAGACCTTAACGGGAGAAAGAGGTTATCGCGACACATAGGCTCCCACTTAGACCACCACACGAAGGTAGCCAATTGGATTGATTGATTGATTAATCGTACGGTTTACCGCGCCGACACAACGAAGGCAATGAGGCGCGCCGTACTGGGGGCTCCAGATTATTTTGACTACCTTGGGATCTTTAACGTAAGCCGAAATCACGTACACACGGCCGTTTTTGCTTTTTCCCCCATCAGAAAAGCAGCTGCCGCGGCCAGTTATCGAACCAGCGACCTCGTTCTCAGCAGCGCAACGCCTTAGCCACTGAGCCACCACGGCGTGTACGAAAGTAGCCCACACTTTATGAACTGCTAGAAGCTTATTTCGTGCCCAACTAATGACCCGCATAATATACACAAGTTTCGACACGAGAAATACATTACAAAGTTCTGCACCCGCAAATATAGACAGCTTACGCCGCATCCACGCCTGCGTTTTACGTTTCGCTACAGTAAGCATAGAACACCAATGAGTTTCACAGCTTCGAGTTTGTTGTTGGGAAACCCCAAGCTTTGCTATTGTTTCTGAGCCCCATGTCATGCCTCCATATTAACGTGGCTGTGTACCCCACCAGCCCTTCTGAAAACCTCTCGATTTTTGAAGGTTCACCCTAGGGGCACCTAAATCGGGAAACCGCTGTGTCAGCGTGTTTTCAAGAAAATACATTTCTTGTCTGCACATAAACAACAAAATACATTTCTTGTCCGCACATAACAAGGCAAGGTCATCTGCATAGGCTTAAACTTTGACTTTATAGTTTGCCACGAGAAACCATAAATGACACTGCTTTGGAGAATGGCAAAGCACACGGGCTGAAAGTACAAACGAATAAAACTGCTGATACCGGGCAAGCTTGCCGTACAGAGGATTTAATGCAATTGTTTTAGAGAGTTCGCAGTTCATGATAACCCGGATCGTACAGATTTGTAAAAGATTGATATACCTTCATAAAGGCTCCCTCAAGTCAAGCTGGCTCCAGAACTGACAAAAGGAAATGATATCTAATCCTATCAAAAGCTTAAGCAAGATCAATTTGAGGGAGTGGAACCTGCCAAGCACTATTGGATACACACCACAGTATTCAACTAATAATATGAATGTTCGTCTGAATGCTCCGCCCCTGAATCCCGCAAGTGGGGTGCGAAGCTGCAAGACTTATGAATATAATCTATAGCCTGAGGGCCGCCACGTTCGCCAATATCTTGTATTCTAATTTACACACTAATATCGGCCTTTAGCCATCCACACTTTTACACTTTTCTGCCTCATCACTTTGGGGGATTACTATCCTACAATCTTGCTAAAATGTCCGAGGCAGAATGTCAAGTGAATTGGCCTTTCTAAAAACTTCACAATTTTGAGAGTACTTAACAATACTTCGTGTATATTTAGTGCCAAGGGCACTCACAATATATATGTGTGTGCATATACATGTAGCTAATCAGAAAATGGGAAAGAGGGGCTCTGTGAAATAAGACACAAATAAAGGGTTGGCAATCAAGAAAACCTCCGAAAGCAAAGGGGAGGTTGTAGTGGGTCATAGAAACAGATGAGGAATTTTTGAAGTCAGAAAGAAAGTGGTGAAAAAACTTCCGCCGGGTTGAATGTGAACCCACGACCTCCAGAATACCGGTCTGGTGCGATAGCCACTACGCTATCGGCGGGGCTGTTTCCCCACCAGTTTCTCGAGTATTAATGTTAAGCTATTTTTTGTTTCCTGTACTTGGGGATGGTAGCCAGCGCTACTAGGACTACACGAGGTGAAGGGGACCTTCTTTTTAACACCCGGGTCGTGACTCGAGTGCCTACGACATGTCGAGAGTGGTCGACCGGCGTTGAACCCTCTAAAGCTACCTTTGGCACCAAGACTGCCAGAACAGAGGCTCTCGCTAGGCATGTAGCGAATCAGAAAATGGGAAATGAGGGGCTCTGTGAAATAAGACACAAAAAAGGTTTGGCAGTCAAGAAAACTTTGGAAAGCAAAGGAGAAGTTGTGGTGGGTCACAGAAACAAATGAAGAATTTTTTGAGCCAGAAAGAAAGGGGTGAACAAATGCCCGCCGGGTGGTATCCGAACCCACGACTTCCAAATACCGGTCTGGTATTCTCGATGACGTGTATTATCTGTATATATATATATATATATATATATATATATATATATATATATATATATATATATATATTTATATATATATATATATATATATATATATATATATAATATATATATATATATATATATATATATATATATATATATATATATATATATATATATATATATATATATATATATATATATATATATATATGTAAATATTTATATATAGTAAAAAATGGGTATAGCTTCTAACAAAACTGTTTATTGGTCGACGTTTCGATCGGATACCGATCTTTCTCAAAACAACATTTCGCATTTCTGTGCACGTATTTAAAAGCTCGTCGTCCAACGACGCCGAAAAAAGAGAGAGGGGGGATTTGGGGAGAAAGGTGGCAACAAACACGCTCTTGGCGAGGTGAGGTGAAGGTTTGCAAAAAAGAGAGAGAGAAAAAAAAAGAAAGAAAACGCAAAACAAAAACAAACCCAAACATGCAGAAAAGAGAGAGGAGTACACAACTCTTTCACAAACACTGTCCTCCGTCGTTCGTCAGCTTGTAGAACGAGTGACAGGCAGCGCCCGCTTCAAGGGGGGCCGCTCTGCTTAAGAAACGAATGCGCAAAGCAGTAACAGGGACGCTCTCACACCATCACTGGGAGGCACAGAATTCTAATGGTCACTCACCTTACGGGAATAGTTTACAGGAAGCGGGCGCAGCCGCACACACATCTCAGTGACGCCAACCCCACAAAACAAACAGGCAGGCTCGTTAAGAGTGTAGGTACGATCTCCGCACTGTGGCTCAAAGCATGCACGATTCCGCCTACCGGCAGGACGGGCGAGCGCCATTCATCATTCTTAGCTCTATTCTTCTGCCCTGGCCGGGCAGCCCACAGGGTCGTCCCTGACCATGAACCAGGGAGAAGGAGCTTAACTAATCCTCTAACCGCACGCGGGAGTCGCGCGGGTCCTTTGTTGGAGTAAACGGCGGCGGGCGCCTCGATGTTGTTTGTGGCATATGCCGCCTGTGCGGACACCCCAGGAAGGGAATAAATAAAATAAGAATAGCTTGATTATTTGTTTAAACGACACAGAGACTTACAGTTTAGATAGGGGATTATTCTGCAGCCAGATTATCAACAGCATGTATAGACGACATAATGCCCGGGCTAACATTCATTCCTGCCTTTACGGTGTTGAATTTCTAAATAATGTAAGATTCACGTTGTTCGCGTTCTCTTGTAGTAGAAAATCCACTCTGTAAAAGTGTGACCCTGATGGAGTCGAACGGGTGGTTTTCGGAGTTATTATGGCGTGATAAGGGTAGATCCGGGAGTGAACGAACATGTGCGCGATGGTTGTTGAAGCGCATGCGGAATGCCGTGTCCGTCTGGCCAATGTATTGGATGCCACAAACACCGCACTCCAGAAGGTACACCACATTAGAAGAGTCGCAGTCTAGTGTCGCGTGAATTAGATGCTTGAAATTTGAGTTGGTGCTTTCTGCCACCTTGGTTGTCTGCATGTGTTTACATACGCCGCACCGTGCCTTTCCGCATGGTCGACACCCACCCTTGGGTGCCCTCTCAGTTTTGGCGTCTACAAGGTAATCTTTAATATTTTTGGGATGCCTGTATACGACCCGAGGAGGGGTGGGGAAGATTTTCGAAAGCCGTTCACTCTGTTGTAGCATGTTGAAGTGCTTTTTCAAGATTTTGCTTATGTTTGGGGAGTTATATATACTTATATATTGTCACGTAGCCAAAGACGCCGCGGCTGTCTTGAAGAAAAAAGAGTTTATTAGAGCGAACTTGTGCTCCACTAACAACTCAAAGAATACACAGGCGGAGAAACAGCAGTCAACAAAGGGATGTGTTTAGACTGGCGTCGACGATTCGAATGCCGCGGCATCTGCTCAGCGGGAATTTATCACTCGGCGCGAGGCTTATTGAAATAGTCCAATTGTATCCACAAAAACTGCACATCAATGAACCTTATTCTAGGCTCTTCGCGTTAATTCGGAGCGTTTTTGAGCCTGAATGCTCGTAAGCTCGGCTTGAATGCCCTACACACGGCGACGTTGCGTCCTTTGTGGTAGTCGATCATGTTGCGCAGGTTGGGGTCGGCACGCTGCTGGGTGGCTAGGTCGCTCTCTGTCACGGATCCGAAGAACGCGATGTCTTCATTGAAGTCTTGTGGGGTTGGATCGACAGGGCGCGGGAGAGGCTATCGGCGTCAGAGTGTTTCCTGCCAGAATTGTCGATTACTCTAACGTCAAACCATTGCAGGCGCAAGCTCCACCGCCCAGGACACCAGAGGGGTCCTTTAAATTGGCGAGCCAACGCAGCGCACGGTTGTCTGTCACAGCCTTGAACGGTCTACCATAGACAGATGGGCGAAATTTTGAAATGGCCCATATGATAGCCAGGCACTCTTTCCCAGAGGCAATGTAATTTTTCTCATCCTTCGACAGACTACGGCTTGTATAGGCGATTACCTTTTCGCAACCGCTTTGCTTTTGGACGAGGACGGCACCCAAACCTATATCGCTGGCGTCCGTGTGCACTTCCGTTTCGGTGTTTTCGTCGAAATGAGCGAGCACGGGCGGGTTTTGCAGGCATTGTTGAAGCTCGCAGGATGCTTTTTCTTGGGCGTTTTTCCAGTAGAAAGGGGTGCTATTTTTGTGAGCTGCGTGCGTGGCTCTTGCGACGATGCACCGACGAAGCTTGCAACGAAGTGCCGGTAGTATCCGCATTGTTCGAGAAATCTTTGCACGCTCTTTTTACCCTTCGGTCTTGGGGAGTTCCCTATGGCTGAGGTTTTCGCTGGGTCAGGCAGCACTCCCGCGGTGTTGAAGACGTGTCCCAAAAACTTGAGTTCCTCGTAAGCGATACGGCACTTTTCGGGCGTCAGCGTTAACCACGACGAGCGAATCGCCTAGAGTACAGACTCCAACCTTGCAAGGAGTTCACCGAAAGGCCGGGCGAATACCACAACGTCGTCAAGGTATATGAGGCAGGTGTGCCACTTCAGGCCAGCTAGGACAGTGTCATTGACTCTTTGAAACGGTGCGGGGGCCGTGCGCAGCCCAAACGGCAGCACCTTGAACTGGTATAGACCGTCCAGGGTTATCAATGCAGCCTTTACTCGGTCTCTCCCACGTTAATTTGCCAGTTGCCGGACTTAAGATAGATCCATGAGAAGTACTTTACGTGGAGGAGGTGGTCGAGGGTGTCGTCGATTTTTGGGAGGGGTGCACGTCCTCTTTAGTAATTTTGATCTATCTCTGGTAGTCAGGTAGTCAACGCAGATCATTAAAGTGCCGTGTTTTTCCTTCACGAGTACAACCGGCGCAGTCCATGAAACACCAGAGCACAACCCGAGGGCCGTCATCCGAAACAACGACAAGAAGGTCAAGAAAAATAAACTCAGGGGGGAAAGAGCATCGAAATAGGATCAGGTGAGCTGGCCCAATGTAGCTGCCTCCCTTGCTGGTACCAATACCAAAGTCGACAGTATCGCTTCTAAACATAAAGAGATGATAAAAGAGCTGCAAAACCAAATAGCACACCAAATTGCTGAGATAGCAGAACTCAAAAAACAAGTACCGAACCATCCAAGGACGTCAGCAAGAAGTAAATCAAAAACTACGACGATCAGCGTAGGTAACATTTTATCCCATCCACCTCCATCGCCCCAGCCCCCTGTTCCAAAAGGGCTGCTGCAGGACCCAAGCGGTATAGGGCTCTACCTGATTCAAATAATGGATGTAATAAACAGCAGATTCGATGCTCTACAAAAACAGGTTGATGAAATCAAAACCAAAGGCTTCGAAATTAAGAGAAAGCTATCAATGCCGGAAAATATAAAAAAAAGACAACAAATACTAGAAATCAGAGACGATGAAGATAAAATGTCCAGCAAAGATGAATAAGAAAAAAAAACAGCACAGGAATATCTAGAGATGTGGCAGTGGAAAAGTAGGAACTCCGAAAAGAAAAGACACAGCCGAAGACAGTACATTGATCAATCCTATGTAAACCCAGACGTTATATGTCTTCAGGAGGCAGGCGGAAACGTTGCGCGTCTGACATACCAGGCCATCATCGATAAGCACAATCCTCACATAGCAACCCAGGTCAACAAAGACGTCACCGCAATTGAGCACAAGCTAAGCTCATCAGAGTTAGCGCAAGCATCTCTGATAGAAATAATCCCAAAAAAGAGGGGTAAAAGGAGCACGTGCACTCTAAACGTATACTGTCCTGTTTGCCACAAGAAGGAAACCTTCACCGAAAATTTAGGGTAGCACCGAAAGTTGGGCGAGTTGGTAAATCATCTTGAACGAAACATACTTTAGGGTAGACCATGAAGATAGCAAACAAAAACCAACTCGTAATAATGGCCGACCTAATGCACCACATGGACAGTGGGGTTATAACTTTACCTCACGCAAAGGACAAAACCAGATACAAGCCATGGATAATTAGAACTTCACCTTGATCACGAATTCAGAATCTAACACCAGGATAGGAGGCCAAACTAGCAGGGACATCTGCCCAGATCTCGCAATAATCAAGAACGCCGATGGAGTACACTGGTCCAATCTAGAGGAAACACTAGGTAGTGACCTAGTGTTCATCCATCCCCATGGCGATGATCAGGAGAACCTTAAAAGAAGTCAAAATCACCAATTGGAAGAAATACATGAAAAGGTCGTCTTCACTATTAGAAATAACAAATATAAAAGAATGGCGCAAAAAAGTGACACAAATGTATCAGGACGCAACAATAGCAGTGAAACGCACAAATTTAGAACCAAACGTAGACAAACATTTACTACACATATGGGATGCAAGGCGTCTTCTGGTCAATAGGTGGAAAAGGCAAAAGCGCCACAAGAAGTTTAGGAACAAAATTAAACAACTGACAACGAGAACCCGGGTATACGCAGATCAGCTCGGACAACAAAATTGGGCCCAGTTCTGCAACTCCTTCAAAGACACGTTAAGAACCTCAAAAACCTGGGCCATTCTCAGAAGCATGACCGACCCAGCCAAGACAAGGACCGAAAATAATAAAACCTTAAAAAAGCTAGCGCATCAGTTTCAAGGCATGAACAAAGAATTACTGCAAGCCCCGAAAGACAAATTCCTGGGCACACAGAAGACGGCACCCTGCAAGCTACCATACGTGGGAATCCGGAATAAAGCCCTGGACGCAGAAATAACTCAGGAAGAAGTTAGGGCGGCACCCAGAGCGGCACAGAAAGACACCGCTGCGGGTGCGGACCGCATAATAAATGCAATGATTACAACTTTAAGTGAAGACAATATAGAGGCACTAATAAAGTATATAAATGAAGAACTCTGGACAAGAGGAGAAGCCCCACAGGAATGAAAACCTTCCGAAATAATAGGCATCCCCAAGCCAGGGAAGAAACCAGGAATCGAAACACTTGGACCAATCTCACTGGCATCGTGCTTGGGGATGGTCTAAGAAAGAATAATATTAAGAAAGCTACAGAACTATATGGAAGACAACGACTACTTACCGCACACCATGGTAGGCTTCACAGAAGGCCTTTCAACGCAAGACGCCTTTTTGCTCCTGAAAGAAGAGGTGCTCCCAAACATTCCAAAGGGAAGTGAACACATAATCATGGTTCTGGACTTGAAAGGGGCTTTTGATAATGTGTCACACTACGCAATTCTAAAAGAGCTCCATAACCTCCATTGCGGAGAGAGAATTTAAAACTATGTAAAAGCTTTTCTATCAGATAGAACTGCAAGCATATTACTAGAAGAAGTGAGATACAAAAAGCTCAAAATGACCAACAAACACATACCTAAAGGTTCTCTAATGTCGTCCTTACTCATCAATGTAGCGATGATAAAGCTACCAAAAAAACTCCAGGAAATAGCAAACATTAACCATAAGCTTAATGCGGATGATATAACCATATGGACAACCAACGGCTCATTCATCCAAAAGGAAGAACTTCAATAGGCGGCGAACTGCGTGGAATCTCTCGCCAAGGACAGTGGCCTCCAGTGTGCTCCAGAGACGTCAGAAATAATCAGGGTCTATAACAGCAAATACAAAAGCCCGGGACACCTAAATGTCATTCTTGAGATACAAAAAATCACAGAAGTCTCATTGATCAGGATACTCGGACTCTGGATACAGAGCAACAGAAAGGCCAAATACACTATACAGACGCTCGAGAAGACCACACCGCCAATAACATAAATAATCAGAAGAATAACAAGAAACAAAACAGGAATGACAGAAGAAGACACTCTCCGTCTGGTACAAGCCCTGGTGGTCAGCAGAGTGGCGTAGAGCCTACCACATCACCGACTAAACAAACAAAATAATGATCAAATAGAAACGATATTAAGGGGAGCTTATAAAACCGCCATCGGACTTTCTCAATAGACGGCCACGAGTAAGCAACAAAAAAGTGGGCATAGCAAACACCTTGAGGAGATCAAAGAAGCCACGCTGATCGCTCAGAAACAAAGGCAGCAACTCACTAGAACAGGCTGAGCCATACTCGAAAGAGTACGCACGCCCCCTCTTAAATTCAACATCACAAATTCAACATCGCAAGTAAAGTCGACCTCGACAAGGACATAAGCAGAAAATTATTTATATCACCAATTCCAAGAGATATGGACAAGACAGCCCACCAAGGAAGAAGAAAAGTAAGGATAGCATATCTAGAAAAAATATGATGGAGACCCTAACACACGCTACACTGACGCAGCAATGTACAAAAACTATAAAGATGCGGTGGTGGCTGTCAGATTCTGACCACAACTGAATAGAGTGCTGGACCATTAAAAATACGAATCCCGAGGAAGGGGAGGAATCAGAAATTGCCCTTTGTTTTGCCCACAGATAGAGACAACAGAAGAGCCTGCACATAATTATGCACTACAAGCAAGCATGCTACGACTTCGTTAAGGTAAGAATACCAAGCGTGGCAGCAAACATACTTCTTCATCATCCCATTGGTTGAACCTTCGGACGCGCTCCAGCTTCTCCAGCCACTGTTCCGGGTATTCACCAGGGGATCCTCGGAATGATGGGGGCTCACGAGGTTGCTGAAGAACGACTGGAGGATTGGCATATTTGACCATGGTGCTGGTTGCGACGTCTTCTTCGCTTTCTCCGGTAGTAGACCGAGCTCGGTTGGTAAGCCTTCCAGGCGGAGGCTGGTTCTTGTTGGACTCGCTCTGCGGCTTCCAGAGGTTGTACGTAGCATGAAGGGTGGGTGCACTGCACCTTCACCAGATGTCACGTACCCAAAGACGATGCAGCTGTCATGAAGAAACAACAAGTTTATTGGCGCGAACTTCTGCTCCCCTAACAAATCAAGGAATACACAGGCGGCGAGACAGCAGTCAAAAAAGTTAAGTGGGTAGGCGAGCGTCGAGAGTCGAATGCCGCGGCGTCTGCTCTGCAGGCTTTTATCTTTCGGCGCGAGTGTTTCTGGGACCGTCAATTTCCATCCACAATATTCTAGATCAAAGAAGATAATTCTGGGCAGTCACGTTAGGGCGAAACGGTCTGCTTATCTGATTGAGATAGCCCCTGCCGCATAAAAAGAACTATTAGAAGACGCGCTTCGCTTGGGACACAGATAGCAGAGCCGTGCGTGGCCGGGCGGTAAAAACAAACAATAATAAAACAAACCCAATGCACCCTTTGCGGCCAAATAAATATATATAAAAGATCGCCCCGTTGGTCGCTTATTTGCTGTATCAAGCAGAAGATTTCTTTAAAAATGCAAGGCCAATGACACGTTGCAAGAGCTGAGCGACAAATTGTACATAGGCGGAGACGGGGAGAAGACCAGGCAGTGCTGTCGTAATATTGTTTATACAATTTACGGGACAAGGAAGGACTGTTTTTTGTTCACCATGTTCTGTTATGTTTCCATCTGTAATTTTGAAATCTACCCACAAAGAGAGAATAAATTTAAAATGAAACAATAACGGATACAAGTTATCTCATTAAAACAGTGTTATTGGAACGCCTTCATAATAATTCTCTTCAACCTTGGGTGAGTAGAGCTTGCTTTAAAAACACAATTACTTTATCTAGAAAGACAAGCAATCATCCATTTTTAACAAATAAATGTCTTTCCATCTTTTAAGCGAAGGTACTCACAGTGAACATTCAACCACTACCGCAATGTTTCTAGCAACGGCACAAATTTGGTCTAGTTGCCGAAAACATGAACGCAGTTCACTGAAACAAGAAAACGAGGCAAGAAGGATGGTGGTTAAACTTCATCCTACGGCAGCTGTTTGTATTCAGAGAAATCAATACGCGGATGCCTTTCAAAATGAAAATCTGGAGGTTTCCTATTTATTTCTGCTACTGCACTCTAAAACACGCGAGCCCGAGTGTTACGAAACAGGGAAGACTGCCCGAACTCTTACAGGGTACCCCCTTTCCGTTTTCCTCTTATGAACAACATTTGTCCTGTGCCACCGGTATTTAAGGGAAGTATTCCTGGCGTGCGGTGTTGATGTATGTTATGCCCCTATCATGCAGCAATTTTAAAGAAAGCAAATTAGATTGATTTGAGCTTTAAACTTTGCAAAATCGCTGCCACCCGCGGTTTTTGCGTTAGAAGACCGGAGCAAAATAATTGAAATACTTATATTTAATAAATACCCCGGTCACATCGCACTCTAAATCCGATTGAAGTGATAAGGTGGCTGAATTTTTGATCTCGCTCGAAGCAGTGCCTTAGCAACCAGGAACGTCCCAGTTCCGACTCACAATTTGTACCGGTTTCTTTCAAGTACACGTGAGGGTGCAAGAAATATATATCGCTTCATCCCCCTAGTACCTTACCGCAGATCTAGCCTATTACATAAATATGGCTATAATTGAGTAACCATTCCTGGATAGTCTACAGGCAGTCCTCGGATTGCCCTCAGGCAAGACGCTATGTACGAATACATCAGATAATCGAGTGGCGGATTACGTTCTCGGTATCCCTCGGATGGCCCCGGAAGTGAGGCGGCACTCAATAAAGGTTATCCCGCATTTATCTGAGGTAGATGTCTTGCTGCAATTTCTGGGTTTACCTGATGTTATCTCATTTTAATGTATTACTCAGCGGGGAACGGAGTATATTAAATTTCGTCCGATTGTGTTTAGGAAGGAAACCACGATTCAGTGTTAGCGGGGTAGGCGTTGATTGCGATTGAAAGTGGCCGTGTAGCCGCGCCTGGTCCTGAGTGAGCTCGATCAAGATCGACTCGTTCGCGGTATTACGTAACAGTAATAAATAATTTAGAATATAAGTTTGATTAAGCATAGGTTATCTTGTTTTATGGGAGATAAGCAATTTTCTTTCTAAAGGCAGCATGTTGGGCCAATAGCAAATTTTGCAGGAAAGTTGCGTTGATTGTTATTCCCCCCACCTTCACGATGACCTTCAAATAAACTCCGTTCTTTTCTTTCAGTGCTGGGTTCTCAGCGGGAGCTGCTGCGAAGGCACCAGGTGCTGGCCAGTTGCTATTTTGGGGGGCGTGTGCGAATTTGAATTGTGATTGCACCGATATGGCGGACTGTAAAAACGTCGGGCAACAATAAAGCTGAGACAAAACCAGTTGCCAATACGAACAGTTCCAGTGAAATGGCGTAATTTACACAAACGCTTACTAATACAAGATCTGTCACTGGTACAAGCAGAAGACCAGGAGTTTTGAGGTAAGCAACCGATGTAGAGGCAGGATGACCCCTGTCGTCAGGTGGTGGCGGATTACGCACCGCGCAGACGAACTACAGAAGCCACAGGAAACCGTGGTTCTAACCACTCTGCAAGTGACCTTCCAACCACTACACCCGCCTATCAGCATAGAGTCCGCAGGGTAGTCCTGCTCAAATCCTAATATCACCTTCCTAGTTTTTTGCTGCCACTTTAGTGGGGATTTTATCACGTAATCACAGCCATTAAGTTCGCTCATTGGCCGTGGAACTTTACCAATATCTCACCAGAATCAGCGCAACAAAAAGCTATATTTCTGCGTGCCACCGCTCTGGCATCTTGACGAAGACGTGTTGCTTCGTCGGACGGAAATACTGGTTTTCTGACCATAAAAAAACACGCTTGTGCGACCACTTCGCTCTTTTTATGTTTGCTCGTTGCTTTAGGTGAATGCTTAACGATAGACTACTCGACGCGTCATAGCTAAAATCATTCTTCCTCAAAAAAATGAAACTTTATCGCTTTCGCCATGTTATCGCTCCTCAGAAAGAGCATCTATTTAAATAAATTGTCGTTTTGTGTTTCCGCAAGAGGTCCCGGCCACAATTACAGCTGGTTTTCACGATCGGCCCCCCAAACAGCCTAGGACTGTTCGGCCTAAATCAAGCCCGTGTCCTTTGGCCGGTCCTTTTCTGTCTGGCCTTGTTCTGGCCGCCACGTTGGCCCGTGTCCAAATGTGGACCTCTTGGCCGTATACGGCCGTACTCCCATGGCTGTCCAACGGCCAGTGTCCGTCAGCCCGTCAACTGGCTTACGCTCATACGGCCAGATTCCAGCCGTACGGCTCCGGCCATTCCAAAGCCACCCGTGTGCGGCCGAAGTACGGCCACCGGAGGACAGCCGAGATGCGGTCGTCGGACTACAGCCGGACTAAAGCTGTCGGAAATACGGCCGTGCTACGGGAATTGGAGCTCAGCCGCAGTACGTTACCTGTACTGAGGCCGGTCATTGCATGTCGCGCAAGCAGATGACTCAGTCGCGCTGTGCAGCAGCACAAGCCCAGCTTTTCGGGTCTATTGCAGCCACATCAAAATGAGCCGGTGCACAACCACCAGCCGCCCAGTCTTCAGCGCAGCATTGCCTAATTATGAGGGTCACTTGACACCAAAATTTATTTACTAAACAGTGCTCACAAATTGTCGTTGCTTTTATTGTTGTGCCTCTTTAGTGTCGAATACGGAAAATATCCAGTTCTTTGTACAGCTGGAATAGATGTATTGTCCATGTCCTGATATCTTCCGTGGGGCGGGTTACCTCAAATAAACGGGGAAGGAGGGGGAGCCCGAGGTTGTTGAATTTCACAAAGATGAAAGTGCCACTTCTGGCCAATTTAATAAGGGCAATCTTCCAGATAAATTTCATGCTCTGAATAATTCAAATATTTTACAACAGTTGCTTGACCAGTTCTGTTTATATAAAACCGGCGCGAATACCTTTACGAAGCGCTTTGGTACTCCACAAAAACTTAGGAGCATTCAACATAATTTCCTTCATACAAAATGTATGTCTAGTATTTGCCCATTTTTCTTGCAAACAAATTTTCTACTCGATCAACATTTCTGATGATCTTTCACAGGGCAGATCCTAGTAGAGATCGAACAAGTGATTTCGTTTTCAATCTAGTTTTTATACTGATTTCAGGAGTTACGTGCAAACAACTTAATAGCCCAAAAGAACTTAATTTTCCTTATAGTCATACTACAGTAAAAAAAATTCTAAACGTGTTGCGAATGACGCCTTGCTTCAGGTGGCCGCAGATGTATCCCTTTGTATTTACGCAAGAAAAACCGTAAGGCTAGAATTTCATAATTTGTTTAAAACCAATATCATAGCGACGGTACTATATATACAGCAAACCTTTCATACTGCAACAAATAAAACAATAAATATTTCACTGGTCAAGTTTGAATGCGTAAGGTTTCTAACACGTTTTATGTGAACTTGCGGCTCCGGAAGTTTTTCCTAATTAATTAATTATTAATTGACCAATTAATAATTAATTATTTAATCAAAGTATTTTATATTTATTTTTTATTTCTTTATTTATTTACTTATTTATTTATTTATTTATTTATTTATTTTGATACCTGCTTGCCTTTGCATGCATTAGAGCAGACAGATACATAACACTAAGCATCAAATATCATACCAAATAACAAAATATTTCCGCAAAGCGCGGTGAAAATCGTCATTATAAACCGTTGGTACAATCATACGTGAAAGATAATTACACTCTCGTATTGATCAAAGATAAAATGAATCGCCAAGGCGTCACCATTAAAGAAGTTATTAATTTGCTTCAAGCTATTTGTACCACTTTGGGATATGTAGAATAGCGCTTCCATGTACTTCTCCCCTTCTATTCCATTTTTATAATGACACATATTACGAAAAAATTTCAACCTCAGGTTTCGTCTCTGATACTTCCGGTCTTACCATTTAGGTTTACTTTTACTTTCCTTCATGCTAAGTTGACAGCGCCAATTACCTAATACGAATCAACTTGCCCTACTCTGCATGTTTTCGAGAGTGTCAACCAGCTCTTTGGGGTAGGAATCCAAGAAAACACGTGCGTACTCCAACATCGAGCGCACATGAGTAAAATACGGTTGTTCTTTTAGGGTAGATGGATGTTCGCTGAATTTTTATCTCGGAAAGCAAAAAATACGTGCAGCCGTAACTCTTTTGTTTTGAGCATGCCTATTTAACCTATCCTGCCTATTTAACCTCTAACCTCTCTTTAAATAGACTCCTACTTATTTACATTCCCCGGCCGTTCTTAAAGCAGTGTAATTTATGATCTATGAATTCAATTAGAATGAAGGTCTTCTGGTAAAGGCGACGTTAACACACTTTTTAACAATCAACGATTTTTCTTAATCAGCACACCAGGATGTTCATAAATTAGAATCATGCTGCAGGTATTCGGAATCAGGTTCATTCGCTATGGTCCTGTAAACTCAGTCATTCGCGAACATTTAAAACAAAGATTTGAGGCAAATAGTAATAACATTTACATATAACAAAAACAAAAGAGGGCCCGCAACTGACCCTTGGGGAATTCCTGAGGTCACGGGAACATATCAGGACGAACAACCATTCAGAGCGACCGACTGCTGTCTTAGAGAGATATACTCGGCTATCTATGAAATAACCGTTTTATTCATTTTATAGCCCGCAATGTACAAACAAGAAGCTGACAGGGAACACCTCTAAATGCGTTTTTTGCCGTAGGAGAAAATACAGTGAAAAACTTTAAGCTTATCTCTTGCTATAGCCAAATCGTACGTGAACTCAAAAAGCTGCGTTGAGCAAGAACAACCCGACGAAATCTGTGTTTGCTAGGATGCTGGTGATTATATTGAAACAAAGGAATCATTTCCGAAGAGTAGCTTATATCACCTTCAAGCACCGCAACTATGTTAACATGCAGGTTTCGTCATTAAAATAACATAAATTTAAAATAAATAAAATAAATTTAAAATAACGCACGTTTCTAAATGGACAGTCATAAAATCCCACGAAGCAGGGCACAAAGTTGAGCCTACTAATATCCGAGCTTAGCCTTTTCTACGTTTACCCCCAACAAAATGGTGCAAGAATATTTTCGCAGTAATATTGTAAGAAGAGTAGCCGCAAACTTGTGCTTTTGGGCGCCCTTGCCTTTATTTGGTGGGGAGTCCTTGACATGGCGCTGGTTGAGCTCCTGCGTTGCGGCCGCTTGCTAGACATCCTTTAAAGCCACTTATTTTGGGGAACCACCGCCAGCTCGGGTCGAACATTTTTGCCAGATCGATGGTCTCCATATCTTGAGGGGGCGAATAGCATCGAGCTGATGCGTCGACGAAGCCGGCGGGCGAGGCCTGGTAGCGGCTACGACTAGCGAGGCTGAGCTCACCCGTCGGTCTGGCACAGTCTTCTTGTGGCAATAAATGGCATTCCGATGGCCTAAAAGGTTCCCCGGTAATGTTCATTGAGTCCTTGCACCTTGCCCGTTCACCCGGAACACTCAATACTGTTTGAAAAACGAAGTTCGTTCATTTAAACCGTAGAAACACCGAGCGGATAAAAAACGCTTCCGTGTCATTCGGCTCCCTAACGGCTCTTTCTTCACCCAGAGAAAAACTGGCCTACACCGGCGGGTCTCCTTGAAACATGTCTGTGCATGAATTCTCGGCGCCCAGACCCGTGCTGTTGTTCGGCTATACGCCGCTTACCGAAAGAATGACGTATAACCTGATACCTTACGTAGGCTGGACTCCTCTTGAACACCGGTTGCCAAAAATTCTGCGGCAGTTCGCTTGCCCTAATTCGGCCGAGGACCGCTAACCGAATTAAAAATGTACATTATTGTGCCGTGCGTCGGCCGGTCTCCAGTATAACGCCGGTTGCCTGAAGAAAACGAATATTCTGTCGCCAGACGCGCGGTTCACCATTGAAAGAGCGAATGCGCGCAGCCGCGCACCGGCTGGTCTCCTTTCGAACACCAACTGCCAAAAGAATGGAAATTCCGTGGCCTGTCGCATGCCGTGCTTCGGCTGAACACCGCTTCCCGAAGGAAAAAGGGATGCCTTTAAGCCGTACTTCGGCCCTTATCTTTCTCGACATGGGCAGCCGAAAGTGAGCTGAATATCTGGCAGCCGGCTAGCTGACGTTCTGCGTGTGAACACAGGCGGCCGGGGAAATACCGCAGCGCTTTTTGCCTAATGTTGGTCGCTCACTGTAGGATCAGTGGCTGCCGCTACCTGAATGCTGGCAGGACATGCGAGAAAGTATCATAGACGGGCCGGTCTTTGGACACAGTTTCTGTGCCGCCTGGGTACATATGTGTATATGTTGTGGGTGTACGTGTTGGTATGTACATATAATTGTGTATGTGTGTCTGTGCATATAAGCATGCATGCGCGTATGTGTGGGCCTCTGCGTGAGCACGGGCCTATGTGCTCTGCATGTGAGGCTTTGTTTTAAATGGTCCAAATCCACAAACCGCACAAAGGTCTCATAAAACTTCAACGACAAGAAAAACTCGACACCTTTCCCTTAGAAAAGAGGTGGCATTAAAATAGGGAAGATAACGGCCTGCAAACGTGTACGCAGATCGAAAATGAGCCATTTGTATCGAAACTAAGCCACATTCTCCTCTGGTAGCGATCAAAATATGTCAAATTCCTTCGGCGTTGAATCGAAATTAATCACCTCCATAGGCTACAAGGAGTTTGGTTTTGACGGCACTGTTCGGACTGTTTCATGGGTGTTTGCAGATGTCTTTTTTTTTACTTTTTGGTGCGGGTTTATCATAAAATCAGACAGCAAATAAAAGAGCGGGTACAGATCTGTTTCCAGACGTCCATCTCAAAGTAAACAGAGAAGTGAATGAAATGAAACTTACAGATGTAAGACAACCATTTCAAATTGTCTCCCTCGTCCTTACGGGGTAAATGTGTTACTCACGTAATTACCATTTCAGTACATAACTAAATATATGCCGCTTACAACCTCAGGCAAATCCCCCCCCCTCTGTGGGTCCAAGCCACTTCCTTACTTTAAAGAAAAACAACTGTGCTGTTTTCTCAAGAAACCTTTTGGAAATGTATGGCAAAGCAATGAAGAGCTTGCTTACTCCGTGAGTTTCTCAGGGTTGCGAAAGGAATATATCCTGCCGAAGAATTCCAAAAGAGCTTCTAAGGCTACCACGATAACTTACAGGCTATTCTTGTATAGTACTAGTGTCATTAATGTCCTGTTGCGTATATTTATTAAGGAATACGTGGTACCAGCGGACATTAGGACAAGGCCACAGCTAAAGAGAAGAGAAAACACATACTAGAACTTCAATAGAGTTTATGCCACATAAACAGGAAAACACCAATAAGTACATAAAAACGCAATGGGTTATCGGAAAAAAACGTAATGAGACACTATCACTCATATCACAGGTCTCATTACAGCGCCGGTCTATATCACATTGGGCCAATTTAACAGACACGTGCAAACAGCCTTCATCCTTCGCCCGCGCTCAACCACCTTCCCCTCTCCAAAAAATAATGTCCTTTGCGGATAGTGCCAAAGAATGTGCGCTGGCGCATACATCCCCCTCTAGTCCTATCAAAAAGGCTTCCACAATTTCTCCGTTGGTTTGGGAGGATGATCTGTACATGATGCGCGGCCCGCAGAAATCTGGTGTGCACCCCTTACACCTACGGCAATGATCAGCCAGGTGGCCCGCCCCAGTCAGCGCATTGACAGCCTTCTGGTGCTCTCTCAGCCTCACATTGAGGCACCTGCCTGTTTGGCCAATGTAGCACTTTTTGAACGACAGGGTGATCCTGTAGACCATTCCCGTCACGCAATTCACAATGCTGCTTGTATGCCGTACGGCACAGCTGGGCTTGGAGACGGTGTTATTAACCCTACGCACCATTTGTGACAGCCTCTGAGGTGCCGAAAAAACCACCTGTACACCACATTTCTCACCAACCTTTTTCAGGTGAAAGGACACTTGGTGTACGTAAGGCAAGGCTACCACAGGAACTCTCTGCCCTTGGCATTGAGAACCAGCCGTGTGGTGTGTTTTGAGATCCTTCAGAAGGCTCTCTGCCACGGAGGCCAACATTTCAGGTGGAAAAGCGGTCACTTTCAGTCTTTCCGCTTGCTCCAGCAAGCGAGTCTGCATTCTATGCTGGCAAGATCTGGTAAGCGCCGCCCTCAGAATGTTCTTTGCAATGCCTGGCTTCAAAAGCTTTGAATAGGCTGACTGATAGAATAGGATGCCCTTTTTACTACGCGGAGCATACTGGAAACAAGGCTGATCACACCCAAGGTGCAGGCGCATGTCCAGAAACTGCAAGACACCCATCTCCGGCAAGTCGTACGTAAATTTCAATCCACATGCACACTCAGTAAAAACGCCTAGCACGTGGGCAACAAAGCTATTTCTATCACCGTGCACAACTACATTCAACACCACAAGATAATCGTCGACATACCAGCAGATCTTTACAATGGGGCTGCCCTCAAGGCGGCAAGAAAGCTGCCAGTCACAGTTTGCCAAGAACAAGTAACTCAGGACTGGGGCGATACACGAACCAATGCACATGATGATGATGATTGATGATTTCTATTGGTTTCCCCTTTGTATCGGGGTGATGACATGTCATCTTACCAAAAAAGACTAATACACCTATGTTTTACACTTTTGGTTCAATACTAGCGCTGCTTAGGGCAGGCACAAAAAGCTTATTAGGCACAAAATACTTTTTTTTTCTGTTACAAGTGGTAACTGTCCTAGGCAATATTCCCCTCTCTGCTTTTCGTCCACCAGCATTCTAATCTTCTTTTCGTCCCCTCGACAGCCTTGAAGTTCACTTCCTCTGTGATACCTTTAAATCCTAGGGCTTCTGACAGCCCAATATTCCCTTCATGTAGATTTGAATGGATACCCTCACATTCTAGCACGATGTGCCGCATAGTTTCTGTTTCTTTTCCGCAGACCACGCATACCCCATCATTTTGTGAATACTTCCCCACAAAACTCTTAGTTCGCAGGCAACCTGCTCTAGCCTCAAAAAGCAAAGCACTGCCCTGGGAATTATCGTAGAAATTTTCCTTTCTGATGTTCATCTTCTCAGCCCTGTACATCTCTAACGACGTTTTGGCTTCCATTTTTTCCCTCCATTTATTCGTTTCAATCTGCCTTGCCTCTTTTTTGGTTACCTTGGCTGTTTTGGATTCCCCACTGTTCTTTCCGTATTTCATCGTTAGCCTTCTAGTCTTTCTTAACCACTGCGTGTCCACGCTTTTCAAGTATAGGTACCTAAAAACCTTAGCTGCCCACCTTCGTTGATCCATTGCCCTCAACCTCATCTCAAAGCATATTTTACTCTGAGCTTCTCTAACTTCAAACGACGCCCAGCCCATATCTCCCTGAACTGCTTCGTTAGTTGTTTTTCCATGCGCGCCTAAGGCCAGACATCCTACCGTTCTCTGGTTTACTTCAAGGCGTGATAGAACGTCTGATTTTAAGCAGAGTACAGCATTCGCAAACGTGAGACCCGGAACCATTACTCCTTTCCACATTCCTCTTACTACTTCATATTTGTTATACCCCCACAGAGCTCTATGCTTCATTATAGCTGCGTTTCGCTTTCCCTTAACCTTAAGTTGCTCCTCGTGAGTACTTAAGTAGCTATCCCCTTCGTTTATCCACACTCCCAAATATTTATATTCCTTGACTCTAGGTAATTCGCCTTGCTGGATAGACACTACGTCGGTGGTAGCGTCATTGAAAACCAATATTCCTGATTTTTCTGCACCGAAATTTAACCCGAGGTCAGTGGCTTCCTGGCCGCAAATATTTATTAGCCGCTGCATATCGGTTTGGTTATCAGCTAAAAGAACAATGTCGTCTGCGTATAACATTCCCGGAATATGCTGTTGTACCACTTCGCCTTGCAGCATATGGGTTAGGCTAAACCCTACTTGACTTTCTTCCAGTTTCTTTTCTAACCCTGCCATGTAAAGCATGAACAGTATTGGGCTCAAAGGGCATCCCTGTTTCAGTCCCCGATGGATGTTGACCTGCCGGGCGCATTTCTGTCCTTCCCAAGTAAGGTGCACTCTATTGTCTTTATAGATTGCTATAAGGAACTGTACTAACTCGTCATCTAATCCCTGGAGTTTCAACATTCTCCACAGCCGTTCTCTGTTTACGTTGTCATACGCCCCTTTAATGTCCAAGAACGTAATCCATAGTGGTCTATTCTGTGCTTTCGCAATTTCAATGCATTGCGTTATCACGAACAGATTGTCATCCAGTCGCCTGTCTTGTCTAAATCCATTCTGCAGTTCCCCAAGTATTTCATTTTCTTCCATCCATGCTTGAATTTCTGATTTTATCGCCTGCATTACGAATCTATACACCACTGACGTTACTGTGAGTGGTCTGTATGACTCAATACTGGCTTTGTCTCCTCTGCCTTTATATATTAAATTCATCCTACTTTCTAACCAGTCCTCTGGTACTTGTTTGGTTTCTATTACCTTATCTATTGCCCTCATAAACGATTCCTTACTTTTAGGTCCAAGTAGGTTTATCAGTTGCATTGGTATTCCGTCCGGGCCCACTGCTGTCTGAGGGGAAACCTTTTGCTCTGCTTTTTTCCAATCAAGGTTGCTCAAACTTATTTCCCTTTCCGCAGTCTTTTGTGGCGGTGATGTTATCGGTGCCGGTTTCCCTACCACTATTATCGTAAACTTCTCACTAATCACTCGATGAATATCCGCCAACGCGTGCTCTCCTTCTAAATGTTCCCCCTCCTCATCAATCAGGAATTTTTGATGGTTATCGTTTTTTGAGCTTAGTGATTTTACATGGTTGCAAAACTTCTTGGATGCGCTTTTGTCCTTCTTCCGTATTTCTGCCATCCATTGTTCGCTTTTCTGCTTGATCTTCGCTTGCACCATTTTCTGCACTTCTAGTTTTTTCCTACGGTAGACATCCCACTTTTCCTTCACTACCTCCGGTTCCATACTAGTTCTTTTTGCTTCTCTATGTTCTCTCGACGCCTTTCTTCGCTGGTCGATAGCCTCTTTTATTTCCTTATTCCACCAGCTTCTCGGCTTTCTCTTCCCTTTCCATCGGTTTCGTTCCTTTTCTTCATTAATCTTACCCTTTATGAACGCAATTATTTCATCGTAATCCCAATTTTTGCATGGGTATTTTTTGATTTCATCTTCCAATCTATCAGCGATGATCTTTAACTGCTCATTATTCAAATTATTTCCTCCTATTGTAACTATTTCTGCATTTGTCCGGGTTGCGCCTCCAAAGAGCAAGCTAAACCGCTTGTGGTCGCTTCCTAAGCTGTCTGTTCCATTTTCATCTATCCTCATTTCCCGCAGCCTTCCGTATACTGTCTCGGATACTAAACCGTAGTCTATGCTGGACTGCCTGTTACCGCTTTCCCACGTTATTTGTCCGTCACACTTGCTTTCCGTGTTTACTATTACAAGCCGGTTTTCCTGACATAGATCTATCACTACAGAACCGTTGTGGTCTGTGTACCCATCCAAACCTTCTATATGGGCATTCATATCTCCAACTATGATTATTTCGCCCGAATCTTTGAACTCGTTTACATTTCTTCTCAAACAGTTTACCATTTCCTCATTTTCTTCCTTAGCACTACTTCCGGTCCACAGATACACCACTCCTAACTATGTATTTTTCCCCTCTATGGTGCCTCTAACCCATAGATGCTCTTTACAACTTTCATGCACTCTCTGCCAGTCGGTCCCTTGTTTAATGAGCATGCCAACACCTCCCCCTTTCTTCATTCCTGTGGTCCTGTTGCAACCTTCCCAGACATAATTGTCTATGATAGGTGGGGCTTCTAGGTCCCGGAGGTGAGTCTCGGCTAAAGCATACACGTCTATTCCTTCCCGTTCAAGTTGCTTTTGAATTTCCACCCACTTATCTGGCTTTCTGCCTCCCTGCATGTTTATGTAGCTGATTAAATATTTATTGCATTTGTTTTTCCCTCTCCGCTTACGGGGTCTGTTTTTGTCGTTTACAGAGTTGTTTGCTCCATTGTTTCCACTGAAATGGCTTCTGTCAACGCTCTCAGTTACGTCCTTAGGTTCTCCGTTTAGCTCTAGGCCTGGCTGCCTCCCCGCGTTGAGTGTGCATGTGTCTCTTGCTTCCCCTTTGTCTCCTAATTTGCCTTCCTTAGCTGCGCGGGGCCCCCTAAAAAAGCTACCGCTCTCCCACCTAAGCGCCACCCCACCTCGTTTCCTAGCCTGGGGCTGAAGTGAATCCCGTCCCACTGAAAAGCTTGCCTATGTCCGATGCTGCCCACTACCCTGTTCACGTCTATCACTTCAAGCCCAAGTTCCCTGCCGCACCTCACGATCTCGCTGTTAGCAGCGAGTACTACCCGTTCGGTGTGCACGCCCTGCTTCATCACCTCCGGCACGGTGCAGACAGCAATGCTCACATTTGGGGCCGTCGCCCGCAAGTCCTTTACCCCCTTCGCTATCTCCTGGCCAAGTTTACCCTCCTCTCCCTTTAGAACATCGTTAAGCCCCGCGGCAATCACCTCAAGGTTTCTAGCTTTACTAGACAAGGCCAGCTACCCCTTCGCTGCAGTCATCACCGTCTGCATCGTTTGACCTGGGAAACACCCCACCTTCACACGCTTATCCCCCTTTACCCTTTCCACTATGGCAGCGCCGCTCCTCTTCATGTTAGAGTCACCCGCAATGATTACCACGCTATCATCTGCCACGTGCCGCTCTTTACTGGTACCCGGCTTATCGGCTGGTTTTGCTGTCCTATCTTGCAGCACGTGGGAGTAGCTGTTGCCTATCGTTGCTTCCACCCCCGGTGTCCCCTCGGCGCATGCCTCCGCTTCGCTGCATGGGCCGAGGTGGTCGTCATTTGTTGGCGAAATGACGCTCCTTTCTAGCTTCCTCTCAGCTGCTTCTAACTGTCCCTCAACGGCCCTCCGTTCATCGCGTTCGTTACTTAGCGCTGCCTCCAGTTCTGCAACCCGCTTAGCTAACCCCGAGTTATCCGCTTCTACGCGTTCTAGCCGCGACACCACTACGCATAACCGAC
This sequence comes from Haemaphysalis longicornis, assembly GCF_048455015.1. Taxonomy (NCBI): domain Eukaryota; kingdom Metazoa; phylum Arthropoda; class Arachnida; order Ixodida; family Ixodidae; genus Haemaphysalis; species Haemaphysalis longicornis. The sequence goes on along the minus strand of NW_027526204.1, from coordinate 26,713,464 downwards.
ACGTACCTGCCCCTTCGTCTGCCTCGCCGCCATCCCGCTGAAACTCCTCTGCGTCTACGTGCAGCGGACAGCTAATACACTGTACCAGCTTTCTACGCGCCATCTCGGCTGAAACCCCGACACAACGAGAAAGAAACCGTGCAGGTAAATACTCAGCTTCGGCTGTCCTCCGCTGTCTCTGCCGTTTCGCTGTCCTTCACTGCAGAAACACGCTGTTGTCGGAGCACCAGAAAAGCACGTCCGAACAGGTCAACTGCGCACTGCGCAGTCTTCTTTTTACACCACCAGCCTATCTTCAAACCTGAAAACAGTAGATGGCAGATAAAAGTCTAGTAAAGCTCTAAAGCTAGTGGCATGCATGCCCGAACCATTCTGGAACGATACCACACCCCTAGTATAAATGCTTTCCTGTACAGCGCTTAGCATTCCACCCTTCGGAATGGAATAAATTAGTTCTTCCGCGTCAATGGAAAAGGCAAAAAGGCCGGCCCCCCTCTCTTCGTGCTTCGAGAAAAAACCAGTTACTTCTTCCGAGTTACGTACCAGAAAGGGGTCCCCAAACTTTAAACCATTCAACTGCTTTTGCAAAAACTTTGAAAGCGCACCTTGCCAGGAGCCTTTTCCCGTAACAATCGCACGAAACAATCGCACGATTCCATGTCGATCTCCCGGTTTGGGGTCATTACTTTCGCACAAAACAATCAATTTCTTTTACCCTGCGGTAATCGGGTGCATTGAGGGAAAATACAAGCTATTTCTGTTCGAAAGGGCGCATTCCTTCGTCTCTAGCTTGGCTTTCATCGGGGAGTTTGGGGGTCTGGCATAGCTTTTGGCAAATACTGGAGGTCTGGCAAATACTGGAGCTCTGGCTATATCGCTTGTCGTGTTCGCATGATGAGCTTGTCTGTAAGATGGGTAAGTAACGAACAAGGTTTATCAACGCCAGAAATCTAGCGGCACACTCACTTTCATTCGCGGCTACCGTAGCTTGCATAGGGGGAACGATGAATCGGGATAGCTTTTCTTGGCTTAAATAAGGGAGCTTTGGTTACATCAATCGCAGTAGTAGTTTAACTTGCATCGCCACCAAGATCGGTGCGGAAAAAAACACGCGTTATCACTCCCGAAATTTGTCAAATATGACCAAAACGATTTACTCGACAATATTCGTTGGCAGCCTATGTTAGGGTAGCAAATTCTTAAATCCACGCATTTTGTTTAGGCCAATGGACGAAATGATCCCGGCGGGCCACTCATGGAGAGCTTCCTGGAGCGAGTTAGGAAATGCATATCAGTTGCAATAACTAGGTCTCCAACGAAGGGAGAGAGAAAGAGATAGAAATTATTTTATTTTCCAAGCAAGTTGAGTAGGAACGCGTGGTGGCTGCTGCCCGAAAGCTGGCGGCGGCAGTGGCGGCTCGGTCAACCAGAAGCAGCTGCGCCCCCGGCTGCGAGCAGCCGAGCGCGTCCTCCCACTGCTCGACGCTGGAGATGGGCTGGAATGGGATAAGAGCACAGGCCCGCATGCCCAGGCTTAGTGCGTCCAGGGAGTCACACAGGGGACAGTTGGCCGCAGGGAACTCATAGGAGTAGGCCTTGTGGAGGAGGGATCGATGGGCGAGGGAGTTTGTCTGAAGGAGTCGCCATAGGCGCTTCTGAGCGTTGGCGAGTGATGTTTGGGTAGTGGGGAAACGGCGGCGGGAGAGGCGATAATGCTCTGTGGCTTCTGTGCCTCGCATTTGATTCAAATGTCTCGTGTAAGAACTGTGAATGAATGAAGACTGTGCGCAGCCGTACGAATTTTGTTGTGAGCTCAATTCATCTGCAAAGGTTCAGCGAGTCACCAGCGCGCGGAGAGTTGTGACCGGATGCAACGCTAATTCGACCGTTACCTTTGTCGCTTTCTACGTCACTTTTGCTTCGTGCGTATTGTGCATCTCAACCTGATTCCAAAGGAAATATCAGGCTTTATTTGTTTCGCCAGTATATCTGCGAAAAGGCATACACGTTTTGCTTTGTTGCTGGGGTTGTGTGGAACTTGCCTTCGAAAGAAAGCAGTAGCTTTAGAAATAGGACGGCGCGATAAGTAGACAAACATTTGCGCTTTGTTTCTTTAGCCTTCTCTTGAAGTTGTGTACCTACCAGCGCATTTTGAGAATCTTGTGAAGCGTACCTCAACAAAGACGTCGTTGGTGAGGCGATATTTAAGGAATTATCAGCGCACGTAGACGAGGACACAACAAGAAGAGAAGTTAAAACAGAGCGCTCACCTATAACTGAGTTTTATTCAGACAAGAAAGACACAAACCGGCCAACATCCAATAGGAATGGCAACAGCGCCTAATGTAAACACCATCTCAAGCACGCTGATTTGCTTTAGTGGCATAGCTGTGTGGAAGTTTTGTCAATATCCAGCGGAGTCTCCTTTCCTACTCATGCGTAAAGGCACAACGCCTTAGAGGTGTCTTCAGGATTGTTTGTGTTCTCAGCATAGAATGCGCCTATTGTAGTAAAAAAAACATAAAAACCAGCGAGTGTTTCCCCAGAACGGGGCAACCCTGGTGCGGATATTGATGTAATGAACATGAGTGGCAGGCATTCCGTTTTTACATCCTGCCTCTATACATTTTAGCGATTTGGGCGAAGAAACCATAGAATGACCAAATTTGTGCAATGGTACTCACTTTCAGTTCTTCAGCATCTTAGCATAAGCAGCTTGAAAGAATGCAATCGCAGCATTTGTATTTTGAGAACACCGTTCTGCCCAATATAGCAACCTTGTTTTCGCACAAGTTGGTGTCTCTAATGTCTATTCCTGGAGTGCAATCATAACACCTATCTCCTAACAAGACTAACTGCCAACTTTTAATTGGAGAACACCTATCCTGAATAGCATGCGATGAAGTCAAGTCACCCCACCTATGCAACAAACAAAGCCTGCTGCATGCCGTAAGTTTGAGCTTGTATCAAATGCAGATTGCGTGTATCAGTATTACTTAACGTGCTTCTTATTTGCGTCCTGGATATTCCACCTGCCAGTCATGTTTGTGGAGTAAATGCCACCCAAGCACACACGTCCTAATATTTTGCATGTGCTGCATTACAGAGATATAGATTTGTTAACGTGTTTCTCCCATGTAGCTCTTGTGCAAGCCAATGCAATCACAAGCCCCACCCTGCACTGCATTGTAGGAATTGTCCAGTAGGTTTTGTTATGTGGCCTCATTACTGTGCATCGATGCAAAGTGGAATTTCATGAATATTCAGCTTGCGTGGTATCAGATTATAGTAGGTGCAGTAGTAGCCGAAGTAAGTGGAGGGGATATACTATTTTAGTATCATTTCCACCAGGTTTTTGCGCAATTCCTCAGTTACCTCCATCACATGGCTGTTTGCTTGAAAATGTAAATACCATTGGAGGAACACAAGCAAAATGTACTTAATTTAATGAAAGTCTGCCTCAACAGAGTAGAATCAAAGTGAAACCTCGACAATTCGAATGCGGTTGCCACTGGAAATTTGACATTAACCGACTTCACATTATGGAAAGACTGTGTTTGAATGTGAAAGTGAAGTCAATATTTTATGCAATATTTTGATGCTTACTGCTGTACAACGTGTACTTCAGCTAAAAATTATACCACCTTCCCGTGGGGAACCCTAAAAAGGATGCGACGCATCATGGGGATTCCGTGTCGTTCCATTGTGATGCTGTTATGTTGAGTGATCTGGTGTTAAGTAGCGGCAGAGGAAATTCCGTGTCAGTGTCCACACCAGTGGCAAAGGCACGCAAATACTGTTATGTTACGATGAGTAGGCGGTGGTTCTCGAGGCGCCGAAACTCGTCCATCATGTTAGTCTCCGTCAGCTTTGGTGAGGTAATGGTTGTTGACGTTGATGCACCGGCTCAGACCAACGTACACGCCCTCCTCTTCGCAACTTTGTCTTCTTCTTCTTCTTCTTCTTCTTCTTCTTCTTCTTCTTCTTCTTCTTGAGCGGTTCCCCTACGCGAAGATGACGACGGTGGTTGAACGCGAAGCTATCTCGAGATGGATTCTTTGGTTGGGCAATCCCTAGGGGCATCCTGCCACAATCATCATCAGCGGCGCTGCGAACGGGGCACGGACGCGGGCAATCCCCCCGAGCAAGAGATGCTTCGCATCTAAAATGTAGGACTAAGAGGACAAGCAAACACAACAGGCCGAGTTTTTCGGTGATGGGCTTTTTGAAGGTTTATTTATGCATACATATCAACTAGCCCAGCTCGCTATTCTGCTGCAGGATGTATAGGTCCTTGGCAGTGACGCTGTCCGGGTTTATACATGTTTCCTTTTGTCACGTTTTGTGGAGACGATGTCATCCGGGTATATATTGTCCCGTTAACCTACTAAGCGGTTAGGATAGGCACAGAAAAATATAGTGCAAGTGGGATTGTACCTGAATGCTAGGCTAAAAGGTCCTCAGAGTCAAGGTTCGCAAAATATAGTTCTTATATAGTTCTTACCTCAAATACCAAAATATAGTTCTTAGCTGAAGTTTTAAGGTTGTCTGAGTAGTGGCATTGCGGACAATAATCATATGGTTAAATTTTTTTTGTAGGGAGAACAGCCGTCGCCGACAGAAGCCGGGGCCATATAGCTTCAAGTGCATTCAAGAACGGCCGTTGGTTGAAAGCCCGACAGTCATTGCCGAGTAGGCCAGCTGGTTCTCATTCCAAAGTCTGAAACTCACGGTGTGTTGCCAGGGGGTCTCACTCCAAGGTCACCGCCTGAGGTGTCGGCTGGCCCCGGCGATGGCCCGAGGAGGTTGGGGTTTGTTCCAGGGACAAAGCCTGCTCTTGTTTTTCTACGGTTTTTCTTTCCTTTTCACATGAGCCCTTACATATCGATTCCTTCCGATTGGGTCTTGTGATTCTGGTGCTTTTGTTTTATTCCTTGGTTCCTTTGATAATGCTGCTACTTCTTTGGGGGGTTGCTCATGACATATAAGACGAAACTTAAAATTTAAATAAAAAAATGAATAAAATGAAACCCTAATGGGCTGTGCTGCATCCGGATACACATGCGATCTGACTGTAGTGTTGGGTTAGAGTAGTTATGCCCAATGCGAACATAAGTGATTATTCATGCATCCTTGCGTTGAATCGCTGTGTTGCGACTCAGCACACGTTGTTTAGTGCTAGCAAGCTAAATCCAATGCACACCGACTCCATTCAGAGAGGCGGGGGGAGAAGTAATTTCTTTGCTTGCATCAGATCTTTACTTTTGAGTGCCAAAGGGCCCAAAATTGTGGCCAGTACAGGGTGGTACCTAGCAAAGGAGCTTGTATATGGCAGTTGCTGGCTGCATTTCTTAGTTAAAGGCGGGACGGTGTTATTTTTTCTTTGCTGATAGGATGGTTAGTGGGGCGGTATTTTGAAATTACGTGTGTATTTGGGCTCCTTCGCAATACTGTGCATTCTTGCGCATGAAAATGCGCGTAAAGTTAGCAAGACCAAAGCATCAGTTTGAATAAATAGAAAGTTTGATATGTGCAGATTTCCCGCTCATGGCAGTCCTTTCAAAAGTGAGTACTCTGCAATTTTTTACCGAAATAAAAATTCTTTTGCACAGCTAACATTTGAGGTGAATACGTGCTTTGTGCTCAGTTACAAGTCCCGCACGTTGCGCGACTGGGTTCCTGAGCCATAGGAACTATCGCTTAGAAATGCATGGGGAGTTAGATTTGACAGCGAATGACAGAAAAAAATAGTCAGAAACCTGAAATGTTCTTTTAGCGTTTTAATCTTCACGTTGGCTTCTAGCTTTAGGCCAAATATGATTTTTCTACAGTGTTTTTTCTAGGTTCCCGAGAGGTTGTAATTTTGAGCGAGAAACCCCAATTTATTCTACATCCAAACACCCATCATATCTTCCCATTAAGGTTTTCTGGTGTTTAGAGCGCACAGAAAAAGATCCAGTACACTGTGTGTACCACCATTTCGTATAACCATCTGTTTAGGCGATGGTGGCTCCACTTTCGCTATAGCAGCAGCAAAACAAGAAAAAGGAACTAGTCTTCAAAAACGCAAAAATGTATATGGATGGGGCACACAAATTGTTTTTAACGTATGGGCTGCATTTTTCTTCTATATTATGGTCTTGTAAATTGTTACAAAATTAAGAAACAAGACGACTTGACGTATGCTTCAGTGAGAGAGAGAATCGCACATGCTCGTTTTCAGGCTTCTGTACTGTACATTTGCCTTACCTGTACACTATTTTTAACTAAACAAATTCTTAAAACGGCTGCCATGCAGCTTGAAAGGTCCCCTGATTGGTGCTCTCATGATCAAGTTCAAATTTATCGGGATTGCACAAGCAAGAAATACCTATAGGCTAAAGTGGCTCGTGCACGAAGCTTAGGTGCGTGTTAAAGAGGCAGAGGGAAACTTTTTCTACTCTAAACCACAGAACAGTTTTTCTGAATAGCTGAGTATCTGGCCGTTTCTTAGAGTACAACTGTTAATGGGATGGCGTTTCCGACACTTTGTGCTGCAGATTGTAGCAGACTGGTATATCCTCACCGTGGGACTACTGAGAAATGCACAAAAGCACGCACACCTGTCCTTTATATTTTGTAGCTAACTCTTATTTAGTGTCAGTTATTAACGATCAGTAGTTGTGGAAAATTTGAATGCACATGACGTTTTATTTATTTAGCAAATTGTTTGTCTATTTGGAGTAGTTTTCCGGTGAGCGTTTTAATAAGCTTTTTTTGCATGATTTTCAGTCGCTTGATCTCCGACGAAAATGTGGAATAAAGCTTGAACCAACGTGCATGGATGCTCACAGCACCTGAAAGGCCGGTTGGTTATCAAACTTTGATGTTTCGTTTTGAGCTGATTCAGTTGCAAATGCTTGTGGTCCTTCATATGGTAAGTGAAACTTCCTCCGCAAGGAACAGGTTAGCGAGCATGCGCCATGTTCTTTTTTCGATTCGAAGCAACTCATGCTCGGGGCTGTCTCCCTCCCTCCCTCGTTGTCGTTGTTGTCCGCCGTCCGCGTTCTACTGCGTATACACCATTTTCCTTGCTAGAGGTGGGCGCCGCCATTTGCTTCTTCTGACCGGACGCTAGCGCCGTCTATGAAGCGACCGCCGAAACTTCCGCGCTGGGCTGTTAAGTGCTCCGTTCTTTCCGTGCGTCGGCTCGGTACCCGTGCATAACCGAGTGAACTGTAGTGGTTTGACGTTAAGTTAGCGGTTGCAGTGCTTGTATGTGCGTATTCTGTTTTGTTTTCATCATCTGCGGACGGATTTTAGGTCCTAATTTGTTGCCAGAGCGGAAAATGCCGACCCCGGCTGCTGCGAGCAGCAGCTAGCAGTGTGGTGGTGGTGCGGCTGGTGCCGGTGGTGCTCTGCAGTTCCGCGATGCAAACGTACCGGTATGGCACCGACTGACATAGAAATCGATATCGGGGAGTAAATATGTGTTTTAAATGCCACTGTGCTTGTTATGTTCACCGATTAGCTATGTTTACGGAAGCGCGGACGTCGAATATGCGGTGCGCGCACAGCATATGTGGGTCACGGTGATCCGTGCTCGCGATGGACTTTCAACGAGCCGATTGCTACGCTGTTGACATTGCAATAAAATATAATCTTTCTTAACTAGACTTACGTCGGGTACTGATGAAACAAAATTACCTGGGTGGAAAAATAACACGACCGCACAACCAGTCAAATTACTATTCGAAGGTTGAGCAGAAGGGTCGACGTTGGGGCGAGTTAATATTAGTTGATCATGATTGTGATTATTATTGACCTAACTCTACGCAGCGCATGTGGCCTGTCGCTCGGAGCCCACCTTTGTGAAACCGCTGCTTGCACCACAAACGCTTTACGCGACCAGCAGTAACTGTTTTGTAATTGTAATACTTTAGATTACGTGACAACGCAAACGGATTAGAAGCTTTTCCTTTGACCGCGTTGTGAACAGGTTGAGCTATTTTCCAAATGCAGCGTTCACGCGTATCTTGAGCTGCGTTTCCACATTGGGCTGCCTACTTATCCTGCTATCGACCACCTGTGTGCGATGGAGAAAGTTATCCTTTCATAGTGTAATGCGTTGGCCTGAAAAAAAGTAAACAAAACGCTGTGATTTTAGAGGTTAGATTAGATGAAAAGGGGATTGTTTAATGCCAATCGGCTGTAATGACCAAACAATATATGGTATTTTAAATTGACTACAAGGAACCAAAAGTTATTGTAATGTTGTATTCTATCGGCGCTCGTGAAAGATCCCCAGGTGGTCAAAAATAACCCGGACCCCTCCACTACGGCGCGCCTCATCACCCATGAAGCATCGGGGCGTTACACACCATAATGAATCAATTAATCAATCAACCAATCTATCACTGCTGTATTGTAAAGGATAAAGTTGCTTCTGACATTTCAGGGGGTTCCGTTCCCTGTCGCATCTTTGAGTGTGATAAATGGATTTTGCTCCGTCTGGTTGCCGTCCAAGCTTGCACCCAACAAACCCTGGAGTTGGTAGTTGGTACAAAGTTGTTGCGATTTATCAACGGCATCCACCGATATCTCAACTCGGTGTGCGTTGGGAAGCGATGCAGTAAAAACACGCCACAACTGCACTGCATTTTCTCCAGGCAGTGTCGTGCATATGCACGCTGGCAGCCACTGTTTCTCGCTTTCTTTGGTTGTTCAATAACCCACCATCGCGCAGTGCTGACCAAGCGACGTTTGCGCCTTGAACGGTATCGCAGCATTGGCTAAAACAGTTGAAAGTCCCGCAAAAACTAAGCACACGGTGCGAAATACTCCTGAACTACGCAGCGGAGCACACCGCGCCCAGCGATGTTAACAGCCCAGCGCGCACAGGCAACGCTGGTCGGCCGCCGAGAGAACTGGTTTGAGAGTATTTTCCTCCTTTCCCGGCTGCTTATGGAAAATGGTGTATACGCGTCTCTTCAGCCTCGTCAGCGTTTGGGCTCACGTCAGCGCAATCCACTATAAAAAGAAATAGTTAGGCGGCGCTCTGGTCGCAACAGGAGGTACGTGGCGCTCTTCCCACTGCGCTACAAACCGAGATGAAAGCATGTGCTACGAACGCGCCTTATGTCCTCCAGTAAATCAAACAACGTCAGGAAGCTACTGATACAACGAAGCAACGCAAAGCTGAACGTCAACAAAAACTATGAACTGAAAACTAATGGAAACTTCAGTCGACCCCGTGGCTGCTTCGCATACTACTCAGGGTTCCCACACGGGAAGATGGTTCCCACAAAAATGGCATAAATCCGCAATTCTTCTCTAAATCTAATTTATATTTCGGTAACCGTTTCCCCAATTCCTGTAGGCTGATTGTATAAAGTTATTATGTGGCGTTTCATCCCCAAAAAGCCACCCCGTTTCTTAACCAGTCCCCAAGTGGGTATGTGCCCCAAAAAGACGAACAGCAACAACAATGATGCCTGGAGATCCTCGTAAATCTAGCGCTTACTTCGCATTCTACTTAGGGTTGCCCTATGGAAGATGGTGTCATTTTTTTCGTTTGGCTGGCGTCAACTTCGCGTTGTCAAAAAGCCTTATGTTGCTGGCCACAATGAGGCTATAGTATCGCCACCTACTCAAACGACCTGTTGTAATATCTGCCTACTTTAACGAAAATGTAGTAACATGACCTGAACATGAATCTGAACTCTGGAATTTATTTGTAGTTTACTTCACTTTTCATGCTTCATGTTCAGTAGTATCTATAAGCAACACATTCATGTTCAGTGGTATCTTTGGTCCAGGCCCGCGAGAGCAGGTGTTGCACCATCCTTTTGGAGGATTGGCGGGGCCTTTTACGCACACCTCACTACCTATACATGTTATCGATTGTTGAGAACTCTGATGTGGAAATGGAACTGGGTCAAGGTGGGGGTAGGGACTGTGGGGATAGACAGGACTTGGTCAATGTAAGTTTGCTTTCCAAACAGCTGAACCTCCAACACCCCAGTGGTTCCAATTAGTAGGAGGCACTAGGCGTTGTTGCACAACTTTTGGACTGTCGGTTATTTGTTTTTTTCACATTCTTGACACAGGTTGACAAAGCCCTGGGTCGGTTCTGTGTCTAGGTCCCTTTTTTGTGTCTTGTTCCTGTGTTCTGTGCATGCCCTTTTGGGGCATGCACAGATATAAGTGCAGCGCCAACAAGACGGGTAAGCAGTTTAAACCCACAGAATCCAGTTTGCATTACGTAGTATCGACTGAAGGTATGGTGAAAATGATTTGGCTAGAATGAAAAAAGGTGACAACAACAAAATATGTACGCTAGGACGCCCTAAAATATATACCTATCCAAGAGCTCCCCCCCCCCGGTTACAAAGGGGCAGCCCTCGAGCTATCATAAACGATTACTTTCTGTCTGCTCTGTGCCCATCCTGGTGGCCTTGATGCTTTGGTTACTCTCTTTTTCACGTGTTTCGGTTAATGTTCAATCGTGATCAGGTGATTCCTACACGCAATAGAGGCTTGAAGCCTCTGCTGCTCATTTATTGGTTTCTGAAGGTGGATTTGCCAAAAATGCAGAAACATCAACCGGTTTCAGGTGTGTTTTAAAGGCTGACAATTAGAGAATGACTGCAAGATCTAAGGTACAACTCAACAGCATTAGGGCACAAGTGGAACTGAAATGATTTTCCCTGAGCTTCAGAATTTCGTCTAGTCATATGAAACGTTATGTGCAACCTTTAGAACTTGTCTAGTTGAATAAAACTAAGCGCAATAAATGAAACCACTTTGCTTTGTTCTCTGCAATAAAATTTTATGTGTGTGAACTGCAATCGCACTGTTTACTTTTGCAAAACGCCTTATAAAAGCCCTTAATTTTTTCATAAAAATTGGTACGTGAGGGTACCCTGCTTCTTATGTTGGATTTCAGAAAATAAAAAAGTTTACAGGCACCTAATTTATAATGGCTCTACAGACCGAAACATGCTATTGGCCTTAAGCTGATGTAGTATTTTTATTTGCTCAATTATTATTCTGTGCTCCCAGCTGCTGCTCACATCTTTCCTTCCTCTTTAGCTGCATCAAGGGGGGTTTCTTGTGCCACTTTCCAATTTCTATGGATGGCAATGCCCACCTTATTAGCATGGCGGTTTACAGGTGTGTTAAACACATTATTTTCTCAGTTGCCGAAGATTTGCCGTGGAACATGGCAAAATAACAGGGGAGATTATTTTGTGCTAGCCAAAATCAATATCTTTTTGCTGTCTGAATCCTTTTAAAGCTTAAGTGTATATCCGCTTGCTTCACCATTTTGCTGCAGATATTTTCATTTTTGACTTTTGTTGTGTGTTTTTCTTTTAAGTAAGCAAGAATGTCCTTAAAGCACACCCTAACGCCATGATAGGGACTTTTTGCATTTTAATGCTTATTGTATCACTCATTGTCATATGATGTGTTTGTAACAAATCATCATCCATTCTTGGCATTACGTCACTAATCTCTAAGGGACGCAGAAACGTAAGTACGTAGGGGCCGTTCGCTTGGTCGAAAGCCTTTCCCAAGTCCAGTTAGAGCACTGCCAATGCAGTAACGCCTGCTGCTGCGGCATCAAAGATGTTACAAGTGACATGAAAAGACATGATACGATATGCAAAGCCATCAGAGCACAGCCAAGGGTGAATACACTAGACATGCACATATTGAAATTTTCACACGTATCTATACACCTAAAAGACCCCGATTATAAACAAAAAAAAGTAAACTTGTAGCGTGAGCACATTTTTCGCAGTGCATTTGGAAATTGAAAGGGAAGTAACAAGTGGTCGCTCCTGAGGTATTCAAATATTAGAAAACAGCCTGAGAAAGATAATCAATATAATGAAAAAGCAAACACAAACAAGATGTGGCAATGGTAGAAATTACCGCAAAGTGTATTTGGCAGTTACTCCTTAACGTTTACCCTTTTTGTATAGCATGGCTGCATCGGCGGATGACCTCCTTTGTCTTGAAGGAGATCACCGCCTGGCAACCCTGCTCCAATGCTTCATGCCGTTCTTCGTCAGATTCGACTCCCTCTAGAGCACTTGTGGTCCAATTAGGTTTGTCAACAAGGGGCGCCAGGCAGCTTATAGGCTCACAGGGCATTCAACCACGTCGGCATGCACCCTGCTGAGGAAGGGAAGGGCCAAGATGCGAACACAGTGAGAAAGAACGGGAGATTCCGCTTCCGCACTTAGGTATCTGGGGCTCGATCAGGTTTTTTGACATTATGTGCCAAACAAAAGCCGGTAATTCGTCCCAAAATAAAAGGGACGTGTGGGGTGCCAAGAAGACGTGCTCAGGCTTCTCGGTTTTATCGCAAAGGATGCACTTCGCACCATTGGACATAAAGAAGCCCCAAGACTCCTGCCGCATCATTACTGGCTGCACTCCGGCATGAAAAGCAAAGAAGAAATATTCAGAACCGGTAAGCAACGACAGGGCTAGCACACGCCTCAATAAATTTGTGCCAAGCGTGCTCTGGGAACGTTGCCGATACAGAGGTCATAAAAAAGCTTTCGTGCCCTTGCGGTATGGAGGTAATCCCTTGAAAACTGCTCCTCAATTGTTCTGGGGGTAGTTCGATTTCTTTATAAAAACCAGTGTGACTCAGCTTGTGGTTAAGGCCCTCTGACGTAGTGAGGCAGCTGCTTAGGTGAGCAGAGCCAAGGCACTAGAAAGCCGTGCGAAGATAAGAGCCCGTTGGTCGCGGAAGTACAAAAAGTGCTGTATGATCAGCTTCAGCTCTAAATTCACCAGGCTTAATCCTCCCTTTTCTAGACTTGAAAACAGGTTGGAGTGATAGATGGGTTCGTATGTTGAACACTGGGGTGGGCAGCCCATAACGGGTAAACTTCGTTTGAGCTGGCGTAAATCGTAGCGATGCGCACTCAATACAACATGTAAAGGTTCAGGAGGGGATTGCAGGAGGAGATTGCAGATATGGGGCCTTGAGGAAATGATGATGTGCCTCGTTATCCATGGCTGAAGTTTCCTCTCAGCAGCCACCAGTTTCTTCCGCCATCTTACAATGCACGCCTTCTTCAGGTCAAGATTTACACTGAGGTTGTTTCCAACACTCTCCTTGCAATGGATGCCGAAGAGCTGTTGAGGTTTCTAAACCCACTCACCAAGCCAAGCTCCTTCGGACTTCGACATGTTTATTCCTGCCCCCCAGAAGCAGCAGAAGCGACCATCCAGCTCTACCATCTCACCCGCCTGTGTGGCAGATGTGCAGAAGGGACACATCGTCCGCATTGGCCAGGACTCGCAATTTCTCCTTCCTGAGGACAAGTCCTCTGATTGTGTCTGATTGGTTTGGCAAATAGTACCAGCACAGTACTTGGCGAAGAGCACTGGTGACAACGGGCAACCCTGACGCACTCATCTGTGCACGGAAATGGGGACGCCATGCTGACTGTTGAAGACAGAGCTGGTCGTAATAATGTAACAACTCCTCCTCCATTAGAGCTTTACCGCATTCATCCCTAAATTACGCAGAAGCTGAAGTACGTAGGGCCCGTTCGCTTGGTCGAAAGCCTCCTTTACGTCCAGTTGGAGCACTGCCAATGGAGTAACGCCGAGCGCTGCTGCATCAAAGGCGTTCCACACCTGGTGTAAGTTTGTGATTATAGAGTGGGCTTAGGAGCCACAGGTCTAATGGTTCCTTCCACTCCTATCAGTGCCACCTCAAGTCCTTTGGCCAGGATCTGAGCGAGTATTTTGTAGTAAGCTGATATTAACGTGATGGGGCAGAAGTCATTCACAGTTGGGATGGAGTCTGTTACCGATTTGTTTAGCATAAAATCCAGATGACTGCCCCGCATGAATGGCAGCAGGAGTTTCTCGTTCCATATGCCTCCAAAGCTACTCGCGAGGATGGGGCTAAGTTCTTTGCGGAAACTTGAGTAGAACCCTGCAAGGATTCCATCTGGGTTGGGGGATTTTTTATTTGCACGTTTGTATTGTCTGCTCTACCTCATAGGGTGCTGTGGGCATAGTGGAATATTTATTGTTTCCCTAATATCCTCCGACATTTTCGGGATGTCTCCAAGTTTTTTTTCTGGGACGAATTTGGGCTCGTTGTCGGTGCTAAAATGTCAAAAGAAGTGTTCGGATCAGGCAAAAGCTACTTTCTTAATCCTGGAGGTCAGAAAGCTCATGCGTTAGACCTTGATAATGCTTTCTGAGTACCGCGTTCGCTCTTGAAGGTGTGAGGGAGTTTTGACGGTTTTGCCTCGTGCTCAACACTCATTGCCCGACTGCAGACCATTGCTACATAGCAGCATTGCTCCAGCTCGTCCCTTAGTCTTGTTTTACAAATTGGATGTTTTCTGGAATTCCCCTGGCAGTTTCTCTTCGACTTCGGTGAGCCCGACAAGGGTTTTTAAAAGGCTGTGCTCCTTGGATCTATCTTCAGCAGCCTCCATTCTTCCAATGTGTGTTGTTTGATGTTTGAACTTTTAAGTGCGAATGCACTTCTTAAGCGAGCCTGAATCGTCCGCCGCCGTAGTCCACATAGCAACAGTTGCGGGTGCGCGCGCTCCTCGTCTCCCTTAGCAACGGGGGGAGATGGGCGCGCGCTGCCTGGCCGCTGACATGGCACATACCCACGTGGGGGATTGGCCAGGAATCGGGCGTGAGAAGGGCTAATGCACCCGCTTAAAGGAGTACTGACACGAAATTTCAAAGCTGAGATCCGCTCTAGCAATCAAGTACAACGACAACACAAATAGGTGTTTGTGAATAAATGCATCTTTCTTTCTTTGTAGTTCCGTGCGTGTGTGTGATCTCTCTTTCGCGAACATTACCGAACCGCGCAAATTCAACTCGTGCATTCGCACTTTCGCATTCTTCCCCTCGGGGAAATGCGGGGAATTTTTTTCTTAAGCTGTCCCCAGGCTGTGATGCTTACTGCACCTACTTCAAGGCATTGTATTTCTGTGGTAATTTTTCGATAAACAAAGTATTTGTAGCATGGTGGCATTCATTATCCAACGGTTACATGGCTTTGGAGCAGCAAAAGAGTGACCGGGTTGGTTGTCCCAAGTAAAAAGCCGTGTGGTCGGAAAAAGAGATGGATGTGACCCCATGACAAGAAATCAAGTAATCCCCGTTACCGGTGTGACAACAAATATACAGGAATATATCCGCAGTCCAAGCGGGCCTGCAACTGGCCGCACTAACACGTATACTGCACTGTATTGCGTTCCTGCTTTAAGGCACTATCCATCAATATGAAGCTTTGTATGGAAGATTTCAAAATTTGTGCTGAAGGGTTCACCCTACCTCTCCTGCCTGACAGGTCCCCATGCATTTAGAATCCAGTTGAAGTCACCCCCTAGAAACACGTTTTTGTGGGATGGCAGGAGAGAGCAGAGTACATCGAACAACTCAGCCTGTACGGGAGAATAGTTGGGGGCGTAAGAGCACAGGAAAAGGGTCTGCTCCCTCCCCATGATCACATGCACCATGCAAAAGCGGCCATCTCTCGCCAGCTCACAGTCGTTAATATTAAAAAATTTTTATAGAAATAGCTGAACCCTCCCCCCCCCCCTCGGATGCCCGCCAAAGTGCAAAAACACCAATATCTTTTACGGAACTCTGGACGAAGGTCTTTGCGGTGGCCGGATTTGCGAGTTTGGTGTCCTGTAGAAAGGCGAAGTCGATATTATGGTCTTCAAGTAAATTCAGTGTCAAACATATGCGCTTTGCGCTGATGAGACTCATAATATTATTTTTGGCAAGCTTAAGTGAATTCTTCGGAGTGGCCATTGCGGTTTAAGTGGATTGGGGCAGACGAATCACCTGATCGCTTCACTAGGCACGCCTGTAATTGCTGGCGTACGGTATATTTCCCTAAAGTTTTTCACCAGCCGTTCACTGCGCTTCTCTGGTAGCGTAAGACAGCGTGCACGTTTCTGGTCGTGTTCGTAGGCCTGACACGCACGATACAACGGTGTACTATAGCTCTTCACGTAGTGTCCATTGTGGTAGCACCGGAGGCACAGTGGTGGCTGACCGGGAACTTCAATTAGGATGGGGCCACTATTTATTGCGGCCTAGTGAGGGACTGCTTCAAGGGATGTGGCAGTCACCGGGATCAAATGAAAAACCCTCGTGGTTCCTATAATCCGCGTGAGTTGAGGTTTTTACCATTCTTCGGGAACCACCCTCTGAACCCGGCCGGAACATTAGAACTGACGGAACATGATCTCGTCCGGGACTTCCGCAACCACGTAGTAAACCCTCACCGCTACGTCCCGGCTGTTGGGGTTAGTCACTATGCACGGCCGCCCTTTCACAATGATCGTCGAGTGCACGACCAACTGTTGCATGAAGTCAAGGGTTTGACGAACAGTCGTCTGATCGGGTATATTTGAGAGAAAAAGAGGGCACCGACCAAATAACGAAAAAGCAAAACTTTATAGACGTTTCGGCTCCGCACGGGAGCCGAAAGACTCCCGAGCAGAGCCGAAACGTCTTTAAAGATTTTTCTTTTTCGCTAATTGGTAGGTGCCCTCTTTCTCTCTCAACTGCAGCGTGTTTTGCTCCAACATAAATGCCGCCATCCAAAGGTGGGTAAATCGGGACGGTCCGAGGCACTCGATATTCTAGAGAACTGTAATGTGGGCGATCCCTGAGGCGTCAACTTGAACTCTGGATGGCCGCCTGGAATTTGCAGCCCTTGATCGGCGTGGCTCAATTTACAGCCATTTTCATTAGCGAGTATATGTGTCCAGGTGTAGCCTAACTGCGATAATTCCACAAAAATTTGATATTTGCCCAGTCACTGAATGGAACCATATTGTCGTTAAGCGGATAATGTACGATGGCTGGTTCGTCATTTTGTTTCTTTTTATCAATCAAATTCAGCTGCTCCACTAGTAGTGGGTGCCCACAGGAACTGTGTTATATTTCAGACGACCGGCTCCTAATTAAACAATATACAGATGCATTTAGCGCTGCACCAGGTGATTCTTGTTTTACAAACACATGTCACGTTTTGTGCGCGCTAAAAGCAAATGTTGTGCAGTGTAGTAATGTCGCATGAACATTACCCTTGTTTTTGTATCATCATCTTTAGCAGCCACCTGTCTGCCCACTGCAAAGCAAAGGCCTCGGCAATAGATCTTTAATTATCCCCGTACTGTGCTAACAGCGACCCATTTGTCACTGCAAACTTCTTGATCTCATCTGATGATCTAACTTACCTTTTCTAGGGATGCACATTGTTACCCTCAATGACCAACGGTTATCTCGCCTTTGCATACATGACCTGTTCCCACCCATTTCGTTTTGTTAATTTCTACTAATACGTCCTTGACACGCGTTTGTTCCGTGACCCACTCCGCCCTCTTGTTGTTCCATAATGTTACACCCTTAATCTCCTGTTTTATTGGCCGCTGAGTCGTCCTTAATTTAAGTTAGACTCTTTTAGTTTGCCTTCAAGTTTCTACCCCGTAAGTGAATACCGGTAAGATGCAGCAGATATAGACTTTTTTAAAGGGACAATGGTAGGGTGCCATTCTGCTATACACCAGTGTTAAAAGCTCTATTAACAACAAACACTTTCCTGTACCCATGCCTATGGGTAAGAACTGGCTGGAAAGGGAGGTGCTACTGCAACAGCCTGCGCAGAGCCCCTGCTTGCGCTACTGCTGATGGTCAACTGGCCATAGGAGTTCTCCCGGTTTCGAAAAAAGGGGAGCAGGCTATTTCCACCTGCCAGTGGTATTTTCATCTTGTGTAACTAGATACCTTCATCTTACAGGCATGAATTTCTTTCACCAGATAATGTATTTTAAATAAATTCAAGTAAATGTATAGGACCCAGATGTATATTGTCAGTCATACCGTGTGCAAATATCAGCTTTGTTGACAACCTACAGATTTTTAGTTTTTTTTCCCGAAGAGGTATTAAATTTTTTTCATCCTTTGGACCACGCAATGTTTACTCACTTTCTGACCATACCGGTCTGCAACCATATTCACAGTTTTTAGCATCGCAGTTTGAATGCAAACTCTACAGGAATTCCTGTCATCACTGACTGATGCAGGCACGCATCTTTGAACCCCCATTTAGACATTACTCTTCTTCCAAGCTTTTTTATTTTCTGTTATTGTTCTTTGATCGTGTCACTAGGTGTTAATTATGTAGTCACGTAAACCTGTCTTCTTGTAACTATATTCAGTGAGTTTGGTGTTTCCTCATTCTTTCTTTTGTTCCCAAAGCATATCTCTCTGTGTGAAACATTCAAATGGTGTAAATTTGTATTTATTCCTAAGCACCGTTCAATAATTTCTGTTTCTAGAGTTTTTTGCTCTGTTTTATTATTCGCCTGCCATTCCACTAGGTGTGAATAATTTCGTCACGTCAATTTCTATGGCCTATAAGTATCGGACATTCATTTCTGTATAACACCTTTTTTTCTAGTGTTCATAACCATTTCTCTAGATGTGGGTTAGGGATTCCTAGATTCCTTGTTCATTGTAACCCCATTCAATCAGTTCTTTTTTTCCACAGTTTTCTCTCATGTTTTTCCACACATTTCACTTTCTGTGAGTTATTTCAAGTTGCATAAATATCTTGTTCTTGTACCCTTGGTTTACATCCTTCCTTTTTTTCCTATTTTGTGCCAATGTTTCTGCGGTGTGTGACGGGGTGATAGTCATGCAAATTTGCATAACTATCGTGCTTCTGTACCCTGGGTTTACATCTTTCTTTGTTTCCTTTGTTTGCGAATCCTTCTGCGGTGTGTTACTTGTTTATATTCATGCAAATTTGTACTGTTCTTGTAAATATACAATCTGTACCGTTTAAGGGAGGGCAGATAGGCATCAAAATGAAAGTTCTGTTCTCGAAACGTATTACATAATATTGAAATCAATAAAAACTGTTTTACCTGAACTATTTTATGTTTTATGTGTTCTTTGAAAGCTTTCTTTCCGCCCAGCTGCACTTACAACTAGGTTGGCAAGACTCTCATTTTATTTCGTTTAATTTTTAATTGTGTCTGTGACAGAAATATTATCACTATGTGTGGGAAAACTGATTTACTCTGTTTGCTACCGCCCACCCAGTAAGAATGTCACAATATTTCTGAAGTTTTACTAAGAGTTCTTATCGTTTGTTGCTGATGGAAACTACACGCTTATTGCCTCTGGAGACTTCAACATTGATATGAGCTGTAATACCTACTATGCCAGAGAATTTAATACTGTATTGGATTCATACGGTTTCATTTTTTTAATTGAAGTTCCTACTCGAATAAAAACTGAAAGTCAATTCGCTTTAGGTCTTTTTATTACAAACATTTCCCATCCGAAACTTCAGGCAGGTGTCCTATCATGCCCTATTAGCGATCACCTTCCAGTATTTTTGTGCATGGATACGCTAGCCCAACCAATCAAACATAAAGTAGGCATTAGATTTCAGAGCATAAATGAAGCTTTGCTAACGCTTTTCGTATTGCACTTATTCAGGTTGATTGGACCCCCATTCTCAGGCTTAATAATTCGAATGAGGCTTACAATAATTTCCTGCGAATGTTCAAGCAGCTTTATCATTTTTATTTTCCTTTTACAACACGAAAACCACCTAGAAAGTCTCGGAAACCGTGGATCACACCCGAGCTGCGACACGAAATATAAAGTGAAGGACAAGCTTTATAAAACGTTTTTAACAAGGCGCACAGTCGATGATTGGAAGTTTTTTAAACAGTTTAGAAATAGATTGACGAAGAAACTTAGAGCAGCCCGAACGGAATACTATTCCGCATTCTTAAATTTATAGAAAGGTCGTCATGCTGTTACCTGGAGTCGGTAAACTTATTGCTTCACCGTAATCAGCCACAAAATCAAGTGTTAAATTTGAAAATTGATGACACAGAACTAAGTAGAATTGAGCTGGCCAATGCGTTTAACCATGTTTTCACAAATATGAAAGTAGACGGCTCATTGAAGGATGCATGCGGATATTTGCGTGTTGCGAATGTACACACAGTATTCTTAGAACATGTGACAACAGATGAAGTGATATCGGTTATAGACAACTTAACCAATAGCAAATGTCTAGATATTGACGATATTCAAGTAAGGCCACTGAAACACGTTGGAGATATAGTAGCACCAGTTGTTGCACATATATTTAACGCTTGCTTAACGACATCGGTATTTTCACAGAAAATGCAGCTAGCCAAAATAACAGTCGTGTTCAAAATTGGAGATCGCAACAACTTCAGCATTTATAGACCCGTATATATACTTCCTATATTTTTAAAAGCCTTGGAAAAGGTTTCTGCATATCAGACTAATTAAATTCATGGATAAACACAACGTGATGACAGCATGCCAATTTGGGTTTCTGAAAAAGAAATCTACAGAGCTCGCCCTCCTGGAACAAAAAGAATATATTCTTACACAATTTGAAAATAAAGCCTGTGTAGTGGGAATGTTCATAAATTTCTCCAAAGCATTTGATTTGGTGAACCACGACTTACTTCTAAAGAAGCTAGAGTACTACGGAATTAGGGGCCAAGCTGCATTACTCATAAAGTCCTATTTGTCTAAAAGAAAACAAACCGTCATTATAAAGGATACATATTTCGAAATAAAACCGGTTTCTTCTGGCGTCCCACAAGGAAGCGTGCTTGGTCCGCTGCTATTTAATATTATCCTAATTGACAATATAATATCAACCGGGAAACAAAATTTATTATTTATGCCGATGATGTGAGCGTTTTCTTCTTTGGTGGAGATATCCATTGTCTGATACAGGCCTGTAACACATTGATGGTTGCGCTGGAGAAATGGTCGAAGTTTAATTACATGCGCGTAAATGAAAAAAAGACAAAAGCAATAATATTTCATCCGGAAAACAAACCAGTTCTCTCCCTCGATCCCATTATGTTTAGCATTCGACAAATAGAAATGGTAGATCATTTTAAGTGCCTTGGTGTAGTATTTTTGTCCACTATGTAATGGGGAAATCATGTAAATCATGTTGTCTCGCGCATGGGAAGGATAACCGGTACCGTTGGGTGTATCAGATATACTCTCCCAAAATCTTTAAAGCTACTATTGTATAACTCTTTGTCTTACTCTAATATGAACTACTGTCAGCTTGTATGGGGAACTGCCACAAACTCACTTCTAAAAAAAATTCATCTATGGCAAAAAAAAATTCCTTCGTTATGTTTTCAATGTGAAGTACTGTGTGCCAAGCAAATGTATCTTTCTTGAAGCAGGTGAAATTACAATATACGACTTGTACAATTACCGGCTGAGTATTCGATTTAAAATAGAAACCAAAAGGAATATATACCATATACGAAATCTCGCCCATCTTGAACAAAAAAAAAACAAATTACCCGTTCAGAATGCAAGGAAGCTGGTTTGTTCCAGTGGTGCGCCTATATACCGGTTGGGAATGCTTGAAATATGCTCTGTCTTCTCTTTTGAACATGTATGACTGTGAATGGTTTGATTTGTTCAGATGTACATGCCGGGAACTGCTTTGCAGGTATATATAATGTATTTCAGCTGACTTTTTTTGGTACATCATTATGCTCTAAATATGTGTGTTTGTTTTTACTTATTGTTTGATGAATGTGTTATTTCTCCACCCATTTGTTATATAATGCATGAAGCTTGTACGCGTGCGTAGTTTTGTTTGTAGCTGTAAGTAACCGCCTCCCTGTTCATTGCTACTGGTGTTGCTTGTCTGAACGGGTGGCTGCGGCCTAGTCAAGCTGTAATGAGGCTTTTTCTGCAGCTCCTCTGTCAGTCTTTGTATGTTTTTGAGGCAGAAATAAACATTATTAATATTATTATTATTTATTAAAATACACCGTCCTTCTTGTATCGCCAACGTTCTAGATCTTATTATGCGGTTCTTGTACGATTAACTGCGAAGTATATAGGCTGGCAAGGCAAACTTAGAGGCATTTGAGTTACGACGCGTCTTTGATGGTTATTCGTTCAAGGGCCGAACGCGCCGATTCACCGCAGGCAATAGCGCGCAGTAGGGGAGGGCTCCTGAATAACTTTGACCACCTGGGAAATTTAACAGGTAAGAAATGATGTGCTTACGGTTGTTTTTTCCTTTTTTCTCCAACAGAAAAGTGGTCGCAGCGGCCGCGAATGAAACCTGCATCCTAGTATTCAGAAGCGCCACGATGCTACTCTGTGCGCGTCACTTCGTTGACTTCTTCTACGTCGCTTATATTTTCTTCGAGCTTTAGCGGAGCACACGCTCGCTACAATAAACGTTGGTCCTTGAAGAATGCTGCATCTTCTCTGCATACGTGAAATCTGACGTGGGTTGTTGGTACGTGCACCTAAACCCTCTAAAGTCGCCAACGCATCACAAATTTCTTGCAACTCCTGACAGCAAGTTCTCCAACCTGAGGTAGGACTACTATCGAAGAAGAAAAGAGGGTGGGCCTCCTGACTGCCACTATGAACGACGAAGCCACATTGAAAAACGCTACCGAATCCCCTGTAGTTCTTCAGAAACCCCAGTAGCCACCATTATTTAACGCGTCGCGTTCAGAAGACCCTTAATAATTGCTGGAAGATCTCGAGCCGGCCGGGTAAATACCCGATCCGACCGCGGCGAAACACTCTGGCAAGTGCTCTTTTATCTTTAATGGCCTGCACACAGTTTGTTTGAGAGCCACGGGGGCATCCTGACGACATCCGAGTGATTCAATACTCGGTTTTGGAATACGTTCATGACTTTTGTAGTTGCTGCAGACTGCCACGCAAGTCTCTAGTGAAAGAGTGCTTTTACTCGATGAAAACTGAAACCACTTTTTGGCACCCACACTGAACAATTACGGGTGAGATGAAGCTCCGCTTCTTATTTGAGGAGAATACTAGAGCTTTTTGACTCCCTTGTTCGCAATCCTCACAATCCCAACAATGAGACGGCAGGATCACTCACGAGTGCACTCTCACACGCTACACTCACCACTCACGGGTTAGTGGTGAGTAAGCTTCCCCGTCGTTTTGGGCCTACCAGTGCCAGTGCGAGTGCGGGAGAGTGGCAGTCGTTGTGAGCACCTCTCACCACTCGCAAGTGCGAGTGCACTCCAAACTCGCCCGTGCGGAGTCCGCCTCACGAGTCACGATGTGCGACTGCGCTCGCGCTTCTTGCTTGATGTGTAAGGTTTACCGCGATTAGCACCACTCGCTGCTGCCATTGGTAGAAGGAGCCAGTGGCTGTGGTGATGGCTCCAGGCAATATCTACTCATGTGCACCGCCTCTAGTCAAAGGCCCGGTGATGGCTCCTGGCAATATCTACTCATGTGCATTGCCACTAGTCAAAGGCCCGTTTGCATTTACCTTCGGCAATATGTCGTCACGATGCTCCTGTTATTGGGCTATGTGAGCTTAACTCTTCCCGTGGAGCGTTGATATGGGAAGACGATATAGATGGGCCTTTGATGCCATAATCCACTCATATTTCTCAGTGTCATGAATCACGGAGAGACTGCGGTGCACACCAATACCGAATGATGCTTCATGGTTGTAGAGCCCAAGCAGTACAGAAAAGGTTTCCAAAGACTACTCTGCCTACGGCCGCTTTGTGACATAACCGCCCAGCATACAGGCTCTGGTTGCCACTAATCAAACGTTGAATAGCCGTCATTCGGCCACCAGCACAAAGGTATATCTCCTGCACCCGTGTTCAGACACACAACGGCAGGTACCCGGCTGCCAGATATTCAGTTTACTTTTGGTGGCGGATGTTCTGAAAAAGTACAGCCGACGGACACCATGGGACATCCATTTTTTGGGGGGGAAAGGCAAAGCACCGCAAGTGAATGGCCACATAATATTCGTATGCTTCCGGACTTTGAAAGTACGGAAGACATCCTAAAGGTGCCGTGCGGTTCTATGGAGTAACGCGACGCCTAAATTTGCGGCGAAACAGCACACATAGATCGCTGAAATTTCCAGGCAGCCTTGGACGCCAGGGCAAAAGCATCTTTTCTGGAGAACGGTATCGGTATCACTGGCCCATGCAGATCATGCACTGTCGATGCCGCAGTGTCCGCCTTAACGTACCCAGTTATTCCACAGTGGTTAGGAAACCTTTGAAGCTCTACATGAGGGTGTGCATTTAGAGCTTCTAAGAGGGTGTGCATTTAGAGCTTCTAAGTGCAATGCATGGATGTTGAAAAAAAGCTGATCTTTCGGGTACGATTTTAAGCAGTGAAGGGCCGCCCGAGAATCCATGAATATTGCCCACTGACGTGCTGGGTGCTCGATGATGTAGGAGAAAGCAGCACGCAGAGTGGCAAGTTCGGTGACCCTGTAAGTCGTCCTGTGGCTACGCGTTGCGCTGAAGGCAGTACGGGAGGACGGAAACCAGATTCCTATAGCCGATGAGCTAGCTGTCACGTATCTATCCATGTATAGATGCCTGTGGCCCTGTATGTTTGGGAGAAGGCGTAGAACATTAAGTAAAGGTTGGCGGTATCCTGTATGCGAAAAATGCCGGGCCCTCCAGTTGTAATTTGCAGACGCGGGTACATCCAAGGCGGTTGTAGCGACAGAGAAGGGTGCTGCTAATGCAGAGGCAGAAGGTCTCGAACTTTACGTTCCTTGCGGAAAGCCAGACATCGGGGGGGAGGGGTGTGCGTTGCTAATGTTCAGGTCCAAGTCGAGGCGATGGAGCCCCATTTTTTTCATAAGCTTGCTGACGCATCCCAGGGGGAATAAGACGATAGGACTCGACGGAAGTCGGTATTTGACCTGGCTTTAGTACAGCCACAATACGCCCGTGCTTGCATTTTCGCTCTGGGCGGCCAGTTTCCCAAGAACGATTGAAGATGCCTAAAAGTCACTTATTTTCCTTTTCGCCCAAATGAGAAAGGGTTGTGCAGCTCATATTGTCCGGACCAGGCGACGTAGCTTTCTTTACAGAGGTCAGTGCAGCGACGAGCTCTGCCAAAGAAAACAGGTCATCCATGAGTGATGTTATGCCTAGGGCAGGGGCACATGTGGGCGACGAGGGTGTTATGTTTTATGCCGGCAGAGAGGTAATTTTTCTGCACAAGGCGTTTGCAGCGTCCAGGCACAACGATGTTCGTGCGTAGTGAAACAGAGTTAAAGGGGTGAAGTTGTGTCGGTGGTGTCCGGAGACTTCGAACCAGGTGCCATATTCCCGACAGTGGCTTCCTGGGGTCCAACGTAGAGCAAACCGAAGTCCACTCGTGCTTGGCCAACTTGTTTGTCTGCCTCTCAATGGCCTTCTGTGCTCTTCTAGCATATCGGATATCTTCCGTTAATTGCGTTCGGCGCGCTCTTTCGGCTCTCCGGCGCACTGCACGAAGTCTTTCAAACTCTGCATAGGCGCTAGTATACCTTTTCTGAAACCTCAGATACTTATTGCAGGCACTACAGGCGATAAAAGTGTTTTTAATAAGTCGTCATAGGATGATGAACAGTCCACTTCCTTCTCTACTGTGGATTGGAAGGCGTCTGCTCAGAGCAAAGCAGTGTCCGTTGAGAACGACTTCCCTGTAAGCCATCCCCAATTATGTAAACCGGAACGTGATCGCTGCCTTTCGTTTCAATGTCCGATATCCAACTCGTTCTATGTAGCATTTGCTATGACACAATAATGACGTCAAGGGCGCATGACACGGTTTCACGGAAAAACGTTGGTTCTCCAGTGCAAAGTTCAAACATGTCGTACTGTTGAGCACAGTCAAAAAGCCGCCGCCCTCTTGCTGTCACCTTTCCTCCTCCCCATTACGGGAGGGTGGCGTTAAAATCATCCGTCAGAATGTGGGGTGCTCAGGTAGCATGAATAATAGCCTCAAGTCGATGTAGGTTCAGTGCGACACGAGGGGGTATATAGGCAGCAATAATATTGAAGGACAAGCCACCGCCTCGCACTGAAGCTCCGTCTTATTAGTTTGATGCTTCGGGTGGAAAGCTATGTTCTATGATGGCCAGGTCTTTACGCAAACCTAGGACGACACTTGTTACCGCCTCTCCAGTTGACGATCATAAGACTGTGTTCCACGAGAGACGAATATATTTGTATAATCGGGACTCCGAGATGGCGATCACTGGGAAGTGATGCTTTTGCACGTACCGGCGGATATCAGAGAGACGCTCCTGAAGTCCACAAGCAATCCACAGAAATATTGTTGCATTATTTTGAATTTCCTGCAGTTTTAATGGTGGGCCGCGAGAGTTACGGTAGCTACCGCCATTGAGAATGGATGGGCGAGACAAACTCAAGGAGTGTGACACGAGCCGTACCCAATGGAGACGCAATGAAAGCAGGGAAGCTGCGTACAGCGTCCATGAGTGGCGAAATCATTGTCCAAATCCCACTGAAACTCCGGTCAACTTTACGACCACTAACTTCTCTCGGGTGAGCTCGACTTGCCGACTTCGATGTCCGCACAGCTGGAGTTGGCGGCGACGCCGTCACAGGTGCCAGTGCAAGCTCTGCTGTATGTGCGGAGGTATGGGCTGGTTGGACACATTTTGTGCAGACGCATTTGTAACCACTGGCACCTTTTCCGGCTGCGTTTTCGCGACAGGAGCCTGCTGTTCACGCTTAATGACCGTTAGCAGAGAAAAGTCTTCGTCGACATTGGTAAGCATTGAACTCACAGCGTACTGGTCTTGCCTCAGCAGGACGCTCTTTCTCCAGGTGTTGTGTTGCTCTGCTACGGCAGACTTCGCGTAGTTTTAATCGACGTGGTTCACCGACATGATTTTAAATATCGCTTTCTGATGACGTCGTACAGAACACTCTGCAAAGGTCAATTCGTGCTTTTTTCCGCGGTTGGGGCAATCAATCATTCCAGTGGCGTACTTTGTACGGTCGTGAATGCCTCCGCATCGTGAGCATCGTTGCGAGCGCTTGCAGACTTCGTCCACGTGCGCGAAGCCCTCGCAGTTCTTGCACTGTCTTGGTCTCTCCACATATTCGCATACGCGGTAGCGCGTGTATTCAATGAGGACGTGCTCACGAACCGTTTCAGTAGAAAACACAATATGAACACTCTCAAGGGTTTTTCCAAATTTCCAGGAGCACTGCACTGGGGCCCAGAGGCGCAGTGCACTGATGATGTCAGAATATCTGAGGTCCGTGCCAAACCTCTGATGACACCCACTCCGCAGCTGATGGAGCGTGGCTCATATGCCTGGACATGAATTTAAGCAATAGACAATATTATCAAAATGCGCTCCGTGGCATCAGCATTGCGTGCATCAATGGCCAGCACATTAAGTCGATGATTTGGTCGTACTTGCAGTACACCAGCAGGAGCAAAAGATTCTAGTTCCTCTTTGATGACAAGCGGGTTGAATCGAGTGATAATTTGAGGTGTATTATCAGGCTTGATCACTATTAAGGTATCTTGAATACAAAAATGAATACTACGACCCCATGCCTGAGAGTGCTCGGGGCGGTACTGATGTCTAGAGGCCAGTAGGAGCGCGTGGAGCCACGGTGGCGCTTCGGGCGCAGCACATGCTGAGGGAGGTCTGATTTTTAGGTCGTGGCCATGGCTTCATTACCGTAAGCAACAGTCTTGGAAACAGAGTTAGACGATTCTGACATGCCATCCATGTCTTCTGGTGTGGTTCAGTCTGAAGGTTCCACAGGACTCAATTGTCCTGGTGGGAGAGACGTCCCAGAAGTATCTTGTCGTTCCCCAGGGGCATAATGCAGCTGGCAGTGGTCCCGAAGAAACGATGTGCTGAGGGGCTGCGAGGATTCCCGGGATTCCCGGTGGTGTGACTGGGTTTGGAGGAGCATCGAGTGGCTTGCCAAGAACAGACGTAAGCGGCGGCAAACCCAAGCCCACGCCTATAGCCGGAAGCATACTTAAGCTCGCTGCACAAGAAGGCCAGTATACGGGACAAGCATATGCTTAATAAAGATAAAATAGCAGAGAGAGACAGCTAAAACAAGCCAAGCGATCTGGTCTTCGTAGGCACGTTTACAACTTATAATTTGAGGCTGCACGTTCATTTTGTTTTCTGAGAACATTTCAGCGAACCTTCTAACTTAGCAAGGACGCTGAAGGACACAGCGTCTTTGCTTCACTGCTGTTCTTATCTATATTATTGACTTGGGAGAGGGCCTGACAGCCTGCATACGCATATTTGTCGATGAATGCATAATATACCAACCTGTAAAAACGTTATTGATCATCATATCTTACAGAAAACCCTTGACCTAATTATCACATCGCGTATTGCTTCGCAAAAATATCCCCTTTAGCCGAATGCATAATCCGTCCGTGTTCTCTTACCAAACAAATATTGAAGTGTTTTCGAAGGTGTCCACGTACAAATGCCTCGGCGTTGACCTCACACATAACCTTTCATGGGCCTCTCCCATAACTACCATCTGCTTCATCTGCTTCAGTGACTCAAGATCACTCGGTACCTACACCGTAAACTACATTCTACCTATTCTAATATCCGCGAATTACCCTACGAAACATTTGCCCGCCCGCAACTTCAATTTGCCTCAGTAGTATCGTCACCTCACCCCACTTACCTTATCAATATGGTCGGAGCATTTTAAATAAGGGCTGTCCATTTCATTTACCCCAATTACGACTACCGTTCCAGAGTAACGCCACTAAAAATAATATTTACTTCCCCCCATAGTCCCTCGGGACAACAACTCTCTCTTTGCTTTTTCTCCACATACGTACACGCCAGTAAAAATACGAGGCTATCCCATCAATGGCCCCTTCACTTACCAACTAGATTGTACAACCGACTTAGTTTCACGCGAATCTATGAAAAACCAATTTTTTTAACGCATCTGCATTGCGGAGGGCAATCAAGTTTTGGAATGCTCTTCCACATGGCATTGCACGGGACACTAACCTAAATTAATTCGGTCGAAAGGTACTGTGGCATTTATCTTGATTGTTTCATTTTGCATTAGTCTGTCCGTGTTTTTGTATATGTGTAAGACGTGCAGCCCACCGTGGGCGTCTTAAAATCAGTTTTAGCACTTTGTTTTTTGTACCATTGCACAGTCAAACCTGGTAAACCAAACTGCAATATGTGTCATGATTAGTTCGATATATCCAATAGTTCAGTATACCCGAACCCGCTCATAATAAGTTTATTATTACGAGTTTGCTGTACGCGGAACCCCCCGGCCATCCCCGCATGCAAAAAAGAAAAAAATAAATTATGGCATTACCATTCACAAAACAATCCATTTATTGCAAATAATAAAGCTAGTTTCCTCGTCGACTGCATACTTCCAAAAAAAAGCGGTGACTTTTGTTCTCCTTTTCGTTTGCACAGCGTCAACTAGACATCATTCTTTACACGAGACATTTTTTCAACCAGTTGGCGTCCGTGTACTTCAATATCAAAGAAATATTGGCGGAGGATATCGACTGCGGGAAGCTCTTTTTTCAGCGTCAGACGGCTTTCACTCGCGACATACTCTGCCTTCTCGCTGCTTTTCAGTACCATTACGACGGTGCTGTTGGCAGTGTCCGCGTTCGAGGGGCTTAGAGGGATGGCAACGTCGTCGTCGACACTCAGAGTACCTTTCTGGAACGTTGGGGAGCTCTTCCCACAGTTCACCGATGCTGCCGTCTTGGTCCGGACTCACTGACTGAGCGGGTTCCGTCGTGAGTCCCGCTCATTGGAAACAGTTACGGAAAGTGTCGGGCGTCCTGTCGCTCTATACGAGGCGAATTATCTTAGTCAAGAATTTGCTCAGTGGTCGCGGTTATTCAGCATTGAAATCGCCTCTACGAGACCATGCATTTTGATGGCCAGTGTTGGTACGGCGAGTTCGATATATCAGATTTGATCTTCCTTATATGGAATATGTTTCGCGTTTATAGTAACAAGTAACTGACAAAACAAAGTAACTGATTTGTTTTTGTTCGATATATAGCATAATTGGCCCTATCCGGGTTTGTTATAGTCGGGTTTGACTGTATTATCTACTTGTAATGCCACCATGCTTTTGCTCAAAAATATGGCACCTGCCCTATTGATATCCCTACTATCTTTTTGAAAGGTTTAGCCAAGCTTTATCACGCATCCTATGTCGTTTGTAAACTGCATTCTACAATGTTTTTGAGGCAATATGCGGATTTATGTATTTCGTTTCTCTACACTGTTCCTTGTTAGTAAATTTTACGCCTGACATCTGTATCTTCGAGAAAATCCGTCAAGTTTCTTTTTCTGCACCCTTGCTCAATGCAGTACACAATGGGCCTGTAAGGTACTCGTAAATAAACTAATAAATAAATGTATAATTAAAAAATACACCAAGAAACTAAATAAATAAATAAATAAAATATTATAACAATGGATGAGTCCAGCATCACCTGTCACGCGGAGGCTGTTGTACAGCAACCTGCTCCACCCGCATAGCTCTGCATCACAACACTTGCTAAATGCGAAAATTTGTTCTTTTGCAAAGAAATCGTCCGCTGAGGCTTGCTTCAGTCGGGTGAACGCGCCAGAAGATACCTGTTTGCAAAACGATGTTTGCTTCCAACTACTGGTTGAAATTTACAGCAAAAAGCATCCACTGATAAAACATGGTAATTCCTAGCACCAAAATAAAGGCGGAAAGGCTGATGGTAAATGAACAGCGTACAAAAACTTTCTTCTATTTGGTACCAGCGAGTACCAGCTCTAGCAGCCGCCCCATTCAGGTCCGTTAGCTAATTTGCAGGCCGAGCAGCACGTCCCTTCCACTTTACGATGGACTCTTCTTTGGATTACAAAGACAACCACAAACGGAGGCTCATTGCCCAGAATCAAGGGTAGGTCGATTGGGTACTGTTAGCTGAAGAGAGAGAGGAGGAGCAATAGCGAGTGACAGGGTTTTTGTCCTTTACTTTCTTTATTATTTTTATTTCATGCCATCAGCAAAACCATGGTTGGTCACGGTACGGACGCAGGTAAAAAACACACACATTTTAGTTGCCGCGCTTGCCAAGCAAGCGCCGACGCAACAGGTTTGACTGTGGGCTGTTCTCTGTTGGCGCCGATCGCTTGTTTAATGCACTTAGCACACGCCATACACCGGCCATTGCAATCCGAATTCAAGTGACATATGAACAATTTGGATAGTGTAAAAACACTGCAAACGGACACTATAAAGAAAGGATCGTGCAGCCAATACAGGCACTCAGAGCCACTGGCCTCCAAGCACACTGATTAGAGTTGACGGGAAGAAGACGACAAGACGGCAACAAAAATCGAAACGTTAGAAGTCGGATGGTGAAGAATATATTTACCCGTAGCCACAGCTGTGGTACTGTTGAAAGGGTAACTCTACAGGGCATGCGGGGCGTTTGCTGAATACTTAATAGTAGCGACTATCAACAAACTAGGGTGGTGACGTGAATACGGTTTCGGTTAGTCGGGCCTAGTGAGCGCTGACTTGCGTAATTCTTGATTGATTGGTCGGGGCTAGTAACTTTAGTCAGCCCCTAGTAAGTGACTTCACGTGAATACGGGCCTATAGTCTTATACGTTCTATGGTACGTGGGTTACAACGAAAACAAACCGCCAATGGTGTAACCGAGTAAGTTATTCAAGCAATCACTTCCGTAACTCGCACAAATGATTAACTAGTTCAGAAAAATACAAAGCTAAACGTAACATTGCATGTTGTTTATACATTCTCCCATGAAACTTCCTAATAATCTCTATGATGAACGGCCAGTGTAATTTCTGAGGAACACTTGACCCTTCAGGGCGAGCCGCATCTTTGCTAATTGTTAATATAGATAACCCTTCGTATACCGGCTGTATCGGAAGCGCCCACTCCCCACTTCAGATCAGTCTTCATTGACGATGATAGTAACAGCCCGGCCTTGGGCCTGTAGAGTCCTTCCCAGCCTGCCTTCCCAGAACTGCAGATTACTTAGCTGGAGTTATTAAACTACAGCACTATATTGACCCCAATATAAGTGCTAGCGCTGCCAGCATTTTAAACACGTCTTTAGAACAGTATGCTGAGTAAAATGCGCCATATGTGATAGCTGTCTACAACTGCTTTGAAAGTCTACAACTGCTGTCTACAACTGCTTTGAAATAAAAAAAAGAAGTCCCTGACAGACCAAATATTTAAGGTAGCGGAAATAGAATGTACGCCCAAATGATAAATGCTAGATAATGGTAGGCACAACACAACGGTGGTGCCTCCACAAACACGCCAGGCCTTTGATTTTTCTTTGTTTATTCCTAATCCTCGCTAATGTAACTGCACTTCTTCTTTTTGGGGAGCGGAGAGATATAAAAAGGTATGCATATTTCGAAACACGACAGTGCTCGTGTACCTGCCGTTCTGTAACTCCTATGCAATTTGTATGGTTGTATGTACGAGGGGTTGATTGTGGCCAAGCGGGATGATTTGTGCTTTGACATACATTCCTTGTTTTCTGCATAGAAATGAGTTGTTGGTCTGCAGCGCATCCTTATTTATTTGTGTCTTTTTCTGGTTTTGCTTTTTTGAGGGGTTATATGACGAATTTATAGGTCAGTACATTCGCTCGTTTAAACCTCCCGCCGAAGCAATAGTTACAACGTTTTTGCAGCGTAGCTATATAGGCTTCCGTTCAACCCGTGATTAGCGTCGCTCAATAGTCGCCGCTGTAAAGTGGAGAGAAGTAAAGTGCTACGCAAATAAATGTGCGGAAAAGTCCGGCATAGGCACCGATCCGTCCTGCATGTGCGGGGGGTGTGCACCTAAAGGAAAAAAATGCATATTTTGGTCGTAACGGAACCACCGTTCCTCGGGTTATATAACCACCATATCCGATTGTGCTATGATCTCATTCGGGGCCCTCATCATTTCCTTTGGGTTCATGGCACGGGCGTTGGCAATTGGCTTTGGCTGAGTGTAAGCGGACTATATCTTACGCCTTCTGCCGTTAAAGCTAGTGGAGACTGCCGGCACCTCTGTTCTTCTCTTTTCGCCTAATAATTCTGAAGGTGGTCAAATTATTGTGTTGGTGCTTTTTAAAATAAAAACAAAATGCTGTCACTACTCAATATTTTCGTTTAGCGCGTCTATCACTAATTTACCAAAAAATAGATAGTTCAGTTATGTGATGGAAATGACCCTATTTTAATTGTCAGCGATGGCAGACATATTGGACTGATATTATTATAAGGCGATCTTCGAAGGACTGTGGATGGGATTTAAAAAACGTACGAATATCTGCATATATATATATATATATATATATGTATATATATATATATATATATATATATATATATATATATATATATATATATATATATATATATATATATATATATATATATATATATATATATATATGTATATGTATAAAGATATATATGGGTATATATATATTTATATATATCTATAGGGAGCAGTAAAACTTTGAAGATGTTAGAGAACAAAGAGAAGAAAAAATTCGAACAAGTTAAAGGCACGATTGTTGCCAACGTTTCAGCAAAGAGACTTGCTTTCGTCTGGGCAGTCTCTCGCCTGGCTGGCGCGCTGTATATAGGTTAAGGTAGCCAGGTGACAGGAGAGATGGAAAGAAGTAAGTGAAATTGAGAAAGCGGATTGGTTTGGGAGTATGTCGAGGGAGATAATGAGGGGGAAAGAAGGTTGTATAGTTTGAGCCGCGAAGTAGGTCACAGGGAAGTCCGCCTGGGGTTGACATTCTGGGACTTTTTGGAGAGAAAGGACGAGAGGGTGTTTGTTGACTCGCCGCGGGGCATACCGAAAGGTTCTTAGAACCGCCGGAAGCAGACCAGGCGGAGAGAGTGGGGTCTTATCAGAAGCTATCTACAAGCCTCAGGTGAAAAGAGAAGGTAGAAAGAGGGGGAAATAACTAGGTCAAGGAAAAAAATGATAGAAAAAAATGGGAGCAATTCTCAAGCTCTGTGGGAAGGGTCCAGTTCCTATATATATATATAAATATATATATATATATATATATATATATATATATATATATATATATATATATATATATATATATATATATATATCAACGTTGCAGTCGTCATTGCCAGTGCTATTCGGCTTTTTTCGAAAAAAGCCGAATAGCACAGGCAATGACGACTGCAACCTTCATATGTATCTTTACCGAGTCCCTCGTCCCGTATCTCTCTTTTCTGCTATATATATATATATATATATATATATATATATATATATATATATATATATATATATATATATATATATATACATATAAATATATACATATATATATATCAATATATATATATAAATAACTTCGAACAAGGTAAACGCACAATAATTGCCAACGTTTCAGCAAAGAGACTTGCTTTCGTGAGGACAATATCTCGCCTGGCTGGCACGCTTTATATAGGGGAAGGTCCCCAGGTGAGAGGGGAGAAGGAAAGAAATAAGGGAAATTGAGAAAGTGGGTTGGTTTGGGAGTATGTCGGGGGAGATATTGAAGGGCAAAGAAGGTTGTATAATTTGATCCGCGAAGTAGGTCACAGGAAGTCAGCCGCGGGTTGATATTCGGGGAATTTTTGGAGAGAAAGAATGAGAGATTGTTTGTTGACCCGCCACGGGGCATACGGAAGAGTTCTAAGAACTGCCGGAAGCAGACCAGGCGGTGAGAGTGGGGTCCTTATCGAAACTATGTGCAAGCTTCAGGTCAAAAGAAAAGGTAGAGAAGGGGGAAGTACTACGTCGAAGAAAAAAGAAAAAAAAAGAAAAACAAAACAGGGAGGGAAACCACAGAATCCCAGACACAAAAGAAAAAGCAAATACCTGGTAACTGAAATGGCACGTGTCACCCACGGCAACATTCCTGGAACAGGCCATACCTGAAACTAAAACAAAAGATAAAGTTAGAGTGACGTACGGGGCACAAGACCACGCGGAGTAAAAAAAGTGAGAAATAAAAAAATAAAATAGAATTCTAAAAGCAAAGGTTGGAGGGATGCGGGCGAGTATTAAGCTAGAAGCTAATGAAGGAAAAAAGAAATTAGGTGACCAGGTAAAGGCCAGAGAGAGGGGTAATAATCTTTGGATAAGGTATATACAAGACAGTGCCTATTTCTATATTCCCGCGGAATATCGCAAATATATATATATATATATATATATATAAATATATATATATAAAGTTATATATATATATATATATATATATATATATATATATATATATATATATATATATATATATGTGTGTGTGTGTGTGTGTGTAAGCCAGAAATAAGAATTGGCAGTCAAGAAGACCTCGGAAAGCAAAGGTGAGGATGTAGTAGCTCAAGATAAAAAATTTCGAAAATAAGAACGTGGAGAAAAAATGCCCGCCAGGTGGGGTCCGAACCCACGACCTCCAGAATACCGGTCTGGTGCGATTATCGCACCAGAGGTTATCGCACCAGACCGGTATTCTGGAGGTCGTGGGTTCGGATCCCGCGTGGCTGGCATTTTTTCTCCACTTTCTTATTTTCCAGATTCTTTATCTTGAGCTACTAAATCCTCCCCTTTGCTTTCCGAGGTCTTCTTGACTGCCAATTCTTATTTCTGTCTTATTTTCAACGAGCCCCTCATTTCCTATTCTGATTCGCTATATATATATATATATATATATATATATATATATATATATATATATATATGGTTTGGAAATGAGGGGCTCGTTAGAAAATACAGAAAGAAATGCCGGCAGTCTGCAATGCCAAAGAAGGCATATGGGGAATGGTTAGACTATTTTTTAACCGTTAGTAAAATTACACTATTTTTTTATTAATTATTACGTGAGAAAGAAAGAAAAACACGCGCCCAGAGTGGGTACCGAACCCGCGCATTTCGATTGGTTCGGTCCCCACTATGGGCGCGTGTTTTTCTTTCTTTCTTTCTCACGTAATTATTAATAAAAAATAGTGTAATTTCACTAACGGTTAAAAAATAGTCTAACCATTCCCCTATGCCTTCTTTGGCATTGTAGACTGCCGGCATTTCTTTCTGTATATATATATATATATATAAATATATATATATATTTATATATATATTGTTACGAACAAGTGGATAATTCCCAATGTCCCTCCATCGACGACGACGAGGAGGTGGCTGACGCGCAGCCGGTGCAAGCTCGGCGATACCCACCATCTAAATACTTCAGAATACATCGTCCGCATCTCATTGTTGATGTCCTGCGCCACGTAACATGTTTGGTGGAGTGTGCGGGTTTCTCCCCGTCCTGGCCCCAGCATCGCTACGTCTCAGCAGCGGCGAAACATCGAGGGTACGCGGGCCGTTTCGGGCAGCCCCAGCCCCGCCACGATCAGCACATGAAGATGCCCCCGCCCCGTGTCCCCAACCCATGAGAAGCCGATCAAGAAACGAGACCAGACGAGACGTGACCAGCCCAGACGTGTCGCCCATGCCGTGTCCCCAGCCTTCTCGTCCGGCGCGGTTCCCAGCACCCTCATCGGTTCGTCCTGGCCTTCTGGGCGTCGATGTTCGGCGACCAGTCGACATCGTAGACCACCATCGTCATTGGCCGTGGAAAGGACTTCACTGTTTATACACATCGCATCTCATCCTCACCACACCCATCCATTCACGTTGACCGAGCACGACCGGTACGGTCTTCTTTGGCGGGAGGTGGGGGTGATGTTACGAACAAGTGGACGATTCCCAATGTCCCTCCATCGACAACGACGAGGAGGTGGCTGACGCGCAGCCGGGGCGAGCTCGGCGCTACCCTCCATGTAAATAGTTCAGAATACATCGTCCGCATCTCATTGTTCATGTCCTGCGCCATGTAACAATATATATATAGACAGCTAACCAAAAACGACGTCACAGACAATACACGTATATTGACAAATATAACCTAGTTTCCTAATTCGAAATTGTGTCTCTACTGCCTGTCTTATGCACCCTCAACGATAAGGTCGTCACCCATATCTTTACCAGTACTGCTTCTCTATACACCATCCAGAAGTACATATTGTATTCTGGTTTGCCCGGACCAGAAGGGTGACCTCCAGAGAGTCAAAAAGTCCCGCCAACCGAATACAGCCCGAGCACTATCAAACACGCGACCGTTTAAAATTCAAGACAAAAAAAATTCCCCCGCATTTCCCCGAGGGGGAGAATGTGAAAGTGCGAATGCACGGTTGTCGGCCCGCTTGCGGCGCTTGCGCTCGGCCCCCGCAGCCCACCGCCTCGCCGCCTTCTCTTCCATCTCTTCCATCGGGTTTGTAGTATCACGTGTACGCCACGCAGTTATCAAGCCGCTATAACGCCGCTGAGTCGCCAACGCACGCCGCTGACGACGTACTTTGAATGCATTAAAGATATAAGGCGCGTCACTAACACTGATATCACCGTCGCGTCCGTGGCTTGGTCGGTAGAGCGTCGCGCTGCGGCCGCAAAGTCCTCGGATCGAAACCTGGCGCCGGATGCTGTTTCTTTTTTAAATATAGAGGAGCACTGCGGACGCCGCCGCCGCCGCCGCCGCCGGTGGATGGTTTGGGGTCGCTTATAAAGTGCATTCGCACTTAAAAAACTGAGCCAATTTTTGTTAAATATCCGGGACGACAAGAGGCCCACCTTGCGGCGCGTAAAACCGTCATCTGATGGTCTTAATACACGCTCATTCAGTCAGTCAGTCAGTCAGTCAGTCAGTCAGGTTACCAAGTTTTATCCTTTCTGTTGCTCCTAAAGTCATGCGAAGCACAAATAAAATCTATGACCGCACCGAAACAATGACTTCTTACATACGTGTTTCAAATCAACCACATCGCCGAAACAATGACTTCCCATATACCTGTTTGCACTGCCGGATACATAGTGAAAGCAACATCCTTGTGTAGGCATGCGTCTGTGTAGATAACTGCATTATCCCCACGGAGGGTGCTGTTTAGCGCTTGAGCCCGTGCTTCTGGGCGACCCTCGTCGTGGGAGGGATTCACATTTTTAAGCAAAGGAAGCATCTTTAGTTCTTGTCGCCAAAAGTCTGGGAGCACAACAAGCGGAGTAACTTTCTATGCTGCCCAGCCAGTCTGGGTTAGGATGGAGAGAACCAGCGCAGTTATGCTCAATCGGAGCTTCTGGTTAGAAAGATGGCCCTCTATCAGCTCTTACACCGCGTTGTGGAGCTCAGGGCTAACAGCCTCTCTGTGGACACACTTATGGGAATATAAATGGCCTGCTCAACCGCATTTCTAAATACTATATAAAGCATCTTTATGTCCTCCTTGCCGAGAATACAGGTGTTTGACGTAAGTGACTCTCGATAAGACAAAAGTTTGAATTAATGGAAAGGTATCGGATTTCTTGAAGCCTCGCGTCTTGGTGACAAGTCGCCTGATCATGTTATGATTCGATGGATGCTGTGTTTGATGCGCTGCAAGGATACACCACTCTTGGTGTTGGC
This sequence comes from Haemaphysalis longicornis, assembly GCF_048455015.1. Taxonomy (NCBI): domain Eukaryota; kingdom Metazoa; phylum Arthropoda; class Arachnida; order Ixodida; family Ixodidae; genus Haemaphysalis; species Haemaphysalis longicornis. Next base: position 26,675,004 of record NW_027526204.1, on the reverse strand, counting down.
CTGGAGATGTAGGCCAAGGATCTTGATGCTGGGCTTGGAGTGAGGCCTGGCCACCCTGGAGTACTTCAATGTGTCCCTTGATGTGTCGTTTGACGTGAAGGCGGACGACAAGGAGCTGTGATTTTGTACGTGAACACTGGAGGCCCCAGGCTTTAGCACATTGGCGTACTGGAAGTGAGATGCAATGTGTTGGTGCGAGCTTATTTATATTTTGTAGCTCCTAGCACACGTAGAAGGCACGCACAGGGCCGCTAGACGTGCCGTGGGTGTAGCGCAAAGTGGCGTGAGAGGTCGTGTGACGCTATCACATTGCATTCAACGCGCATGCAGGGGGTAAAACCGTAGATGTGCTTGGTGAGTGCACCACCGGCATTCACCGCCTCCGTATGGGCTCGTAGCTACATCAGTAAGACAACGGACTCTTGCTTTGTTACGGTACTAGTTCCAGGTTCGATGGTGGCAGTAAATTCTTTTATTTGTTAGCGGGCGTTTTCTGTTGACACCAACGGTCGCGAAAGAACCCTTGGGGGTAGAGGTGGAAAGCTTTGCTTTAAAAATGGGCCGCGTATCTGCTCCTTTCATTGCAAATATCGACAAAAGACGATAGCGTTTGTCGACATTTGCCAAGTAAATACCCCCTTCGCTTTCCCCCTCACCTTTGACCTTGTTGTTCTTGCGCCGCGCTCTTCCCAAGGTAAACACGCTGAAGTCAATTTAAATTTACCGCGTTCCACTGCTGCAGCACGGGTGCCTCGATGTCGGCGATGCCGTATGCCGGAGACGCGCGTGAACCGAAGCGGCCAGCCTCAACGTTTACAGAACAACGTTGACCTAGCCCATGCGAGTTCCAAGCAGATTGTGGAACGTATCTAGGAGAACATTTTGTACCTGTTGCCGCTGCAGTTTTTAAAATGCCGCCAGAAGCTATAGTGGCCCGGGTGACAGCAGCCAACACTGTGAAATTTTTCTGCAGTAAATGCAGTATTTGTTTTCGTAAAAATCAATTATCTATGAATTTTTATAATGGGACAATAAATATCCTTTGGGTATTAGTTTTCTGTCCTATATTTGCCTAAAGTCTTGTTCTTGTTCAACAGTGTTGACAAGCATGAACTCATAAACCCGACTGAGGCTTTAGGATTTGGTTGTGATTATATAAAACTATTCTCAGTGGCCCGAAAATTTATTCGAAATAAAAGCGGATGGAATAGGTGAAAGCTATTACAATACTCGTAACATTATCGGGACCATAGTGTCTGTTCTCGTAAGCCAAAAGTTCGAATTAAGAGGGTTCGAATTATTGAATTCGGCTGTAGCAATTTACCCTCACGCTCACCAATTTGTTGAAGCCAATTCGCTTCCGGTACCCCACAGGATGATTTGTGAACAAATTTTTAATTTAAGCGAAAGAGATTTTGTTTTCATGCTACCGCTACGTACGTGTTTCTTCGCAACCCACACAAGCACTGCCTTTTTATCGAATTTAGAGAAAGCCCTTGTCTTGTTTATTCAGTGTTTACTTGTACTGGAGAAACAACATTCCCTGCTTGATTGAGTTATTACAAGCTTGATTGAGTTATTACCTATCAGAACAAGACAGACGTCGGCGGCGGGTGTTTAGAAATATATTTTACATCACGTGCTCGGCTACATAGCGAAGGGACAACGCGTCGGTATAGCTTTCGGTCTGGCCACCGCTGATTCCAAAATAAGCTACACGCGCTCGCCTTTCGCGCTAAATCGACTTCGTTGTCGCCTTCGGATGGATTTCTGTGACTTACTGAACCACACGACAGAACATGTGACGCCACTTTAAATGGCCAATAGCCGCAGTGTATGTGCCACGGAATCCGAACTTATCTAAAAGGGGAAGAAGTAGACCATCCAGGTTGGCGTTCGGCAGTTTTAGATTCCGCCGGTTTCTCCTCACTTTGTGCGGCATTGTACTCTTAAATCACTGTTTCTTCTCATTGTATACGCGACATTTTCGGGTGAGGTACTGAATACAACACCACATGCACTAGGTCAGGTGAACCTGTCGACTCACGAGAGCCTCGAACGTTCGCTGACGAGCTCTCAGGTGTTTCTGCGGCACCTGCGCGACACTTACCGTACCAGTGAGCGCAAAAACAGCCCAACTAGCTCTCCAGTCCAGGGTACAGCGACCTAACGAGGGCGTCTCTCTGTTCGTGGAAAACATGTCACGTTTGTTTAGGTGTGTGGACACCGTTATGAATGAAGCGAAGGTGCGCCATCTCAGAAGGGGAGTAAATAAACAGCTTTTTGCTGTGCTTGTGCGGAGCCCCCCAATGTGCCTATTTCGTCTGAGAAGCGTCTGTTAGAGAAAGGGCATTGCAGCAGTGCACTATGCAATACGGACGGCGCGCAAGCTGGGATCTTTGCACCTCGTCTTCCAACGCGGGAGCCACTGCGGGGCTCGTACTCGGGCTTCTCCACGAGGAGAAGCAAGCGCGTCATTGCAGCAACCTCCTTTTTGCAGCTTTGGTGGACACTGCGCCAATTATTCCGTGAAGAATGGATCACTTGCTGCACAGCTGCGAAACGTACGATGCATTGGATCGGACCGCAAATCCATACAGCGGCTGGCCACATGGTTGCGCCGATTGGCATGTGCACAGCCAGGATGGAAATACGTGGTGTGACATTCCCTGCAAGATTCGTTGTGCTGCGACGTGCTTGAAGCAATTCTCGGACTGGACTTCCTTCGGGAATACGGGGCGGTATTAGGCCTAATAGAGATTTTGGTCACGTTTTCACCTCCCCAGGTGCTGTACAAGAACAGTCGACAATCGAGGCAGGCATTACGTGTCTGCGACGAGAATGTAAGATTGCCACCCCGAGCCAGTGTGTTTATTACAGTCCAATGTCATCGACCACCTGCCAAGGATGGGAATTCTAATTACCACATGCCGCTTTTACTATTCCGACAAGCCACTGCTGCCCGTGGTCTCATTGGCATCTGGAACGAACGACCAAAGTCACTTCTTTCAACTTTCAGGGGAGAACATTAGAATTTACCATGCAAGACGGCCGTCGCGCAATTACGCAGGGTCTAGGATGACCAAAGCCTAAGCAGCTTAAGGACGTTATCCGCCCAAACTAAACCTGGAAAAGGTGTCAAAATAGACGTCTCCCCCCCTGACCGCATCACAGCAGGAGAAGCTTTGTCACAACATAGACTCTTTCAGCGACTGGTTTGCTCGGTCGTTTGAGGTGTGGCAGACCACTACCGCTATGAATCGGATAATCATCGAGGATAATGAGCCACCAACAAAACAACGCTAATACAGAGTTTGGTCCACAGCAGTGGAGGCTATTAGCTACGAAGTGTAAGAAATGCTCGAGGACGAAATCATACAGCTGTCAAGAAGCCCATGGGCGTTGCCAGTGGTTCTCATCGATAAGAAAGTCTTCACGTATTGCTTCTCCATGAGGTGTGCCGAAAACTGAACAAAGTAACAAAAAAGAAATTCTACCCTTTGGCACGCATCGACAACTGGTTGGATAGTCTGCGCAATGGTCGTTATTTCTCTTCACTGGACTTGTGCAGCGGATATGGGCAAATTGATGATCGAGCGGGATCGTAAAAAAATGACTTGATTACTCAATACGGGCTTTATGAGCGTATGTTACCATCATTTGAATTGTGCCTCATTCGGGCCGCTTTCGAAAAGATGATGGAATGTTGTATGTGGCCTGTAATGGACATCGGTTCTGGTGTACCTGGCCAGCGTAGTGGTAGTTGAAAAAACGTTGGAAGAACTCTTAGTGCTCCTTCGTGAATTTTTCGAAGTCATTCCCTGAGCCTAACTGTCGCTTCAGAGGGAAACATGCCGTTTTGCCTACGAAGAGCTCAAATTACTATGCCACGTTGTCAGCGGCGAAGGCGTCCCCCCGGTCCTCACAAAACAGCCGCCATCCCCACATTTCCAATGCCACCGGGCAAAAAAAGATGTTTTGCCGCTTCTTCGGTTTCTGTGCTTACTACGGACGTTTTGTGGTTAATTTCTCCAGTAGAGTAAAACCCGATTATAACGAACCCGGATAGATCGAATTATGCTATATATCGATCAAAAAAAAAAACTCAGTTAAAAAAACACATGCGAAACATATTCCTTATAACGAAGTTCCCATCTCATATATCGAACTTGCCGCGCCTGAAATTGGCACCAAAATACATGGTGTCGGAGCGGCGATTGAGATTTTGACTGGCTGCGATGGAGATGTTATTTATAAATAAATTTCGCACATAATAATCATGTTTATAAATCTGAAGGTCCGGTGCTTGGGACTCCAGCCATCCAAACAGCAGGACGCCCAGCAGTAATCTGTAACGGACTACCCTCTCACATTGAATCCATGACGTGTACATCAATCTTTGCAGAGAGGATCACAGTTTTTTATTTGAATACCTTCACGGGTAACTCCTGTCTGGTAGCCTACCCTTTATAAAAAAACCTTAACATCTGGCAGGCTATCCGTATATAAATACCTCGCTGCTGGGAGAAATTGTGCACACAACCTCCGGCGAATGGGGACGCAATTTGGTGAGCGAGCTGCCGGCTGGCCGTTGGGGCGCCAGTTGCAAGGGTACTTCATCGGGAGTACGTGCTGCCTCAATTATGGTTTTAAAACCGTCAATTTTTTCCGGACGTTTATAGGGACTCTAAAGGGGAATTTTCTCACTTCCCCGCCCTATCTATTTGGAATGAATCTCTGAGGCACTATGGATGCCCAAATAGGCAGCGTTCGGAGTAGTTTACTTACACCCCCCATGAAATTTTCCGCATCGTCCACAGCGCCTCTTTTCCGCTTGCCCTCGCCATCCACGCTGCCCTGATCGTAGCATCCACTCCCTCCTCAGTGCAGAGGTTTCCTTTCCCAATACAATTCTAGTGCGATCACTTTGTCCTCTGCATCAACTCTCCGACTGCACTCCATCGCCCCTCCTCGGACCTATTCTCTGGCGAAGCTGTGTCCCTTTTCGGACGCGCGCTCCGTTTTTTCGTGGCTCGCAATGTGGTAATAAAACGCAGATACAGAGCTTTCTCGCAAAACTTTTTAGAGGTGCTTGTAAATTTGTAGGAATATGAACGCAAAAGCATCGCTCCACCGTCCGCTAAATTTTTTCTCGAACCTTGATTCCGTGCCTGCCACCAAGTGGCTGGTGTTCTGGACACCACCCTGCGGAGCCCGTTCCCCGTCGCCCGCCATCGTTTCTTCACCCGCATTGGTGTGCACCCTTCCGGCACTAGGCTCCGCCGCACTAGCTCAGAGCCCTCCCCTGACCCTCCGATGGCGCTGCTGCTTCGCTTTCCCGGGGTGTGAGCTCAGCTGGCGCTCCAATGTTTCATACCTCAAAATTCGCTGTACCCTACAAAGCACTTCCTTGAAACGTAGAGATATAAGAATTTCCCTTGAAATACCCTCTCCGCTGAAATGGCGCTATATCACTCCTGTTGGCTGCAACCGACAGAGCGAAAATGCGGACGGGGCGCAGTGAACGTGACTCAACCACCACTGCTGCTTGCACCTTCGCGTCAGTCGCGCAAACAAAATAGTATTGCGGAAAAACCCAACATAACGCTATTGAGGTCATCTTCGCCAAAATTGATTGTTTTAAACTTTTACTGTTCTGACTGTTTTCACACTCTTTTCGTCTGGATGTAGTGTTAGCATTCGGTTAGAACTTGTTTGTTACAACTTGTTAAAAAACAATGCAACCCGTATACCAAGCGATGTATAAGTAACGGATGCTTCATTGCGTGTTTTTTCTGCGCCCTTTCAGAGAAAATGCCGAAAAGAAATTGGCAGTTCTTTTTAAATAAATAACTCAATTAGTAAAGCAATATGTCTTCGTATACCTACATTCGATCATAGCCGGCTCTGCTCAACGGAAAAGCTGATGCAGCCGGAAAAATGTGGGAGCATTTTTAAGCGACTGTAAACAAGTTTTCCTTGCAATTTTTCATTTGGTCGAAATGGCGAATAACGATAAAAGCAGAAGCTTCAAAACATCAATAAGGTAAATTGTTTCAAAGAACGTGTTCACGCCTGCTTTGAGCTAATGGTTAACAGCACAAAACATCAAACGTTCAGGATTCTTCATTGAGGACTTATTTAGTACAGTCAGTTTTGTTTGTCTTACGAACTCCAGGAGTCGTTGCGAATGCTGAGGTGTGCGCAAAAAGATAAGTCAAAAAACAAACTTCGAAATCCCCAAATCTTGCATGTGGTATACCGAAGGTTGTCAAATGCATGAGCCCCCTTTGGTTGTTACAAGGAACGCTTCCTTGCCCAGGCCGTCATATGCATTTTAGAATCTTAAGCCGCGTAAAATAAACTTTAAGTTGCTCCAGGTATTTTAGGCATTTTTTTCGTATTACCACTCAACGTGATGGATACACGGAGAGGTGAGTGAGGTAGGGTTAGGCAATGCGCGGAGTATAGATTCTGCTAGCATTTACACTCTTTAAGGCCGGGCAAGCGGTCGCGCGGGCCGCCGCGTCCGCTTTTCTGGTTAGAGATGAGAAGCGAAATCTTCCGTGTGTTGGCAACTTCGGCGAATGTTAAAGATCTCCGGTGCGGAAAATAATGCGGAGCCCTCCACTACGGCGTGTGTCATCACCTGGGTAGCGATGGCGCATTATACTTAATAATCAATCAATTGGTATGCCGTCACATTCTTATAGCCACGCATTGAAGGAGAGTTACTTGCGATCTCGTGACTTGAAAGCTACTTTTTCACAGACTGTTTATCGGAGAAATTATGTTGTGTGTGGAGCGAATACGACAGGAGTCGTTCTGAATGGTTTTCTTTGCTTTATGCTCCAAACAGTGACGGCGATTTATGTACAAATTAGAAGATTGAATATTATCATCAGTCAACTTCTTCTAAAAACTTATTCTGTAAACCTGATACCAAACGGTTTGTTCCAGTACAATGTGTACTGAGCTTTCGCGGAAAAAGTGTTTGGCATTCCCCATTTCCCTAGCAAAAGAAACCCCAAAAAATAAAACCATTCTTAAGATAGCTTGTGCCATAGAGGCAAGCCCTCCGGAAAGTTGATATTGGCTATTAAAAAGGTATCCGAGTGAAATAATTTGCCTATCAGTGTTTTTTGAGCTACATTTTAAAGCATATGGATTGGTCGCAACACAAAATAAAGGAAATACGATTCTTTTAATTACGTGGGAGTAGAAACAACGTACTGGACTGTAGCCAGCACTTGCACACAATCTAAACCTTCAATTTTGTCTTCCTTAACTTCTTGGTGCTCGCTTCAGCATTTGAAAAAAGCAACACTGGTGGATTTTTAGAGCAAAGCATTACTACTTCCATCCAGCGATTTCATGGACAAGGCACAAGTAACCTTTTGGCTGGAAACACACCCACGGCGACACACTCGTGAAGCGCAACGCGTGAGTCGCCGGGTCGGCCACTCATGGCGCCTGCGGTGCTCAACAGTTCTCACCACCGCCGCTGCGGCCGATGCTGCCACCCCATTCCTCCGCGCCCCCCTCCCTCCCCCCCCGGAGACTCCCGTGCATGCGGCGCTGGATCGTATCGGGCAACGTGACTTGTCTCGCACTCGGTGAACAGGAATCGTGCGTTCGCCATGAATGAATGCTGCGTTCGCTCCGGTGAACACGGCGTTTGTCGGCATCCTTGTGTGAGCGTTGGAAGTAACCGAATGGCTTTGAGACGCGGTGGACAATACAGCTCAATCAATAGTGTACCAAGCGAAAACAATGACTCAACGAGACTAACCCAAAATTTTGCTTTGCATCATCATCATCATGATCACCAGCCTATCTACGCCCACTGCAGGGCAAAGGCATCTCTCATTATTCCTCAATTACCTCGGTCCTGCGCCAACTGTGACAATTTATCCCCGCAAACATCTTGATCTCATCTGCCCATATTACTTTCTGCCGCCCCCTGCAACGCTTGCCTTCTCTAGGGATCCACTCTGTTACCCTTAATGGCCAGCGGTTATCTTTTCTTCGCATTACATGCCCTGCCCACGTCCATTTCTTCTTTTTATTTTCTACTAATAAGTCCTTAACACGCGTTCGTGACTTGACCTAGCCCGCTCTCTTCTTGTCACTTAATGTTACACCTATCATTTTCCGCTCCATTGCCCGCTGAGTCGTTCTCAATTTAAGTTGAACCCTCTTAGTCGGCCTCCAAGTTTCTGGCCCGTAGGTGAGTACCGGTAAGATGCAGCTGTCATACACTTTCTTCTTCAGTGACAATGGTAGTCTGCTATTCATTATCTGAGAATGTCTGCCATATGCACCCCACCAAATTCTGATCCTTCTAATAATGTCTGCCTCATGGTTGAGATCTCGGGTCACAACTTGGCCTAAGTAGATATATTAGCTTACCACTTCCACGGCCTCGCCACCTATCTCAAACCGCTGTGCTGTCCCGAGGTTTTTTATCATTACTTTAGTTTTCTGCATATTAATTTTCAGGCCCACGGTTCTACTCTGTTCGCCCAGTGCGGAAAGCATGCTTTGCAATTCGTCCCCCGAGTTACTTAGCAAGGCAACGTCATCAGCAGATCTGAGGTTACTGAGGTATTCTCCATTAACCCTTACTCAAACCTGTTCCCAATACAATGTTCTGAATACTTCTTGTAAACATGCTGTGAATAACATTGGAGAGATTGTGTCTCCTTGTCTGACACCCTTCCTTATAGGTATTTTACGGCTCTCCCTATGGAGGATAATGGTAGCTGTGGACCCATTTAGATATCCTGTAGTATTCTTACATAATGCTCATCTACCCCCTGGTTCCGTAATCCCTGAATGACTGCTAAGATTTCGACCGAGTCAAATGCTCTCTCACAATCTATGAAGGCTATATATAGGGGTTCAGTATACTCAGCGCACTTCTCTATCACCTCATTGATAGTGTGAATATGGTCCATTGTTGAATAACGTTTACGGAACCCTTCTTGTTCTTTAGGTTGACTTAAATCTAAGGTTGCAGAAATTTGATTAGCTATTACCTTGGTAAATACCTTGTAGACCACTGAGAGTAAGCTGATCGGCCTGTTATTTTTCAAGTCCTTCATGTGGCCTTTCTTATGAATTAGGATGATGTTCGCGTTCTTCCAAAATTCTGGTACAATTGCGGTCACTAGGCATTGCGTATACAGGTTTGCCAGTTTTTCAAGTACAATTTCTCCGCCATCCTTCAAGAGGTCTGCTGTTATCTGATCCTCACCAGGTGCTTTGCCCCCTTTAAATTCTTTCAAAGCCTTCCTTACTTGTTCGGTCGTTACTGGTGAGATGTCTATCTCCTCTGAACTACTGTCTCGTTCGGCATTATCCTGGATGTCCCGGCTACTGTACAGATCCCTATATAACTCCTCGGCCACTGTGACTATTTAATCCCTATTTGTGATGACATTGCCTTCCTTATCCTTAAGTGCATACATCTGATTTTTCCCCACGCCAAGACGTGTCTTCACTGCTTTCAGCCTACCTCCGTTCTTTGCAGCGTATTCGATCCTCTCCATAATATACTTCCCTATGTCAGCTGTCTTACGCTCATTCATTAACTTCGAGAGCTCCGCTTGTTATATTCTGTCAGCTGCGGTAGAGATTGTCATGGTTTGCCGTTTCCTGATTAGATCTTTCGTCTCCTGTAAAAGTTTACCAGTATCCTGCCTAGCCATAGTGCCCCCGACTTCTACTGCACACCCCGTGATAATGCGTGTAAGGCTGTCGCTGGCTTCCTGTGTCGTAGAGCTGGCAGCGATGGCGTAGAGGTACAAGACTCGCCTCGCGCGCAAAAGGACCGTGGTTCGAATGCCGGTGCCGGACAATTCCAACCGGATTAAAAAAACTCCGCGTATTGATGGAATTGCACAAACGGGCTTGGGGTGCGGCCTGACCCCGGTGACCATTGCCGGTAATGCACTCTCTCACCAGAGCGGGATTGCTTTGCATATCCAAGGTTATTTGAGCTAAGCCAGAGCCATTTTTTTATTCCTGTTGGACCAGAGTGGGAGTCAATGAAACCTTCTCATAGCTTCTTGTTCCTATTTCCGCAGGACAATTTTCCCGCAACCAACGGGGCTCAATAGAGCATTGCATAAATTAGAAACCTACAGAGTCCCGATATGCTTGCCTAATGTCGTTCGATCGGAATGCGCTCACTTTTCGGCGCCTGTGCTCAATGAGAAATACTCTGAAAGTGTTTCAACCCTTGTCTTACGTTTAACTGAGATACCGCCAGGGGTACCCTATGCTCTCCGGGTTTCATGAAGGTGCCTCATGATTTGAGTTATAGCAAATCGGAATAAATGGTTCCGGTATCGTACGCAGTACCGATTACAGGACCGTACCGGGAAGGCAGGTTTTAAGAGTTAAACCAGACCGTACCTATTCCGGACATGCTACCAGACCATATACCTAACTGTGACTAGGAGCACCGTCTGGCGCGGAAATGGGTTAACGCGCCGGGAGAAGCAGCAAAATGCATGTTTTCACAATAATACCAGATATTGGAATTAAAGAAGTGGATAGTTGTAAACTTAGAAACTTTTAAACTCCCTTCAGGCATTACGTTCGTAGTACGTGCTGATTTGGACGGCTAAAATGAGCGCACTAAGCAGGGCCTATCGAAGATGTCGTGACGTCGCGTTGCCCGAAAGGCCATAATACATGGAGCGGACCTTCACGACGAAGTTTGCGCGGTGCCGTATATTCGTAGAAGGTCGCCGTATGTTCGCAGAGCTGAACTGCATAAAGCGAAGACACGGCGCCAGCCTCCATATACACGAGGCAATGGTATGAATAACTGAACCTTCGTGTTCAGGATCGACGGTGGCGTTCAGTAAATTGACCCAGTAAATGAGCTTCTTGCTTGGGCTGTACGTTGTTTGAATATTTTTCTATAGTCGGGGGCGTTTCTTGCACTGAAATATTGGCTTTGAGTTCTCGAAAGTGCCAAAGGCAGTTTAAAAAAAACGAACGCCCCTGGGGAGATTCCAACTGATGACTCCGATAACATAAAGCTCACATTTCACCTTCAGTCCACATCAACAGATGGCGCTAGTGTGCTAAATGATGCATGCCAAGCTGGGCTCTCGTCACCTACGCCTGGCTGCTTCTAGTTTTTCGTTTGTATTCGTGAGGCCCTCGCAGCAATAGCGCCTGTTCCTCAATTCATGATATTCCAGACGGGCTCCATGTTGCTGGTAATACTAGTTATGTTGTCGATCTTCTTTATGTAACCCAAAAGGAGCTATCGTACATTCCTTCCTCGGTGATGCAAGCCACGGTAAATGGGTCGGGACCACGGAGTGGTCGGCACCTCGTTTTGTTTGCTACCTGAGCTGTCAGAATCGCACGGACTTCACCTGTTGGAACTTCATTTTCCTCAAACGATCTCAAATTTACTAACCATTTTTTCGCTAGAGTAGGCGCGAGACAAGTGTGCGTCTGTCAATCTCTTCCGAAGTGGCCAGAGAACCTACTTCAGAGAACGCCCGTGAAAACTGTACGTCGTCTGGGAAAGACATCGCAAGCCATCCTCATCGTCTTCAACACCGACACAAAGCCTCAGCATGTGATCCTTGGCTATACCAGGTACACCGTGTACGACTACACTGAAAAACCAAAACAATGTTCTCGATGCCAGAGGTTCGGGCACATCGCTGGAACATGCAACCGGAAAGTCCGCTGCGCTCGCTGCGGAGGTGATCACGATCGCGCTGATTGCAAGGCTGAAGAACTTCGATGCCCCAACTGTCGACAGACGCATGAGGCTGCTTATGCCTCTTGTCCGACTCTCCGTCAAGAGAAGAACATATATAGGAACAAAAACCTAAACAAATGTGATTACAAGGCAGCAAAGGCGGCTGTCGTTCCTAGCAAAAGTTCCACGCACCATGGCACCAAGAATGCCCTGAAGAAGAAACAGAATCAAACAACTAAGGTGGCTACAGTTGATGACTTTTCCGACTTCCCATCGCTTTCATCTCAGCTACCAGACACTAGTGGAGCCGCAATCACATCATCTGCCTCTAGTTCAGATCCTGCTTCGCCGGCCTCAACACCACCACGAATGGCGTGGAGAGGTCCTCGCCGAGCCCAAGCGAGCCAGCAGCAACAGCTGCCGACTCATACCTCAAGCTCTTCATGGCAAGTGCTACTAGACGCTGTGCGGCCGTTCCTGGCTCCTTTCACGTCTCCCGTGGTCCGTGCGATCATAACATTACTCGATGTGGTTGCTCCCCTCATACAACACTGGCATTGAGCACCGGCACGACATTGCACCTACAAAATATCCGGAATCAGGCGACCATACTTCAGTGGAATGCCTGTGGACTTCACCCACGATTATCTGACCTCCGGCAATTCGTCAGCAAGCACCGTTTCCCTATAATCGCCATTTCGGAATCTAACCTGCGCTCCAAGGTTAGAATTTCTGGCTATTCGCTCTTGGAGTCCACAACCGACATTAACCGAAGCAGGGTACTACTAGCAATTCGCAATGACCTCTCATTTGTTGTCCACAGTGTACCCCAAGTCTCTTCTAATGAGTACGTCGCGGCTACGGTGCAACATAAGGCCGTAAAATTCACCGTCATCAACGGCTACATACCTCCTCGAGCGCGATTCGACACCAATCGTCTGCATTCAATTCTTGCCAACATGCCATCACCTCATGTGCTGACGGGTGACTTCAATGCGCATCACCCGGCTTGGGGCAGCCGAAGCACATCATCTCGAGGAAACCGCCTTCTAAACGTCGCTACCAACGCTGGATTGCACGTCTTAAATACGGGTAGCGCCACATTTATTCGTGGAAAAACATCGAGTGTCTTGGATGTGTCGCTGCTATCTACATCCTTGCTGTTATCTGCGTCGTGGTTTGCTGACGTAGAAAGCTTTGGAAGTGACCATTTGCCCACATATACAATCATCAAGGGAATCTGTGGAGGTCCACAAAAACTCGCCGTGCACGGCACAAATTGGCAGAAGTTCAGAGATTTTTTGGAGGACAGCAGTACCACTCTTAACATGCACGAGAAGTTTGCTGACGCTGTTTCGAGCGCGAGAGCTGCATCTGAAAGACACTGTTTGCTCCCCCAGGAGGCATCAGCAGTAGACATCGAGTACGAGCGACTTCGTGCAATTCGCAGGAGAGCAGAGCGGCGAGCACGAAAAACGGCGTCTCCGGATGATATTCGACATGCTAGACGGGCCCAGAAACACGTCCAAAAACACATTCGCAAGCTCGCTAAACAGCGCTGGAGTTAGTTCTGCTCTCGACTGGATCCACGCAAACCACTCACGCGTATCTGGCAAACGTTTCGCGCCTTGAGAACTCCACCAAGCCCACTTCACCCGTTCTCAGCCGTGGCTCCACAGAAGGGCGTCAGTGAAGTGAACGTTGCTGAGAAATTCTGCACTAAAATCACCACTCCGGCCAGCAACGTGGTAATTTCGGAGGAGTCCCCGTTTGGCTACTCTACCGCGAACGCAACGCTGATGGATGAACCCTTCACCACCGAAGAGCTTACCACGGCGTTGGGAAATCTCAACTTGTCTTCCTCTCCTGGCGCTGATGGAATCACGTATTTAGCTTTACGCCACTTGGGTCCCAAGGCTCTCCAGCAGTTGCTGTCCCTCTACAACCAGTCCTGGCAGATCGGCGTCTTGATGCCTCCTGGAAGATTGCCCGGATCGTGGCGATTCTCAAACCAGGCAAACCGGCAACAGATATAGACTCTTATCGGCCAATTGCACTACTAAGTTGTATTGGCAAGGTAATGGAGAAGATGGCGCTGGAACGGATTGTTTGGGACCTGGAGAATCGAGACATTTATCCATTGCAAATGTCTGGGTTCAGGAGAGGACGAAGCAGCGTAGACAACATCCTCTCCTTGGTGTCAGATATTACCCGGCAGAAATCAGCCGGAAACATCACTATTACTGTCTTCTTTGACATCAAAGCGGCATTCGACAGCGTCGCGCACGAAGCCATCCGAAGAGAGATGGCATGCATAGGGCTTCGAGGACGCATGTTCCAGTGGCTATGTGACTACTTGCAAGACCGGTACGTCTACATGGCCACCAGTGATGGCGAAACGGCCAAACATCCCGTCACGCAAGGAGTTCCTCAAGGCGGCGTCTTGAGCCCGACGCTTTTTAGCATGTGTTTTATACGCCTCCCATCAGTCTTGCCCAAAGGTGTAAACATTTCACTTTACGCAGACGACATCTGTATCTGGGCTTCAGGCAGGAACCGTCGAAACATTCGCGCCACACTCCAGAAGGCAATTCTGAGGATGAGAAAATATCTCAGATGCTGCGGTCTCATATTTTCCCCGGAGAAGTGTGCTGCGATAGCATTCACGCGGCGCGATGTTTCACGCTATACGCTCACCGTAGAGGGCACTCCAATACCATATGTCAAGTCGTACAAGTTTCTCGGTGTCACGTTTGACCGCTCAATGTCATGGGCCCCACATATTCGGCGACTGAAGGAGCGGCTTCTGTGCTTTGTGCGCATTCGGCGTATGCTCGGTGGAAGTTCGTGGGGCTGCCCTGTATCCTCACTCTTTTGCCTATATAAAGCCCTTTTTGTCGGCCTCTTGCTTTACAGCCTGCCGGCCCTACATCAGCTATCGCCTACAAGCCTGAAGGTAATAGACTCAGTGCTGGCAAAAGCTATGCGCACCTGCCTGGGTCTACCTAAATGCACATCGACGGTTGGAACCCTTTGCGAAGTTCGGTGCTTTTCCGCCACAGTGCTACAACGCCAAGAGGTGCTTCGAACGTCTTTGCGCCATTTGACTCGGTGTCATACGCATCCTTTGGCAGACATCTCCACACAGTATGCAAGACACTTGCTTCCGGCGAATTTTCAACAGCCTCAAAAGTCGATAGTAGCCCCGTGGGTACTGGCGCCATGGAAAATTTGCACGACGATACCCGGAATTAGCAAAAAGTCTGCCATGCCTGCGGCCACGCTCAAGTTCTTCACACTCGAGTATATTTCCAGCACTTACAAAGGCTACACACATGTTTATGCGGATGGCTCGGTTCGCCCGGGCTCATCCGCCATCGGCGTGTGGATCCCATCAGCCCGGTGCAGTATCGAAAGAAAACTTAGCCATGAAACATCCTCGACTGCTACCGAGCTGGCAGCTGTGAGGGCTGCACTTCATTACATCAGCGGCCATCATGCCCAGCAATGGGTAATATTCCTCGGCTCGCGCAGTGCCTTACAAGCGCTCCGAAAGCTTAACAACAACCGCAGTCAGCTTGTATGTGAAATTGCCGAAATTCACACAATGGCAGTGCGCGAAGGCCATGAAATCATTCTTCAGTGGGTACCTGGTCACTCGGACATACAAGGCAATATTAGATCCGACGCAGCCGCCAGCGCAGGCCACTTGCTGAGCAACACAACCCAGCTTCCTTTCTCCCGAGAGGACAGCAACGCCCTTATCCTCGCAAGTGGATGGGCTGCACAAAGGTCGGAGTGGCAGGACCCTCACCGCAGGTATCACCCACTGCACGCTATTGACCCGCATTGTGACTTCCGTTTTCCACGCGGCCTCAACAAGCGGTGTGCAGGAGTTCTGCACCGACTGCGCCTGAATGTGGCGTTTACTCGGAGTTTTAAGTTTAAGATTGGTTGGGAAGATTCCCCCCTGTGCCGGACTTGCGGTGTGCGCGAGACTGTAAATCACTTGCTCTGCGTCTGCCCTCGATACGCTGCTGCGCGAAAAACTGCAGCGAGCTCCCTCTCTCGTGTACGTCACGGAGGCAGCCTCGAACTTTTTCATTTTCTTGGGCCTTGGGCCAATAGTGCTTACAGTACCTTAGGTACAAAAGTACTGCTCCAGTTCCTACGAGAGACTGAACTGGACAAATCTCTCTAGATCAGACACAAAGCAAGTGTGTCACGATATCTTCTCTTTCGCACTGTGGCGTTCATCTATTTATTTTTCTTGGGTTGGTGTTGTTACTTTTTTCCCGTCGTTTACTTTTCATTTTGTTTGAGCGTTTCTTTTACGCTTTTCTTCTCAATTGTATTTATTTTGTCCGGACTCTGTTGGCAGCAATCTCTTGTTTTTCTTGCCCTTTTTTTCATTTTTTTTAACTTAACTCTTCATGTTTGTCTTCTTCCCACTGTAACCCTGATATCTGATATGCACCACTCATCAACGTAGTCACCCCCCATCTGGTGTAGCAAGCCTTGTCCCTAGCAGGGCTGACCTCACCAGTTCACATTAAAGAGCATTCTCTCTCTCTCTATCTACTTTGGAACGACTAGCATGGATCGTCTCGGTACCACCCTGCCAAGTCGCTCCGGTTTACGGTAGCGTTCTACGCATTCGCGGTGGAATCCAAATGGTAGACGGTATCGTACGAGAACCGGATTATCTATCTGCTATACCTCTCTTATACCCCTGCTATCCTAGCGTCCGAATGCCATTTGTTCTAAATATCATTTTACTCAAACACCAAGATGTGCTGCTACACTAGGTTATGAAATATCATTCGGCTCAAATGACATTCGATGCCAAATGTGGACCGAGAGAGACATTTGGGATTCAAAATTTCATTTCTAGCACTCTCGCACGTAGCGTATTCGATGGGCAAAGAAATATCATACTTCCGTACGTAAAAAAACAAAATAATGTTTTACAGAACTTTGTTCCCTCTTCATTTACTTAAAATATGAAATAAACATATTTATTTTCATACCTTCAAAACATGTTCGGTAAGTAACCTTCTAAACTGATATCTTCTTTCATTGTGTTTCTTCTAATTTGATATCATATTACTGCCTTAGACAGCATCTAATACTGATTGTTGTCTTATTGTACGAGAACTGAACGGCGTTACAAGAACGCTAGTACTGCACGGTGAGCAATTGTGAAAGCTTTCAAATGTCATCGAAATTGTTGTACAGCACGGCGGATTCTGAACGGAATTTGAAGCACTCTATTTGAGATTTGAGTCAAATGACATTTGGCTCAAATTACTTCAAACAAAGGTAAAAACGTGGCGCAAACTAGACGGGACAAGAGAGACAAGAAACACAGATACAGGCGCCAGTATCTGTGTTTCAGGCGCCAGTACAGGCGCCAGTATGGCGCCTGTATCTGTGTTTCTTGTCTCTCTTGTCCCGTCTAGTTTGCGCCACGTTTTTAACTTTGTTTGAACTATGTACCAACTAGCTCAGCAACAAGTTTTGTTAAGTTCAAATTACCTTCGCACCCTAGTGTAGCCGGGGTATAATGATGACATTTCAACCTCTATTATGATGGTCGGTGGTTTGTCTGAAGCCACATGCACTGATTGACTAAGTGGCTCGCCGTGCTCTAACTGGAATAATGAACGCCCAGCGGTGTGGAGTCGTGAATGGAAGTTGTTAAGCAAGTATTTATTCTTCAACGGGATTGCCTTCCCAAACATTGTTTATACGAAAGAATTTTGGCAGCACAAGAAAGTACGACATCGAAAATTAGCGCTGTTTTAGCCGATTTTGTCCACTTATAAAAGAGCTCGAGGAGTGGACGGTCCCTTGCAGGTGCTGGGAGCTGGCGTCTACTGAGGCATTGCGTCATTATACTGCTGGAATAAGGAAGGTGTCCTTGCACACGCCAAAAGAAAAACGCAGAAGAAAAAGCGCAAATCTGAACACCAAGCCGAAATAAACAGATGGTCAATTCGAGAGCGGACGACAGAAGAAACGGCCACACTTCGATTAGCTGAACACGCGGCAAATCGCCCGTTCTTTCTAATAAATGAAGTGCGTACTTTTGCTAACCCACAAATGCGGTTAGAGGTAGACTCAGTGTTACGAGGAACGCACATTTCCTCCCCAGAACAGGTTCCCAGCCATTTACATAAAGAGTTATTGTACGTACCTTCATTATTGCCAAGAAGCTCTCGACCTGTCAGTTCTGAAGAAAATGACCTGCTGGAAGCTCGGAAAGGCTGTGAACATACCCAGGTTTCTAAAGCTAATGTCTTAGGTCCTATGGGGTCGCAGCATTTGTAGCGATGCCTTTTTTCTTGCATGGCTTTAGATGAGAGACTTGCTGGGCGAGCATATTTCTGTTGCAGTTGACCCAATCATCTCTTAAAAAGCAGCCACATCGCCTAAAGACTTTTGTCTTATCTTTCTGTGTGGACTAACCAAATGGAAGCGTCACAGAACGTGGTATTTCTACGCGAGGGGAGGCCCTAAATGTGGCTTGCGCCTGCTCTCCCACCTATGCTCTTTTCTTTTGAAAAATATAAACCCACATCAATTGTTTCGCACGGACAGAAAAAATGGGAATACAGAGTCCTTACCTAGTGTAATGGAATTGGGCAATAAAAAGACGAATAATTGTGAGAAGCAAGATTCCGCTTTTCCGTAGATGCAAGCCATTCACTTGGTGTACGAACCAAGCGCTATCTATTGCTTTGCTTATAACACTCCTTTGATTCTTTTACGAAACTTCTAAAAAGACTCCGCTCAATGGGCCTAAATATTCTAGTGGTAAAATACTGGGTTTCGGAAAGAACGCCGGAAGTTCAACCACGGAAACAGATGCCTGTTTTTCGATACCCATGATTGTTTTACTGTACGATATTCTCTTACTTTAATCCTGGCCATTCATTTATAATATAAATGTGGCTTAATATAACGGATAACGAGCCGTACTTCGGCCGTTCTACTTTTTAACATCAGCAACCGAAAGGGAACTGAGTATCGGGCAGCTGGGTACATGCCGTTGTGTGTCTGAACATGTGCGGCCGCAGAAATACCGAAGTGCTCGTTGCGGATTGTTGGCTGATCAACGTATGATCAGTGGTTGCCAAAACCTGGATTCTGGCCGGACATTGGCGACTTTGTCAGGAGAAAACAAAACATCCTGCAGCTTCCCGTTGTCGTGCCACCAATTAAATGCGCTGACTCGAGCGTACCTATTGAGCCACCCAGGGAGGCCAGCGAGCAATGTTGGCTCGCGCTGGCGGGTCTTAACGATAGATTGTGGCGGCACCGGGGTGGCCGCAGTGGACCCGGAATCTTGTGTCATGGGAATATATTCGCCAGATGAATAAAGAGCAGAACGCAGCTCTAAAGTGGGACCTAAAGAGCACGACGTGGGACCAAGATGCGCCTTAGCCCTAGAAAAGACAAAGTTAACTACAGAGGCCGATGTTCAGGGCACCCTTTTATTCGGTAGCTCGAGCAAAGAACCCCCCCCTCCCCCCGCTCACCCCACGATGATAAGTATCTACAGTGGATGAGGACGAACCGCTAGGCCGTCCGCTAGGGATGATGATAACGTACAGAGGAAGACCGCGCTTTGTAATGAGTCCACACTCCTCGTACCAAGGGTGGCTTCGCCAACCGTTCTTGCTGGAATGGAAACGCGCGCTCAAAAGACACATTAAAACGGAGAGAACACGCAAGGTTATCCGAAATATGAATGCCAAGATATTTATAGGTTGGGCCCGAAGATATAGGAAAGCCGTTGAGGGAATACACAATTACAGTGGTGCTGCTCACAATTCGTGTTTTCCTGTTACCCTTACACTTGCCGCCGAGTAGTTTAGGTAACCATGAATGCACGATGCGGAAATTTTCTTAGGGTCTATTGGAATTTTTCTGTGATCGGATGGTTTAGCTATCCTTCCGCACATTACACAATCATCAGCGAAAAAGTCGTATCAACGAGGCTATCTGTTTGTGACGATGGTTATTATCAATTAGGGGGACAATAATACGGATTCCTAAGAGACGCCACATGTAATTGACAGTTTCATATTGAAAACAATATCGCAAGAAACATTACATCGATGTTAAAACATTAGGGGCAACGCTAAGTTTACTAAGCTGATAGCAGCGGATGGGAAACGCAATTTATTGCCTTGGCGAAATCAATTAAGATGGCATCGACTACTCACGAATGAACCAACAATAAACAGTGATAAATTTAAAGGTTTGCAGTTGATTTCCGCTGGAATAATGTTTCGCAAAACCGTGTTGGTAGACTATCAAAAATTACGTTCAAGAAAACTAATCATGTTTGAGTGATTGACGGATTCTGTACTGTGCGCGGGATTGAAGTTAGAAAGATAGCTCGGTAGTTAAAAGGAGATAAACAAACTTAACCAAACTTGTGTGCGGTAACCTTCGTTCCTCACTTCCAGTCGTCAGGCCGTAAGGAACATTTTATTACTGCGTTTTAGTTACTTTAGTATAGTATATTAAATATTCAAATATCAATGAAAAGTTCACGTTAGGAATTTTTAAAAACATAATTTTTTCTTTTTCTGAAGAGGAAGATATTTAGCACTCTATATTAGGAAGAACATTGTAGCATAGTTGTTGGGAATCGGTTGCATTGGCTCAAGATGGAAGTTTCCTCTATACGGAAAAAAGTCGGGGTTGTAAGAAGTTAATGATGAAAACGTATTAAAGGGAACACGCAGCTCTGCTCGCGTGAAGCAGGTGCGCTGTCCCGAGCTTTTTGTTTGACGTCTTTAGATCTGCACATAATATTATCACTCCAGACTGTCCGGGGATCAGTCTGGAGGATAGAAGGGAGCGTTTGCTGATAAACCTCTTTGTTCACGCGAAACGGCTTGTTGACATTCTGAGGCGGCGCGCACGTGAGCAGACCACCTTTCACAGGGCTGCTTTGTCGCTACACATATATATATATAAATCACATCCACACGTATGAATGCAGCATTGCGGCGACGCATTTTTTCTGCAGCTGTAGCCGTACGAAAGTGCAGGATGTCTGCATGAAAACGCGGGCCGAACTTGTGTTCGGCCGGCGACGGTAAAGGATGGTATCAAAGCGACGCTAAAAGACGCTTCACTGTTCAACATGCAACTTTTGCTGTTGTAGAATAGCACTGTGATCAGCGGGCAACAAAGCTGCTCATTGTTTTGAGCCTTTTAAATATTTGTACTTAACACAGGGTTCTGTTATATCACTCACTATTATTCATGTTCCTTCTACGTTTTTCAGACATGCGTTGTGCTTAGAGGTCCCGCATTTGGGCATGGCGGGTTTCTCTTTTATAAGACCTGGCGTGAAATTCCCAAAACTTTATGCAGGTATTAAGGCAAAGAAGGCAAAGCTTTCTAGCTCTAGCAGCCAAGGGTTCTTTCGTGGCGTGCCGGACAATAAACTCCCAACGCGGTGGAAGTGGCGGCAGGGTGGTGGGGGTTTCACTTACTAAGCACAATGTAGATGGCGCAGCGAATTACCCAGAGTTCCCCTTGCGCAAGTGGCTTCTCGCCGGTGGCGGGGTGGGCTTTATCGTCTGGTTTGCCGATGTATATGTTGGCCCTGTTTTGGCACAGCTTGTCGTTCATTGGGTGCTGCCTTCGCACGGCTTGAATAACTTGTTCAACGTCACCTCCAGGGTAACCCAAACCCGACGGAATCACGTACTCGCAGGGCAAACATAGGTTAAGGATTGGTTTTCAGGGCGGGAAAGCAAAGTGTACAAGTCACATACAGATGACTGGCCGGTTGAGAGACGTTACTTTTTCCGCACTGCTTGCAACGAATGGGACTCCGTTTTCTAAATTGGGGACTACGAAGTCTTATAGGTTTTAAGATTTAATACAAAAAGAGAAAGTATTATCTGGTTCTGATGAATAGCAATTATAAAAGTTCACATATTGTTACAATTGACAAACTTACTAAACTAACTAGTTTAAATTGGTGTAAATGGGAATATCAAAGGTCGCATGCCGAATTGTTTTGGTGGCTGCGCTGGTATCGCGCTGTGGTGCCGCCCGAAGCTTGGACATCAGGATGGCTATGTTCCGCTTTGTCACTGTTGAAGACCAGGAGGCAGACGCGGTTAAAGGAGCACCAGTTTATTGGCGACCTTCCTACAAGTCGTTCTGTCCCATTCTCAGGATGATGATTTCATGAGCCTCGCTGCCCGTGCCGCTGCTGCTCAATTCCTCTGCTTCGTGTTCCTTTCAACCAGATCACATTTTGTAACAGTCACCCTTTGAAAGGCGCTTCTCACCAATTTTTTTTCCCTGACTCACGGTCGGGCTTAAGCGGCGGCGACCGCCGCTCTATCCCAGCCATGGCCGACTCTGCGGCTGCGTTTGAAACGCCGCTCCTGCGAATTCCAGGTAACGGCTGGCAGAGTCTCTAGTTTCAATCTTTGTAGAACCACATGTATGGATTCAAGTGACTTGGTGGGAGAAAGTGTTGTGGGTGTCGCTTAAAGCTTCGCTTTCCTAGCACCTTCACAGCGTGGATAGGAGCTAATTTTTTTCCATTATTTATTTTAATAATTCTGAGATTTTATACCAGTCTGCGTCAGGGATAGTACCAATGCATGAACACTAACGGTAAGTGGCAAACAATAATCAAAAGCAAACAAACAAAAAACATATATACTAGTGGTTACTGCAGTTATTATTCAATAACATACCGTCAACAATGAAAATCAAATAAATACAAGCATGTAAATAAGACAAACTGTACTCAAGCTTCAAAAACAGACAATTTACGCCGTCTTTAAGATTAACTATGGTAGAAACTTGGACATGTTGGTACGACGTCAATTGTACAGTGCAAAAGTGAAGTCTCGTCTCTGCTTCGCCTCGTTCATTGCGATGCTCTCTACTCTCAAAAAGAAGTTCGTTCATTTAAAGTGTATAAACACAGGGCGCATAAAAAGCACGTCTGCATCGTTCCTCATGTAACGGCTTTTCCACTACACCGGTGTATCTCCTTCCAAACACCAGTTGTGTATGGGTTCTTGAAAGAATGATGGATAAGCTGAGACGTTACATCCGCTGGTCTCCTCCAGAGCACCGCTTGCCAGATATTCTGCTGCTTTCGGTTGCCGTAGCTTGGTTGAACACTGCTAATAAGAAACCTAAATTCTAGCACCGCACGTCGGCCGGGTTCTTATATAACACCTGTTTCCGAAAGAAAATAATACTCTGCCTCCGGGCAAGCGGATCATCGAGAAAAAAGCGATGCCGCGGCAGCTGCAATCTCGCTCATTCTTTTCCGAACACCATTTGCCGCAGGAGTACCAATATTCTCTCCACGGTCGCTTTTCGTGTTTAGGCTGAGGACCGTTTTGCGAAAGAGAAACGGATACCCTAAGGACGAACTTTGGCCATTCCTTTCTGAGCATCGGCCGCCGAAGATAAACTGCATAGATGGCCGCCGGGTACCGGCATTGTGTGTCTGAACACGGGCGGGCGGAGAAATGCCGAATTTGTGTTGGCCGAACGCTGGCTGCTCAAGATACGATCAATGACTGCAGAATCTGGATTCTGGCCTGACACACTTTCTGTGTGGCCTGGGAATGTTCCGAATGCATTGGACAACGTTTCAAAGCCAAATTTATTCACAAATAGATAATAAACTACTAATAGAACAGTTTCTTGTCGATGTACCATTATTAAAAACCGGCATTAGTTCGATAGGCTGAACAATATCTGATCATAACACTCTCTTGACAAACTCAGGCATCTCTCACGCGGCCGTCACTGGTCTTCTTTTTTGTTTTATATAAATGATTTTTACGCTGACCTTTTTGTTGATATTACGTTGTAATGCGACGACAGTGTCTTATATAAAAATCATCTCAGATGATGACCTAATTATACCAAATAGCGACTTTTAAAAGAAATGTCTTTGTTGGAAATAACAATGACGCATTGTTAACTTTTCTAACAGTGTCTTCATGAGAATGACCCTTCAAAAACCTTTTTTTGTCCAAGTACTGTACGAACAATACATTTCTGGCAAAAATAACGCAATACAAATACATCGATAAAGGAATTACAGAAATATATTCTGGTAACCCCGTAGAATTTGATGTAGCTGCACCCCTCCACAAAAATTTTTTCTTAAGATGTTCTTCATTATCGACTGCATCTGTTTCTCTCGTCGGTTACAATGCCATTATTCGTCCTATACTGGAGTATGCTCCGATCATGTGTGACCTGTTCACGCTACTCATACTCAAAAACCCTGTAATGGTGGGAAAAAAGCAGATCAGTTCGTTTAGAACTCCTACATTCCTACTTCGATTCCAATCCTTCATTTGGAAGAAAATTGCCAACAAATCGGCTCTGAAATCAAATATTGCGAATAAAATGTGTCTCCCAGTTGATAAGAAGTCTATACACACTAGACACACATCTCAGCAAACCACTAACATCTCTGCAAAGTCCCAATAAGATCAGAAGGTTTATGTCCCAGATGTCTCTCTTTTAAACATCTGAACAAGATGCAATATTTTTATAGAAAATTTGGGATGGTAAGTTATGGTGGCTGGCACCTTATATTCGGTTCCTATTTCGACAATGTTAAAGACGTGCTCTCGATATATTGCTACTTTCTTTGTGGATGCTATTTAAACAGGTTTTGCTGACGTAGTTAAGACATTGCTTGTATTTTAGTTTTTACTTCACACATGTCTATCGCAGTTACCCCTATTTTAGCTATATCTGCTATACTTTATTTTCAAATGCTGCGCTCGCACACTTGTTTAAGGTTACCGAGGGTTCTTTTTATTAAATGCGCGAGTTTTGTGATCCACGATCACTGCTGTTTGGAAGCAAATGCGGTGGGCGTAATAAAGAACTTTGACTGAAGAAAATTTGATGCTCATAGCAGTGAAACCAGCATTTTATTTGGTCGTTCAACCTGCGGAATAAAAATACAAATGCTGGCGTGACAAATCACTGGCGACACTATTCATCCGTTTAGGTTAACAAAAAAATTGTCCCAGCTTGTATCAGTGGCGCAAAGCTGAAGCAAACGCAGAGCTGGCCTTCTCTCCCGGTCACTACCCTCACCGTACGGAAATTTTACCCCGCAACGGCGCAGGAGGCGGCCATTCCACTGGCCATCATCACCAGGTCGCAACTGCACATCATAATCACTAATTCGAAGACGGCAATTCACAATGTCATTCGTGGGAGCATTTCTCCTACGGCACTGAACATTCTACAAAATGTCTCTACTAAAGCAGTCGGCATATATTTCGCGGTAGCACTTTGGCTACGGCACTCAAAATTCCTCAAAAAGCCCCTATTCAGGCAGTCGGCATCGGCAGGATCCAGGCCCCTCAGTGGGTTGGGAGGCAACGAGGCGGCCCACAAAGCAGCATGAGAACTCAGTAGCCATGTTGGCTCTGATTGAGTGATTGTAGGGTTTACCGCGCCGGCGCAAGGTAGGCGATGAGGCGCGCCGTAGTATAGAGCTCCGGAATAATATTGACCACCTTGGGATCTTTAGCGTGTGCCGAAATTTTGTACACACGGGCGTTTTTGCTTCTGCCTTTCATCAGAAAAGCGGCCACCGCGGCCGGGAATAGAACAAGTGACCTTGTCCTCAGCAGCGCAAAGCCTTAGCCACTGAGCCGCGGTGGCGGGTGCCGTGCTGGTTACCTCCTGCTCTATACCACGGTGCTCGGTGGGCTTACAATCGTCTGCTCTCTTACCAACAAATCACGGAGCATTAGGCATCTCCCGGCGCGGCTATCCCCCTGCCCACATATCCCTAACCAACGCTCAGGAGCGCCTATGGCGACTCCTTCAGACCAATTCTATTGCCAGTAGATCCCTCCCCAACACCGTCTATCCCTCTGAGTTTCCTTCACCCAACTGTCCCCTCATTAACTCCCGGCACGCATGAAGCCACGCCATGTGGACCCGTCCTCTTAAATGATTCCCCCATCTCCATCGTCTTAGTAGTAGGAGGACGGGCCGGGCTGCTCGCAACCGTGGGTGCAGCTAATTCTGGTTGACTGA
The DNA here is from genome assembly GCF_048455015.1 of Haemaphysalis longicornis. Taxonomy (NCBI): domain Eukaryota; kingdom Metazoa; phylum Arthropoda; class Arachnida; order Ixodida; family Ixodidae; genus Haemaphysalis; species Haemaphysalis longicornis. Next base: position 26,649,167 of record NW_027526204.1, on the reverse strand, counting down.
GCAGCCACCACCGCCACACCGTTCGGCCGGCAGCCACCACGCATTCCTAGCCAACTTTCTTGGAAAATAAAGCGATTTATCTATCTCTATCTCTCCCTTTTTTGGAGACCCGGATGTTTCACCTCACATAGATTTCCGAACTTGCTGAATAAAGCTCTCCATAAACGGCTGACCGGGATCATTTAGTCCGCTGGCATTAACCCGAACTCAGCGTCTGCACCGTGAGCTGTTCGGTGTTCCGCACTTCCGGCGCGAGCGTACGTGAACTGGCGAGTAGAACAGCACACAAGAGATCTCGCCACAAACGCCGGACAGACTGTTCTCGAAGGGTAAGTTAGATGCTGCCGGGTGATCATCCCGAGGCGCACGCTGACGTACATTTCGTAATTTCTTTTCTTTTTGTGAGCCCATCCCGTGGCCTGATCCCAAGCGCAACCCTGGATGAGGCCGGGCGCTCCTCACATGAGGCAGGCTAACGTGCGCTCGTAGTTTGGCGCTCACTATTTTAGGTTTAGTGAGCCCCTCATGTTGCGGAAGCCCACGCGCAAGCCTGTGAGATGCCGTGCGGTGTTCACAAAATGCACGCTTACGGACACGTGGCATTTTCTTGGTATTTTTTGTCTTCGTGGGCGCCGCAACATCGAGCTTAAAGAGCCCGGCAGTGCAAAAATTCGAAATTCTAGTAAAAATTTTGAAAGGCATTTTAGATGCGAGCACCCCTTGTCGGGGCTATGACCTTCCCTTGTCGTTGTTTTCGCGCGGTCCACACCTCCACTGCGCATGCTCGGCTTGCTGAACACCCGGCGGTGTCTTACCCTTAAATGGCACCTGGAGCGACAGTGTTGCCGGTGTCTTCCTGGGCCTGCACGAGACGAGAACGCCTCACGCGCCTTCGACGTTTCATAATCGTCGGCGGCGGCTTGCCTCAGCGAGTTTCGGCGGGCCGTGATTACAAGCAGCCCAGAACCATCCGGGGAATGTGCAGCGACCTCATCTTCAGCTACTTTTTGGGTCTTCCTCTACAACAGCCCTTGACTTTACAGTTCATACCCCATAAGGCGGTCATTATCAAAGCGAACGCCAACCACAGCTCGACGTCACCTACGTTGAACATAATGGTGACAATGCCTAAATAAAGCCAAGCTAATACCACGCACAGTGTCTGTCTCTCTCTCTCTCTCTCTCTTTATGCCTCTCCACTCTAACACCCACCAACACCATCCAATAAAATTAAACCATCTTCCTATAGGGGAACCCTCAGTATTATGCTAAACAGCCATGGGGTCAACCCAATTTCCCATTTCCTAGTTGCTGTAAGTGAAAAGCGTGGTAGTTACCATAAAAAACAAACTGTAAATATAACGGTTACGACGTACCTCAATCTAACGGAAACGACGAACTCAAAACTAATGGGCACTTGAATCGACACCATAGGTACTTCGCATAGAACTCATGGTTCCCCTACTGGAAGATGGTATAATTTTTTCTTTTTTTAAGTCCATCCGTGTTTTTCTGTAAAATACACTATGGGATGTTTTTAATAAACTTGTAGCAACACCCAGCCGAACATACGTGCTGGAAGGCAGGTGAAATACCCTGTTAAAAATGACATGACTGATATCAGGAATTAGCAGCCCTTAAAGGTTAGGAGTAAACTTCGGATTTTCTATCTTTAGAGCATTTATAATTTTTTTAAGTTTATTTCAGCCTCAGCCATACTATTCCACTGCCAAAGCGTCAGTATTAATACGACAACATTAGAAAGCTCATTGTTGTTGAAATAGTTCTATGTGAGTGTTAACGTTTTCTTTCTTTGCACGACGCTTTAGCTTGGTCCCAATATTTAAATATTTTGTCATACTAACTGGAATGGTCATTATTAAGGTGGTGAAGCAATCATTTTTTGGTAAGTGACGTCAAGACGACATGCACTCCGTGCACTGGACTCAGCTATTTCACATGGCTTAGTGAAATCTATGGTAAACGAAAAAAATACCAGTGTTCATCTGCGTTTCGCCAAAATCTGACACCTTTTCTTATTTTGTGCCTTAATTGTCAGTAGGAAGAAAAACTACATGCTTAAGCTTCATTCACGCGTGTTTCACAAACTGTAATAGCAAAAAGAGCCGAATATGACCCAAGCGCCATTCCCTAAAAAAAAATTCGTGTGCTGCAGTCTCGACAGTTCGCGAGGCTTAATAAGCTTCTGGGATAGGAAATGCACATGCCTAGTATTGTTTTATAAAGAAGATGTTATTGTTATGCGGTTTCTTGTACTTAAACTTTATACACACATAATATCTTGTGGTATCAAACATGGAACCTCCGCGCGTTGGATTTTGTTGTTTGAATTTCGCGCCATTTTTGTATGTCCGGCAACGTCAATTTGCAATGCAAGATTTAGGAAAATCCTGCACCTTTCCTACTTTACATTAGTGAGAAAAATGCTCTAAAACTGTGTTTTGATTAGGGCTCGAAGTTCGCGGCCGACAATGTTCTTTTTTTGTATGAGCCATGAGCGCCGTCTGCTTTGTTGTTCTGGTAATACATAAAGTGGGGTATAAATACCTCCTGTTGTTAAGATAAAGACTATATAAAGAACACAAAATTGGTACTAACGCTCTAGTTGGAACAGTTAAAAAGTTCATAGTTTATATGGTGTTTTGAGAGAGAAAAATACCGAAATTTGTAGAAATCCAGACCATATGAGGCAATTCATTCTAGTGTTCATCGCCTTCGGGGAGCAACTGTCAAGGGTGTTCGGCGCAGGTCAGTTTACATGCGTATCTGGATGAGAGTCTTGCGTAATATTTAAATGCCTAGTGTTGGAACTGTGAATGAATGAATACTGTGTGGAGCCGTGAGAATTTTGTTGTGAGCTCAATTCATCTGCAAGAGTTCAGCGAGTCGCTAGCGCCCCGACAGTTGTTACCGGATAAACACTATTTAGACCGTTGCCGTTGTCACCTTGTTCGTCGCCTTTGCCTGGTGAGTATTCTGGATCTCAACATGTTTACTAAGAAAATATCAGGCTTTGTAATTCTTGCCAGTATATCTCTAGCATTGTGTGAAACTTGCCTTCGAAAGAAAGCGGTAGCGTTGGAGCCGCGACGGATCGATAAGTAGTCAAACTTTTGCGCCTTGTTTGTTTAGCGTTCTTTTGAAGTTATGTACCTATCAGCCCAATTTCAAGATCTTGTGAAGCGTCCCTCAACGAAAACATTTGGTGGTGATGCTATATTCAAGGGATTAACAGCGCACGTAGACGAGGACATAACAAGAAGAGAAAGTGGGAGAAAGCGCTGACCTAAAACTGAATTTTCTTCAGAAAAGAAAGACACAAACCGGCACATTCAATAGGAATTGCAACAGCACCTAATGTAAACACCATCTCCTGCTGAATGATTTGCTGTAGTGGCCTAGCTGTGTGGAAGATTTGTCCGTATTCAGCGCAGCCTCCTTTCCTACTCATGCGTAAAGGCACAGCACCTCATACGTGTCTTCGGCATTGTTTGTGGTCTCAGCAAAGAAGGCGCCTTTTGTAGTCAGAAAAAAAAAACATCAGAAAGAGCGAGTGTTTGCCCAGAACGGGGAAACCCTGATGCACGGCATTGATGTAATGAACATGAGTGGCAGTCATTTCCATTTTTACATCCTGCCTGTATACATTTTCCCGATTTGGGCAAAGGAACCATAGAATGACCAAATTTGTGCAATGGTACTCACTTTCAGTTCTTTAGCATCATAGCATAAGCAGCTTGAAAGAATGCAATCGTGACATATGTATATGTATTTGTATTGTATTTGTATACCATTCTTCCCAATATAGCAACCTTGTTTTCGCGCAACTTTGTGTCTCTTTTATGTCTATCCCTGGGCTGCTAACATAACGTCTACCTCGTAACAAGACTCACTGCCAACATTGAATTGGGGAACACCTATCGTGAATAGCATGCGATACATTCAAGTCAGCCCACGTATGCAACAAACAAAGTCTGCTGCATGACATAAAATTGAGCCTGTATCAAATGCCGAGTGCGTGTATCACTATTACTTAACGTGCTTCTTGTTTGCTTCTTTCTTATTCTAACTGACAGTCATTTTTGTCGCTAAAAGCCACCCAAGCACACAAGTCTTTAAATTTTGCATGTACTGCATTACTGAGATATAAATTTGTTAACGTTTTTCACCCATGTAGCTCTGGTTCAAGCCAATGCAATCACATGCCCCACCCTGCACTGCAATGTAGGAATTGCGCAGTAGGTGTTCTTATGGGGCCTCATTACTGTGCATCGATAAAAAGAAGTTCAAGAATATTCACCTAGAGTATATTAGGTGCAGTACTATTCGAAGTAAGGGGGGATCTATTATTTTTGTAACATTCCCACCAGATTTTCACGCAATGCGTCAGTCACCTCCGTCACATGGCTGTTTGCTTGAAAACGTAAACACCAGTTGAAGAACATAAGCAAAATGCACTTAATTAAATAAAAGTCTACCTAAACAACACACTACAATCAAATTCAAACCTCGCCAATTCAAATGCAGTTGCCCCTGGAAATCTGACATAAACAGACTTTACTTTATTGGAGGACTGTTTGAATGTGATTGTGTAGTAAAAATATTTTGCACTATTTTAATGCTTACTGCTGTACAACGTATACTTCAGCTAAAAATGTAGGCCTAACAGGACAAGCAAACAGGGCAACAAGGCAAGTTTTTCAGTGATGGGCTTTTTGAAGGTTTAGTTATGAATACATGTTAACTAGCCCAGATCGCTATTCTCCTGGAGGAGGTATATTTCCATGGCAGTGAAACTGTCCGGGTTGGTGGGTGTCTCCTTTTGCAACATTTTGTGGACAGGGCGTCATCTGTGTATATAATTTCGCTTTAATCAAGCAAGCAGTTTGGATAGACACAGAAAAATATTTTGCAAGTTAGATGTTACCTGAATGCTGGGCTGAAATGTCCTCAGAGACACCGTTCACAAAATATAGTTTTCATGTAGTTCTTACCTCAAATACCAAAATATAATTCTTACCTTAATTTTTAGGGTTGTCTGAGTAGTGCCTGTGCGGACAATAATCATATGGTTAAATCTTTTTTGTAGGGAGAACAGCGTCGCCGACAGAAGCCGGGGCCATATAGCTTCTCGTGCATTCCAGAATGGCGGCTGGTTGAAATACCAAGCGTCCTTTCCGAGAAGGCCAGCTGGTACTCATTCCAAAGTCTGAAGCTCACGGAGCGTTGCATGGGGGTCTCCCTCCACGGTCGCAGCCAGAGTTGTAGGCAGGCCCTGGCGATGGCCCGAGGAAGTTGGGGTTTCTTCCAAGGTCACTGCCTGCTCTTGTTTTTCTATGGCTTTCCTTTCTTTTTCACATGAGCCCTCATATTTCTATTCCTTCAGATTGGGTCTAAGTGCTTCTGGTGCTTTTTGTTTTATTCCTATGTTGCTTTGATGACGCTGCTACATCTTTGTGGGGTTCCCCATGACAGATCTGACCAAACCTAAAATTTTGAATTCAAAATTCCTCAATAAAATACACCCCTAATCGGCTGTGCTCCATCAGGCTTCACATGTTATCTGACTTGTGGGTTGGGTTAAAGTAATTATTGCTTATGCGAACTTAAGTGATTAGTCCTGCGTCCTTGCTTTCAATTGCTGTGTTGTGACTCAGCACACGTTGCTTAGTGCTTGCAAGCAAGCTCCAATGCACACTGACTCCATTCAGAGAGGCGGGAGGAGACGTTATTTCTTTCCTGGCATCAGATATTTACTTTTGAGTGCCAAAGGGTCCAAAATTGTTGCCAGTACAGGGTGGTACGTAGCACAGGAGCTTGTACATGGCATTTGCTGGCTGCATTTCTTAGTAAAAGGCGGCACGGTGTTTTTTTTCTTCTGCTGATAGGATGGTTATTGGGGTGGTATTTTGGAATTACGTGTGTATTTGGGCTCATTTGCATTACTGTGCATTCTTGCGCAACAAAATGCGCGTAATACTAGCAAGACACAAGCATCAGTTTGAATAAATAGAACATTTGAATTAACCACATACAATTCTATATCTCAGCACACATCATACCTTCCCATTAAAGATTTCTGATGTTTAGAGTGCACAGCAAATGATCGAGTACAGAGTGTGTACCACCATTTTGTATACCCATCTGTTTAGGGGGAGCTACTTGCGCTACAGGAGCAGCAAAACTTCAAAATGCAAAAATGCAAAATGTAATTTTTCAGTTTTCAGTCTTTAAAAATGCAAAAATGTATAGGGATGGGGCATAAAACTTTTTCTAACCTATCGGCTGCAGTTTTCGCTCATATCTGACGGACTTGCTGAATTGTTAAGAAATTAGGAAACTTGACGACTTGACGTATGCTTCAGTGAAAGAAAGAATCACACATGCTCATTTTCAGGCTTCTCTACTGTACATTTGCCCTACGCGTACACTATTTTTAACTAAAAAAATCTGAAAACGGCTGCCATGCAGCTTGAAAGGTCCCCTGATCGGTGCTCCCATGATCACGTTCAAATTTATTGGGATTCCAGAAGGGAGAAATACCAAAAAGCTGAAGTTCGCCAGTGCACGAAGTTTGGATGCGTTTAAGAGAGGCAGAGGGAAACCTTTCTCACTCCAAAGCACCGAACAGTTTTTCTGAATAGCTTAGTATCTTGCAGTTTCTTAGAGTACAACTGTTAAGGGGGTTGGCTGCGACACTTGATGCTGCATAACGTCCCAGACTGGTATATCTTCAGCGTGGGACTGCTGAGAAATGCACCAAAGCACGAAAACCTGTACTTTATATTTGGTAGCTAACTCTTATTTATTCTCAGCTATTACGATCAGTGAAAATTTGGAATGCGCATGAAGAAATATTTGATAAGCAAATTATTTGTCTATGTGGAAGGATTTTTTCGGTGAGCTTTTTAGTAGGCTTTTTTTACACATGATTTCCAGTCGCATAATCTCCGACGAAAATGTGGAATAAAGATTAACCCCACGTGCATGGATGCCTCACATCACCTGAAAGGCAGGTTTGTGATCAAACGTTGATGTTTCTTTTTGAGCTGACTAAATTCCAAATGCTTGTGGTCCTTCATATTCCCGCGAAGAATGTATGCGTTTGTGTGTTTATTTATTGTTTACTGCCCGGCCACGCCCGGCCCTGTTATCTCTGTCAAGCGAAGCGCGTCTTGCATTTTTTTACTTTAATGCCGCACGGGCTATCTCATTCAGATAAGCAGAGTGTTTCGTCTTAACTTCACTAGCCCAGAATATTCTCTCGTCTACAATGTTATGGATCTAAATTGACGATTCCAGAAACAGTCGTGCCGAAAGATAAACGCCTTCACAGCAGACGCCACGGCATTCTGATCGTCGAAGCTCAGCCGCACCCGTCACTTTGTTGACTGCTGGTTCACCGCCTGTGTATTCGTTGAGTATTTAGCGTAGCAGATGTTCGCTCCAATAAACGTGTTTTCCCTCAAGACAACTGCGTCGTCTCTGGCTTCGTGACAATATAGTACAGTATAAACCAGTAATCATCTCACGCTGCTGGAGGTAGTGGCACTAACTATATGAAGTATATTTGAGTGCTGAATACAGGTATGACACTTTAAAAATTGTGCTCATTGAAATAAAATGTTTTCACTTGTACTCCCTATGAGAACTTTATGTGTAAGCTAACATTCATGAATAGTGATCTGCTAAGCCAGCTCTCAGCAAATTGTTACGTGATTGATGGAGCACGTCGCAGCAACAAGTAGACGTCATTTCGATGCTGCTGATGTACATCAAAATAGATCAGAGTGAACCGAGGTAGTTTAAAACAGTTAAAATGAACGTTGCGTTTTGAAGCTTTTGATTGTCCTGGAATATCGTTTTGGTCCTTGGAAAATCTTTTAAACTTGGGGTTTCCATGCGGCCATCTTGTGTGAACTTTATATTATGGGGGTCATTGAGAGTGGTCCTGACAAACCTGATTCCCTATCACTTAAAGAAACACCCAGGTAATTTAGATCTGTGAAAATTGAAAGTTGGCTTTTCTTGCTCTTGTTTTCTTGGAATTTCGTTTTGGTCCTTGGAAGATCATTTACTTTGGGGTCTCCACGTGGCCAGGTTTTGTGTATTGTATATTATGGGGTGATTTAATGTGGTCCTGACAAATCTGATTCCTTATAACTTAGTGAAACAGCGGCAGCGCTATGTGAAACTTCCTGCGCAAGGAACAGCTGAGCGTGCATGCGCCAAGTGTTCTTTTTTAGATGCGAAGCTTCTCATGGTCGGGGCTGTGTCCCTCCCTCCCTCATCGTCGTTGTTGTCCGCCGTCCGCACTCTACTGCGTATGCGCGTCTCTTCAGCACCATCAGCGTTTGTGCTGACGTCAGCGCAGTCCACTATAAAAAATTGTAAAGCGGTGCCCGGTTTCGATCCCACGGCTCTCTGGCCGCAACAGGAGGTACATGGCGGTCTTCCCACTGCGCTACTGACCGAGACGGGAGCATGTGCTAAGAACGCGCATTATATCCTTCACTCATTCAAACTACGTCAATAAGCTACTGATACAACGAAGAAAAGCGAAGCTTAACGTCAACGGAAACGACGAACTGAAAGCTATTGGGAACTTCAGTCGACCGCATGGCTGCTTTGCATACTACTCAGGGTTCCCCTACGTGAAGATGGTTCACAGAAATAGGCATTAATCACTAATTCTTCTCTACATCTAATATATATATATCAGTAACTTTTCCCCAAACCCTACAGACTGATTGTATAAGGCCATTTGGTGGGCGTTTTATCCCGATAAGCCACCCCGTGCATTTGCCAGTCCCCCAAGTGAGTGTATGCCACAAGAGGAGGAACAACACCAGCAACAATGACGCAGGGCGATCCTCCTAAATGACGTGCTTGTTTCGCATACTCCTCAGGGTTCCCTGTGGGAGGATAGTGTAGTGTTTTTCGTTTGGCTGGCCTCACATTGACGTTGCCGAAAAGCCTTAAGTTTCTGGCCAGAGTGAGGCTAGAGTATCGCCACCTACTCAAAACACCTGTTGCAATATCTGCCTACTTTAACGAAAATGCTGTTACATGAATTGAACATAAATCTGAACTCTTGAATGAAGTTGTAGTTAACTTAAATGTTCTGGTTTAATGATCAGTGGTATCTATTAGCAACACATTAGAAATGAGGTCCATCCTCGTAGCATGAGCATTGACTGTTTGCCACATGGGACTTTGTTTATACTTGGTAGTGAGGGGCACCGTCTGACTACCGCCTTGGCTGAACTGCTGCTTCTTTTTTTTCTTCTTTGGTCTTTGCCGGCGTGAAGATTGGCCCAACCTTTTACGTACACTTCCCTACATTTACATGTAGTCAATTGTGGAGAACTCTGATGTGGAGATGAAAATGGGTAGATGTGGAGTAGGGACTGTGTTCAGTATGTAGGAGGAACAGGACTTGGCCAAACTAAGTCTTGCTTTCCAAACAGCTTAACCTCCTACACCCAGTGGTGCCATTGAATAGAAGGCACTAGGTGTTGTTGCATATATTTTTGACTGTCGGGTATTTGTTATTTTGACATTCTTGACACAGGTTGAGAAAACGCTGGGTCGGTGCTGTGTCTCGGTCTCTTTTTTGTGTCTTCTTCCTATGTTCTGTGCACGCCCCAAAAGGAAATGCACGGATACAATTGCAGCGCCAACAAGACGGGTAACAGTTAAAACCCACCGAACACAGTTTGCATTATATAGTATCCACTGAAGGAATAGTAAAATTGAATTGACTAGAATAAAAAAAGGTGACAACAAAATATTTAACGCTAGGACACCCTCAAATATATACCCATCCAAGAGGTCCGCCACCTGTTACAAAGGGCAGCCCGAGGGCTATTATAATCGATTAATTTCTGTCTGCTCTGTGCCCAACCTGTGCCCAACCTGGTGGCATTGATGCTTTGTTTACTTTCTTTTTATAAGTTTCGGTTAATGTTCAATTGTGATCAAGTTATTTCTGCATGCAATGGAGGCTTGAACTATTGCTACCTATATGTTGGTTTCTGAAGGTGGATTTGCCAAAAATTCAGAAACATAAAGCGGTTTCACACGTGTGATGAAGGCAGACAATAAAAGAAAGACTGCAAGATCTGAGGTAGAACTCAACAGCATTAGGGCACAAGTGGAACAGAAATGATTTTACCTGGGATTCAGAATTTTGTCTAGTCATATGAAACGTTGCGGGCAATGTTTAGAACTTGTCTAGTTAAAAAAGACAAAGTGCAATAAATGAAAGCACATTCATTTGTTCTCTATAATAAAATTTGATGTTTGCGAACTGCGATCGAACTGTGTAATCTTTCTGAAACGCCCGTTAAAAGCCTTATTTTGAATATAAAAACTGTGTACGGAACGGTACCCTGCTTCTTGTCCTAGATTTCAGAAAATAGAAAATTCTACTGGCACCAAATTTATAATGGCCCTATACTCCGAAACGTGCTGTTCGCCTTTTCCTGGTGTAGCATTTTTTTTGTTCGTATACTACTCTCTGCTGCCAGCTGCTGCTCACATCTTTCCTTCACGTTTAGCTGTATCCGGTTGGGTTGCTTGTGCCACTTCCCAAGTTCTTTGAAAGGCCATTCCCACCTTAGTACCACGGCTGTTTACAGTTGTGTATTACACATTATTTTCTCAGTTTCCGAAGAGTTGCCTTGGAGCATTTCAACTTAACAGAGGAGATATTTTTGTGGTAGCCAAAATCAGTCTCTTTGGGCTCTCGAAATCTATTATAGCTAAAGGTTATATCCGCTGACCTGCTTCACAGTTTCGGTTCAGGTATTTTCACTTTTGACTTCTGCTGTTTTTTTGAGTAAGCAACAATATCCTTCCAGCACACCCTAATTCCATGATATTAACTTTCTTCAATGTTTAATACTTATTGTATCACTTATTGTAGTACTTATGTTGTTGTGACAAGTGATCATTCATTCTTAGCATTACGTCGCTAATCTCTAAAAGACGCAGAAGCGTAAGTACGTTCGCTTGGTCAAAAGCACTCCTTAGGTCCAGTCAGAGCACTGCCAACGAAGTAACGCCCAGAGCTGCGGCATCAAACATGTAAAAGTGACATGAAAAGACATGATATGATATGCAAAGGCACCAGAGCACAGCCAAGGGTGACTACACTAGACATTAACACATTAAAATTTTCACACATCTGTACACCTAAAGGACCCCAATTACACACAAAAAAAAACAAGAAAACATTTAGCGTGAGGACAATTCTCGCAGAGCATCTGGAAACGAAAGGAAACTAACAGGTGGTACAACCTGAGGTATTTAAAGACTAGAAAGCAGCCTGAGAAAGATAATCAATAGTAACGGAAAACCAAACACAAACGGGATGTGGCAATGGTAGAAATTACCGCTAAGTGTATTTGGCATTTACTCCTTTAACACTTACCGCTTTCATATAGCCTGGCTGCACCGGCGAATGGCCTCCTCTGTGTTGAAGCAGATCACCGCATGGCAACCCTGCTCCAATGCTTCACGCAGTTCTTCGTCAGATTCGGCTCACTTAAAAACACTTGTGGTCCAATTTATTTTGTGAACAAGGTGCACCAAACAGGTTATAGGCTCACAGGGCACTCAACCACGTCGGCATGCACCCTCCTGAGGGAGTGAAGGCCCAGGATGAGAACACAGTCTCAAAGGACGGGACATTTCGCTACCGCACTTAGGTATCTGGAGCTCGACCACGTTATTTGACAACGTGTGCCAAAAAAAGCCGGTAATTCGTTCAAAATAAAAGGGACGTGTGCGATGCCAGCAAGACGTGCTCAGGCTTCTCCGTTTTATCGCAAAGGATACAGATCGCCCCGTAGGGCATAAAGAAGCCCAAGACTCCTGCCACACCATAACTGGCAGCACTCAGGCTTGAAAAGGATGATGATGATGAATAAACTTTATCGGAGACCAGGTGCTGATGTTAGGGCACCCGCCCGGTGGGAGGCTTCCTTAGTCCGGGATGCCTTGGGCTATGCTGGCCATCCGTGCCCTCTCCACCAATCGTCGCTGGTGTGGAAGGTCGGAGCTGGTCAGCAGCTCCACCCACTACTCATAAGTGGGTGGGTCGAAAGAAGAAATCTTCAGAACCGGTAAGCCCCGGCAGGTCTAGCACACACCTCATTACATTCGTGCCTGGCGTGCTCTGGGAGGGTGGCCGATGCAAAGGTCCTAATGAAGTTTTGTGGCCTAGTGGTGAGCAGTTAATCCCTTGAAAACTGCTTCTCGAAAGTTCTGAGGGCAGTGGCAACGTCTTTGTAAAAACCAGTGTAACTCAGGTTCTGGTTAATACCCTCTGACGTGTTGAGCCAGCTGCTTAGGTGTCAAGAACAAAGGGTATATAAAGCCGTACGAAGATAATAGCCCGCTCGTGGCGGAAGTACAAGAAGCGCTGTATTATCAGCATCACCTAAGTTATCAGGCTCAATCCTTCCTTTTCTAGACTTCAAAACAGGTTGAGGTCATTCATGGGTTCGAATGTTGAACGCCGGGGTAGGCAGCCCATAGCGGTAAGGTTCGTGTGTGCTGCTGTGAATAGTACAGATGTGTGCTCCATACAACATGGCAGGGTTCAGGTGGGATTGCAGGAGGGGTTTCAGGTATGGGCTCTTGAGGAAATAACGATGTGCCTCGTTATCCATTGCTGCAGTTTTCTCTCAGCAGTCACCAGTTTCTTCTGTCATCTTGCAATGCACGCCTTCGCCGGGTCGAGATTTACACTGATGTAGATTCCGCCACTCTCCTTCCAACTGATGCCGAAGAGCTGTTGAGGTTTGTAAACCCACTCACTAAGGCAAGCTCCTTCTGACTTGGACATGTTTGTTCCTGCCCCCGAGAAGCAGCAGAAGCGACCAGCCAGCTCAACCATGTCGCCCGCCTGTACGGCAGATGTTTACAAGGACACATCGTCCGCATTAGCCTGGACTCGCCATTTCTCCTTCCTGAGGACAAGGCGTCGAATTGTGTCTGACGCAGTAATCACCCGGCACAGTGGCTCAAGGTGCCGGCCGAAGAGCACTGGTGACGTCGGGCAGAGAGAGAGGGAGGAATTTTATTGAAATAAAAAAACACAGAAAGGTCGGCCTGATTGTAGTGTATCTGGCCAGCTATTCTGCGTGTGGGAAGGAAAATGGGAGGAAGGAGCGTTGAAAGAGGACGAGAGAGATGAAGATGGCGTAGAAATAAATAAATGGCTATGTACAGGGGATGCCTATATATTGTGCATTTATTGAAATTTACCCGGACGAGCCTCAAGTACAATATCGCTGAGAGGCCGCTGGTGCGGAAAAATGTCAGCACCGCTTTAAATTCCTTGTGGGAACGCTGCGCGTCCGGTCAAGGCCCAAGCAGTACTTCCTCCGTCACCACACGACAGTCCAAACGGGCCAATGTTCTCGCTAATTGTTCTCGAACCTGACGCACTGGTCTGTGCACTGAAATGGGGACGAAATGCTTACTGTTTAAGACAGGGCTGGTCGTAATAATGTAACAAGCCTACATCTGATCGAGCATTGCGTCATTCATCGCTAAGTTACGCAGAAGCGTAGTACGTAGGGGCCGTTCGCTTGGTCGAAAGCCTTCGTTAAGTCCAGTTGGGGCACTCTCAATGGAGTAACGCCTGGCGCAGCCGCATCAAACGCGTTCCTCACCTCGTGTAAGTTGGTGATTATCGTGTCGTGATTGTGTTATCAGCACAGCGGTTGGCCTGAAGCGCGGGCGCAGCAGCGACGCCTTGTGTATAAATTGGCGCACCCGGCTTGGGTGCGCGTTTTGAGTTGGGAGGCTACCAGTGCGCGCACGGAAAATAAATCAACGCTTTCCACTCTTGCCCGGCTGCCGGTTACTACAGTGATGATAGAGTGGCCTTTCGAGCGACAGGTCTGATGGTTCCTTACTACTCCTCCCAGTGCCACCTCATGTCGTTTGGCCAGGATCTGGGCGAGTATTTTCTAGTAGGCCAATATTAACGTGATGGAGCAGAGGTCATTCACATCTGGAATGTAATGTAGTACCGATTTGTTTAGAATTAGAACCAGATGACTATCCGGCATAAATGACAGCAGGCGTTTGTAGTTTCATATGCCCCCAAAGCCACTCGCAAGGATGGGGCTAAGATTTTTGCGGAAACTTGAGTAGAACCCTTCAAAGATTACATCTAGGTTGGGGAATTTGTTTATTTGCACGTTTGTAATTGTCTGCGCTACCTCAGAGAGAGTTATGGCCATTTGGCATATTTATTGTTTCCTTAATATCCTCAGATATATTCAGGATGTCTTTCAGTACATCTTCTGGGACGTGTTCTGGCTCGTTGGCGGTGCTGAGTAGTCAAGAGAAGTGTTTGGAGAAGGCAAAAGCTACTTTCTTATTCTTGGAGGTGAGAACGCCAGTGGATTAATAATGCTTTTTGACATTGCTTTTTTATCAAAACACCTTTGATAATGCTTTTTTGAGTGTCGCGTTCTCTCTTCAAGGTGGGACAGAGTTTGGACGGTTGTGCCTCGTGCATAACCTGCATTGCCCGACTGCAGACCATTGCTCGCAAGCAGCGTCGCTCGTCCCTTAATTCTGTTTTACGAATTGGATGTCCTTATGGATTTCTCCTGGCTTTTCCTCTTCGACTTCTGTGAGCCTGCCAAGGGTTTTTCGAAGGCCGTGCTCCTTGGATCTATTTACAGCAGCCTCAATTCTGCCAATGTGTATTGATTCATGTTTGACCTTTTTCTTACGCTGTTCCCAGGCAGTGATGTCTAAAGCACCTACTTCGAGATTTCATATTTTTGTGGTGATTTTTCGATAAACAAAGTATTTATCATGGTGCAATTCAATAATCAACACTTACATTGCTTTGAAGCAGCAAAAGGGTGGCCGTGTTGAACGTACGAAGTAACGAGCCCCAAAGTCGCGAAAGGCGACCGGTGTGACCTCATCACAACAAACCAAAAAATCCTCATGACCGGTGTGACAACAAATCCATAGGAATATACACGCGGTCGAAGCGGGCCTGAAATTGGCCACACCAACACGTATAGTGCACTGTACTACGTTTCTGCTTTAAAGCAGCATCCATTAAAATGCAGCTTTGTATTGCGGAGTTCGAAAGTTGTGCTGATGTGTCCACCCTCCCTCTCCTTTCTGACAGGTCCCCCTGCATTTAGAATGCAGTTGAAGTTACCCCCTAGAAACACGTTTTTGTTGGATTACAGGAGAGAGCAGAGTACATCGAACAACCCAGCCTGCATGGGAGAATAGTTGGGGGCGTAAGTACACAGGAAAGGGGTGCGCTCCCTCCCTATGATTTCATCCACAATGCAAAAGCGGCCATGTCCCCAGCTCGCAGTCGAAAATATTGACAAGTTCTTTCTTTTTTATGGGAATGGCTGAACCCCCCCCCCTCTCGAATGCCCGCCACAGTACAAAAACACCAATATTCTTTCCAAAACTCTGGACGAAGTTCTTTGCACTGGCAGGATTAGCAAATTTGGTTTCCTGTGGAAAGGTGAAGCTTTTACTCTTTCAAGTAAATTCAGTGTCAGACATCTGCGCTTTGGGGAGATGAGACTCAGAATAATATTCTTGCCAAGCTTAAGTGAATTCTGGGGAGGGGCCAGCCTTGTTTAGGTGGGTTGGGGGGAGGGCTCACCTGATCGTTTACTAGGCGCGCCCGGAATTTCTGGCGTACGCTACTTTTCCTTAAGCGTTTTCGGGGCCGTTCGCTGCGCCGCTCTTGCAGCGTAAGACTCTGTGCAGTTGTCTTCGTCGGTCCCGTAGGCCTGACACGTACGATACCGCGGTGTATTGTAGCGCTTTCGGCAGTGTCCATTGTGGTACCACCGGAGACACTCGGGTGGTTGACCGGGACCTTCAATTACGATGGTGTCGCCGTTTAGAGCGGCCTGGTGAGGGACCGCTTAGAGGGATGTTGCAGCCGACACGATCTCTTGAAAAACCCTCGCGGTTCCGGTATTTCTCGTGAGTGGACGTTTCTGCCATCCTTTGTGAACCACCATCTGGACACGGCCGGAACGTTAGAACTGACGTCAGAGGAGCTCGTCCGGGATTTCCGGTACCACGTAATAAACCTTCAGCGCTATTTCCCGACGGTTGGGGTTAGTCACTAGGCACGACCACCCTTTAACAATGATCTTCGAGTGAGCGGCCAACTGTAGCTTCTTTGTTCCGACATAAATGCCGCCATCCAAATGTGATTGAATTGGGACGTTGCGCAGCACTCGATATTTCAGAGTTCTGTAATGTGGGCGATCGCTGTGGTGACAAGTTGAACTTTCTATGACCGCGTGGAATTTGGAGCCCGTGATCGGCGTGGATCAATTTACAGCCCTTTTCAATAGCGAGCATACGTGTCCAGGTGTAGCCTAAGTGCGTTAAATCCACAAAATTGTATTTTTTTGCGAAGTCACTGAATCGAACCACGTTGTTCTTAACCGGATAATGTAGGATGGCTGGTTCCCCTTTTTATTCTTTTTATCAATCAAATCCACCTGCTTCACTAGTAGTGGATAACCATAGAAACTGTAATTCATTTAGGATAAACGCCTGTTAATTAAACAATTTACAGATGCATTTAGTGCTACCCCAGGTGATTCATTGTTTCAAAAACACGTGTCCTGTCTCGCTACGCCCTGAAAGTCCTGGTTGTGCAGTGTAGTAATGTCGCATGAACATTATACTTGCTTTTTGTATCATCATCATCATCATCATCAACCACCTGTCTGCCAACTTTGGGCAAATACCTCGCCAATAGATCTTTATTTATCCCCGTACTATTCTAACAGCGACCCATTCGCCACTGCAAACTTTTCGATCACATCTGATGGTCAAACTTGCTGCCACCTCCTACCTCAGTTGCCATCTCTAGGTATCCACTTTGTTACCCTCACTGACCAACGGTTATCTCGCCTTCGTATACATGTCCTGTTCCCACCCATTTCTTCTTGGTAATTTCTACTAATACGCCCTTAACACGCGTTTGTTTCCTGACCCACTCCGCCCTGTTCCTGTCCCTTAATGCTCCACTCACCATCTTTCGTTTCATTCCCCGCTGATTCCTCCTTAACTTAAGTTCGACCCTTTTAGTGAGCCTTCAAGTTTCCAACCCGTAGGTGAGTACCGGTAAGATGCAGCTCTCATACAGTTTTTTTTTCAGGGACAATCGTAGGGTGTCATTCTGCATTACACCAGTGTTAGAAGCTCTATAACAACACAGATTTTTCTGTCCCCTTGCCTACGTGAAAGAAGTGGCTGGAAAGGGAGGCGCTACTGCAACAGTCTGCACAAGGCACCTGGTCACGCTACTGCTGATGGTCAACTGGGCATAGGGGTCCTCGTGGTTTCGAAAAAAGGGGAGCATGCTTTTTTCCATCTGCGAGTGGTATCTTGAATTTTCCGTAACTAGATACCTTCCTGTTACAGGCATCAAATTCTTTCATCAGATAATGTATTGTAAAAAAATTCTAAATAAATGTATAGAACCCAGATTTCTATTGTCAGTCTCACCGTTGCAGATATCAGCTTTGTCGGTGACCTCCAGCTTCTTCTTAGTATCCATTGCCAGAAGAGGTAATAAATTTCTTTTTTCCCTCGGACCACACAATGCTTACTCACTTTCTGACCATACTAGTCTGCAACCATTTTGGCAGTTTTTGGCACCGCAGTTTCAATATAAACTGTACAGGAATCCCGGTCGTCACTGACTGATGGAGGCACGCACATTTGAGCCACCATTTAGACATTACTGTTCTTCCAAGCATTTTTATTTTCTGGTATTGTTCTTTGCTCGTATCACTGGGTGTTAACTATGTAGTAACGAAAATCTGTCTTGTTTTACTATTATTCAATCATTTCGCTGTTTTCCCGTTCTTTCTTTTCTTCCCAAAGCATATCACTTTGTGCAAAATATTCAAAACGGTGTAACTTTGTATTTACTTCTGACCACCTTTTAAAAATTTCGGTTTAGATTTTTTTTGTTTCGTTTTATTATTCGCCTGCCATTCCACTATGTGTGAATCATTTTGTCACGTGAGTTTCTGTGGATTCTAACCACTGCACAATTATTTCTGTCTATACTCCTTTTTTCTAGTGTTCATACCCATTTTCCTGGATGTGGATTAGATATTCATAAATTTGCCTGGTGCATTGTCAGCCCACTGAAATATTTCTTTGTTTCCACAATTTTCTTGTGTTGTTTTTAAAACATTTCACTTACTGTGAGACATTTTAGGTTGCTTAACTATCTTGTTCTTCTACCCTGGGTTTACATCTTTCCTTTATATCCTATTTTTTGCCACTCTTTCAGCGGTGTGTGACTTGGTGATAGTCAGGCAAATTTGCATAACTATCTTGCTCCTGTACTATGGGTTTACATCTTTTCTTTGTTTCCAATTTTTTTGCCACCCTGTCTGCTGTGTGTGACTTGTTGATAGTCATGCAAATTTGTACTATTCTTTCAAATATGCAATCTTTACCCTTTAGGTCAGGGCAGATAAGCATTAAAATTCAGTTGTGTTGCAAACCCGTATTACATAATTTTGAAGTCAATGTAAACTGTTTTACCTGAACTCTTTGGGTTTCATCCGTACATTTAAAGCTTTCATTCTGCCCAGCTACACTTGCAGCAAATTTGGCAAGACTGTCATTTTATTTCGCTTAATTTTTTAAGTGTCTTTTCTAGTGTATTGTCAGAAGGCCTGTATTACCATGCTGTGTGAGACAATTTTATTACACTAGTGTGGTTGCATTAGTGTCAAGGGCAATTGTGCGGATCAGGCCTGGTTGCTATTACTGCTACTTGTTCTCGATGCGACACTTTTTTTTTGGAGCTGTGCTTTGTGGCCTTCTGCAAGAATGTGGTCAGCTTGACACTTCACATATAAGACTTCATGCAGCATGCAGCATTTGATAAATGGAAACACATTGCTACAGAATTCAGGGCCCAGAAACACTGAAGAGGGCTGAATAGCTATCAAGACATTTATTTGAAGTTTAAAAACCCACGACAAGTAGGCAACCTTACAAAGGGGGATAGCCAAGCTCCCAAATTATGTATAAAGAGTAGAAATTTAATACCTACAGGTTCATCTCAACAATACTGTACTAGCGTAGATTAGACATGAATTTAAAAACTAATGTTTGGGCCGAATGCGGCAAAACAGTGTATAACAATTCACATGTACGTGTTACAAGCTTAACACTGCAATATCTATAAGCTGTACCACTAAGGTAACATCCCATCAAAAGCCTTTAGAAAACCCATGGGAGATGCATTTTATGTTATACTTCGCGTGCTTTGAAGGGTTTTTTGTAGCTGTAGGAACGTCGAGTACACGTAATTTTGACCCCAACTGCACGTCTCCTGGACATCTGCAAAGTCGATTGCTGACATCTTCTGGATATCTGCAGCCCGTTACGCGGTTTGGAGGAATTCTATAAGTTTCCCTTTTGGTATGATTAGGCTATACGACCGGGGCCCAATCTCACTTTAGCACCAATGCAGCACCCAACCAAACGTTTCAAATATTCTTTTTCATAGTGCGATAGCGAAACGGAATTACCTACATAACGGCCTTGTTGTGTACCGTCAATTGCTGCCTCCCGTCTATGTTCCGAATACACTTCGCCCCGCTCTGTCGCATTTCTGTCTCGTCAAGTTCCTTTAGCACTGCAGAAATCAACACAACCTGGATGCTATCTTTGTTACCTTAAATAACGACGTACATTGTCTGTTTTTGAAGGTCCACTACATTTATCCTTATTTTACATGGTAGTATTGATTTTCTGTTCATTGTTGAGTGTCTGCTATTAACAAATAACTTAAGTAACGATTGATATATATAGTTGCAGTTTGTTTGCTTTTGAATATTGTTCTCCACAGACCAGTAGCGTTGATTTATTGGTACAAACCTTGACGCGAACTGGTAAAAAATCTCAGTATTAGTAACTAAAAAAACCAAAATTGGCTCCAATCCACGTTGTTAAGCGGGTTTTAAAGCAAAGCTTTAAATGGCACCCACTACAATTGCCCACGCCACATCCCTTGAATTCACGCACGTGGTTCTCTAAAGAGTGATAAAAGACTGCCAGCCATTACGTGAAATTTCCGGGGCAGCGTCACAAACGCACCAGCAGCGTCAGCCACAGCCGGGCTAGAGCGGCGGCCACCGCCGCTGTAGCCCAGCCGTGAGGGAGGAGAAAGAAAGCGGAACACAGCCATCCTGGTTTGCTAACTTAGCGCCCAGGTCACTGCTTCGCCTGTACCACTTTCGTCTTGTTCCTTACTTCCAATTTGTATTAATTTTTTTTCAATTATTTATTTATTTATTTATTATACCCTCAGGTCCAGAGGCAGTACAAGGTTGGAATGGTACAAAAAAAGGCATAAAATGAGGTAGCATGGTGTGCATAAAAAAGAAAAGAAAAGACCAAACAAATTAGTATTATCCCAACAATATGGTCACATAAACAGAGAATAAACATCAGATATTTCTCATATATGTGATGAAGTTCGGGTTAGCCGAGACACGTGCCAGAAGTCATAAGGGTCAGAGACATGGCATGGATGAAGAATGCGGTTGTGTTATTGTCGGAACGTGAGACACGTGGTGCACGGAACGAAAGAAAAAAAACCAAATAATAAGACTGGGAGAAAGGAAAGAGGACAGCAGTCCTTGTCAGTCCTAGTCGCGCTAGTCCAGTAACCTCAGTCGGGTGCGGCGTCAGCGCCTAATGCCAACCGAACGTGCTCACGTTGCTGCGCAGCGTCCGATGAGGTCCAGTAGCGCCAGGCACGGTAGAAGCGGAAGCAGGCACAGGTAGTGGGGTGGATCCAACGGGTGTTCTGCCCGAAGAGGTCGCGACCCCCTCCTGGTTGGCCCGATGACCAGGCGACCCGGCGCAAGGCGCGGATGCCCGGCGCAGCGAGAGACACGGGTATCCGGCGCTGTGGCGATGACCCTGTAGCCCCGGCAAAAGCTGTCGACATGGGCGCCGTTAATGGGTTTCTTCGCGATTCCAAGCGCGACCCCGAGCTCGAGCCGATGTCGCCATTCCGTTGCCCTTCTCGCACTCCCGCTGCCTTCTCATCATCAGCGCGCATGACATCTTGGCACATACCCGCGCACGGGGGATTGATTTGGCATCTCGTCACACTACCCCCGGCTTCAGAAAGTTGCTGGGGCGGAGCCGCACACACTTTCAAAGTCCTCGGTGGGCGGGATGCGGTGATGCAGGAAAACAAAACAGAAACACTGTTCGCAAAGTCAACAGATTTCGTGAACCGGCAGTAAGCATCGTCTGGACAACGCAACACTGCCGAGACGCCAAAACAAGGTTGAGTAGCTTGACCTCACAGCACAGATGCTTCTGTTCGGCGTGGCCTGTCGGTGCGCGACGGGCATGTCGTTTTGCTTGAAAGCCGACTTTCCGTTACGCACAGGCCAACAGTAGGCATCTTTCTCGAAAGAACAATGCCCACCTCGATTTTCGGATTTGCTGTCTTGCATGGCTGACAGGTCCTCAGAAATCTTCGGAGGTCGGCGTAAATGTTTGGCCAATACAACTCCCGGAGGATTCTTTTAGTTGTTTTTAAAAATCGGTGATGATCTGGGACTCCTTCATGAACCTTCCTCATGACCGCTTCCCTGAAAGGATGCGGAACAACAAGTTGCTGAATGGGGCGGCCAGACGGCAAGGCGTACCGACGGTACAGCAGCCCCTTTTGCCAAACAAACTTGCAGGGGTTCTCTTTATCGGAAGAGGACTCTGCCGACGCCATCTTCATGCAGTTATCCAAAGTCTTGTCCAGCTGCTGCTGTTGGCGCATCTTTTTTCTGGTAACACCGGCGAACAATTTGGGACTTGCCGGCCGGTTATGCTGTACCTTCTGATGGACGTGGCTGGTGTTCTTGTCGGCCGAAGAAGGATGTGCTTCTCCACCGAGCACCGCTGGAGTTGCTAGATGCCTTGGTTGCTGTGGCTTCCATGCAGGGTTAGGACTGTTGGGGTCCCTAACACCTGGTATGTTCCCAAGTATCAGGTTATACAGGGGGTCGGCCATGCATTTCGCCAGAACGTGTCCTGTGAAATACGGCGTATTGACGTAGATGTATGCCTCTTCAAGGTGCCGCGTGGTGTTGTCCACAAACAGAACTGTCGATGCCTGGCCTGTGAGGCAACTGTCTGGAATACGTTCCCGACGCACGATGATGGTGTTGCTGCCGGTGTCTCGTAGAACGGAAACCAACCGCCCGTAGACCTGGCCGGTGGCCACAGGCATGCTGCTTGCTAGGCTTCCTTTTTGGAGCTCGCATTCTTCACCCCCTGAATGTGTGGGGGCCAGTTTGCGTTTGCCTTGGCCGCCAGTGTCCGTATTCACTCCTCCGCAAGGGCGTTTTGCAAAAGTGCAAGCGGAGACCTGTTTGTTATTTGGCGGTTTGGACCGGCAGCTGTCCGGCTTGTGCCCCCGTTTTCCGCAGTTTTCACAGCGGGCAGCCCGGGCTGCTATCCTGCAGTCAGGAGCACAATGTCCTGTTTTGCCACAGATGAAACATGTGGGGCCTCTCTTGGTAGGGGTGTCGACATGGGGCTCTTTTCTTTCGTCCTG